>NC_046683.1:20720000-21345000 GCF_009870125.1 Drosophila pseudoobscura
CACACAAACATATCCCTCTAGTACTGGCGGTGGCGATTGACCATGCCCGAACTACTGATTTGGCTGGTTCCTACATGGGTACTTTCCGGACTAACCCTATGGTAAACGAACGCCGAACCACTCAAAGAAGAGACAAAAAATGTTGCTCTGTATACTCTACAGAGACGAAAAAACGAAAAAGCATGAGAGGAAAATGAAGAGAGCAGGTAGCTAAAAATGATGCTGATCTGCTCTTCTCCTTTCCCTTTTCTGTTTTCGGTAATTTCATTGCTAGAATGTTCTTTGCGTTTGGCGTTTGTGCAAAGTGATTATAATTATTCAATTCTAAACAGTTATTCACAGCAAATGTATAGCAAACGGCATTTGCGTAGGCTCAATAAAGAAATATAAGACAAATATGCAGCCAAACATAATCGTGCTAGCGGAAAAACAGTGTCGTGCAGTGAAATAGAAAAAGTTGAAGGCCGCGAAATAGGAGAGACAATCGACGAAAATGAAACAAATGGAAAGTGACACTGAAAAATTTAAAGAACTTTAGAGTTTTGATTGGTAAGCTTATATGCTTTTGGTTTTTTTGTATTCCTATTATATATGTATTTTATATTTATAGATGCCATAACTGGAGATACGGGGACTGGATCAGCTGAAGTCCAGATTAGGAAAGCCCTACAGCTGCAAAAAAAACGTTTTTTCAAAAACAGTACCACCGCGAACAGCAGACCTTAATTAGTAAATTTAAAAACTTAAATGAAATATGTATATAATAAAATAAAAATTTAAATATGAAATTAAATGAAGATTGATAACCTACTTCATGGGTACCCATTTCACTAGCTACTACATGTGTACCCATTTCACTAGCTACTACATGGGTACTCATTTCACTAGCTACTAGACGAGTACCCATATCACTAGTTCGGGGGTAAACGATGTGGTGTCGCTGGTCCCCATGTCGTAGGACATTGCGGGTAAAAATGGAAATGATGAAAAGCATTGTTAAGGGTTAGTAAAGAAAGTACCCCTGGTCTGTTAGGGAGTGGTGATATCACCACCTCCGAACTAGTTCCCAGTACTGCTGGGATGTCACTGCATGTGTTGGTATAAGCCCATCGACCGTTTTTCACTTGTGTAGGCCGAGCTAGGCTTGTATTTGTGTGAACCCACGCCGGTACACCCTGCGGTAAATACAGTGATGCTCACATGTATGCAGACGCCAAGCCGCAAGAAGATTTGGTGGCGAAGACGGCCCCTAACACATACGGCATTCGATCGGTACGATGGGTACTTATAGGTGCGGAAAATCGACGAAAACGGCTTACGGCACTACGACCGGCGTTTCGTACGGCAGTACGTGTGGCCAAACCCGCTGGTTCGGCCTTCGCTTAATAAAAGTAGGAATGGTCGGCTGATCTATTGACTAGATCTTTGCCACGCTGGACACGCGGTAATTACGGTCGAGGTTAGAATTGTTCTTTCTTTTCAGTGCACGTTTTTTTCCAGACGTCCTTCTGGGATCACGAGTACAATTGAAAAGACAGACGCAAGCCACTCTCCTTCCGCTTGAACCCTTGGATCTCTCATTCCCTCTTTTCACCATACATTGACAGTTGCCGCTGTTAGCTTATGTCATTTTTGCTTGCGCGTAACTGCCCTAAAAGTGCAAGGTGCATGTCTAAGGAAAGGGAAAGCCGCGGGACGGTTGTGCGATATTTTTGTTGGACAGGCACAACTACAAATACTTACAGGACACTGTCTGGCTGCCGCGCGCGCAACAAAGCTAGTTGTAGGAAATGTGATGAAAATGGGGTCATCGAAACCCTGGAGCATCTCATCTGCTACTGCCCGGCTCGTGTACTGGGCTTCGCTACAAGAAGCCTCCAAGAAGACGCCACAGGAACCTGAGGCCTATGCCAAAAACACCCCCAGTACCTTCTTAACAACAATACAATAAATTAATTTATTTTGAGTTGTCAAAGTCAAAGATTTGAACAAATACACCGCAAAAAAATTTAAATTTTGAATTTGAAAGTTTAATGTTTTCCAGAACATAAACTTAAGTGACAAATTGTTTGGTTCCGATTTATGGCGGAATTTATCAGCTTTTCAGAATTTCAAAGTCTGAGCTAGGTTCAGAGATATGTTCTCCGTAACGCTTTTTGCAACAACCAAGCGTAAGTTATTTAGATAAACTATACCTGGAAAAAATAAAGGATTAAACATTTTCAAAGCCCCAAATCTATCAAATCATCGCTTTGGTTCACAGCGTGGTTCGATATATCTCGCTCCCCTCCACGAGGAAGAGTTTGTGACAGCTAGAGAAAATGAGTAAGCGCGTGGAAGCGGTGGCGTAGCAATGGAAAATTTATTTGTTCCTTCTGATTTTAATAATAATTCCTTCCAGTCCAGATTCTGCAATCTGATAATCATATCTACCATTCTCTATGACCCTGGGCGGCGCGAAATTTGGAAGCACACTTATACAAGTCTAGATACAAAATTTGACTTCTTTGACTCTAATAGTCTCTGGGACCTTGTCCCCCATCGACTTGACTATTGATGCTGGTCAAGAATATACTTTATGGCGACGGAAACGCTTTCTTTTGGGTGTTACACCCATCCAATTTCACCACAAATCTAATATCCATTGTACTCTTCGAGCACCAGGTATAATAAACATATTGAAATATGGAATAATAATATAATATATTGTATTCTGAGCCAAGAATCAAGAATATGTACAAGTACATTCCGCTCAACCTCGCCTGTGGATTCAGTAGGGACTCGAACTGGAACGGAGCTCGCCCTGGAACGAGGATTTCTAATTTGATTAGCCAGACATGGGTGCTGGGTGTTGTTAGCCGCATCCATCATCTCCATTGCCATCTCCTGGAGGATACCTCATCAACTGTGCTGCGTTCTTGGACCGAGGATGATTAATCTGATCTGCCAGTCATATAGATGTGTTTGTTAGCCTGAGCTCTCCATCTCCATTTCCCTCCCCGCTCATGTTGCTGGCGAGCAATTAAATTTTAATTACACTTTTAGCGTTTGCCCCGCTAACCAGCTATGGAGGAGGACCCACAGTAGGAACAGTAGAGGCAGGAGCCACGTCTCCTTTGCCAGTTTCGCTTTAACGACAATTTATCGCCTTGGATATGGCCGGCGTCAGGTGCAAGTTTGCTGTAGTTGGGTCTGGGTGGTCCTGGACTGCGTTCAGCTTGGAGGCCAGATGACGTTCATTGCAAATTAGCCGCTGCACTTGAGGAACTGTGAGTGCGAGTTGGAGTGTAGATGAAAGTGGGTGGTTGCTACGGCCGCGGGCACCGCGTCGTATGCGCAATAAATAAATCTGGCGTAATTAAAACGCGCCCTCTGCGACATCGCTTCAACTGTCATCCTCCATATACGTGCCCGCTGTAGTCTCTTTGTCTCCTTTCTCGGGCTCTGTATCCGCCGCTCGCCCCTGAGTTCTCATTTTTCCCATTTTTGTACCCGCTCCTTGTTCCTTTTATCGTGCTGTTTCCCATCGTCAATTCCGTTTTGTTGCCTTGGCAACGGCGCACAAAATTCCAGGCTATAAATTACTGTGTTTTCAGGAATTCGACAAAAGGGAGCAAACAAAAATGCTTAAGAATGAAGAGTAAAATTTCCGAAGAACGTGAAATACCCTTTCTAATAATGAAGGCAATCTAAGCAAGATGATACTCAAAACTTTAGAAACTATTCATCGATGTCTCACGATAGACCCTAGGATTGATTCACTGAAAGTCTTGTGATCATGAAACGATTCAAGTGGAGGTTCACTTAGCCAATGAAAAGTCCAGAAAGAATTCGAAACATAATTGAATGGATAACTACAGAAATACCATGTATCCTCTAATAATCCCAACCAAATTTCCCCTAATTCACTAAAGGAGCAGATCAGCAGCATTTGGGATAGGGCATATTCATAAATTAATATTCCCTTTTTGGCTCAGCTCCACTCCGCGCTTGGCATCCAGCGTAAAGATAACGCAAACAAAACCCAAACAAACTCAGGCAAAAGGCCAAAACGCGTTCATAAATTGCGTAATAAAAGCACACCCTAGGGGCTCTAACGCATCTAAAAGACTGAAACCGAACCGAGGACAAATCGAACAGGGCTGACAAGGTGCATGTGGAACGGAATACACCGGACTGAATATAACTGTATTTCACTTGTGATGCTTATTCCCTTTCCACCACGGTTGGAGCTTTTTTTGAGTGTATTGTAGGTATCCTGAAGATACATTCACACCAAAGCTAGGAAAAGATGGGACCCACAAATAATTATATACTCAGCGGCAGTACCGACTTCAATGTGAAGTGAATAAGCTATGGGAAAATTCAAATTCGATTCTAGATTTTTCTAAGATAATAATTGTTTATGAACTGCCTAATGGGATATGGTCTAGATGCAGTAGTCAGTAATACATAGTAGTATACATGAGCTTATAAAATTAAACATGGCTTACGAGTATGAGAATATGATTATATGTATATGCACAGCTTTTTTGATCGCTCCTTATTGATGTAATGCTGGAATTATGAGCCCAAAAGAGCTATCGCTGAAGGTAGATTTAAGAAGTGAAAACACCTTCGTTGCTGTAAAATGAAACCTCCATATCAAAGAAGTTCACATATTTTTTCTTACTCTGCCGTTTTTTTTACTCCCGATACTAAACATGAGTATAGTCGTATATTCGATTGGGAAAATAGATGTGTGTAACCCAGAAGGAAGCATTTCCGAACCCATGAAGTGTATTTACTCTTGATCAGCGTCAATACTCGTAGCCAAATCGATAGAGCTACATATGTCTGTCTGTCCGTCCGTCAGTCCTGTTTGACGCCTAGATCTCAGAAACCATAAGAGCTGGAGCAACAAAATTTCACATTGAATCAAGATTCTTTCAAAATTTTGCCACGCCCCTTTCCGCCCCCAAAGAGAACGAAAATCTGTGGCATCCACAATTTTGAAGATACAATTTTCAGTGGCTACGCAACACAATCTACGCGCTTACTTATTTTCTGTCTCTCTCTCTCTCTCTCTCTCACACGCTCTTTGTGGTGAATATGCGCGTCTTGGAGGTGGGGAGCCGTACTGTTCCATACCGTCGGGTAGAGTCGCGGCCGTTGCTGCGACTCAAATCGTTTCCCCTAGTTTTGTTTTGCTTTGTCTCCGTTGCTCTTTCTGGTTGCAGACTGTCCTTTTCCTTTTTCCACTCTTTTAACCATACATTGTGGGCCCATTCTTAAATCATTGCCCCTGACTGTCTTTCTCTGAAGTTTTCTCACACCTCTGCTAGGACTAGTACCCCGTTCTACTCCGTTTCTATCCCCGAACAGCGCCTGGCAATTCATCTCTGCTTCTACTTGGCTGGCAGCATGCATGACAGATGCCACGCCCACGGGAATGATACACTGCCAGGTTTTTCGCGGTCCGGTCTTGACTTGCTACATTGCATGCTCGCAGCTGGCGGAAATCAAAGCAGCTGCATTGCGAGGCTTCTGGGCGTGGAATGAGCCGCGATTTCTCCTGCTGCTGTCTTGAGAGGCTGGCGAATCCTCTTAATGGCTGCTGCTGGTTCCGTCGCATAGTTTGCCATTTGGCTGCCAGCTTAGTTAAATGTTTAGCCCCCCTCCGCTTTCTGCGTCGCTTCAGTCCCAGACTGAGAGACTTGACAGGAATGCTCTTTGGGGGGTAGTGTGAGCAGCAATAGATTGAGATAGCTGGGCAGGGTCTATCTTCAGAAAACCATGTAACTAGGGTGTACCCAGGATTTCTCGAAAGGGAGCAGAATTTCTTTTCTCTCGTTACCGTTTCTCTTAAGCCGGATTGCCACCAATTCGTTTACAAGACCATAAACCATTATATATTATATTATACTTACCTCTCACTATCACTGCATATTTTTTCCAAAATGGTATGTATTGCTGGTCTCACTCTCTTCAATTGAAATGTAGTGCAGTACGACGATTATTTCACTCAGAGTGCAGAACCATATGCAGAAAAACTTAAATGAAGTTACTGTTATCATTCAGACATGATTCAGACGTAGTTCTTGGCCAAGTCTTCACACTTCTCAACGTACTGAATGACCGCCAAACAGGTAGCAGAATTTCTAGGGTCAGTCGAATTTTAGGATAGAAATAAAAGATATTTCGCGCTTTTCAGTAGATTCTATTGATTTCAAATACAAATACAATTGGTTAAAATAGCAACTGAATTAAATGTTTGTTGTGTGTTTGTGATATATAGAGTTAGATATAACACGAGAGAACGACTAGTCAGTTGGCTTAGATCGATTCAAAGACGATGTCGATTGAAGAGGCGGGGGTAGGTTCAAGACGGTGTCGGTTGGAAGGGCTGGCGGGCCGAATTGCTGGTGCAAACAACAACAAACAATAATAGGATTTTACTCCACACGTGCACCACTGGCTATGCTATATGGATTGGAGAATACTGGGCTGCGTACCTTGTCGTGGGAGGCTAAGAGTCTTTCGACGTGAAGAAGAATGGCACACTCAAACCAAGTGCTGGATGTCTGATATGTCCAGATCAGCAGGGCTTTTGAAATTTAGACTAGACGACTCGAAGTTTCTGCCTTCCCCAATAGGCCAATATTGGGATGAGCTTGGGCCCAGCAACACTCGAGAATCAGCGCAATGTCCAGATAGAGGCCCGTCAGCAGATAGAGGGGACTCGTTCCGACGGATCCGACGCTGATTCGCTGTCCTCTGCTCCATCAGGCACAATCCAATGCTCCAGTTGGCATTTAATTGTTCGAAAACTCAAATTGGGTATATATATAATCAAGTAAGAATCCCTTTGACAGTTGCTAGGTTTGATTTCCTCAGCAAACGTAGAATGCGCAGAAACGGGAGAAAACCGCTAAGTGATCTCAGCGTCACGACAAGCTCTTCAAAGTCATAGCACAGTTCACTTCCAATTTCGTCGTAGTTCAGCCTCCCGAGCTCCCTCGGCTTCCAACGAGCATGAAGTGGTCTTATGAGGCAGCTCTCAAGATAACTTTAAGCTGTTTCCTCCGTTCAAATAATGCCTTTCAGCTTAAGGAAGGCTCAAATGTTGGGCAAGAAAGTTGAAGTCAGTCAGAAATCTCGCTCGAGCCAAGCATACCTTCAGATTATAGCTTTCAGACCTAGTCTAATTGGAGAAACACTGATATGCCAGCAAATGCTCCCAATACGAGATGACATTTATCATCAGACCGCATTCAATTTGCATTTTTCCTTCGTGTCTGTATCTGATAAACGCCATGTATCTGTGGCTATCTGTATCGCTTAAAGGATTTCTCACGTTCCTGCTCCTGCTTCAACTCCTCGTGCTGATGGTGGTTCCTGATTAACCATAATTTATGTTGGCCAAGTGGCGACCATTAGCGCCGCAACCTCGCCAACGTCCATGTCCTCGTTCTCGTTCTCCTCCTGGTCCTGGTCCTGGTCCTGGTCCTATTCGTTGTGCACGCTGATGCTGCTGGCCATGATAAATTCTCCGCATTAGTGTCCAATGGCGGCCAACAATAAATTCCCCCACACACAGCCCCCACTCCCAAACCCGCCCACTGATTGGCGCTTGTTTGGTTAATTTCGCTGCGGGAATTTTAAATCATCTTTAAATTAGGGTCATGCCAACTCAATAAACCAAGTACGGAAGTGTGCGGTCCAGATGAAACAGGGATGGGATGGGGACCTTAGCTGGCGGTAAGCTTTTGCCTTGGGAATTCCACTCTTGCTCCCTCCCATCCGCCGTGCCGTTCTGCTACACTAATTGAGTTGATTCTACACACAGACAAGCACACACACACATGGGGGTACGAGGTGTACGAGGCGCCGCACTCACACATTTGCCACATTCGGCAAACAAATCACGTAGCAAATGCTCAGTCCATTCCTCGCCAGTGCCTCAGCCCCAGATCCAACCAAGTGCCAATACCTCCACTGATACCAGCAGCCCCTAATCCTAATCGGCACCATTGCATTATACTTTATTTTACTAAAGGCTAGACATGCAGGAATATCTTCAAGAAAGGTTTAATTACACAGCCCGACACTAACTTTATTTCGTTAAAGTAGGTTTTTTTAAAATATAAGTTTTATACCCGTTGTTACTCCAAGAGTTTATGGACATTTAGCAACACCCAGGAGGCGTTCCCGCTCGATTTTGTATAGGGGGTTTCGAATTCAAATTTTCGCGCTATCGGTGGTACACACATGTGTATGTGTATACAAAAGTACGCATACGAACAAGAATATATATTTTCTATATCAGGTAGGTCACTATCCCATTACATATGTATGTACATTTGTATTTGCATAGTGTCACAGTTCGATGGCTCCTTGCCATTTCTATCAGCCTTAAAGTCCAAGAGTCTTTAATTTAATTATTTCTCTTACTCCCCTTTTGTTTCCATCTCCTCTTCTGTCTCTCTTTATTGTGCTCGTTCTAATTGTAATTTTCATGGTGTTGCAGAAAATTTACATTTATTTCATTTGCCTTGGCTCAGACATGTAAATGTTCTGCTGCATTTCACAATGCTTAAATGTTGCAGCTCTCACTGTTTTCTTCCTCTCTCTTTATATCTGCCTTTCGGTGTCTCTTCCTGCATCCCACTCTTCTTCTGTGTGTTATGCATATGCATGAGTCTTAAGCAGGGCCACACCTCGAGGTGGCGCCACCCAATACCAAATTATCGACACTTAAAATGTTGCAAGCTTCGCTTGCTTGGCTCTGCCCCTGCCACTGCCACTGTCCCACTCAGCCCCAACACACTCCTGAGCGCTGCTTCGTGTCGTTGTTATGCCACGGAATTCCCGTCGACGCTTATGTAATCTTAATGTTTATACAGCTTATGCTTTATAAATTCGTCTCCATTCCATTCCCATCCAAATCCACATCCACTCCCCAACCCCTTGCCCAATAAACCGTCTTTCCCCACCCAGCCCCCCCCTCATCTGCTTCACTTATTTTGGCGCCACGGCATCGTCTTCCGGTGGCATTTTGCGCCAGCGTAGTTGAAACTATGTACTTTTTGTACTCGAATACCCTTCCACAGGATACTACAATTCTTCTTTAAAACTGAACTTTAAATATCTTCAAAAAAAAGGTAATGAGTATTTCATCTATAAGCAGAATTCTCTCATAAGTACATCAATAAATAAGCTGTCAATACAACGTGTTACAGCCTGCCTGGAAAGATTGATTATATTATTATACAACATGAATCATATTGCTTTAGGAAAAACTGTATCTCTTAGTATAATCCAACCCAAATTACATCAGTATCGAAAGCCGAGGCAATCGTGATACGTGATAGTATATACTACTCCATTTTTAGTTTCGTCTATACTCTTTCCAACCAACGATAAATATTTTAGTTATTTCGATGCAGCACCTACTACTACACTCTACTCTCGACGGTTATAGCTCTATTCCTCCATCAGAGGGCGGCTCATAGGGGCTATATCGACTCGGATTGATGCTAATCAGGAATATACATATGTATATACCGGGTCGAAAAATTGTATCTTCAAATGTATACCTGGATTTGAAGATCGGAATTTTATACAAGGAACGATATCTGTGAAAGACAAGGGTATCCGAAGCCTAGATCCGCTTCAGCTGGCATTGCTGTGCTTGCTGCTTTCCCCTTTTCTTGCCCTTTTCTCCACATTCGTTGTCGTTTGTGTTTGTTTATTGCCAATTTCATTGCTTCATTGCGAATGCTAAGCTTATCTGGACCAGCTCCTGGCCTGTTCCGAAAGCAGCTCCATCTTCATGCGCATCCCCAGCCACATCGCTTCTACTTTATTTTGGCTGATGGAAATATTTTTACGACAAGTTTTTCGCGAAGATTTGCAACATTTGCAGAAAAGGCAGTCAGGCTCCAGCCAGCAAGCAGCCAGCCAGCAGCCAGCCAGCAGCCAGCATCTAGCCAGACAGCGGAAGTGGCAGTGAGACTTGCGCGAATCAGCGCAAAAATATGAGCAGCGGGGACTTTACTGGCAACAGTGGCTACATTTCTGATGGGTTGGTGGAGCGTGGCAGCCCGGAATGAGCACACACATTTTGGCCATAAAACGCTTAACGTTTATGTGTTTGCTTTGATCGTCTCGAACCCGGGATGAACCCATCTGACCCCCAATCAAGGCAACCATGTCCGGTACCTCCGAAGGCTGTGAAGCCCACTCTCTGTATGTTATTGTCAGGGCCTGGATCTTTAGTGAGTCCCCACTTTCATCTCGTTCATGAATTTTGCATGCGACAGCATAATGAAAAATTATAATTAAGCACCTGCGTGATGCGAAAGGCGAGCGAAAGAGATATGGCCCCTCGTTCCCCAATTTTTCTATTTTACTTTTGCTGGTTTTAGAGTCCACGCACGTTTGAGCATAAAGTACATTTTATTAGCGTGCCTTTTGCGTTTGGCTCGGAACAGCACTGCCTTTCTTATCGTGTGTCCTTGTGGCGCTGTAAAATGCTGCCTGATTAGGCAGTGTCCAGATCGTATAAACTAACTGGTATCAGGATATCAGTTAACCACACAAATAGAAATTAAACATGGCTGGATATTTAAGATAGAATTTTTAGCTAATTTCAACGATTTCCTCATATTGGCTTTCATTATAGTGGATTATTTTTCAATTGCAACTACATACGAGTATTCTGTTGCGCTGCTGAGCTTCATCAGCAGCGTACATCAGAACTATTTGAGAATCGCAAACTATTTGAAATTAATCACACAACGAGTTTCGATAAGTTACTTAACAAACGGACTCGGGTCCGTCCGACGCTCCGTTTTTAAGCGATACAAAAAAAGTTTTGATTCAGTTTGATGGCAATTAAGAATATCAGGCAGACGGGTGTATCTTCTGCTCTGCCGAAGAGTCTGCCTCACATTAATTTGCTTTTCCATTGAGAACCACTGGGATAAACTTAAGCGAGAAATTGAAAATACGATCTGCCAAAGCGAAGGCCAAAAAGTGCTGTACATTCCTGTAGAAACTTTTGTGGTGCTGGTGTGTATGCCGGTACTTCCTGAAAGGAAAAAATGAAACAACCATTAATATCCCCCCGTCTGATCACAATGTTGCCTGATTGGGAAATAGCTCTGCGACTCTCTGATTTGATTCATATTTTTTGTTTTGCTGTATCCGTCGCGTGTGTGTAATGTATGTCTTTTATTGCGCCACACCCAACCCCTTGCAATGCAGATAAATATTCAATTGCAAATGGGGGGAAATATGCGGCCATGGAGACGTAACCACCGTCCAGGAAGGCATCGCGAAACGAACGCGCTTAAATTGCAAATTGCGCTCCTTTACAAGCGAGACAAATACGCGCGGACCTGCCATTTGGCGAATGTCGGCCATCCCACGCCAGACCTACGCCACACCGCCTGACCTCAGACCATGACTCACCACTTGTGCGCCTGGCCGTTGGCATTAGACAAATGAAGCGTCGTGCCGCAAAAGACAACTTCGCCGGCGGACTTGGTTGGAATTTTTCTGTTCCGTGCTTTTGGGAGCGTAATTAGATAAGCAGCCTGGTGTCTGCCCCCTCCTGGCCCATGACAGAGTCACAACGAGCTGCTGACAGATGGAGCGTCATAAAGCAACAGCAACACCCTCCCTATGCCCCGTCACCCATCTTAGCTTCCGCAGCAACAATGCGCCGCAAAAAGTCTGAGGTAAGGACGAATGGAAGCATGGATTTGTCACGTGGCGTGCGACTTAATAGGGCGGGGACGAGCACCCGGGGACGGGGTGGAGGCGGAGGACAAGGAAACAACATGCAATTATACGCAATCAACATAAATCATTCAACTTGCCACACACAGAAAGAGGCAGGCAAGTGTACGAGGAGCACTTCAGCTGTGGTCGAGCGTGGTCTCGCCGCGCAGAGAAGAAGGTGGGGCAGGTCGGCCAAAAGGTAGTTAGGCTTGTCAGAAGCTAGAGCAACGATAGCTTTGGATAGGCGTTGCCGTGGACGTTGGCTTTTAACTCATTTGCAATTGAAATTCCTCAGCCGTACAAAGCAGCATTTCTGTGAGCTGCTCACATTACGCATATGGACGCATTGGCAAACCTTTGGCTGCGTGGCAAACTGCCTCTTAAGCTTTAGCTGTTATATGTTCCTGAAAAATGTCAGAAGGACACTTGAGCTGGTCACTTGAACTTTGAAACTAGGTAAAACTCTTCAATGCAAATTGTTGCTGGGAGCAGAGCTGTGCAAATCACACTCGATCTTGAATAGCCATTTATAGACACGATTAGCTAGACTTTAACAACGATTAATATCTTAACTTTTTTCCTGACTGCCAAAACAGGTATGAACGAGATGGTGCGTTGCGAGCCACGGCAAGGGTTGCGGCTCTACTTATAGTATGCCCGAGATACGTAGTCAGTATATACTATATATAATATTATGATTTATGTAACCTATACAATATATATTATACGTAATTAAACGTATGTGCCGTAACTGGTATCCCTCTCTCTCTCTCTGTCTTTTGGTATGGTTTGATTTGTTCGTTCATACAGAGATGCAAGGCAGACCGAGATCTCTTTCAATTTTTCACTTGTCATTAGAGATGGGAAAAATATAGAAAGAAAGATAGGAGCAACGATTGCTAGCTATGTAATGGATAACGAGTATTACGGCGGGATGTTGTTACTCAGCCATAGTCTTAGGCCCTTAATTTTCCTTATTTTCAATACAGCGTGCAAGACAAGCCAACCAATTTACGACCATATGACACGGACAATTTCCAATTAGACGGACTATCCTCAGACTTTACGAGGAACACTTCGCCCACCCTACCCTGGTCATAACATTTCCCAGAAATATATAAGAGCCAGGACCCCTTGTTATGAAGGCAAGAGCTACAGGGGTCTAGAGGGGTCTAGAGGGGTAGAGCAAAATTTAACGATGGCTTAAAACTCAATTATGCATAATAGACTTGAAAATAAACTCTCCGACTGGCCTAGAAATTCGCGTAATAAGGGATTCAAAGAAAAGAACGTTATAAATATTGATAAAATAATGTAAATGCTATTAAGTAAAGTAGTACACGGCAATCAAAGAAAACATACCTGAAAAAATATAGGTAGAATATTTCTTGCAAACCACTTATCAAGGAATCAAAGAACACTCACTTTGTACTGCGATTTCTGATGGTTGCTACAAGTTGTGGTAAATGTTATTATTATAATTGGGTGCGTTTGTTATAATGTTTGGATCTATTCAAATTTGTTCCTGTTTTCAGCATGAAAGGTGCACATGCTTCTCTTCTTTCTTTAACTTTTGTAATTTTATTTTGCATTCCACATTCCTATTTTATTCTCACTACCCGCTTTTGATCATATCTGTATTTTCTTTAAATATACACACATGATCATAATAATAGGTACACCTTGAAACTTTTCATTAATAATTAGTTTTATCGTACGTTTAAGTAAATTTTGTTTGGTGTGTTTTGTTTATCAATGTGTGGCAGCTGCGGCTTCGGCTGATCAATATAATAGGTAAATAAAAAATTTTGAAATTCTTGCCTTGTTGACCATTAAAGGTACCTTTCATTTGGGTATAGTCAAAACAAAAACAAATAATTCGTTTTTTTCTTACATGAATGGGTCGAAATGGTCATTGGTCAGAGGAAGAAGCCCGATAGGCTCTTATCCTGAAAAAAGAAGGCAATTCTCTTCGGGCCATTGCCAAATTTATGAAACGATCGCATAGTTTTGTTAACAATGCTTTAAATAGGAAAACTCGTGGAAGGCTACAAAAAACCAGCAAAATACTTGACCACCACATTGTATCCTTGAGCAAAAAGGACTCATTTAAGTCGTCAAGGGCTATTGCAGCATAAATTGACCAAGAAGTTAGTGCTCCAACGATCCGTAGACGACTATAACAAGCCAACCTTCCAGGGAGAAGGATCCCACTTATGTGCCATAAAAATATAAGGTTGAGGCTAACGTTTGCCAAGGATCACAAAGATTTTCCTGGTTCGACGTAGGTGTGGGCCCAAAAAAAAGGGCGAGATACAGTGGATATTACAAATTACCCACAAACTTAGCTTATAAAAAAAATATTTAATCAATTGACAAGATTTTTTCATTACAACACTTGAAGTATTCCTATTATTTTGATCAGTCTAAAATTGACTCTGAAGTACAAATTGATCTCGTGTCTTTTATAACATTATTACATAATAAAGTTTATTTTATTGAAAACAAATACTTTAGGAATAATTGAGAACTAATTTTAAGTTTAAAATATTGAATAAAATCTTTTTCTGTTATGTTAAAGTTTATGATGCGTTAAAGTTAGATGTGCGTACCTATTATTATGATCAAGTGTGTATGTAAAACTGTTTGTTTTTCTCGTCGTCTCTCCTATCATATTCGCAACTCCTCTTATATTAAATCTGCTGCTCTTTATTCCGTCTAGCCACTCCTCCTTTTCTTCACAAAGCGATGATAGCAAGCATTTTTTCCTCTCGCTCACTCCACCATACGGAACCGCTGCTTTATCTTCTGCCCTCATTGTCTCTGCTTCCACAAGCTCTGTTAAAGGCCCGAGCTGATTGTGGTTATGGCGGTTAAAATGAGGCACTTTACATATATGTATGTATGTATGTATATAAAACGAGGGGGAACGTTGTGAGTTGCTGCTAAGGCCGCCACTCTACACTTATACACGGTACATAATCAGTATGGTTCTCCTCCGGCAGACGACGCTAATATTGAACGACACGACAAAGAGTGCGTTCTGTGATTCTAATTTTTATTTTCTCATATCTTCAAAATTGTGGATGCCACAGATTTTCGTCCTTTGCTGGGACGGGAGCCGGTGCGGCGGAATTTCGAAATACACTTGTGCAGACAAAGAAGACCATGAAACGTGTGTGTTAGAGAGAGACAGAGCGAGCGAGAATATGAGATATGATGTATGATTTTTTTATATGTTTTACTAAATATATCTAGTGATTATGTACTATTGGCGGTTAACAGGTTGTACGATTAGAGGGGAGGTGCAGCGACACTCGGGCGGTTGGTTGTGACGCGAATTTTCTGCTGACCTCAACTCCACGAAAAGTAGCCGAGCAAAAGGGAATTGAACGATCATGCGATGCGACGGACCAATGAAAAAGGCACACATCGATGTATGCGTGTGCAGCTGCGGGCTTTGGCTATACGTGTGAGAATGTTACAGTTATGTTTTGGACACGAGCAATAACAACACAGCTATGCGCGTAAAAATAGGAGCTTCAGCGGGACAATACAGTGATTAGCATATGAATGGGGAAAGGTATGTATGTACATATGTATATACATACATATGTATGTATAATATAAATGAATATTGAATTAAAGCTAAGGGGCTAATTTCTCAACACGAGCTTAAACGTTTATTTCTGGATTTTGTTTCATAATGTCTTCATTTATATTTGGTGTATCAACCGTTAATGAATTTATCTTTCCAAAATACTTTACTTGAAGTGATTGAACTTTGTGCATTACAGAGAATTTTCGAGATTCGATATATTTTGTAGAAATTTTGTAGAAATTTTGTAGAAAGCGACCGCTGAGAGTCAATTAATTTTGATTTGTATCATTCTGAAAACTATTACAATGAATTTTCACAACCAAGCCAATGGTTAAATGGCAAACCACATGATCGATTAGATGGGCTCGAACGAGTCCAGTGCCAAGTTCTGGAAAAGTTCCAGCTGTAGCTGGACATATGCAATTACCGCGTCATGGCAAAAGTTCATGGCTTCCTCGAGGGTTACCCACTTGTCGATCATCTCACCGACATAGATAACATGCAAGTACATGGCCCCTCCGATCAAGGCATGGTTGAAGATGCCCATCATGTTGTTCGAGATGCCAGTTATGTGGCTTGCATTATTGTTGCCGCTATTGTTCCAGTTATGGTTACCATTTCCGTCTCCGCTTCCTTCGCCGTTACCACTCCCACTGGCCACGGTGAGCCCAAAGGCATCGATTTGGGTTGCTGGATTCAGATTTATAACCATTCTGAAAGCGCTGAGTGGCGAAAAACGGCAGATGAGATCAAGTCTCGGCTACACACACTCAGTTTCTGGCTCACCTCGATAGAAAAGGTGCTTACAAGGGGTTCCAATTGAATTTCAATTGGCTCTCAGCAGATGGTGCTCCTTTCTGTCGCGAACGATGAATCCTCAAATACTGTGTGGTTACTGCGGTGTGTGGTGCAGTAAGCCGGTATTGATATTCAGTTTCTGGTGACGGGTTTATTGTTCGAATTAATACTCGTATTGTTCGTATATGTTTTGTGTATTCTGTGTTGTAAATATAATTGACATGAATGCCCTTGTCTTGATTAAAAAATGTCTCTGACTTCCCATTTCATGACTTCTAGATTTTAAAAAATTGAACAGGTATCCCAGCCAGTGTTTAAGCTGTTCTCAGTAATATTCATTCGACATTCCGCACTTTTATTAATAAGGAGGATTTATTTATGGTCACTTAGAAACATGATTCATTTATTTTTCGATATCTGCTGGCTATATTTTCTAGCTATTGCTAGAAGCACCAAGCACCACATCAGATTAAAGACAGATGCCCCTAACACTTGTTGCTTTCCACCCGGCCACCAGGTGGCGGGGCTAATGCTTTTCTCAGTAACTTTACAGATTTTTACTGGCAACCCTGATATCCAAATACTTTACACAATTGTACCACAGACTGAGCTCTCTGACTCTCTCTCTCTCTCTGTATGAGTATGGGTGTATGTCTGTCATCGCCTGCTAAAAATGGAATAAAAGTTCCACCGCAAAAGTTGTTGACATGGCAGTTCCCTCCTCTCCTCAACCCCCCAGTAACCATATTCCTTTCTATAAAACTTTATTTATAGCGGTAAATACATCGCGCAGAGCGAGATAGAAACAGCGCTAAGCGGAGCTTAAGCGGAGCAGAAGCCCCAATGCAATTAACTCCCATTCTGGAAGGGGGATACAGAACAGACAGAGGCAAACAATCAAACGGAAATTAATTGCGGGATGTGTTAAAAGTGAAAGCCAAAAGCTGTTCTGGAAATGATTGCCAAGCGCAGAGTTACAGAGTCACATAACCAACCCCAAATCATACCCCTTTCCCTTCCCGAACCATCTGATTCATAGCTGGGAGCGTGGGAGCATTGACTTATGTACGCCCTTTAGCGGGGGAGCACGGCAAGCTGTTTTGGCATTCTGCCAACTCATTGAAACTCATGTAAAGCACAGCAGAATTTACCATTCTCATGTCACTGCCATAATCAATTCCAGTGATCCCAGGACCGAAGCTTAATTAAGACTTGATTACGTGTACTTTTCCGAAGGTGGAAATCGAGGAGACGATTGAATCCCTATCCGGCTCATAATGAGGTGCCTCGCTGGATCGCCGAGTGCGTTAAATCCGAAAGAAACATTTAACTGCTTGCCCTGTTGCCAATCCCGCGGAAAGCCTTGTAGGGAACTGAGCTTTAAGCAATCATAGCCTCGGCGGCATGCCTTGGTTGGCTCCTGCATTCGTTCTGCACTCATTGAGCTCCAGCCGAGCAAATGAAAATTCTACAACCACAAAGCAGGTAACTTACTTTCGAAGCCAGGCCAATGCTACCGCCACGCCCCTAGCCACGCCTTAGGCCAAGCAGACTTTATAATGCTGAAAAGTTGAAAAGGTTTAGTGATGTTGAAAAATTTAAACTTGATGTGAAAAACGCAATAGTTTGTGAAAGGACTTCCCTTTATGTGAAATGCAACCAGAATTTAAAAAAAAAATACCCGAAAACCGAACGCAGAATCCTATGGAGTGATCATATAGCAGATTGCTGAATCTGGATCAGATCGGATCTTTATTATGGCCAAAAGGAGCACATTCAATTGCAGTGACTACGCAATCCATTCCACGCGCTTACTCATTCCCTCTCGCCCACACAGTGTGCAGTGTGCGGGCTATAACGGTTGTTTAGTGTCGGTTTGAGAAAAGAGAGAGAAAGATGTAGTGGAATAAGCGGTTTAGAGAGAGAGGGAGTGAGGGATAGCATACGCTTATGCATAAAATATATTGTAAAGGTTACATACATAAATCACTGACTGAGCATCGGATATTTTATTGTATTGCACTTACCCCGCTCGTTTTTTCTGAGTTTTAAAATTCCCTTATTCCATCTGTCCCTATTCTGGTTGGTAAAGCAACAATCCAGCGATGACCATCTGCAGGCCTTGAAAGATATCTGCGCAACGTCTGATTGTCTATGTCTGATTGAATCATGAATAACAGCGTCAGAAGAGGAGCAGCAGATCGTCAACGGTCAACATGACCTCAAACGATATTTGACATTTACATTTTCTTCACTTTCTCCCTCATGTGGTTGCTATTGGAGTTTTAGATATACAAACATGCCGTCAACATACAGCATAAATTTTTCAATATTTCAATGTTTTCGCAAAGAAAATTAAAAAATTGGTATGCCATTATTTAAAACACTTACAGCTATCAATATTTCAGAAACAATTTTTTTTAAATGATGTATACTAAAGTTTTTAGGAGAGAACATAAAATGTTCACGATAAAAAGTCTACATACAGCGTGGGCATCAATTTAATATTTCAAGAAATAGTAGGTAAAAAAAATGAGTTCTCGACTATTATGACACCTATCTTCGTTGCCTATCAAGCTTATTGGGTCTTATTGTTACTCTTTTTTGGAAAAAATGCAGGATGGAAATGCAGTCTTCTGTGAGAATTTTAATTATCAGCCTTCGTAATGATAAAAAATTATATGGCGAAATCGCGGATATAGTCAAATTTAGTCGATCCACCGTCCAGACAATCATTCGCAACAACAACAACAGCAACAACTCCACGGAAAATAGGAAGAGATCAGGAAGGCCAAAGAAGCTATCGAGTCGCGACGAGCGAAGCATCCTCAAGGAAGTAAATAAAAACACGAAGATAATTGCACCAAAATTGGCGGAACACATCGACAAGTGTTATCAGGAGTCAGGAGTTTTTTGCACAGGTTTCAAGAGCCGAGTTCCAGGAAAGAAACCATTGATTTCTGAAAAGAATCATATTTTGCGCCTGAACTTCGCCAAAGCGCACTTAAATAAGGATCCAAACTTGGGAGCCAAGCACGATACCAATCGTCAAGCATGCAGGCGGTAGTGTAATGGATTTGGGGCGCTATGGCGTCGTCTGGAGTCGGTAAGGGAGTGTGGATCGCTTCCAGTATAAGAAGATTTTGGAAGATAATTTGAAACCATCGGTGGATACATTGAGCCTGGAAAGCAGTTGGATCTTCCAGCAGGACAATGATCCAAAGCACACCGCACATGTTGTGCGGTATTGGTTGCTGTATTATGCCCCAAGACAGCTTCGTTCACCACCCCAATCGCCAGATCTTAACCCAATCGAACAACTTTGGGACATTTTGGAAAGATTGGTACGGAAGTATGACACTAGAAGTCGGGAAAGTCTCAAAACCGCCCTTATTCGAGCTTGGGCCGAAGTTCCGTCCACAACAACGGAAAATTTGGTGGCATCGATGCCCCGACGACTACAGGCTGTTATAGATGCCAATGGTGGACAAACCAAATATTAAAAATATAATAAGTATTAATATTAAGATGACTTTGAAACTTTTTTCCCATAAATTTGTTATGTTTTTGTTCTTATTGTTGAAGGAAGAATTATAAATTCAATTTTGTCCTTGATGTACACACGTATAAATGTATGTCCACGTAGAAAAGTCGAATCCAAGCCCGAACATATTCCAAAGGCAGAAAACCTATCGGACAAACCCACATTTCAATGCCCGTTCCAGGGTCTCCGACATAAACAATTTATGCACAACAAATTCAACTCTTTGAATGGAAGGGAACCAAATAGGAAAAAACGGTTGAACATGCGAAAACCGAGGAGTTATCGAAGCCTTATATACCCTTACAGCCCAAGGATGGCGAATAATGCTATATATTGAGAATTACAAGAATTTTTGGATTCTTGTTTCGGCCTCCCTAATCTGTAAAATTGTACGAAATTTTCTACACAAAGCAGGTGTACAAGTTGATCATCTTAATGGAGTGCGATATTCTTCCTAGTCTACGTGGCGGCCATCAGGAAAAACCAACACACCCGGTGAGATGTTACGGAAGAAGGCATGCTCCGGCTTTCAGCTTAACAACTTTCTGCTGGGTTTTTTAGCTAAGCCAAAAACAAGAAGACGCAAAGGAGGCGATGCAGAGGAGGACACAGAAAAAGGAAAGAGAGAGAGAGAGAGAGAGAGTGTGAAGAAGATAGAGAGATAAAAGAGAGAGAAATATAACAGAGGGAGAGAGAATGAGAATAAAAGTGCGGGTCATTTGATTGTCTGTTTGGACGGAGAGACCTCAACACCATCGATGATAAGCGAGAAGTCAACACAAAATGGTGAACAGTGGGTCAGAGTCAGCAGTAAGCATTAAGACGGGGAGGAGCGGGTAGTGGTGCAGTGGATGTTTATTGGGCAGAGAGAGCGAGAAAGAAAGAGACGGAGAGCTTGGTGTGTGTACTGAGAGACACGCAAAGTCAACGCAAATGGTAAATATTTAGCTCTCGGCTGCACTTGAGATTAACTTGGACACAGATGCAGCCAGGAATGTGTTGGTGTACGAGTATCTGTGTGTGTGTGTGTGTGGTTGGACTTGGCGCCAAGAGGGAGAGGGCCAGCAAAAGGTCCAGGGCTGACAGCAGGAAGTACTTCAACACAAAACCAAAGTGAAGCAAAATACAAACACACTCAAAAGTGAAAATGGAAAAAGTTTCAATGGTTTTATCATGTTTACTTTTATTTGTGTCACTGAGTGGTTGTATAAGCCCCGGCACGACCACAGCTCGGACCCAGACCAGGGTATACACACGGTGCCGGGGTCAGGGGACGGGAATAGGATATACAAACACACACATAGCCATAAGGACCTTATGTTCAACGCACTCGAGGGAGATCACTGACTGCCGTGAAGTGCCCGGACAAGTGACAGCATTGGATTTCGATATGGAGCCCAGGACACTGAAACTGTCCTTGGCCAGTAGTTGAAGCAGGGTGTTACTGGGAAAAAGGACCGTATTGAAAGTCAAAGGAGGTGTGGCAAGTGGAATGGGGTAGAATGAGTGAGCCTTTACCCTGAACATAGCTCTTTTCCCCGAAACTGAATACAACTGAACCCCATAAGACTGCTTCGAGGTGCAACTTTACTGTCAGCTCACCGACCATTAAAGTGTCTTCCTGTCTTGTTCCACTCCCGGGCATCTGCCTAATCAGCTCTTCAGCCGAGTGGAGTAAAGCTTGTAGTTCGGCCCTCGAAGACCCATTTTTTGGTACGTTGCGTAAGCCATCCGTATCCGAATTGACTAGTTTCTTTATTTCTGAAATTGAATATTTATTTTTCGTAAAACAATGGCGATGCCGCAACAAAAAGTAAAGAAAAACGTGCAAAAATCAGAAGCTGAAATGCACAAGGAGGGGGAGAAACAGAAGCTTCAGTGGTCCCTGGTAAAAGCTGTAAGTTGACAGCAGGCCATTGCTATGCTTGGCGGAGACTATGATAGCTTGATTTTGCTGGCCCAGATCTATGAACAGATGAAGCTCTAGAGTAAGACCATTAGTTCCTATCAGCAGGCTAACCAAGTCTGCTCAAGACAGCGCTTGACGGTGCCCGTCGAGTTGATCTAGGAAACGCCCGTATGAAGAACAAGCAGCCACAGCAGGCCATCCACACCTTAGACCAGGCCGTGGCCAGGGAAAATGTGTGTGAAATCATTAGGTGCTCACTCCAACTCAGTGGAAGCCACGTTTGAGAAGATCCGCACAGATTCGACCTGGCCGAGATTTCCTACACGGCCCAGCTTAAGCAGTACCCCGGAAAATTGCTCTGTGAGCAAGGTATATTGGCGGCGAGGAGGAAGAAATTGTACGAAGCCGTCGATCCTACCAACCATTAGGACTATGTGGAAGATCCCTTTATGTAAAGTCTTTCTTGTAAAGGACACTGCTGATCCCCTTGTTGATCAAGGATTTTTAGATGGTTTAGATGTTAGGTCTCCAATTTTTAGTTTGGAGACTTTATGCTGATGTAATGTTCCTAGACAGGCTTAAGAGGATAAAAGGGGGATACCTGTCAGCACTTCTAAGCCATCGTTGGGCCCCTATGATGCCACCACACTCGTTCAAAGCCTTTAGTTCCTGATTTATTGTTGGCCCTCTATTTGCACACCACTCTTGGATTATAGTTTATGCTCATGACAGCCTGCTGTATAGACGACTAAGTCATCAGCATACCCTTGGAATGGGATCACTTGGCTATTTAGACTGAAAATAAGTTAATCAATGACCAGAGATATGATTCAAGTTTTCTTCTGCCTCCATCACATAACAGCTGACTGAAAATAGGGAAAAATTTTTCCTGGGCGTTATGTATCGCTTCGTAAGAGGTGTTGTCAAAACTCAAGATCTGGCTCGTGAAGGCTCGCCATTTGGCACCCAGTTATAATTACGATCCAGTTATAATTTTCAATCTGGCCCTGGCCAGTAACGAAAATACGATGGCCATTTTTGACTCGTTCCCACCAGAAATGTCCTAAATGGAGCTAAAGGTGAACAAAATATTTGAAATGGAGAAATGCGAGGTGCTGAAAAGCAGGTGAAGAAATGTCATCGGCTTCTGGAAAATTTCCTTCGGGTAATGAAACTGAGAAGGCACAACCTTCACCACAGGGCAGCGACACCATTCCCTGGAGGGCAACTTATGATTTTCTTACGATTTTCTTCTCGTACAAATATTCATTATAATTTTTGGCCCACCATTTTTTTACCCTCCCCTCTGTAGATAACTCCCCAATTAGACTAAGAAATAGATTAAGGAAACCCAAAACGTCGAGGCCTTTTAATGACTATAGGGTAAAAGAACACGGAACCAGTAGCAAGAACCAACAAGAGCATCACCAGCGGTGGACCTACAGGAACAACAAGAGAAAAGCACCAAAGAGAGGGAAACGGAGAGAGAGCCAACGATCGCTCCCACTCTCCCACCCACGCATCCGAAGTCAGAGAGCCAACGGCCAACACAGCGGCAGCGCGCCACGAACACCAAGAGAAATGGCACAAAAGAGAGGGAAACAGAGAGAGCCGATCGATCTCACACTCACGCAGCCGAAGGGCCGACGGCGATACGCCTAAAACCAACCCCCGAGCAGAGGCCCGGAGCCGAAAGCTGCGAAGCAGCGAAGCGGCAGAGAAGCTGCCGAAAAAGATAAGAATGAAGCCTGGCATGGTCCAGCGCGAGCAAGACTCGAGACTCTCGGTCTTTGCTTGAGCGAAGAGCGAGTTGAGCAAAAACAGATTTGATCGGGTCTTTTCAGTCCATTTTCTCAATGTGTCCGTCAATGAGAGGTTTTTATCAGACACGCCAAAAGTGTCAACAGTTATTTGCGAGCTATGCTCGAGAGTGATTCCCGAACTCCCACGCGGAACAGTAGAGCCACGCAAAGGCAGTATAGATCAAAAAGTTACAGAAATGTGAACGCCATGAGGATCATCAACAGCAGAAGCCACGAGACAACTGGGAATCGGCGCAGGGAGAAAAGGGTGAGCCACCTCACGTACAGTATGTCTATTAATTGTTTGCAAAATGAAAAAAGTCACGCAAGTTCTACTTAAACATAATTACATATACCCGATACTCAAAATGAGTATTGGGGTATATTAGATTTGTGGTAAAAGTGGATGTGTGTAACGTCCAGAAGGAATCGTTTCCGACCCTATAAAGTATATATATTCTTGATCAGCATCAATAGCCGAGTCGATTGAGCCCTGTCTGTCTGTCCGTCCGTTCGTCTGTCCGTCTGTCCGTCCCCTTCAGCGCCTAATGCTCAAAGACTATAAGAGCTAGAGCAACGATGTTTTGGATCCAGACTTCTGTGATATGTCACTGCTACAAAAATATTTCAAAACTTTGCCCCGCCCACTTCCGCCCCCACAAAGGGCGAAAATCTGTGGCATCCACAATTTTAAAGATACGAGAAAACCAAAAACGCAGAATCGTAGAGAATGACCACATCTTTTAGACTGCGGAATCTGAATTGGATCGTATTATTATTATAGCCAGCATCAAGAAAACAATTTCATTTTTTCTCGCCCTGTCTCTCTCTAACACACACGTAGCATAGGCGGCTTTGCTTAGAGTAAAACATTAGCGCCTAGATCTCAGAGACTATAAAAGCTAGATCAACCAAATTTGGTATCCACACTCCTAATATATCGGACCGAGACGAGTTTGTTTCAAAATTTCGCCACACCCCCTTCCGCCCACGCAAAGGATGCAAATCTGGGGATATTCACAAATCTCAGAGACTATTAAAGCTAGAGTAACCAAATTTGGTATCCGCACTCCTGTTAGATGTCACTATTAAACGTATATCTCAGAATTTCGCCCCACCCCCTTCCGCCCCCACAAAGGACGAAAATCTGTTGCATCCACAATATTGCAGATTTGAGAAAACTAAAAACGCAGAATCATAGATAATGACCATATCTATCAGATTGCTGAATCTGGATCAGATCAGATAATTTTTGTAGCCAAAAGGAACAAATCAATTTGCATTGGCTACGCAGCGCCCGACGTCACGCTCAGACTGATTTTCTGTCTCTCTCGCACGCACTCTTTGTCGTGTCGTTTTATATTAGCGGCCTCTGCCGGAGGAGAGCCATACTGACTTAGTATCGGGTATAACCGTAGAGTTGCGGTGTCCGCAGCAACTCACAACGTTCCCCCTCGTTTTTTATTAGAAAAGGCACTTGTTTTCATGTTCAGTCCTATACAATGGTTTTCTTTAGTGTATTCTTAACAAAATAGGTAACAAAAGAAAATAAAAAAGAAACAAAAACATAAACAATTCATAAAAACAAAACAAAAACAGCAAATATCGTGTGTCTATTAAATCTTTGCAAAATGCAAACAGTAATTTTAAAAAATGTATATCTTTAAAGGATGCAGCTCTATTTGGCTAATATTTTGTGTGCCCTCCATTAGCATCCAATACTCCTCTGAGACGTCGCGACATCGATGATATTAGGACATTTATGTCGTAATATTCGGGTATTTTTAGCCACTCCTCGTTTATACACAGAATCAAATTACTTTTTGAGGTAGGGCGTCGTTTGGCCACCCTTTTCTTTAACAAGGCCAACAAATTCTCGATAGGATTAAGATCCGGACTCTGGGGGGCGTGTCAATCACTTTTTTGCAATTGTAAAGTAGCCAAGTGCGGCAAAGGAATGATTTGTGCTTTGGATCATTGTCCTGGTACAGCTTGTATTTAAGTTTGCTGGTGTTGTGTGGATGAACGAAGCCAAAATTCTGCGCACTTTTTGTCAATTCATTCTTTAAAATGTCCAAATAAAATTCTTTTGTCATAATGTCATTGAAAATGCTCAGCTCTCCAACACCTTTGGAAGAAATACAGCCCCAAACCATCACTGAAAGCTTGCCAAATTTCACAGTGGGCACAATGTTCTTTGACTGGAGGGCTGTATTCGGCTTACGCCAAACTTGTATCAGATTATCTTCTGTTCGTTTACCGGGCATTGCTAAAACTTCAAATAACACAAGAAACTGAACTGAATGCAAGAAAATATGTAAACGAATGACTGCAAAGAAGACTTAAGAAAAGCACGCGTCTGGTCGTTTTTGATTTTGATGTCCCGTTTGTTTTTCCTTCGTCTTCTTTCAATCAGTGTTTACATATTGCAAAGAATTAATAGACAGAGTCATACGTGCCGCTTTTTTGTTTTTTTTTAAGTTTCTTTTACCGTTTGTCTTGGAATTTTGCCCTTTTTTTCGTCATACCTACAGCTTAAACACATTTTGATAACAGTTAATAAAAAAAATTTCCCCAACTTATGCCTTTACTCATATTTTCCATGTTGAAGTCAAACTTATGTGCCTTTTTACATTTTGCAAACAATTAATAGACATTCTGTATGTGAGCGGGGAAGTGATCGGTGCGTTAGGTCGGGAACAGTGCAGAAGCCAGACTGTAATTGTTTTCCGCTTAATGGCTTCTCCATGTACTTGCATGTAAATTTTTAACAGTTGAAGGATGACAATTAGGAGCGCCCAAACCAAAAAATAAAATAAAATCACCATTGCAAAATGTATCACAATATTTATATATGTATTTATTCCTAATCTATACAGTCAATTCAGGGAACTAACAAATTGTATATGTACATATGTATTCATGCTAACCTGCTAGGGAAAATATTATTTTTATACCCGATACTTAAGAAGTATATGCAATAGCCAATCCGTTACCCTTCGGAGATTCATTATGCATCGAAGGACGCATTCGTTTTACCTGTTTTTAGCAGGGGCAATGAATGGTGCTTTATCATCAGAAGTTAAACTAAGTTGATCGAGACATTCTTGTCCTGAAAATCAACGTCGAAAGTAATAGAAGTCGTGACACAGAAATGTTCCTGCGTTAATTCCAATTTTCTCCAAAACATAATTCTTTGCTTATTGTTAAATGATACGCGACCATAGAAAAAAGTTCTAGGCTCCATTTTGCAACACTGAAAAATCGGTCACAATGTTTCCATATGGCACCTTCTGGTAAATCTTCTTCTATCTCTCTCTTTCCACCGTGGAAGTATCATCCGGCCGTTAAAGTTTTCCGTCGGTTGTCCGGCTTGCATTAACTTCGTTGCGGCTCGAACTATTCTGAGTGAGATAGGCTGTCTTCCAGCAAGTGGGCAAAAGGTTTTTTAAGTAGAGTCTCCCGTCGTTACACTAGCATTGATTTGCCCACGACTATTTTTCGTGGGCTGATTATGGGCCAACCCTGAGTGTCCCGAGTGCCCCACCCAATGTATTTCTTTGCACCAACTTATACTACGTATACACACAAAGTCAAATATCAGCAGCTCAAGAGAGCCTGGCTCTATACACTTTAAAGGCTTTACTGGGCGGAGACACATCGATACATTTTTGTTGGTTGCCTCAAAGATTTTATGCGATCTCAACGAACGCTTGCACATAGTGTTTTGTTTGAAATCAGAAGAATTCAAACACTAGAGACAACAATTCACTAACACTTTATATTATTTACAAATATGGCTTTATAGAAGGCTTACTGATTTGCCCTGCCATAGATATTATCGGATCGTACGAATTACATATTTTCAGTTGAGATTGAGCATAAATTTTCACATTGTAAAAGGCAATACATATTGTAATGAACTTATCTTTCAGAATCGCAATTCATATTGGAAAATCAAAGCTGCGAGTATACTGATCAGAAGGCCTTCAATGCAAATATTTATTGAACTCATATTCACTAACTAATTTAGCAAGCTGAGACGGCCGAAGGTCCCACTGTGCCGCTCCAAAGACATCGGCGATCCGCGACCACCGCTTCGACGGTGCTGAGGCTCGAGAGTCCAGAATTGCCGAACAGACGAAACCGATGGGCGGCGGGGTCGCGGTAGAGACGAAGTACAGGCGAAAAGGGAATTGAAACCCCGCGCGCTCCCTCGTGCCTTTTGGGTTCTAATGTTAGGACCCGCCATAGAACAGCTTTTTGGTCGCTCATGCAACATCTTGGTATTGTATAGTCTTTGATCATATGCAGCAAAGTCGTGCTTTTCATAGCTGTTGCGGTGGAAATTTCGTATGGTTTCAAATGCCCTGTTCTGGACAAGAGACATTTTTTAAAACAGTTGCGCCTAGTGCTGAAAGACTATTGCTTAAACTACAGCGAAGATAGTAAACTTCTTTTACATAATTATCGCAAATAGTCATATACAGCCTATATAGCCTATACAAGGTCCGTTGTGTTGCCGCATGGGCATGGTGAGAGCAGACTGAGGAAGAGCAGGTTAAGGGCAGTCCCATCCGGAGGCTTGGATGTATTTGGACAAGGTCCCTGGTTTGATTTCGGACAGGTCCGAAATGTCCGTGAGGAAAGCGGCCCCGATAATACGAAGACGACGATTGGGCAGTGGCAGAAGAAGTGGGGGACTGATTCCTACTGCTCCTCGTCGCGACAACTCCTGCAGAACTCGTTATGAGGGATTGACAGTCTGGAGGCATGCGTGCCGATCTGCCAGTGTCCCGTAATGGCTCAAGTAACTGCAGAGCAATGTGCCCTTCTGAGTCTATACAGCTCTGCTGAGCGCTTCTTCGATCGATATGGCCATATCAATCTTGGGACTTTACAGGAAACGGTTTGCTGCCATCTCCTATTGGCATTTTGCTCGAACAATTCGTGCGTTAGGAGCCTGCACGTAGCCAAGGGCATCGTTACTTGCTCCCTCTCCGATAGGAGAGTGATCGTAGTACCCTGCCTGGCCAGCTCGTCGGCGGCGTCGTTCCCCTCGATGTCCCTGTGGCCAGGGACCCATATAAAGGAAGAGATCTAACTGCTCTGCGATCTCGTGCAGAGACCTGCACGTCATTTTCAGTCGCTGAGTTCGACGATATTGCGCCTAGAGCTTTAATAGCTGCTTGGCTGTCCGAGAAGACGCACACTAAGTGCGTGTCTAGACGTAGTTTGGAGACGACAGAAATGGCCAAAAGCTTATAACACATAAACATTGTTATCGGAATGAAGGGAATAATTTCCCTGTGGTAGTGACGGAAATAGAGAGATGTTACGGATCTGTAAGTGCGATAGTGTTATAGCAGGTTATATGTCCGAACGACAAGTCACTTCAAAACATAGAGATAAACAGGAGCGACGACATGACATGGCTTTATCGACTCGCCTATTGATGCTGATTAAGAATATGGATACTGTATGGGATCGTTTTACAAGTTCCGTGGCTCGTCTAGTTTTGAAATTTCCAATGTAACTGGTGGTCAATAGCCTAACTTAGGCGTACAAAATCAATTAGAAAATCGTTCAAAATATGTCCAATAAGGAACTAAATAAAGTCTTGGAAAAATACAATTTGGGCATTGGTTTCAGTGCGCGCACAAGCATTTCCCATTGACCATGGCTACGTCCAGGACCAGGGTCAAGACAAGAACCAGAAAGTTCAAAGTGTTTCGTGCAGGGGGAAAGACAAAACACGAGACCCATGACTGTCTTGGGAAATTGGTGAGAGTGTATCTGTATCTGTATCTGTACGTGGCTCTGTATCTGCGATGCGATGACCATGGATCCCTTTTTGCCATTGTTCGCTGATTGAAACATTTCACCAGCGCGTGGCATTTAAACTTTTATGTAATGGCTTGCAAAGGGGTCGGGGAAAGGTACTCGTAGGTTGAATGTGGAGAGCCATTGGCAATGCCATTGGGGCTCTGCGGGCTATAAATTGGACTGCAATGGTAGTGCATGGGGGAAACGGCACTCCAAGCTGGCCCTCGAACAAACCCGAGCTGGACAGCGGCCACAGAACGCACATTAAAAGTTCAAGTGGCACAAAAATAAAAATCCGCTTAAAAAGTGTGAGCGCCCCAGAAACGCGCCAATGACAATGGCAGAGCACAGACAAAACTGTCGAAACTCTAAAGACAGAGGAAGCAATATGTTACATTAGATTATGGCAGAATGCGTGCTTCGAGAGCTTTTCTCGGTTCCCATATTCCCATATTAAATGGCATCCATACGCCACTTTTCAAGTATACATATTTTTACATACTTATAACAAGCTCATATTTGATAGATTTCAGCTTTTCTGCTAATTACGCACATGAGAATTGGGAAGTAAGCGTGGTAGAAATAAACCAAGCAACGTGTAAGTTCGTCGGACCGTTTTCCTTTTTTGATTGATTTTTTATTGGAACAGGGCTGAAAGTACGAGCAGAGGAGGCGTAAGCAATCAGAAACCTATTAACAAACAAAGAAAACTGGAAAAGGTAATTCGATCTGAGATAAATGTGTATTTATGATGTGTTATGGGATGCGATGATTTTGTATGGCCAGAATGCGCTATGGCAAACTAATTACTTGCTAAAAGCGCATACAAAAGCTCCGGACAGAAAGAATAGCAACAATGAAGAGGTCCGGGGCATTTATCTCTCAGATCCCACACTTGTCGCTCAATCTGAAGGGCTGACCCACACCTCCGTAGGAGACCATGAGGATTTTTCACGAGCAGGGCGCTAGAGAGTTGGCTCTGATGGCTCAACATGATAAAACAAAAGCCTGCCCAGAACAATGGAGAGCCAATGGCAACAACAAGCGGGCAAAACACTCGAGAGCCAATCAATGCTAAAATTGTCCCAAAGTCAAGTTGCGGCACATATAGGGGCGTGGTCATGCAAATGGGAATATGTGGCTGGAGGCGGGTGGTGTGGTCGTAGGGGCTGCCTTGTGTAAGGCTTTTCCTTAATTAGTGACAGCTTTGGCTGAGGGGAAGGCTTGCTAAATTTAAGAAATTTTAAGGAAAGGCCAAAGCCCTAAAAGTGTCATGTTGACACGCATATAGGCATGTACATAAATGTAAACGTGAATGTGAATGGGGATGTGTGTATACATTTAGCCCAGTACACATTATGTAAACTATCCGAAAGCCACATAGCTCTTTAATAAGGATGCCCATTAAGAGGAGTATTAAAAAGTAAACTAAAGTAGTCTCGCAGAGTCCTGGCTCCCCTTCAATGATATTGATATGTACATATGTGTGTATATAACACATGTGCATACATATGTATGTATGTAATTTGATATAGATTTGCTTAATTGACTATGTACAACAATGACTGCCCACGGCGTCTCGGACCTAAGGTCGAAATTTGTTGTCTGCCGAATTTGTACCTCTTGGTAAAGAGCATTGTCTTCTGGTCTGATACTGATTCCTACTTCTTTCGCTCATACCTCTATCCGTGAATGTTTCTGTCCCAACGTCAGCTAATGTCATTGAGCTTTACCACAATAAATTCATGTAAAAGCCTTCTATTAAATCTGTTTATTCTCCTCTAGATCTGAGTGCTCTACCTGTTCTGCTTCAATGCAATGTTGCAACGATAATCCAAATGGTTGAACTTTACTCTGCTGCAGTGCCCAGGGTCCCGGAGCTGGTCCCGTCTCTGCACCATCTCCACCGACCACTGGCTTCCCTCAAACGGTTTTAATTGCCGAGCTGCATTTTTGTTGTTGTTAGCATGCGCTTTTTTCTGCCATTTCTCAAATTGAAATGCGCACAAAATTTAAATTGCTGTTGCATGCTTTTAGGAGTACGATGGCAGCGGAGGAGCGGGCGCAGCGCTGCAGCGGTTTACAAACGGTAAATGGTAAATGGTAAATGGTAAACGGTAAACGGTAGCCGGCAACGTTAACGTCATCGTTAGCGGCATTTTCCAAGCGCTTGAGCACGCCAGCGCATACAGGGACGTAGGGATGTAAGGTATGTAAGGGATGATGGGAGGCAGCCTCATTTGCAACTAGGCAAATATCGCGCATACGTCAGTTGGTGGTGCGACAATTACCGTTAGCGGCTTGTATAATTTATGTTGCATACTTGTCGGCGCAAGCGATTCCCAGTGCATTTGTCAGTTTAAACAGCTGTTCCCCCGCCTGCTGCAGTGTTCACATACCTTTTCCACGAGCATTCTCCATCTGCCATACGAAGGTATGCCATACCTTCCCCTTTCCCCATCACCAAGTGGCAGCCAATTTTACTCAGCTAATTTTTGTGTGGGTGTGTGCCTGAGCTGTCTAGACGTGGCTCGTTTCTTGTGCTTCTGCTTCTGCTTCTGCATCTGTATCCGCCCCTGCTTCCACTTCTGGCCACAACATCGCCGCTGCCGCGCTTCCGCCCACCAGTTAATGCATTTCAATTGGAACTTTTTTTCCAGCATTTTGTACTCTGACATAAAAAACTATAAATTAAAAGCAGCTTGCGCCACAGAAACTTTTATTCCCCCGCTCAGCCGCTCCGCTATCTACGAGCACACACAACCACTGAACGAGCAGTTAGAGGGAGAGAGAGAATGGGAGAGAGAGAATGGGAGAGAGAAGAAGAACACGAAGCACCGAAACACATGGGTGGAGGGGATTTGGGGGCCAGAGGGTCCGTGGGTCCGAGGCGCCCTAGTCCAGGCCTCATTAAATTAGCATTGATAATTATTTTAAATTACTTCATTTAGTTGTGAAAAATGTTGGCTTGCTCTTGCTCCTGTTACCCCCAAAGCGATTTGTTGCTGTCCCAACAGGGCCTCCCTTCCTTTTACAACACCCAACCCCGCTGTCTGACCCCGTTGTTCGCTCGTAGTTGGGTTGTAAGGGAGTCCCATGGCACAATTTAACAATATCGAAGTTTTCTTAATCTGGAACGAAACCCAATTTTTTTAATGACGTCATTAAAAAGACTTTTAAATATAAATTTAAAACAAAAACAAATGCTTTATTATTTGCTAAATCATTTTTTCGAAGTACAGTTGAAACAGCTTTTCGAACTTGCAAAGTTCTTAAAAACTAGGTAAAACACACTTAAGTTAGGCCAACAAAAGCTTCAAAAAAATCAAAGTTCAATATTCATTTTCGAAGCGTCCATGTCTATAAGATCGTCTTGCTTTTTTAAATTTTTAGCATTTGATTTTGATTTTTATTTGTATTTATCTCGCTTTTACATTCACTTCTCTTCATCCCAGCCATTAAAGCTATTCGAAAGATTTTAACTGATGATTGCTGACTTCAAAGCGGTTGCTCTTTAGATTCGGAGTGGAGATTGTTAGATTTGAATTTTAAATATGATATAATATGACGACTGCATGCAGGGTACAAAAGTGGTCGACTTTTCGAAATGGCTCAGATTCCATTTTGCTTCTTTTGTTGTTAAATTCTATAATCCGCTCATGCAACTGAAATTAATTTGATTGCTGATGTTGTCTCAGCTGCTTCATTAATCAAAAGCGCTGGGGACCGAGACTATGTCTGTGGCGTCTGTCTCCTCGAACACTTCTGTCGCCTCATGAATAATTAAATATGGAACTTAGTTCTCCCGATTCCCAGATTGGGAGTGGGAACGGGTGTGGGTGTGGGATTGGGACTGCGAATAGGACTGAGACTGGGACCGGATGCTGTCCTCAAAACTTATCCATCAAATTCCATTTGAGTTGATGCGGGCTTACAGCACTTTCCCTCATTTGTTTGTCTTTCGCCTTTTCTGGCCCTCCCCCCCCGCACACCGTTGTGTGCATCCACTTGTTACGGTTCAGTTTTTGACATTCGTCAAAAATTGTGTCACAATTTCAGCAGCCACGAGGCCTTGGCCAGGGATGTTTTTGTGGAATAAAGCTCCAGTGCTGGAATGCAGTGGAATGAGCCTGGACATAGTCGGTATGAAGGTGGGCAGCCCTTCTGGTTGGAATAATTCAGATTGTAAAAGCAGAATCCAAGATGAATCCTAAAACACTGATAGAAGAAGACTTAATAATGCATCTTGCCATTTGTTGTTCAGTAAATTATACATATGCATTTAAATTAATATTAAATATTCGATTACGCCACATTCATCAACTTATCACGACCTTTACCACCTTTCTTTGTTTTCATGTGGAAAATTTGTATTTTTTTGTGAACAAGTTTACTGCTACCTTTCGTGGCACTTAAGGGGAAAAACAATTGATCACAGGAGATATGTACATACATAAAATTAATGTTACATATATGGAAAAGGTACATACATTATTTACAAAAAGTGAATGAAATTTTATAGGAGGGATCTAGTAGGGAGATCCAGTGGATGACACCTTTTGAGTCTTCTTTTCCTTGGCGGGTTAATTAGACGTCTGGCTAGTACATTAGGGTGACCACCAAGTCGTTGCAAGTACCTCGCTGCATGTAGTTGTATAACATCGCCCACTTTGGGAACCTTTAGGTCCCTCTCGATGTCGCTGTTTCGTATGTACCATGGAGCATTGCATATTCGCCGTAGAAATTTGACTGAGCAACTCTAATTTTACTTAAGTTGGTTTTTGCCACGATGCCGTGAACTTGAAGTGCGTTTTTCCATATGGGGCTGAGGATGGAGTTGTATATCGTGACTTTGCTGACAGCTTATTTCTTGCACCGACTGTCGAACCATGGTAGTATGGGTTTTGAAATTCAGTGTCCTGTCGAGTACAACACCTAGGTATTTGTGCGAGCTCCTGTGCGTCTGTGTGGAGTCCAGCATATTAATGCCTCTGCAAGAAAGTGTCCTTGTAGCAAAGGTAACATTAGCACTTTTGCTGCTGTTGATGCCTATGTTCCATTCCTGAGCCCAGACCTCAAAGCTGCTCACATATTGTGGCAGGCCTTCCGTAGCTAGATTTATGCTTGGACTTCTGGTCAGCACTGCAGTGTCATCCGCGTAGGATGCTATCAACACATCGTCCTCGTCCAACCCAGCTATTACCCTTGAGGAAGGCATATCGGCTGTATATAGGGTATATAACGTTGGTCCGCGAACGCTGCCTTGTGGGACGCCTGCACAGATTGGGCCAGCTGGAATAGCTGCGGCGGCTACATGTTTCCCAGCTTAAAGAGGAGGCCATCATGCCACACCCTGTCAAACGCTTGTTGAATGTCCGTAAACACAGCTACCGAATACATTTTTTTCTCCATTGCATCAAGCGCGAAGTTGACCACACGATGAAGTTGTTCTGGCGTGCCGTGATCTTGTCTAAATCCAAACTGCCACTTTGGAACTCTTTGCTTTACAGGTTCAAGCTACAGGATGCGGTTCAGGATCATTCATTCCGCCATCTTCCCTAGCGCTGAGAGCAGGCTAATTGGTCTGTAACCATCGACTTCTGTGTGTTGAATTGCCACCTTCACGGATAGAATGTAACAATAGTCAAAAGTACCTACTGTTTTGTGAAAAGTTGATGCCGTGTTCGTGGTAAAATATATTAAACATATGTTTAATCGCAAGGGTCATTGCACTGAATCCATCCAACGCTCACGCTTGCTCTCCGATTTCGACTATATGATCTGATTGCAATGGCAAGCCACATTACTCGGGCTATCTTATCTTTCGACAGCAGAGCAGAGTCGTCGATTAGGGAGCATACCTCGCTGAACGCAACGACCGTCTTATAGATTTAAGAGATTAAGATTTCCAAAGATTGCTGCCGACTGCGAGAGCTACTTATCCGCTGGAAAATGTGATGCTTTCAAATGCAAAATATATGCATTTTTTGATAACTTTAATAAGCATTTGATAAGCATTAATGTATACCGTTCTTTAAGGAAACATTTTATATTAATGCCACCGTGGAATAAGATTTCAACGAAATCAGCTAGCAAAAATAGCTTCTTGAAATGATTTTATTTGAAACGTAAGAACAATCTTATTTTACCCAATAGTTTTTGAATTATCATAACGCTCTTACGGCTATGAATGGGAATCAAGAGCTGGGAATCAAAAGCCTCGCCACTAATATTTGTTCATTGCTTTTTTTATGTATGCTTGTTTGTCAGTGGGTGTTATCACCGCTGTTGCCATTTTTGTTTTACTTCTGCTTGTATTTTTTTTTATTTGTTTGTTGTTTACTTGGGTAAGCCGTGCGAGGGGCGGGGCAGAACCAGCGGGATGGCATAGAACGTGCATACAATTTGGTTAGCACCAGGGGGCATGGCAGGAGGCCGCAGCAGAGGCATTGGCAAACACGAGGCGCTTGGAAGGAGGCGTAGTCCAGCGTGTTGATCTCACCACGCACTGGACATAGTCCTTGGCTCCTTTGTTGATTTTTCGAATTTTTTCTTATGTTTTAGGCACTTGTTTCTCCCCTCGCTTTCCTCGCTTTCCCCGCTTGAAACCAGCTTTTCTCCATGAGACTATTGTCCAGATGAGATGGAGTTTTTTATGACTACCGTTGTGATTTCTGACTTGGAAATGATTTCGGTGCGGTCAGCCGCTTCAAAAAGGGAGCACAATTCCCAAACGATATGAAAACTTCAAAAATAATTCGTTTTGTAAATTTTTTAGCTGCAACATACGAATCAAGCCATGAACGTAATAGCACAATTCCATCTCATTTGCCGGTGGGAGACGGAATAGTGGCCGGCGATAGAGCAGAAAAAAGGAGATTAGCTTATGGCCGTGCTAAGGGCTTTCATGAATTTCATTGGCACGGAATATGCAACTATTCTGAGGCAAACGGCTACCGGCTACCGGCAACTGGCTCCCCGGCCACCTGGCCAATCCATTGGGAACAGACATTAAGTGGCCTACTTCTCCTCTCCCCAGATACAGTCTATCCCCATCCGGAAACACGGAGACATGCCATTTGTATAATTGATGCGACAGAAGGATAGGAGGCTGGAGACTTGGGGTCAGGCCAGAAATGCCCTTGGCAAGCCGCAATACGAATCTAAGGCTGCAGGAATAAGAGATTGGAGTTGAGGGAAGCGATTCGAGAGGGATACCCTAACAAAGACTCAGTTGTAGCAATACATGGCATAGCGCATGGCCTGTTATACTGTTATACAGTGATATACTCATACATATACCTTGGAGACAAGATTAAAGCTATGGTTTTGTTTTTCAAACTCGCAATACTAGTGCAGTAATTATCTTTATCCAATCTTAGCAGTACTTAGCCCTCCACTGAGACACTTCTTCATTCTCGCTTCTATTGCGAGATTTCTCAATAATACACCCGAGAACAGAGAGCTGTGTTTGTCGCTCAAGACCAGATTTCGGAAATAATTGGGATGAAATTTAACGCAATGACCGACCAAGCAGCCTGTGCTTTTGGGTGGCTTCGATTTCCTCTTCCTTTGCAAGCCTTCACACATGAAAAGAATATCTTTGTAGGAGTTTTCGGAGACGGGTTGGAGAGTGGCGGCTGTGTGCTGTGCTGGCGCCTGTTCTCGGCTTTTGCATTCTCAGGGATTCCTCAAACGATTCCAAATGGAAACGAGGTGGGGACACATTTCATTAAAAACGGCCAAAGTCCAGATGAGAACGGCTTCTGTGTGGCTTTTCCACTACAGTGAACGAGAATGTGTCTGTTGAGGGTTGGTGTTTCCTTTTTTGTCTGTATTCCCTTCCGTGTCGTATCTTGTCGTTTTGGCAGATTATGAATTGGCGATTATGTTAATGAAGCAGCTGGAATGAAGAGATTCCGCTTATCCTTGTTCCCTGGGCATCATTGATATGTGCATAGATAGTAGGGTGTGTGACAGACTCGCTCCGCGGGGACTTTTCAACAAAGGCTCCCGCCTTTAAATCACTTTATTACGAGTACAAGTGAATATTTGACTTAAGTTTTCGGTGGTCTGACTTTAATTCGAAATTTTCAGTCAATTTTTACTTGCTCTACTCTTTATTTTTGTGGCGCATTCTCGTATTTTTTAATTTTCCATAGATCCATAGAAAACCAAAAAATGGAAAGAGAACAACCCCAAACAATAGCTAACAAAAAAGATGCAAAACCAAAGCTCTAAGTATGAAAATAAATAAGTTCGTCTACAGCTCTGCTGCCTTCATTTTTTTTTCGACGGTGGTCAGGAGATATCCCTCCACTGTGGAATGGCGGAACAGAATGGATATATGTAGGAGAGCTGGAGAGTGAATGGCATTTCCTGGATGGAGCCAAACTGTGGTCGCAGCTTTTGAGGCAAGCAACCTCTCTGCTTTCATAACGAATAAGAAGCAGCAGAATGAAAATATGCCACGAAAAGTATGCAAAAGTTTTTTTCACTCCCAGCTACCACCCCCCTAATCCCAAGCTCAATCCTCCATCCTCTGCTGGCTTTGTAGTATAGAAAAATAAAAAGTGCATCAAAATAAATCGAGTCCAAGTTGGGACGAAAGAGTTGGGAAAGGAAAGGAAAGGAAGGAGGGCTTGGGCTTCGTTTTGGGTCTTGGCATAAGGGGCGTGATGGGGGGACAGCGGAAGGGTGGCTGAGCTGCAAACAAATTGCTCGAAAGTATGCAACAAAAATTTCAATTGTGTAAGAGCTAAGCGGAAAATGAAATTGCCCAAGGCCCCCCCTCCCTGTGCGTGTGAGTGTTTTTTGTGTGTGTGTGTTTCCTTAGCTTACTCATGCGTTTTAGTGTGTGTGTGTGTGTGTGTGTGCGTGTGTGCGTGCGTGTGTTCATTCACCGTTTACCTGTGGGCACTTTTTGCGGCACTCCCCATAGCCAGACCCACATACATGCACAGCAAAAAAAAAAGCTAAGAGCTACTATCAGTACGGTCATTTGTTTCAGATTAATCGATAATCGACGTACATATTCGAATAATATAAAAAATATCAGTTTTTGTAGCTCTCCTAGCTCCAGGTGAGAACAGAGAAGGGGTATTGATCGGATTTTTTCAGTTTAGATCTGACAGGTTTTAATTTTCTTTCGCCAACAAATTTGAAGGGCAGTAAATCGCATCAGACATCGCCAAATTATTTTAACTGACATAGTTATGATTGTTGATAAGCTAATATTATTTTGCTGTTACCTACGGTTACTGAATAAAGTGTGAATATTATTGACTATCTCGACAATTGACGAGCAATTTGATACAGTCGTGTGGGGATGAAACGTTTCGGAAACAGTTGGAGGATATTCCAAACCTAACCTAAAAATTGCGGAAAAATATTGGCTATTGGCTCATATGGTAACGACGTGGACCTTCCTTTTAGCAAATTATTCGGCCAGTGTATGTGCGTGCGCGTGTTTGTGCGCCCATTGGATGTTAGTTTTGTTGTTGCATGGCTCTAATCGGATCAGCAAGTTAATTTACATGCAATTCAATCAGTGCGGCATTGTCCTGCCCTACTAAGTGCGCTACAAAAGTTTTCACCTGCCAACGTGTGTGTGTGTGTGTGTGTCATCGGTATTTTTGGTAAATGCCATTCTCTTTCAAAGTGACTGAGTGACAGCTGGAAGACAAGCCGAAGATGAGACAGAACACGAGGCGAAGAGTGATGCGGAGGCAGTGGCTAGGTTGGTGCCTAATCCTACATAAAGGTAGCCTGTAAGCTGCATCTGTACGTCGGCTGATTGGCTGTCAGTTGGCGTGCCATCAATAATCAGGTACAGTGGCAGCCCCAGGACAGTGCCTACTCCTGCTCTGATGTGCATTCGGGGCTCTCGTTGGAGGTGTTCTGATTCCGTATTTGCGTGTCGTGATGCGTGCCTCGAACAAAATCGGGTCGATTATGTTGTAAGTTTCGGTCTCGTTTCCGCCTCGTTCCCGTCCGTGGTCTGACTTTCCACTCAGTTCCACTCGACACACAAAACATGTTCATTTGGAAGACATTCATCATTCGGCTCCCTTTGGGCTTCCCAAGAACTCCGTCAATAGTCTACGAACGGGTGGTGGCGAGGGTAAAGCGGCGCACGGCCGGGGTCATTGAAAGGGAGACGCACGCAGTTCATAAAAAATTAATTAAAATTGAGCCAATGGCAACGTGTAGGTATCGGTGTATGTATCGATTATTTATTGCATTCGCTGGGAACCTGCAATCGCTTGCTATTAATTAAATCGGACACTTGACAATTGAACATTGCCATTCCGGCTGGTTATGTAATAAGGAGGGGAATTCCTTCAAGACTTAGCCAATCGGTCCGATGTTCGATGTCTCTTCGGAGGCTGTGGAGGCACATGTGCCTCCCCCTCGGCTCTCACCAACACAAATTGCCGGGAAATCCTCCTCTGTGTGGGGGTATTTCAAATGCCAATGGCAAATGCCACCAGGCTGACAGCCAATCATATCGATATTCGAGATGTTCGAGGAAGGCTTTTCTATTCTTCCCAGCACCCTCTTGGTTAGAGCAATGCAAATTCGACTTCCCCTTCTTCGCCGTTCGGGCATTGGTCCACAAATTGAATGACACTTTGACCATTTTGCAGCTGCATTCACGCGGATGTAATCCCATCTGAACAAAAAGCACACGAAAGCATATGTCGGTGCACTGCATAAATGTTATTTATTCATTTATTTAAAATATACATTTCTTTCAAAGCGGTTTTCTCGATTTGCCGCATGAAAAATTAATTGAAATCCGCTAAATGCGTTCATCGACGGGATAGCCCCAAGAGGTCGACATTCGGTAAAATTTCTTTGGCAATTGACTGGAATGAAGCTTATTGGACAGCCAAATGACAGACATAACCTGAACCGAATCTAATGTTGATCTGCGGCTCGCACGTGGCTCTGCCTACGGTTCATGGGTCACAAACCAAATCGACAGCAGGGGAATCGACGAGGAAATGACCAGTGTCCTGACAGTTCGCAAATTCTAAAAATTCCACTCCGTTCAAGCGCCATCCATCTGCGTCATGTCGCTGCTTCCGGGCGGCTGGAAAATACTCTCCACGAGTATATGTCTTCCACAGGCCCATGTTGGACTTGAATATAACTATGTATACATATATTTCATGGTTTCTGGTCCTCCACCCTCGACAGCCCCTATACCCGCATCCATTACGCACTTTCATATTCGCTTAATTGTGTAATGCAAAGGTCTGGCCCTGCATCCGCGTCCGCTTCTCCCAATGATAAATAAAGAACAAAAGCAGACTATCGAGGGGCGGGTGCAGGATGGTCCGCTCTGAAGGTAATAACAGTGCAAATATGTAATTACTAAAAAAATGCGTGTTAGGCAGTGGCAGTGGCAGTGGCTGCGTCTGCGGCGGCGGCGGCCAACTACAAAAATCTGTTTTCTATATTTTTCACCATAATGACACCCACAAAGGATCGTAAAGAGACGGAAGCGGAAGCGGAAATGGTTGCAGGAACGGGGGCTGGGCGGAGCTGGATGAGCTCCCGCAGCTGAAGGCGAGAGGAGCGGTGCTGCTGATGACTCTGTGGGCAAATAATTAGATATGCCGCTGGGCTTACCAGACTGTGAATAGAAATCCAAACACACATACACACACGTACACACACGAGTCCAACCAACAAGCCCACATTTATGTATCCTCTAAAACACACGCAAAGGATACGCCTCCGGATCCACACACAGTGGGTCAATGAGGGATAATGGCCCGCAGATTTGGGTTGAGCGACGGTTGGTATTCCGATGATGTGAGGCAGCGATGAAGCAGACACACCATTCCCCGTCTACGTGTGTCTCTTGTCGGGTTCAGGTCTCTTGTAAGCTTTTCGTGGCATGTCTTACCTACCGAAAATCCTACCGTGCTGCATTACTCCTCAATTTACCAGTTTCCCAACATACATATTCCCGACACAGTTCTTCCCGGCATCACCTCGCCCAACCGTATCGAAGCCTCCCACTGCTCTTCTAACCGTTAAAATATCTCCATGGCGACTCCGCCCCTAGACCACTGTGCCGACGCGCCCACACATACATGGAGGAGTACGGGGAGAAGCCGCAAGCTCGTGGGCCAGCATCTCCGCCTATATTTTGGTGTGGAACTGATACCTTCCCTGCTAAGCTGCGCGTTCCTGCACCACACAACCCCGCCCTTCCCTGCCCGATGCCACTCTATTCTGGTCGACTCTACGGGTCCGACGTGGTGTGTGTGCCCTAAGCCGTCTATGGGCCTAGCCCCACTGGCAGTCAAGTGCATGGATGCGCAAGCATGTGTGCTCCCCTGCTCCCCTGCTCCCCACTCTCCTGCCTCGGCTGTTGCTCCTACTGCCGCTGCTACTCCTTGTTCTTGCTGTTGTTGATGCATGCCTGACTGGGCTTGGTCCCGGCCGGGGTCCCAGCTCTTCTCCAGCTTCTCCGGGCCCTGGATTCGGTTGCCAACGCCGGCTGTCTTTTATTTTAAGCAGGCAACGCGGAAAAACGCCGAAATGGGAATGCGGAAGGCAGGAGTTGAAGAGAAATGGGCTGAAATCAAACAAAAAGCCTGGCCAAGGTAACCCGGAGTGGAGCAAGGGAGCAGATCCAAGCGGAGAGAGAAAAAGCCAGAAATCTCGGCTTGTGTGTAGACGTCATCGTAAAAAGAAAAAAAGAACAAAATAGAAAAGCTGGTTTGGAAGTTGTGAAGGGGAAGGAGTGGGAAAACTGTTTTTGCTATGCAATTTAAATAATTTAATGGATTTTTATGAGCAGTAAACTGCTCTATGGATTGAATGCGCTCACTCACTCGCTCGACGTCCCGAGTGACGGACAGCCAATGCCGAAAAGGGAAATTCTGGGGCTAAAAATATGTCCTGCCAGTGACGGCAAAATCGCCGTAAATTTGTGTCGTCTCCGGTCTCCAGAGCTGGGAGACGGGGATGGCCAGTTGAGTCAGTGTGTTCCGGCCTCTGGCTGTGCTCTGCCTTCTCCATCCGTCCCCGTCCCCATGCCCGTGCCCGTGCCCGTCGCCGCCCTCCCCTCACCGACGGGCTCGTTTCGGTGGGGATTCAGCTCAGGGATCGAGTTCTGTGGGCTTATTCAATTTTGCAATCGCCGCTTGCCGGCACTTTTCGTCCCCGCCATATCCTGCGTCTGTCTTCCCAATTGACTGCCGCGCCACTTCCGTTTCGTTGACGATGGCGATGGCGATGGCAACAGCAAAGGCAGCCAAGCGTTTCCACTGCAGCAACAACAGCTACAACAACCACATACACATACACATACACATACATACTACACCGTCGTTGGCATTTTCGACGTTGTGCAACAAATGCAATAAATTTTCAAGTCATTTCAACTTCCGGTGTGTGGCCCCGATTACAGTTTAGTAGCTGTAAATATAAAGCGTTATATACAGACATAGTACATCTGCAGACACTGGGAAAACTGCTCCTCAAATCAGGAATACTCCCACAATGTAGAGCACCAAAGAAGCAGGGCAGATCCAGAATAATCCGCATCCAGAGAACGAAAGGATGGCGTTCACTTCCAGCCTGAAAGAGACATAAGCTCGAACTCCTGTGTGCTTCGAGTTTTATAATTCAGAAGCTGTTTTGAAACGATGCTCTGAATGAAAGTGAATGCAGTGCAATGCCTCTACTGGTCCCACAAATATTTGTTCCACAATTTCACCTTGTGATTGGCCTTGGTTGGGGTTGGGAAAGTGCCTAATGATTCGGGGTTTATTTTTCCTTACCTCTCATTTTAGGAAATTCTTGTACACAAGGTACAGTTGCACAGATCTAAACCAAGGGTGAATCCTTGTCCGAAAATAGAACGGCCATATGACCAAATTTTAAGAACTTATCTCATTAAAAAGTGTGAAATTCTAAGACCTTTCATTTTGACGCTTCTAAGATCAAGCCAGTCGTATCAAAAATGTGTTCCTTTATCGGATACAATTTTTTCTCATATTTTATTGCTGTGCCAACACTTCAGTACAGCACTGTACATATGTATGTACATACATATACATATATGCATAATCAGAATGTAAATGGCAGTCACACTTTTTTGAAATATGAAACTGCGCTTTAGCATGTATGTACATATGTATGTATGAATATTGTCTACTCATCAAAAAAAAGGAGTTGTCTTTGGCAGTATAAAGCCATATTGATATCGCACTCTTCAAGGTTTTTTTTCTCTGTGTACTTGCTGGTTTTTGGGGCCTCCAGTATGTCTCCCTCACTCTTTCTCCCCCATTCACTATTTATATATCTCTCTCTGTCCCCTCTCTGTCTCTCCTCCCCCTGTTTCCCTCAGTTACTTTTGCGGCTGATGCTTCTCCTGCTGCTGCTTTCTCATCGGCCTTATAGCCACATTAAGATTTGTTTCCATTTTTTTGATATATTTCCTCATTGGCGCTCTGGAAAGTCTCCTCGTGAAAGAACAAAGTAATTACTGTTCAATTCCTTTGGGCCGTGATAGTGAGGGCCCCAGCTGGGAAGACAAGGACAGAGAGAGTAGGTGGGATTGGGAACTATGAGGGACAGCTGACGTTTTGTGAAGGTTTCTTTTGCCACTCTGGAGCTATTTTCCTTGTCATTGTCATTTTCATAGGCTCTCCTTGTCGTTTCATTATTGCAAATGCGTTTGTGTGTATGCATGTGTGTGTTATGGAGTCGTAACAATGGTTCACACACACACACACACACACACACACACATCCCTGTCTCATCCTGTAACTGTCACAGTGCTGGCACTTCATCATCATCAACAACAGCAGCAGTCAACGCTACCCCTCTCTCCCCCTCAAGACACTCTCACAGCTGGTGATTAGCGGCAAGGCAGCAGGAGAAGGGGGACGGAATGGCGCTGTACAGGGGAAGGGAGACTTCCCCGGGAAGCTCTCACGATAACGTCACTGGGGGCGATGGCAAATGATGGCCACTTGAGGTGTAAACGAGCGCATTTTACAGCGCACTCACAGAAGAGAACGGGTAAGAAAGCTACGAGTATATTGAACATTTCGACTCTTAGATACCTGGCACCATAGTACTATCCAGCCAAACAATTTACAAAAAGTCTGAAAAAGATGGCGAGGCTATCAAAGCAATTTGGTTTTCAACGGTTGCCCGCAACAGCCTAGACAAGAGTTAAATATTAATTCGCACGATATGCGGAGGAACCCCTGGTAGGGGGTAGGGCTGTGGGGCATAAAAACGGACCTGGCTACATCGATCAAGAATATGTACATACGTACTTATATGTATGCTGCCCTTTTTAGCTTTTCGAGTAATGCAAATAAAATAAAAAACGAGGGGGAACGTTGTGAGTTGCTGCGGACACCGCAACTCTAGAGTTATACCCGATACTAAGTCAGTATGGCTCTCCTCCGGCAGACGCCGCTAATATTAAACGACACGACAAAGAGTGCGTGCGAGAGAGACAGAAAATCAGTCTGAGCGTGACGTCGGGCGCTGCGTAGCCACTGCAAATTGATTTGTTCCTTTTGGCTAAAAAAATGGTCTGATCTGATCCAGATTCAGCAATCTGATAGATATGGTCATTATCTATGATTCTGCGTTTTTAGTTTTCTCAAATCTGCAATATTGTGGATGCAACAGATTTTCGTCCTTTGTGGGGGCGGATGGGGGTGGGGCGAAATTCTGAGATATACGTTTTATAGTGACATCTTAAAGGAGGGTGTGTACCAAATTTGGTTACTCTAGCCTTAATAGTCTCTGAGATTTGTGGTTGCCTCAGATTTTCGTCCTTTGCGGGGGCGGAAGGGGGTGTGGCGAAATTTGGACAGGAAACGGTCAAGGTCCGATATCACAGGAGTGTGGATACCAAATTTGGTTGCTCTGGCTTTTATAGGTTCTGAGATCCTTGAACTCACATTTTGCAATTGGCAAAACCGACCATGAAACCTGTGTGTTAGAGTGAGACAGAGCGAGAAAGAGTGAAATTGTTTTCGTGATTCTGGCTGTAATAATTATACGATCTGGTTCAGATTTTGCACTCTAGAAGATATAGTCATCTTCTACGATTCTGCGTTTTTAGTTTTCTCGTATCGTCGAAATTGTGGATGCCACAGATTTTCGCCCTTTGTGGGGGCGGAAGTGGGCGGGGCAAAGTTTTGAAATATTTTTGGAGCAGTGACATATCACAGAAGTCTGGATCCAAAACATCGTTGCTCTAGCTCTTATAGTCTTTGAGCATTAGGCGCTGAAGGGGACGGACAGACGGACAGACGGACAGACGGACGGACGGACAGACAGACAGGGCTCAATCGACTCGGCTATTGATGCTGATTAAGAATATATATACTTTATAGGGTCGGAAACGATTCCTTCTGGACGTTACACACATCCACTTTTACCACAAATCTAATATACCCCAATACTCATTTTGAGTATCGGGTATAAAAATCAACCCACCACTAGAAAAGATGGAAATCACTAGCTGAAATCACTGTAGCCACTGGCCGGGGGTGCTGTTGGCTGAAAAAAGGAAAAGCTGCCGCATTTGGTGGGGAAATCACCGTCGTTATCGATTTATGCACACAGCCTTTAGCTGGATATCGGTTGACATTAAACATTATTCCTAAAAAATTTCGCATGACATTACCACCCAAGTGCGGTGTGGCTTAAGCTGCTTATGGACGGATAGATGCTTGTTGCCGTGGCGGTTTCAGTTAAAACGGTTTTCAAACTATTTGGTACACGCCTTAACTGAATAGTATATACGATTGTTCAATCTTCACAAAACAATTAAGTATCGCCCACAGAGTGTGGATTACTATAAAAATTCCTGCAAAACCGCTAAAAGGAGATAAGACAAAGAAAAAAGACATACTTCTGATTAAAATTTCCATGAAATAGAGATGTAAGGTAAGTGATGCCTGTGCTGTGACTTTTGTCAATTCTGTGGGACGACTAAAGTTTTGGGACCAGCTCAAGGGTTGGGGGCTGAGAAAGCAACATGAAACAAGTAAATAGCATAGTCATCCCTGAGCATAGGCAGGCATCAGTAAGGAGAACTCACCTCAGCGCTATGCCCGACTTCTCATCCGCGAATTTGATTGGAAACCCATTCTTCTCTTATTGCAAGTGGAAAAACATAAAACATTCGTTTTAAGAATATAAAAACAAACATCTCAGCCATAAAAAGGCATGAAGCCAGTTTCTGACTTCCGCGATGCGAATATACCCCGCCCGCTGAACGTGGACTTAAAGTTTCCTGATGTTTTTGGAGACAACCCTAAGATCAGTTGGTGTCCTCAGTTTCCCGGCCCGCGACTGAATGCCCAGTATTTTTGTATATAAATTCATTAAATCACACGGAGGAATCATGGAGGAAAGTGTACAGATTGCTCGAATTGTCATCCTGATTCAAAATATGCACTCTTATTGCTATGGTTTCCGAGCTACTTTATTTTGCAAGTGACAAAACATCTGCCTAAAAGATATTATAATTCTTTGATCAAAAGAAGTCATTTTTCCAAGAATCACGTGAAATTCAAAAAATTTTAATGATGAGGGTGGGTGGGAAATTTGATTTTTATCAATTATTTCATGTACTTTTACAGCTTTTCATGGGTTTCAACTTCTATTCAACTAGGAAATTTACAAACCATTTGTAACATAGTAATTGACAGTTGGAATAGTAAATAGAGATAAATAGATAATTTAATGGCAGTGCGTTCACAAAAATTGTTCCGTTCCCCAACTATCCTACTGACTTTTTGTCATCTCTTTATTTCAGGGAGGATTTTCAGCATTTCCGACAGCCAAGTGGATACTTTTTCCCAATGATTTTCCTCCTTTCGCTTTGTTAGACGCAGAACGGGCGAGGCAAGAGGAAATCCTCAGTCGCAACTGACATTTGTCGTTGGGCTGCAGTGGCAGTGGCAGCTGCAGCTCCAGCCCCAGCTCTCTGCAGGTCTATTTCTGTGGCAGCATCGTGTTACGAACGATTATGGCCACCATTGAAATTGCCATTAGTCAACGGGAACAGCGACGGCAACAGCAGCTTTTGAACCAGGAACATCATGGAACCATGGCGACATCATCAGCTATAAAAGCAGCAGGAGGCGGCAGCAGTTTTCCCCAATTCAGCATGTGATTTTCTCAAATGCCATACATTTCGATACACAAATTATCCCCATCCCATTCCATCGAGTTCAGAATGGACCGGTTGGGATAAGGCAACAAAATATAATTTCTAAGCGGACCACCTGCCTTCTACTGTACATTTGGAAAACTAGTACGTACTTTTGCATGGGATCTACGTGGGGAATAGCTTCGTTGTGTGTTTGGGTGTGTATACACGTACATATACATGTACACAGATCTGGTTGCAAAGGAGGCGGTGGTGGAGGTTGAGGTGGAGGTGGAGGGGGTCTAGGGCTTTTCTTTCACTTCTCACAACCCTCGCACACTGGTTTCCAACCCCACTAGCAACTCTACAAAGTGGAGATTCTGCCGAAGCTGTTGGAAGTTAAGCTTTAAGCTACGGCAAAGCTTTCTCAATTCCAGTAAGAGGTGAAATGTCCACGGGACGGTTAAAGCTTTAAAATGGCACAAATTTCAAAATTTCAATGAACAGATGAACATTTTTTTTCAATGGCGTTATTTTCGCATGGAATTAAATAAACAAGTATTTCGGTTCCAGTTTCTAGAGCATATTAAGTGTCGGCTTAAAGTCCTGTTTCGGCAATTTTTTCTTTCGTGTTCGGTTACGCTTTAGCACCAGGTACTCGAAGTGCTTAGCGATATTTTTGATTCGTGTATACTTACGTAGCAGCCATAAGGAATCGTTTACGATTCACTTCACTTCTCGTCACTTGAATAGGACACCCCATTAAGACAGTTTTCTTTCAGCCACTGCCCAAGCATCTTAGAGATATAATTAATTTTTGAAATTAAAGTTAATTGCGTAATTTGTAATTTGACCAAAAAAATTTTCTAATGCTTAAAGCATTAATCACATAATGTGAACGTGAAGCTTGAATAGGACGTGTAATGCCTGCCAAAATAAATAAGAATAAAAAAGCAATGAAATGAGAGATTCGAATCGCATCATCTCATCAGCCAAGCATATAGATTTATTTTGGACAGCAGCATCTATAATCGCTGATAACCGAATTCGAGGAATGGCATCCACACAGCGCAAATTGGTCCGGTGGAGATCAACTGCAAAGGGTGCATGGGTCCTGAAGCTCCTGGCGGGCGTAGTGAGGCTAATCCTACTAAGCAGGTCAGGGCAATCGATGTTGCCCTCTAAAAGGTCATAAATAAAGATCTGAGCCGCAATGGTCCTTCGATCCTCGAGAGAGGAGAGATGCACGAGGCAACTTCTACACTCATAGGACGGCATCGGAATGGAAAATGGCAGAGGCTGGAGTGCAAATTTCAGAAACTCGATGCGCGAAATTTGAACGACCCCGGTGTGATTCCAGACCATGGAAGCGTACTCGAGTCGGGAGCGCACAAGGAATGCGTGCAGACTTAGCCTCGTATATGGGTCCCTGAATTGGGATGAATTGCGCTTAACAAAGCCGAACATTGCATAGGCTTTTGGCAATATTAAATTCAGATGCCCTGCAAAAAGTAATCTAGAGTCAAATAAGACCCCGAGGTCTTGTATCTCCGTCTGCTTTAAGAGAGGATGGCCATCTATTGAATATGAGGCCAGCACATTGAAGACACGCTTGCTAAAAGAAACAAAGTAACATTTACTAATGTTGAGTGGGAGCGAATTAAGACTGCACCAACGATCAACTCTATCCAGGTCCCGCTGAAGAAGGATACTGTCGCCTAAGGTTTTGTCGGATCGGATGATTTTATGATCATCAGCATAAAGCAGATGCTCAGAACCTTGAATGCTGAGACATGTGTAGTTGATAAAAATTAAGAACAGAAGTGGACCAAGTGCACTTCCCTGTGGAAGGCCGGAAGTAGCCAAGAATATGTCCGAAGGCCTTCCATTTACCAATACGATATACTCTCGCCGCTCAAGATATGACCTAAACCATCTCAGCAGGCAGGAATGAATCCCTAACCGATGCAGCTTGGCTATTAAAGCACAGTGGGAGACTTTGTCAAAGGCTTTAGCAAAGTCAGTATACACAACATCTACTTGAGAGTACATTTCAAAGACACGAGTGCAGAAATTACTGAAAGCGATGAGATTATTGGTTGTTGATCTACCCGGCATAAAACCATGCTGATTTGGGCTAATGTACGATTTTATGAGGAAGGTGATTTTTCTGGCAATGATTCGCTCTAGAAGTTTTGAAACATTGATGAGTTTGGCAATTGGTCTATAATTGGAAATGATTTTTTGGTACCTTTCTTAAAAATTGGCGTAATCGTGGCAGCTTTCCACTTGCCAATAAACAGACATAACAGCGAATTTGTGAATAGAATTTTGAGAGGTTCACAGAAGGCTACAACACAGTTGCGAAGCAGGAAGGCAGAAATGCCATCACAGTCGGGTTTATTAGAATTATCGAACTCATCAATTGCCTCCAAAATGTCCTCTTCCGATACATCAAGTGTGCCAATATTGACCACCGAGGGAATAGAGTTTACGACATCGAAACTGCGTATGGCTCAAAATTTGAGCTAAAGAAAGAAGCAAAAAGGTTTGCTATACCATTATCCGTATTAGCGCTCGAGCTACCCAGGTTCATAACGACATGGGATTGACTTTAAGTTCCCTCTCAACGTCGGCAATATATTAGTTATACAAAAATTTGCTTAAAAAAGCAAACTCCCTCTTATGTTGCACATACCTCGCCCAATCCACAGGGTCCCGGGTCTTACCAAATCGCTTAAAGTACTTATTACGAAGATTTTTATATTTCATAAGACCCTTCGTATACCACGGTAGTCTATAGGAGCCATGCACCCTTTTGGAAGCATTGTTACCAATAATACGGCGGACCGTATGCAGGAAAACATTATAGGACGTGTCTACACTAGGATGCGAGAGAACAGAAGCCCAATTAACATTTAACATACTATCCCGAATAGCATTCAGGCTTACAGTAGAAAAGAAGCATTCATAATATGGTTCCGCCCAGGGCGAATAAAAATGGAAATTGACTAAGAATTCCAACGGTATATGATGCATGTCCCATTCATTCGATGGGGAGTTCGCAACATGTAACATGGCAATCTATACCCGAACTAACAAAAATGAAGTATAAGTAGAATCTTATTTAGCCCATTAAAAACATTATTTACTTGGGATAGGCCCATACTAAAACAGTCTAGGAAAAGAATCTCGTTCGGCAAATGTACATTACTAGGTATCATAGCCGACGACTGCGGATCGCCGGACCATACTAACGAACCCAAAATGCGCTAATAAATAGCGTCTCCAACTGGCCAGCCACCGCCACACCAATCTGATCCAGAACAGAGTCTCCATCCAGGAGACAAATCCGATCGCAGCGTAGGGTGCGTCTGACGGCCACAATGACCCCACCTCCTGTGCAGAACTTTGTTTTGGCACAATCTCTGTCCTTACGAAACACCTGGAAAAGGCTAGAATTGAAGTATTCGTTGTCGAAAAAGTTTGAATTGAGCCAGGTTTCAACCAAAATGACAATGTCGAAGTCACACGCAGAGGTAGCCAAGATGACAGCCTGAGCCTTGGTGCGCATGCCCGCTATATTTTGGAAAAAATTTCGTATCGACTTGGCACCATCCATCGTCACGGTCCCAGAAAGTGGCGGTGCCGTCCTGTTAGCAGCCACGGAAGATGGATCCAGAGGAGGTTCAGCCATATCCAACTGAGTCAGAGGAGCGAGGCCCATGCTTAGAGCCTGCCTAAGCGTTGAAGTCCGAATCAGTAGCACACCAGAAACGAGAGCAGGGAAGCCATCGGGAGAGCCAATCTCTGTGACGATGCTGAAGAGAGTGTGGAAGAAAGTCTTCCACATAAGAGCGCACGACGGTCTGATAACTCTGATAACGCAGATAAATCAGCATCTCGCTTGACCAATTTCACACAAGAAATTTCCGCCTCCGGCACCTTGAGCTTATCAGCAACTAATTTCACCACCGCCTCTGGCCCCGTTGCGGTAGAAAATTTACCAATATGCAGGTATTTGCTGCTCCGCGTCACACTCAGCTGTTCGCAGCTCGGAGCAACACCAACAAGACGATTGGCATGCTTCTTCCGATTCTTCCTCTCCCTCCTTCTGACTGTGACGAAGCCCTCCGAATCGGGTGGGGGAGCAGCAGCTGATCCCAAGTCGAAGACCTCAGTCGAGGTGGCGGCCATTAACTGTGGAGACATTAAGTCGGTCGCCGACTTTGGCCTATTGGAATCCTTTTTTGGAGCAATCGGCTTCACCCGCTCATGAGAATTGATCGAAAGAGTTTGAAAATCAGACTTCAGATCCCGATAAAGGTTTTCAAGCTTCAGAACCTTGTCGTTAAGCTCATCCATTTGGATGCAACAGTCATGGCCCTCCCAACCTTGATCATCCCAATTCCGGAGAAAATATGGCCTAGGTCTTGATACATAGACCAACGTGTGGGCGCACGGAAAAAGCTCCAAGCAGCTGGTTTCGTTTCACGGGCACAAAGGGGTCAATGGCCTAACAAGCGCACATATGTTCTTTGGGAGTAAGTGCACAATGGGCCACAAAGAGGTTCATACGAGTTCTGCCCGTTCCGTTGGGGTTTGTTTAATTCACTTAACCTGCCCATGCCATGATCTGACTTTTAGGTTAGGGCGAAGCACGGTGACAAACAAAATTCGGGTCAGGGTCTCTTTTTCTTTGGACGAGTCTGGTTTTTCCTTGTCATTCCCCGTACATTGCTTCCCCGTAGGGGTCAGAAAATTCCTTCGACCATCTTTTGATAAAGCCAGGGACTCCTTTGGCTTTATTCGAAATAGCGAATATATGAGAATTAAAACATAAGTTCGGAACGAAGATAATGCCTAAGTCATTAACTTTGTACAGGCGTTCCAAGGAAATGTTATTAGTTGTAAAGTCAAAAAGGCTTGTTGCGATGGAAGGTCATGACGTTACATTTGGAAATGTTAAGAGAAAGAGCGTTAATAGTAAACCAATTGTTGAGAGCGTCGAGATCTGATTGCAGAAATAACGGGGACACCGGATCGCTGTAGGAAAAACATAGCTTGACATCGTCAGCATACATTAGGACTCGTGAATTCGTTAAAACTTGGGGAAGTTCGTTGATAAAGAGGTTAAATAATAAGGGCCCGAGATGGCTACCTTGCGGCACACCCGAAGAGACGAAAACTGGTTTAGAAAGAGAAGATTGGAATCAGACACGCTGAGAACGATTGCAAAGGTACGCATTAGTCCAGTGAAGAAGTTTAGTCGGAAATCCTAGTAGAGATAGTTTGTTGATGAGGAGATTGTGATTAACTGAATCGAAAGCTTTACTAAAATCAGTATAAACTACGTCAGTTTGACATTGCTTTGCAAATCCGGCAGTTACGAAGGAGGAAAATTCAAGGAGGTTAGATTTGATTCTGATAACAGGGAACTACAAAAGTGTTGGAGCTGAGAAGTAATAATTTTTTCGGAGAGTTTAGGAATGGCAGATAAATTGGAGATACAACGGTAGTTTGAGACGTCTGATTTAGACCCCTTTTTATGAATAGGAATTATGCAGGATTCTTTCCAGACGGTGGGAAAATCACCAAGCTCGAGAGAGAGGTTGAACAGTTTCAAGAGGGGCACGCAAAGAGAATCCGCACAGAGGTTGAGCACGGCACTGGGAACCAAATCTGGACCAGTGGAGAAAGAAAATGTACATGATTTTAAATTAGTTAGAAGGCCATCATAATCAATAAAGGGGGGGTGGATACAACTTGAACTATTAAAAGGGATATGAGTGCGAGGCAGGATAGTCGTGGGGTGAGGCGAGAATAGAGGGCATGTTGTTAGAAGGAGCAGAGTAGCAAAGTTGAAAAAATGAAGCAAATAGGTTAGCAATATCGGAATTGTTATCTGCCTAAGTACCATTAAAGTGTAAAGAAGAGGGATATTGTGAAGAATTACGTTTAGAGTTAACAAACTTATTGTTTAGGATCTCGTTTAAAGTTGAGCTTACATTTTGCCAAATAACTATTATAGCATAGGGTATTACAAATTGAAAATTTAGATTTTGCAATTGAATACTTAGAGAAATCTGACTGCGAGCCAGACAGTTTAAACGAGATTTGATATGCCTTAGGTTTACTAGCCGCGGAGTTAACCAAATAGGGCCAGAAAGATTTCTGAGAGGGAAAACTAATGGAAAAAAGGTAGGAAAGATGGAAAAAACAGTGCTATAGAAAGCGTTAGTGGCGGGCTCGATCTCACGAAAGTCGTCGAGGAATGACCAATCTATCAGAGAAAGTGCGCTATTCAAAGAGGTAAAATCAGCCCTCTTGAAGCAAAATATAGCTGAAGGCTTTATGCAGGATTTGGTGGGACCAGGTGAAGGCAGCTGGACATCTATTTCCAGGGTAGGATGGTAAAGGTCTTCGGGAAAAGATAGAGGGGAACCTCGGCGTACTAAAGTGTTCGTAGAGTCGGTAGTAAAGACAAGGTCTAAAATCCTACCAATGCTATTGCATATGCCGTTTATCTGACCCAATGATGAGTCGGACAGAGAATCAACGAAATTGTGCTGTATGATTGGGAACATCTGGTTCGAGTCTTTGGATGGAGACCAGGAAATATTTGGAATATTGAAATCTCCGAGGACGATAAGAAAATCGGACTCATTAAGTTGGGACGAAACAGTTTGAAAAAGGGCTACGTGAAGCATGTAGGTTGAAAATTCAGAGGACGGTGGGATGTAAGGGCACGATATAAATAGATTTATCGAGGAGAGTCGAAGCTTAACTACTATAATTCGACAGAAAAAAGTTGGGATGTTATGTCAGAACGGACAGCAATCAGGACACCACCACCACGAGATGGACGATCCGATCTATAAATGTTAAATTTGTCAATAAGGATTTCAGAATCAGAGATTGAGGGATGAAGCCAGGTTTCGGAGAAAGCGATAATGTCGGCCTCAAAAGTTGCACTATCAGTATGTAACTTGTTGAGCTTGCTGCCCAAGCCACGAACGTTCTGATAGGCAATTTTTAACGTACTAGGGGAAGCTAGTTTTTTGCTACAGAAGATGTAGCAGACGGAGGTGCAGATAGAGCAGATGGAGTTGGAAGAATACCTACTCGATGATCCGGGCTGGTGGGACGATTTGTAAAGAGGTGACAAATCGTATGCACCGGCCAGAAAGAGGGGTCGAGCAAACTATTAACATGCTTATCAGGGACGAGAATTTTAAAAGAGGAGATGTTTCGCTTGACCTTGAAGTTAAATTTGGTAACTACGAGACCCGCAGAACTATCTATGTTGAGTTTAGACAATATAAAGTTTCGGACCATGACCTTTCGGCGACTCAGTCAAAATTTTTAGATTTTTGAAATGAGACTCCATCGCAAGAAACTTATCCTGTAGCATTTTGAATCCGGAGTTGAGCGCAGCGAATTAAGTATGAGTCTGTCTCATAAAAACCCGCATGTCGTTCTCAATGGCTCTGCAGTCCCAACAGGTCCAGTTGAGACCGCATCGAGTCCTTATGAGGTCCACTACGCGTCCTCAAATTTGCCCAAAGTCGGCGCAAACAGTGTGTGCCATGTTATCACACATCCAGCAGAAGGTGAATGTTTGCCGTGTGGCAGCTGAGCGGCAGCGTTTAGCACAACAAATACTCATTATGAAAAGATGGGGAAAATAAATATGAGAAAGGTGAGATTATTCGAGGAAAATGCTTGAGCGATGACTTTAAGTCGAAACTAATAATGATCAAGTAGCACAAACAATTACGCAGATCAATACAGCAACAACAACGAACAAACAGCCGTCGCAAAATCACAAACACAAAACGAACACGAAAAACACAAAGCGTCCGATGCGGAGAGGGAGGCGGCAAACGCAATACGACTGTGTTAGTATTTATGCAGAGAAGATTAAAATGTAGATAAGAAGAGAGAGCGGCTCAGATAGAGTGCATCGACAATACATATGTCAACAACAATGCAGCTGCCGGTGACTAAGAATGACGGGGTAGGAAAGAAAGCACAAATTGGATTAAAAATTTGGGAATAACTACACGAAAACACACGAGTGCTCGATTAATTACAAACACAATAAACGATTTATAATGTAATTACTCTCCTTAAGTCACGGAAAAAAATAATTATTAGGCGGAGCGAAGTAAAGACGCGACCATCAGCAACGATAGATATCGGATTTAAGCGGAAGAGCTTTGTGACAGCCCAGATCGCAGCCCGTCAACAATACTCACCCTATAGTCGTTCGCTGGTGTGGCAACACCGGTGACTATTGTTAGTGGTCTGGCATCTTGATCTAAATGATAATTAATAATGAACATTGATCAGAACTCAGGCGTACATTGGCCAACCCGCCAAAAGTGGTGTTAAAAAACAACAGCAAATGGAAGAACAGCGCAATTTTTTGCGTTCGTCGATTGAAAGCAGCCAACAGCCAAAAGCTCCAAAATCTCAACATTTACCTCAGATCATCATTCCGAAATTCAATAAATCCAATCCGCAACTTTGGTTCGCACAACTGTGTTACGAAGCTTTGTTTCCTTTGCGGCAAGGCCGGCTAGCCTGTCATCGCAGGGCTGGGTACTTCCCAAGCCCTCAGGTCGCACAATATACCAACAAATTGGACATCTCGGACAAATTCAAACAACAAAAGTAACCAACAAACAATGCCACAGGAACTTCCCTCTACATAGGCGTGGACCAGGTCGAGGTGTCGATGCCTTTACCTCCGACGTACCCACCTTACCTGAGATCCGAATCACAACGTTCTGGATCTCCCTGTCATGTGCAGCAGCCTTCTTACCATCTCGTTGTTGTGGCTCCTCTTTCCCCCATTCGAAACAATTAGCAATTAGTTTTCTGCCTTATAATTTTCACGTTGATTTCCTACTTTTACTATTTTGCTATCGTTACTGAAATATGCCTGCCTATTCATACCCCTCATCTTATCAGTTATATAAATAAATAAATAGGAATAATTAATATATTAAACATAAATAAGTTACATATAAAGAAGAATATATATATAAATAGATATGGACGGACTTAAATTAGGGGACTAACAATTACATATAAATGGAGACGTCTAACAAAATAAATAATGGAGTAAATAAGTTAATTAATGATTTCTTCTCTCTCCCTAAAAGGACGAGGGACCCGCACTACGTGGCCAGGATGGATCCGCGAGACCAGCAAAAAGCAAGCCAGGATGGCAGAGCTGTGCCCAATTCCCTATAGATTTGCCAACAAAAATAATAAAGTTGGGGTTTCTTTCCTCCCCCTTTGGCGCTCACTCTTATGTTTCTTGGGCCTGCTTTCCGTCCCGCTGGTCAGATCTAAGGTTTCTGGCGTTTCTCTGATCTTGATCTCCTGGAATCACAGATTTAATTCTCTTTTTATGGGGTGATGGCCACTACTCCATCCTCATCCCACTCACTTTTTCTTTCAAAAACGAAAAATCACGACACTTTCTCAGTCAACCGGTGCGCATTCGCATTCTTCTCCGTTGCGGAAATTTTTTATCTGGACCTCCTCTTGGCTTAGCTGCTCTATGTAATGCTCCCGGGCCGCTGATCCCCATCGCTCTCTTCTATTGCTCTTGAGCTAGCTTCAAGGGCATGGCCTGATTCGGGCTGCTGGCGGCTCTCTTTTCTTTGGGGGTGTTGGCTTCGGGACTCCGTTACGGGATGAGATCGGAAGTCCTCTCTCATAACGGCTCCGAAGAGCGCGCGGAACTCTCACACTCCACGACCAAGTGGCGCCACTCCTCGCTAAGCGCTTCCCCTTAAATTTTGGCATTGCCACTCTGTTCAAAACTACTTTCCTCCGCACCGCTTCTATCGTGTATTGCCTATCGATATCTTCGCATGTAACAACAAGCGAAAATTCGAGCGGCCATGGCCGCGGAGGATTATTCGCAAACATCGAAGAATTACACATTTCACTAAAACTGCTGGCATTCCCGGCCATTACGGTGCCCAGGATCTTGCAGCGCCCAACGTTGGCTTACACCCACACATCTAGTGTTCCCTAAGTGCGGTTGCCTTTCTTCTAACTCTGAAGTCCAAGTCTGAAATTTTCGCTACAATTTTAGGTCTTTGGCTTCCCATTATTCCCTAATGGACGTACGACTCTGCATTTTAGGAATTTCCGGGCGAACTTGGCGTTGTACCTTTTGCCAAAGTCGCTGAGGGTGAAGTTGCGCCTGTAGACTTCTTGACCAGGTCTGGCGAAAAAGACTCGGGCTGCTCCGCTCAAATGCTTGGTGTAGGCTGTGTTTAATTTGCTCGCGAATGAGGTGTCGCTTAATCTCGGGGTCTAATGCGTGCACTTCATGTTCCGTCAAAGACTGCAGCTTCCTCGCCAGCTTATATCAGTTCCCATTTAGGAACATCTGTTGTCCAAATACAGCGGAAAACGGGGTTACGCCTGTGGCTTCGTGCACAGAGTCACGGGTTGACACTTCGATCTCCGGTAGGTAGATGTCCCAGTCTCTGTGATCATTCTCCAAATGCGTCCTTATTGCAGCGAGTATCGTCCGATTTGCGCTCGCGACTGCATTACGTTGCGGCGAGTAGACTGCTGTGCACATGTGTCGGATCCCAAAGCCGCTGATCATGAAAGTCTTCGACAGCATGTAACGGTTGCGGTTGGACAGTACCGATTCAAAATAGGTTATCGCTATGGTGCTCGGATATCGCATGCAATAACCTTGGGCCAATTATCGCTGCAGGGCATAGTATAGTTGGGGTGGGTGCAAGCAAGCTCGAGGTAGGGAAAAGCTGAGCTGAGCTGCCGTAAGTGCTGTGCAGCGCATCGCAACGGAGCTTTCGAAGCCGAGCTTTAAGATCGGTAAGCTCGTATTTAAGCAGTGCAAAAGCACCAGAACGTTCTCTTTCGAAAATTTGAATCTGTGCAGCCGGTGGCTATCTCCGCTTCGGTAGCAAATATATAACTAAATCGACCACGTGCAAGCCCAAAAGAAAAGTATCCCAAATAATTGCCACAAAGACAAACCGAAAAGAAATAAAACGGAACTGGGTTTTCCCAGGGTGGGCGCGCCGCAAAAATCGGGAGAAAATTAATAACCGTGCGCCGAGAAAACTGGCAAGAAACTACCCTGGCGAAAAGTGCATATTTGCCTCGCCTCGCCAGCAAGTGTTGTTCTTGGTGCAAACCCGTGCGTCCCACAGCTCTGCCAGGAGAACCCAAAACTCGTGTCGCCGTGGAAAAGTCCGAAAAACCGGTATGTTAAAGTGCCCTGTAGGGAAAATTTAGATTTTTTTCTTAGCCCTCGTGGTTTTGGTTCTGTTTCGCCCATAGGGCCCTGGCACCGAGCGGTAGCCACCCGGCTCTCCCAAAGTTCTGCCCCCACCCACACCAAACTCCCACCCTTGACGGGAGTACTCTTCGGAGTCGACCTTGGTGTGGGGCCGCGATTTTTTTTCCCCCTTTTGGAGTCGTTGAAGCATCCACCTGCCCGGCGACATAACCTCCACCGGCCCTAACCCTTGCGCCATATCTAATGTACGCGCATAGAGGGCATCGAGGGCATAGAGATAACCCCCTCTCCCTATGCGCCGCTAACTCGCTGTCTGCGACGGCCTAGAAGACGCCGCCACGGATCCGGACCGAGAATTCGTAGCATAGTGTAGTTTTAATTGTAATTTTTTTTTGTTCTTTTTAAGCACTTATATTCTTTAACTCTGAGGCACAGTCCTACCTCGCTAGGCGTGAATGTGCCAGTTCCCAAAACGGAATTTATTTTTGCGGGTTGGAGACCGAACGATTTAATCATAAAACAACAGACTACAAAAAAAAAAACCTTTTCATACCCCCCCTATTTACCAATCCCCCTCCGATCTGGGCACACACTAACAGGGTCTCCACAGCTCCACAACGAAAGGCGCCTTTCAGCGAGGGACCACTGTATGCAAGCCGTAAGTGACCCAATTTCAATTTTCTCCTTTGCGCCTGTCTTCGTCAAAATCTAAAAAGCATGCGCAGCGGCCAGCCGCTGCTGATAAGAGAGCGCAACGCTTGCGTTCCACACGCTCGAAGCTTTTCGGTCTCTTCGGTGCCAATTCTGCTAAGCTTGCATTGCTCGCATTCCCTGCATTCTTTTAATGCATGGAGACGTAGCCAAGCAATGCACTAACCAACATAGAAAAAAAATCTCCTCAACCCAGAAAAAAAATTAAATAAATTTATAATGTTAAATTAAATTTCGTTTTGGCTCACCATTGCTGATCGCTGGTATGACCCCTGCTGCTTTTGAATATTTTTTTTTATTTTTTTTTCCTTTATACATACCTAATTTACTTATTTCTAATATCTTATATTATATTCCTATCTTATCTAATTATACTCCACCATTTATATATACCTATATCTATAAAATTTTTTTTCTTAGGGATTAAGCCTCCTATTCTTTTTCTCATTCCATTAATTTTTTTCTTGAGTTGCCTGCTGATTGTAGTGCAAGACTAGTGTTATGTTAAGAAGTGAAACTTGGTTTGTTAGTTTTGATTGAAGCAACATGTCTATGATGAAGTACAACGAAATATATTGAATTTTACTAGCAATGAACATGGAGTAGACTTATAATTTTCCTAGGGACAGGGTGACCTAATGGGGTAGGGTAAGAATATTAGGGATTTCCCGAACCTTCGCACCCCTGGAAATCATGGAAGGGTGGGTATAGAATCGTGTGGGTCGACTTCCATCGCAAGACCTCACGCCCGCGAGAGTTTGGAACACGCCGACGAAAGCCCCTAGTACTTTCGGGTACGCCCTATGATTGTGCCATGTAATGTCCGTTATGCTCGGAATATGCATAGTGTTGTTTTCGGAGTTCGCTCCCTGTAGAGTCACGGGATTCTAACATTTTAAAGTTTATGTAGTAGGAGTCGAGACGCGGTCAAACGAACCCCCCAAGTTACCGAATGAGCACGGAACCAAAGAATCCCCACCGGCCGTGACCTCGACATCCCCTCCAATCCATCCCCTACTCACGTATAGAAATATATCGTGGAAATGTTACAAGAAACTGCTTTCCGTTATCGGAATGGATCAGCTCTGGCACCCCTCTTGCACCAGGAATTGAACGACGTTCGCCGCGGTCGCCTCTCTCATCGCCTTCAAGAAGGTGAATTTCGAAAAGTGGTCTGAGACGACGAAAATCCAGGCCTGTCCCCTTTTTGACCTGAGATACTTTCCAAGGAAGTCTAGGTATATCTTTGGAATGTCCTCTCCGTGACTACTTCCTGACCGATCCCTTTTTGGCTACGGTAATTTGGTGCTTTGGATTCCTTGCATTCGGAGCAGCTTCGGACGTATTTCCGCACTTGTACCGTCATCGCCGGCCAGTAGTAGTGCCTATGTAATCTATGCAAGGTCTTCTTCATTCCAGTTGTGTGGTCTTAGTGGGCCTTCGCGATGAGAGCTTTAGTCAGTGCCGCGGGAATCCATAATTTCCACATGGAACCTTCCACTTGGTCGTCCATTTGCGCGAAAGCCATTCGCTTAAATACTAGATCCCCGTCTATTCGCAGGTCAGGCAATAATTCTTTGTTCCTGCAGATTTCTCCTTTCAACTCCTGGTGTTCCGTTGATTTGAATTCCGTCGTCTGGAATCCGAGGATTTCCGTTGGGTCTAGGACCACCTCCTCGATGCAGCGTGATAGTGTATCCGCCACTATATATATACTCCCTTGCGGTGTTCGATCACAAAGTCGAACCTCTGCAGCCGCAATCACCATCTCGCTAGACGCCCATTCAGGTCCTTGAGGCTGGCATGACCAGTGATTACAGTGAACGGCATCAATTTATCTCTATTTCCAATACCGCAGCTAAACATTTTTTCTCCGTTACAGAATAATTTATTTGGTGTTTGTTCCGCTTGGCTGAAAAGAATGCAACTGGACGCTCTGCTTTGTCGTCATCCAGCTGGAAAAGCACTGCTCCCACTTCAAAATTTGAGGCGTCGCACTGGATAAAGAAATGGCGTTTAAAACCGGCATGGACTAATGGACTATACCATCCTCCGTAGCTCCTTCACTGAACTCGGGTTCGGGATCATTTGGATAGCCACAACCCTATCGGGATCCATTTGCAGCGTGCCACCTCCGATGATAAACCCTAGGTTGTTAAGCGACTTAAAGCTGAATTTGGATTTTTTAGGCCTATCGTCAAGTTTGCTCTTTTCAGGCACTGGGCCACCAATCGCAGATATCGAAGATATCGAAATCCGGGGCTATCACCAAAAGATCGTCGTCGGGATTGCCTTATCCATCACTCTGCATAACCTCTGGGCAGCGTTACACAGACCGAAGGGCATCATCACGACTTGATACTGCAACGGTAAATGCGGTGCGCTTCCGGCTTTCTGGGTCCAGTTTAATTTGCCAAAATGTGAATTTGAGGTCGACGCTAGAAATGTAATATGTCTGGTCACTCCTGGATAGTATACCCTCGATGCTAGGTAGAGGGTAAGCATCTTTTACGGTGAGCTGGTTCAGTTTTCGCGCGTCCAAACAGAATCTATTTTTGTTTGGCTTCCGCACCACCGTCGTCCAATTGCTCCATGGACTATCGCTAACCTCGATCACTCCTAGTTCCAGCATTTTATCCACCTCGGTCCAGATCACCTCCTGCATCGCTGGGGATTGAGGGTAAAGGGTTCGGCTCCCTCGATCAACTGGATTCGATGCTACTCTACCGTCGTTGTTCCCAATACGGCATCCTCATAGGTCAGGAACTCCTTCTTTACATTCTCCAGCTCTTCGGTTTCCGTGTCTTCCAGGGCCCAAGCATACACATCCACGTCCTCCTGGATCTACTGGGCTCTTCTCCGAGGACAGTGGGAGCCAACGCGAAGGATCTCCAGAAATCGATACCCAAGTACATGGCTGGCTCAAGGCATATGTAAAATAAGATCTCTTTGTTCTTTCCGTTATATCCCACACTCTGTTTGGTTTTGCCGATTATGGACCTGTCTTCCCCAGAGGCTGTTATGACGATCGAGACGTATTTATCCATTTCTACCTCGAGGTCGGCAAGGAGTTCACGGCTGCCCTTTCCTAAGACACTAACGGATGCCCCAGTATCTAGGAGTCCAGCAATCCGATGTCCTCTTATCTGCACTTCGGCAAACACTCTGGGATCGCGTCCTGCTCCTCATCTGACTGCCTCGGCTACCTCTTTGCGAGTCTTTCGCCTTTCCTTATGTCTGGAACGGGCCTTTTGTAGTCTACGACTGACACCGCGCATCCTCTCCAACTGCCTGTCAATAAAGATCTGGTTTTGAATTTTCATGTATCTCCTCATCCTCTCTTCGGCCGATATAAACTTCAAACTATTTTTATATAATTTATTCGGGATATTATTCTTAATTTCTATATTAATTAGTGGACCATCGTTCATTTCTTCGCGGTCTTCTGTCCCGAGCGCTGATCTCCCGCTTTCATCATGCCCGCTCGTGAGTTTCCCGAGCAGTTAGGACACGTCGGAGCCCGTGGTCGAACTGGCCGCAATTCCAGCAACACAGACTGGGTTTGTTCGCCAGGTGAGTTTCTTTCACCATCACTGCTTCCTCTTCATCTGGAAACTCCGTTTCTGGCTCTATCTCCTCCACTCGCTTCCCGGCTGATTGGAATTTCGGTGCAGGACGGAACGTCGAACTCTGTTCGCGTCTGCGAAAGTGGTACTCCACTTCTAGGCACTCTTCCCTCAGCTGCTCCGCGTTCCGGACTGGTGAGTCTAGCTGCCAGCCTGCGCAACGCTAGCTACTCTAGATATGCAAGGCGCGTAGCCGCTCGAACTCGCCACCCATTACTCGGAACCGGGACACCAACTCGTCCTTCACATCCTCCCATACTTCCGGAGGCCGTTCTCGGACAAATTGCCAATACCACTCCGCCGCTTGTCCTTTGACGAGATGGCGGAAGTTGTCAAGGACCTCGTCCCACGACCGTCGGTTCTGCTTCCGGAGGAACTCGACCCTTAACACGAAGTCCTGCATCGTCATCTTATTTGGGTCTCCTTCTCCGTCGAAGTGGATCTCCCATTTGTCGACGTGTCCCCATCTCGCTCCTCTTCAATCATCTCTTCTTTCATATGGTGGCAGATCTGTTGGACCTCCACCGTCTCCTGATGTCTCCCGTCTCTGCCTTCCAGCACCTGGATCCAGGTCCACATCGCCTATTCCTCGGCGCCAGCTCTAGCTCAACCTCGCCGGCTTCCTTGGAGGCGACTGGGAATTCCATGCGTCATCGTCCTTGCACCTCTTGGGAATGGTCCCTGTGTTCGGCTTCCGCCTGAGGTGAGCTAGAGGCTGCTGATCGCCATTATTATTCTTGTTTTCCATCTGGTCGCTTTCCAATCTCAGGTCTTGGATCAATTCCATGTTCTGGCGCAGAGGCGCCATCACCTCTGTTATGGCCCCCATCAGCTCCGTAAAGCCGCGACGGATCTGCTCCTGCAGCGTCCTACTCAGGGTATCTGCCATGCTGCCTCTCCACGTCTCCTGTGCTTGAGCTATGGCGACATTTACTCCAGAGAGAATTTCGGAGGGCAGTGCGTTCGATTGGCCTGGCACATTCCAGCTGTCGTCTCCACGCCCCTCAGCGCCCTGTGTGTCACCCCCTTGCATCTGTCCTTGGAGGTTACCTGGTGGAGGAGTCCTGCGGGTCATTTTCTGCTTAGACCGCAAGTTGTACGCGCTCATCAACCTAGCCCTATATTTCACTACCTAGAACTATCCTATTTATCATTTTATTCAACACAATTATCTATTTTTCTTTCAGAACACTCGCATAAACACTACCTATAACGCCGACTCACAGATCTTCCGCACAAAAACGCTTAATACGGCATAAACAATAATAAGGGGCAAAGGAACCACAACTACTACTATGGCCAACTCCGCACCTGGTTTTCTACGTCTTTTCCTGACCAACGTCTAGAATTTTGCGAGCGCTGTTGACTGATCTTATCTTCTTTGGAAGATTAAGAGTCCCTGCAGTCGCTGTTTCCGCCGACTTCCCTACTGAATATTCGTTGCTGCTCCGGGTGCAACGCGTGGCCAACTTCTGTCCCCACGGGCCACTCAGAACAAAAATCTCATTGAGAATCTACCCTCCCGACTCCACCCAGCGGTAAGCAGGGGAAGCGCAAAACAGAAATCTTTCAGACCATATCCTAACTTCGGGTATTTTTTTGTTTTCTTCAGGTTCTCATTGTGCAAACCAGGCACCGGGCCGGTTGCTAACTGGCTTGCGGATTCCCCTCTGCCAGTGCCAAACCAAATACCCTCTTGAGATTTCCTGCTTTTCGTTGTCAGATAAGTGTTGAAACATCGAACACAAAAAAAAAAACCATTTACTTTGTGGATTTGTTTGCATCTTCAGATCCGTCAGCGCAGTGCTTCTGTGAGCCAACTCACCAATGGACCCCAGATTGCAGAATACCACTCGAGATCTATCTTCTCTGCTGGATATTTATAATTTCTTGGACGTCCGTATGATTCGCATCCGTACTCTCCCTCTTTGATGGTTGAGAAAGGACTGCGAGTCCACTTCCCTGTCTCTGATTGGGCGCCATTAAGTATTGTTACGAACCTTTGTTTCCTTTGGGGCAAGGACGGCTAACCAGTCATCCCAGGACTTGGTACTTCCCAAGCCCTCAGGTCACACAATATACCAACTAATTGGACATCTTGGACAAATTCAAACAACAAAAGTAACCGACAAAAAAAAACTGCGAACGGACTCTACTCGACAAACAATGCCACAGGAACTTCCCTCTACATAGTCGTGGACCAGGTCGAGGTGTCGACGTACCCACCTTACCTGAGATCCGAATCACTACGTTCTGGATCTCCCTGTCATGTGCAGCAGCCTTCTTCCAATCTCGTTGTTGTGGCTCCTCTTTCCCCCATTCGAAACAATTAGCAATTCATTTTCTGCCTTATAATTTTCACGTTGATTTCCTACTTTTACTATTTTGCTATCATTACTGAACTATGCCTGCCTATTCATACCCCTCTCATCTTATCAGCTATATAAATAAATAAATAGGAATAATTAATATATTAAATATAAATAAGTTACATATAAAGAAGAATATATATATAAATAGATATGGACGGACTTAAATTAGGGGATTAACAATTACATATAAATGGAGACGTCTAACAAAATAAATAATGGAGTAAATAAGTTAATTAATGATTTCTTCTCTCGCCCTAAAAGGGCGAGGGACCCGCACTACGTGGCCAGGATGGATCCGCGAGACCAGCAAAAGGCAAGCCAGGATGGCAGAGCTGTGCCCGTTACGGGATGAGATCGGAAGTCCTCTCTCATAACGATTACTCGCCCACCGTCTGACAGCAAGTACGACGCAATGAAGCGCCGGCTGCTCGAAACCTTCAACGAGTCAGAGGACTCAAAAATGAGACGGCTGCTCCGGGGCGAAGACATGACTGGGAAGAAGCCATCTGAAATCTTGCTTCACTTGCGTCGCTTAGCACCCGCTAGTGGATGCGAAGCCGTTATACGAAACCTCTTCTTCACCGAGTTTCCTTCGTCGATTCGTCCGCTCATTTCGGTTTGGAAGGAGAACGACATGGACAAGCTGGCAAAGATTGCCGGAAAGATGATCGAAAATAGGGCCATCGACTCCACGTGTCGACTCAACCCAATTCCGCGGAGAAAAGTCAGCAGAGCGTCGATGCGAAGGTTGATAAACTACAACACAACATTCCCAAAAAGCCCAAGGTTCCCCATGGCCCGAACGTAGATGATAATGGCAACAAGGCATCCCTGTGTTACTACCACAATACTTTTGGTGATCGCGCACGCAAGTGCCGTCCGGACTGCCGATATTATCAACAGTTAAGCTAAAGCTGCTACCGCTAACTCAGCTGGTAGGCGGTAGCATCTCAACGACCAGCGGCAAGGTATCTGTGAATCACGGCCACCGACTGCACATCCAAGATAAAAAACTAGTCGGATTTTGCGCATCGATTCCGGATCGGTGGTGTCAGTTATAACATGTGTAACGGTTGCGGTTGAACAATACCGATTCAAAATAGGTTATCGCTATGGTGCTCGGATATCGCATGCAATAACCTTGGGCCAATTATCGCTGCAGGGCATAGTATAGTTGGGGTGGGTGCAAGCAAGCTCGAGGTAGGGAAAAGCTGAGCTGAGCTGCCGTAAGTGCTGTGCAGCGCATCGCAACGGAGCTTTCGAAGCCGAGCTTTAAGATCGGTAAGCTCGTATTTAAGCAGTGCAAAAGCACCAGAACGTTCTCTTTCGAAAATTTGAATCTGTGCAGCCGGTGGCTATCTCCACTTCGGTAAAAAAAATATATAACTAAATCGACCACGTGTAATCCCAAAAGAAAAGAAAAGTAAGAAAATAAAACCCAAATAGGTGCCAGAAAGACAAACCGAAAAGAAATAAAACGGAACGGGGAAAGTCCCACACGGTGGGCGCGCCGCAAAACTCGGGCGAAAATTAATAACCGTGCGCCGAGAAAACTGGCAAGAAACTACCCTGGCGAAAAGTGCATATTTGCCTCGCCTCGCCAGCAAGTGTTGTTCTTGGTGCAAACCCGTGCGTCCCACAGCTCGGCCAGGAGAACCCAACACTCGTGTCTCCGTGGAAAAGTCCGGAAAAACCGGTATGTAAAAGTGCCCTGAACTGAAAATGTAGATTTTTTTTCTAAGCCCTCGTGGTTTTGGTTCTGTTTCGCCCATAGGGCCCTGGCCCCGAGCGGTAGCCACCCGGCTCTACCAAAGTTCTGCCCTCACCCACACCAAACTCCCACCCTTGACGGGAGTACTCTTCGGAGTCGACCTTGGTGTGGGGCCGAGATTTTTTTTCCCCCTTTTGGAGTCGTTGAAGCATCCACCTGCCCGGCGACATAACCTCCACCGGCCCTAACCCTTGCGCCATATCTAATGTACGCGCATAGAGGGCATCGAGGGCATAGAGATCACCCCACCCTATGCGCCGCTAACTCGCTGTCTGCGACGGCCTAGAAGACGCCGCCACGGATCCGGACCGAGATTTCGTAGCATAGTGTAGTTTTAATTGTAATTTTTTTTGTTCTTTTTAAGCACTTATATTCTTTAACTCTGAGGCACAGTCCTACCTCGCTAGGCGTGAATGTGCCAGTTCCCAAAACGGAATTTATTTTTGCGGGTTGGAGACCGAACGATTTAATCATAAAATAACAGACTACAAAAAAAAAACCTTTTTCATACCCCCCCCTATTTACCAATCCCCCTCCGATCTGGGCACACACTAACAGGGTCTCCACAGCTCCACAACGAAAGGCGTCTTTCAGCGAGGGACCACTGTATGCAAGCCGTAAGTGACCCAATTTCAATTTTCTCCTTTGCGCCTGTCTTCGTTCAAATCTAAAACGCATGCGCAGCGGCCAGCCGCTGCTGATAAGAGAGCGCAACACTTGCGTTCCACACGCTCGAAGCTTTTCGGTCTCTTCGGTGCCAATTCTGCTAAGCTTGCATTGCTCGCATTCCCTGCATTCTTTTAATGCATGGAGACGTAGCCAAGCAATACACTAACCAACATAGAAAAAAAATCTCCTCAACCCAGAAAAAAAAATTAAATAAATTTATAATGTTAAATTAAATTTCGTTTTGGCTCACCGTATAAAATCTCTATACAATTTTTTTTCTTAGGGATTAAGCCTCCTATTTTTTTTGATTCCATTCATTTTTTTCTTGAGTTGCCTGCTGATTGTAGTGCAAGACTTGTGTTATGTTAAGAAGTGAAACTTGGTTTGCTAGTTTTGATTGAAGCAACATGTCTATGATGAAGTACAACGAAATATATTGAATTTCACTAGCAATGAACATGGAGTAGACTTATAATTTCCTAGGGACAGGGTGACCTAATGGGGTAGGGTAAGAATATTAGGGATTTCCAGAACCTTCGCACCCCTGGAAATCATGGAAGGGTGGGTATAGAATCGTGTGGGTCGACTTCCATCGCAAGACCTTACGTCGCGAGAGTTTGGAACACGCCGACGAAAGCCCCTGGTACTTTCGGGTACGCCCTATGATTGTGCCATTTAATGTCCGTTATGCTCGGAAGAGGCATAGTGTTGTTTTCGGAGTTCGCTCCCTGTAGAGTCACGGGATACTAACATTTTAAAGTTTATGTAGTAGGAGTCGAGACGCGGTGAAACGAACCCCGCACAAACGTTCCAGCGTTTCATGGATCAGATTTTGAAAACGGCGGAATACGTGTTTTGCTACATTGATGACATTCTTATAATGTCCAACTCAATGGATGAACACAGACAACACGTGGATAATGTGTTGCAAATCTTAAAAGCGTATACACTTTGCATCAACGAGAAGAAGTGCTGTTTCGCACAACCTCAAGTGACATTCCTGAGTTACACAGTCAACGGCAACGGAATTAAGCCTCCAGAGGATCCAGTGAAGTCAAACGATTTGCGAAATAGGTCATTTTCTTGGTATAGTTAATTATTACCGCTGCTGCATACCACTCAACGAGTTGACAGCAACATGAAGAAAAACGACAAACGGCCAGTGCAGTGGACGACAAGCTCGATTAAAGCATTCGAAAAGTGCAAAAACAGTATAGCTAACGCCGCAACCCTTGCTCACCCCAGTCTTAAGGCAGAACTAAGTCTCACGTGTGACGTATCCGATACTGCTATTGGAGCTGTGCTTGAACAGAACACGAAAGAGAATTGAGATCCTCTCGATTTCTTCTCCAAAAAACTCAGTGCAACTGAAAGAAGTTACAGCACATACGATAGAGAGCTGTTGTCGATTTACGAGGCTATAAAGTACTTCAAGCACATGGAGGCTAGGATCTTTGTGATCAAAACTGATCACAAGCCACTGATATATGCCTTCAACCAGAAGCCAGAGAAAGCGTCGGAGAGACAACTGCGGCAGCTGGGGTTTATATCATAACACTCCACTGCAATCGTGCACTTGAGTGGCACTGACAACGTAGTTGCAGATACCCTCTTCATGTGTTTTCAAACGTACACGGACTGTCTCACCAAAGTGGCAGGTCAACTCTCAAACAAATCTCTCGGAAGTACGTTGGCCGTCAATGTGTAAGAACGTGATCGACGAATTGCCTTCCGTGCCAACGAGCCAAAATCCACAAGCACAACGCTTTGATTCCGGAAAAGATCACCGTCTCACATACATCTAGACATTGTTGTGATGCCCTTGGTTGACGGATACAGATATTGTCTGACAATGATTGACTATTTTTCCCGCTGGCCGGAGGCAGTGCCGTTGAAGGATATGACTGCAGAGACCATATGTGAATGACCTTATTGCTTATTGCTCGCGCTGGATATCGCGTTTCGGCTGCCCATTGACTATTACAACTGATCAAGGAACTCAATTCAAATCTGCACTCTTTAAGTCTCTAGCGAATATTCTGGGAAGAGAGCACATTCACACGACGCCAAACCACCCCCAGTCAAATGGCATGATCGAGCCTTGGCACTGGTCCATGAAAGCCTCCTTGATGTGCCAACCGAATGTATCATGGATCAAGCTGCTTTCAACCGTCATGCTGGGCCTCCGCACCTGCTTCAAGGAGGACATTAAGGCAACAGTAGCAGAGATGCTATATGGGTGTACGCTACGTCTTCCCAACGAATACTTTTCCGAAGTGGATGTGCCGTCTAAACCACTCGACTTTGCCAGCCAGTTCATGAGAAGAATGCAGGTGGTAAAGCCAACTCCAGCTTCGCATCATATCCCATTACGGACATATGAGAAGAAAAGAGAAAACTAAAAATTTGTAACTTTTCTAGGGGGAGTACTGTGGTACAACACTAATCTTCGTTCGCTGGTGTGGCAACACCGGTGACTATTATTAGCGGTCTGGCATCTTGATCTCTGACTTCGACGCTAAACAAAACTTGTGTTAGACTAAATGATAATAAATAAAGAACATTAATCAGAATGCAGGCGTACATTGGCCAACCCGCCAAAGCTTATCAAGGAGTGGCGCCACCTTCGCTCTTCGATTTCGTTATGAGAGAAGATTTCCCATCTCTTCCCATAACGGAGTCACGGAGCCAACTCAGAGAAAAGAGAGCCGGCAGCATCCCGAATCAGGCCATGCCCTTGAATCTAGTTCAAAGGCAGTAGAAGAGAACGATGGGGATCAGCGGCCCGGGAGAATTGCATGGAGCAGCTAAGTCAAGAGGGGATCCAGATTTTAAAAAAATCCGCAACTGAGGAGCATGCGAATGCGCGCTGGTTGACTGAAAAAGTGTCGTGAGGTTTCGTTTTTTTTTTTTTAATAGAGATCAGGATCAGGGAAACACCAGAACTTTTAGAGCTGACCAGCGGAATGTAAAGTATGTGGGATTTGGTAGGACTAAAGTATAACTACGGAAAATCCGGGGCCACAATTTTTAGGCAGCACCCAATCTGAAGGCAACGCAAGACTTGGTAGATGGTCAGCAACGTGCAATAGGCAGGATTGTAGGCGGTGAACATCATCTAGACAAGGAGAAAGCGTGGAGCAGAAAAGGTAGCTAGTGGTTCGCAAGTGCTGTACGGCGAAAACGGCAGCTGGTCAACGCAAAAAGTCTGCAGCAAGAAAACGACGAGAAAATTGACAAGGCAGTGCGTGCGTGGAAACGAGACGCAACAGTCAGTAACTGTAAAACAGGAATAGAGAGGAACGGCGTAATCAGCAGAGACGGCGATAAAGAGACCCAGTACCCAATCTGAAGGCAACGCAAGACTTGGTGGATGGTCAACAGCGTGCAATAGGCAAGATCGTTGGCGGTGAACATCATCTGGACAAGGAGAAAGGCGTGGAGCAAAGAAGGTAGCTAGAGGTTCGCATGTCCTAGACAGCGATAAAGGCGGCTGGTCACGACGAAAATTCTTGAGCTGGGTTGGTGTGATGACGACAAAAAATTCTGGAGCTGTGTTGGTGCGACGACAACGAACCAATTTTGGAATTGGTTGTTGTTGGTGAGTGCAAGCGAAATATTGCAAAGAAGCAGACAGACAAGAACGGCGGTAGCAGTGGTAATTAACATAGTGTTAAGTTTACATATTCAATAACATAACATAATAATTAAGATGATCTTAATTAAAATTGTACTAACGGATGATTTACCTGTGTATCAGCATCCTAGGCGCATGGCTTATAGAGAGCAGAACATAGTAGACGAGCAGGTCAACGGGTGGTTGGCACAAAAGATATTCAAGCCCAGTACATCAGAATATGCCTCTCCGATTGTATTAGTACCAACGAAGAATGGACAGAAACGTCTATGCTGCGATTATCGCAAGTTAAATGAGAAAATAGTGCGAGATAACTTTCCGATGGTACAGATGCAGGATGTTATTGAGAAATTGCAAGGAGCTTTGATTTTTACTACATAATATAAACTAACGGTTATTTCCACGTACCAGTTGAAGTTCAGTCAGTTCTTGGAGTATGTTATACAAAATGGTACCATAACACCCGGTAAGGAGAAAACACAGTGTGTAGCAAACTTTCCGATCCCAAAGGATAAAAAGGCTATACAACGATTCATTGGGCTGACTTCTTATTTTAGGAAATTCATTGAAGGATACGCAGTCATAGCCAGGCCATTGTCAGATTTGTTGAGAAAGGATTCTAAGTTCGAGTTCATGGAGTTGCAGCGATTAGCATTCGAGCAATTTAAAGCCGCTCTCACTAGAAAACCAGTTTTACAATTGTACAATCCAAAATTATCTACGGAGATACACACGGATGCTTCTAAGTTATGAAGATGGTCAGCTGCACCCAGTGATATATATGAGTAAGAAAACAAAGCCATGTGAGGAAAACTATCATTCATACGAACTTGAAGTTCTAGCAGTAATAGGAGCATTGACTAAATGGCGTGTGTATGTTCTCGGACTGAAATTTAAAATCATTACGTACTGTAACGCGTTTGCCGTGACGATGAAAAAGAAAGACGTTCCATTAAGAGTAGCTATGTGGGCAATGTATCTGCAGGACTACGACTACGAAATAGAACATCGTTCAGGTTCGAAGATGCGACACGTAGACGCTCTTAGTCGAGTTGCTTATTCAAAGATCTAAACCGAGAGTTAATAGTTGTTCCATCTCAAATGGCAACAGGATCTGGTAGAGAAATCTTACTTTATCCCTCCACTAAGAAATAAAGTATAAAGAGTGGTAGGCGGTTGCGTGCAGTGTATCTTAGTTAATACAAAAGCGGGCAGGCAAGAAGGGTACCTAACTCCCATTGACAAGGGTGATAAACCATCAAGTAGTTACCTATCACTTAGACCACGTCGTGCCGATGGAGATTACAAAGAAAAGATATAATCACATATTGATAGTTGTTGATGCATTTTCAAAATTCGTTTGGTTCTTATTTTGGTAACCCATTCAGAATTGCCCCTGATCGCAGCTTTCACATCGCACTTATTCAAAGAGTACTGTGACAAGCAGCAGATACAACATTTGTTAATAGCTACAGGCGTACCTAGAGGCAATGGACAGGTCGAGAGAATGCACAAAATATTTAAAGTTGAGCTTAGAAAATCCAGGAAATTGGTATAGGCACGTGGGTAGAGTGCAACAGATAATTAACAATGTCGAACCTAGGAGTACCAAAGTCGCCCCATTTAAACTCCTAACAGGACTAGACATGCGTATAACTGACATAGCTGAATTGAGAGAATTGGTACAGCAGTCTCTCATAGGTGAGCTAGACGAAGAGCGTGAGCGGTTAAGGAAAGAGGCTAGAAAATAAGCGATCCTTTGATAAAAAGAGAAAGGATGTAAAGCAGTACAAGCTCAATGACTTAGTTGCAATCAGGCGGACCCAATATGGTGTTGGATTGAAGTTGAGGGGAAAGTTTCTAGGGCCCTTAAGGTAGTCAAGATTCACAAGCCCGGCCGGTATGATGTACAAAGAGTGGGAGAAGGAGAAGGCCCTTTTAAAACATCTACGGTAGCCGAATTTATGAAGGAGTTCGGGGCGAACTCTATGTCAGGAGGGCCGAATGTGGGATTTGGTAGGAAGCCACAGAGAGCAACAGAGTAACAGAGCAAGTAACAAAGAGAGAGACTAGAAGCCGCCGTCGAACAAAGAGAGGAGAGAACACAGCCTCAACGATCGACGCCATTTTAATTCGGTGCCAAAGTCTCACTCAGCCACACGCAAATTACGAGCGCAATTATTTGTATTAATTTAAATATAACATAATAGCATTAGTTAACTTATTTACTCCTATACTTTTTTTTTGTTAGATGTCCCCATTTATAGGTAATTGTTAAAATCTAATTTTAAGTCCGTCCGTATTTATTTATATATTCTTCCTTATACACATGTACATGTACTCTATGTACAAATTTTAATTTTATTTCTTTCAATTTTTATTTTATTTTATTCGGTTTGAGATAGGCGTGGCGACGGCCGACGCGGTTGATTTCTCCCCCCGAACTACTTTACTGCTTACCAGTAAGTTCCCAGCACTCCCGACGCTCACTGCTCATTCTGCAACATTGTTGCGTACCCAAAACTCCGGTGTCGCTGGGCAACATCCCCTGTATAACGGCTGATCTTGTTTTTATATATTTTTTCGATCGATTGTGTTAACTTACATACATATTAGAGCCCTGCATGAATGCACAGTATTCCAAAAATTATCCCATCTTGCTTAACTGAATCGTGTGCTACTCGAACACTATCAATATTTCACACTGTCTACAAAAACACATTGACAACATTCTCATGTATGAGCTAGAGTCATGATTCAGTTGAACTGTCAAAAAAAGCCAGTGTGAGTGCGATTCCCAGCAAATGATTTAGATACACATCACAGAAAAAGCAGAAAGGCTACGCTGCTACTGTCATTCTACAAGCAAAGTCGATATTGTTGAACTGTGCACTGTGAACACTATGCACACTGTGCACACTCTGAGCATTGTGAACACTGTGTTAAAACCATATTTAATGTGAAAATATGTTGCTAAGAAAAATAATTTTGTTTAATTGGTTTTAGATTACATTTCATATTTTTTTTAATTTATATTTACAAACATAATTTTGTTAACCATGTCGTCGCTGCCTGATATGGAGCTTCGTTTTCCACAAATGAAGTTCCTGGCTAACGAGAACACTCTTTCGGAGGAAGCTGACGATGCTGGTGTTGCAAATATCTTGCAGCTTAATTTGTACAATGTTGGGAACTGGAATTGGTTTTCGTTCCACCAGTGCAAAACATTGAATTCGTCTATCATAGTTACTCGTATATTGGAGTACGCTACTATTTCTCTTGTCAAGACTTCTTCCTCTGACTGTCCTGAAAGCGGTTCGATAAAATCAGCTAGAAACTCTTCGAATTTATTTGAACAAGTCGCCGACAGGTCTAAGTTCTCTTTGTCATCAGTGAGAAACGATCGCTGGAGGGAATAAAAACAACGCAATTCTGTGGTACTTCGTTATGTACTTTAAAAGTACTGAGTCGATATGCATGCTCAAGGACCAGCTCAATTTTTGTTCAATATCCTTATCTGAATTAGCGTCTTTTATGAACTTTTGAAGAGCATGAATGCGGGGAATAACCCAGTGCATGGTCGGATATTTGTCCGCCTCCAGGAATTTCGAAATTTCCTCGATTTTAGAGAGTACATTTGTGACTGCGGTAATGTCGCTATAGTTCAACTTAGATGAGACGATTCATTTCGTTTTGTTCATTTAAAATTTGAACGACGTCATGCCAATTGTGCTCTATCGATTTCATTGTATACAAAATTGTATTCCATCTCGTCTGACATACACCCTTAAGACTCAACTCGAGTTTTAAGTTCTGTCCGGACCTCTTGAAATATTTAGCCAGTTTTGCGCATTTATATATATTTTTATATTACATATATGTATAACTACCCGTAAGAATAAGGTGCCTTTTGCGAGAGTTCCGCAAGATGCTCGCAAACGAGCTCGCAAGCGAGCTGGTGTACGAGCGATATGGTTTTGTGTCGCAAAACGCTCGCAAACGAGCTCGCAAGCGAGCTTTGGCTGTCGAGACATGAATACAAAGCCGAAGGAGAATTGCCGGACCGAAGGCACACGAAGGCTTGCTTTTTTTTTGGCTTTCGACCGGCAGCACAGTCGCAGCGCACTTTCCTATTGTAAAACTCCCGCTCGCGAGCTCGTTTGCGAGCGTTTTGCGACACAAGAAGTAGAGCTCATTTTTGGCTCGCTTGCGAGCTCGTTTGCGAGCGTTTTGCGACACAAAACCATATCGCTCGTACACAAGCTCGCTAGCGAGCTCGTTTGCGAGCATTTTGCGGAACTCTCGCAAAAGGCACGTTAGTTGGTTTGCTGGGAAGTATCCTATTTCTATCATACATATGCGGGTCCGAATGCGAGCGTTTTGTCGGGTTAAGTCTCGCATTTGACTCGTATGTGATATCATTTGTGAGCGTTTGGTTTGCTGGGTAGGCAGGCGTAGGTTGGTAAAGGTATTCATATGTAAAATTGTGAAGTTGGGATGAAAATTATAAGGAAAACAATGCATTGCTAGTTATTCCGAATGGGGGCTTGGGAAGCTTTTAAATTGTGCCATAGCTCTAGCTAGAGACTATAAAGTCTCTGAGCAATAGGCGCTCATTGGGACGGACAAACAGACTTGGGTAATGACTCGGCTATTAATGCTGATCAATATATGTATATACTTTCCAGGGTCAGAAACGCTTCCTTATAGATGATCCACACACATTCATTTTCACCACAAATCTAATATACCCCTAACCTCATTTTGAGAATCGTGTATAATCATACTACACGGTAACTACACATTTGCAACATAATGACAGGAAAAAGAGGGTATGGACAACAGGCAAAACGGCGCAGTAAAAAGAACGCATGCAAGGTCAAATCTACCCCTTCGCTTAATATACCTTGAAGTAAAGCGGCGATTTTGTCTTCAAGGTATATTTTCCTCACACGCATGAGGTTCGCACAAACCTTGCCAGTTGTCCATACCCACATTCTATAGGACTTTCAAAACTACGACTCATTGTTCATTGCCGAGGAGAGCACCAGTGTGACCGTATCACCCTCAGAAATACCGCAAAAATACCGATGAAAAAAACACCTTTATTTTTTTAATGAGTGACAGCTGTAATTTCGAGTACCCCCATGCAATATACGAATGTAATAACCGGATATATTTATGAACACTTACACATTACCTTTTCCTGAGCTCGTATATTTGAATATATCATTATTTTCGTTCAAATAAATTTTTTGTGATAAACCATCAAGTAGTTACCTATCACTTAGACCACGTCGTGCCGATGGAGATTACAAAGAAAAGATATAATCACATATTGATAGTTGTTGATGCATTTTCAAAATTCGTTTGGTTCTTATTTTGGTAACCCATTCAGAATTGTCCCTGATCGCAGCTTTCACATCGCACTTATTCAAAGAGTACTGTGACAAGCAGCAGATACAACATTTGTTAATAGCTACAGGCGTACCTAGAGGCAATGGACAGGTCGAGAGAATGCACAAAATATTTAAAGTTGAGCTTAGAAAATCCAGGAAATTGGTATAGGCACGTGGGTAGAGTGCAACAGATAATTAACAATGTCGAACCTAGGAGTACCAAAGTCGCCCCATTTAAACTCCTAACAGGACTAGACATGCGTATAACTGACATAGCTGAATTGAGAGAATTGGTACAGCAGTCTCTCATAGGTGAGCTAGACGAAGAGCGTGAGCGGTTAAGGAAAGAGGCTAGAAAATAAGCGATCCTTTGATAAAAAGAGAAAGGATGTAAAGCAGTACAAGCTCAATGACTTAGTTGCAATCAGGCGGACCCAATATGGTGTTGGATTGAAGTTGAGGGGAAAGTTTCTAGGGCCCTTAAGGTAGTCAAGATTCACAAGCCCGGCCGGTATGATGTACAAAGAGTGGGAGAAGGAGAAGGCCCTTTTAAAACATCTACGGTAGCCGAATTTATGAAGGAGTTCGGGGCGAACTCTATGTCAGGAGGGCCGAATGTGGGATTTGGTAGGAAGCCACAGAGAGCAACAGAGTAACAGAGCAAGTAACAAAGAGAGAGACTAGAAGCCGCCGTCGAACAAAGAGAGGAGAGAACACAGCCTCAACGATCGACGCCATTTTAATTCGGTGCCAAAGTCTCACTCAGCCACACGCAAATTACGAGCGCAATTATTTGTATTAATTTAAATATAACATAATAGCATTAGTTAACTTATTTACTCCTATACTTTTTTTTTGTTAGATGTCCCCATTTATAGGTAATTGTTAAAATCTAATTTTAAGTCCGTCCGTATTTATTTATATATTCTTCCTTATACACATGTACATGTACTCTATGTACAAATTTTAATTTTATTTCTTTCAATTTTTATTTTATTTTATTCGGTTTGAGATAGGCGTGGCGACGGCCGACGCGGTTGATTTCTCCCCCCGAACTACTTTACTGCTTACCAGTAAGTTCCCAGCACTCCCGACGCTCACTGCTCATTCTGCAACATTGTTGCGTACCCAAAACTCCGGTGTCGCTGGGCAACATCCCCTGTATAACGGCTGATCTTGTTTTTATATATTTTTTCGATCGATTGTGTTAACTTACATACATATTAGAGCCCTGCATGAATGCACAGTATTCCAAAAATTATCCCATCTTGCTTAACTGAATCGTGTGCTACTCGAACACTATCAATATTTCACACTGTCTACAAAAACACATTGACAACATTCTCATGTATGAGCTAGAGTCATGATTCAGTTGAACTGTCAAAAAAAGCCAGTGTGAGTGCGATTCCCAGCAAATGATTTAGATACACATCACAGAAAAAGCAGAAAGGCTACGCTGCTACTGTCATTCTACAAGCAAAGTCGATATTGTTGAACTGTGCACTGTGAACACTATGCACACTGTGCACACTCTGAGCATTGTGAACACTGTGTTAAAACCATATTTAATGTGAAAATATGTTGCTAAGAAAAATAATTTTGTTTAATTGGTTTTAGATTACATTTCATATTTTTTTTAATTTATATTTACAAACATAATTTTGTTAACCATGTCGTCGCTGCCTGATATGGAGCTTCGTTTTCCACAAATGAAGTTCCTGGCTAACGAGAACACTCTTTCGGAGGAAGCTGACGATGCTGGTGTTGCAAATATCTTGCAGCTTAATTTGTACAATGTTGGGAACTGGAATTGGTTTTCGTTCCACCAGTGCAAAACATTGAATTCGTCTATCATAGTTACTCGTATATTGGAGTACGCTACTATTTCTCTTGTCAAGACTTCTTCCTCTGACTGTCCTGAAAGCGGTTCGATAAAATCAGCTAGAAACTCTTCGAATTTATTTGAACAAGTCGCCGACAGGTCTAAGTTCTCTTTGTCATCAGTGAGAAACGATCGCTGGAGGGAATAAAAACAACGCAATTCTGTGGTACTTCGTTATGTACTTTAAAAGTACTGAGTCGATATGCATGCTCAAGGACCAGCTCAATTTTTGTTCAATATCCTTATCTGAATTAGCGTCTTTTATGAACTTTTGAAGAGCATGAATGCGGGGAATAACCCAGTGCATGGTCGGATATTTGTCCGCCTCCAGGAATTTCGAAATTTCCTCGATTTTAGAGAGTACATTTGTGACTGCGGTAATGTCGCTATAGTTCAACTTAGATGAGACGATTCATTTCGTTTTGTTCATTTAAAATTTGAACGACGTCATGCCAATTGTGCTCTATCGATTTCATTGTATACAAAATTGTATTCCATCTCGTCTGACATACACCCTTAAGACTCAACTCGAGTTTTAAGTTCTGTCCGCGCATTTATATATATTTTTATATTACATATATGTATAACTACCCGTAAGAATAAGGTGCCTTTTGCGAGAGTTCCGCAAGATGCTCGCAAACGAGCTCGCAAGCGAGCTGGTGTACGAGCGATATGGTTTTGTGTCGCAAAACGCTCGCAAACGAGCTCGCAAGCGAGCTTTGGCTGTCGAGACATGAATACAAAGCCGAAGGAGAATTGCCGGACCGAAGGCACACGAAGGCTTGCTTTTTTTTTGGCTTTCGACCGGCAGCACAGTCGCAGCGCACTTTCCTATTGTAAAACTCCCGCTCGCGAGCTCGTTTGCGAGCGTTTTGCGACACAAGAAGTAGAGCTCATTTTTGGCTCGCTTGCGAGCTCGTTTGCGAGCGTTTTGCGACACAAAACCATATCGCTCGTACACAAGCTCGCTAGCGAGCTCGTTTGCGAGCATTTTGCGGAACTCTCGCAAAAGGCACGTTAGTTGGTTTGCTGGGAAGTATCCTATTTCTATCATACATATGCGGGTCCGAATGCGAGCGTTTTGTCGGGTTAAGTCTCGCATTTGACTCGTATGTGATATCATTTGTGAGCGTTTGGTTTGCTGGGTAGGCAGGCGTAGGTTGGTAAAGGTATTCATATGTAAAATTGTGAAGTTGGGATGAAAATTATAAGGAAAACAATGCATTGCTAGTTATTCCGAATGGGGGCTTGGGAAGCTTTTAAATTGTGCCATAGCTCTAGCTAGAGACTATAAAGTCTCTGAGCAATAGGCGCTCATTGGGACGGACAAACAGACTTGGGTAATGACTCGGCTATTAATGCTGATCAATATATGTATATACTTTCCAGGGTCAGAAACGCTTCCTTATAGATGATCCACACACATTCATTTTCACCACAAATCTAATATACCCCTAACCTCATTTTGAGAATCGTGTATAATCATACTACACGGTAACTACACATTTGCAACATAATGACAGGAAAAAGAGGGTATGGACAACAGGCAAAACGGCGCAGTAAAAAGAACGCATGCAAGGTCAAATCTACCCCTTCGCTTAATATACCTTGAAGTAAAGCGGCGATTTTGTCTTCAAGGTATATTTTCCTCACACGCATGAGGTTCGCACAAACCTTGCCAGTTGTCCATACCCACATTCTATAGGACTTTCAAAACTACGACTCATTGTTCATTGCCGAGGAGAGCACCAGTGTGACCGTATCACCCTCAGAAATACCGCAAAAATACCGATGAAAAAAACACCTTTATTTTTTTAATGAGTGACAGCTGTAATTTCGAGTACCCCCATGCAATATACGAATGTAATAACCGGATATATTTATGAACACTTACACATTACCTTTTCCTGAGCTCGTATATTTGAATATATCATTATTTTCGTTCAAATAAATTTTTTGTATGCGTTTAACAAAGAAGAACCGACGTCGTTTACATAATATGTGTATCATTTATAAACAACATGGCCAAAATAATGATATATGTATATGGGCAATTATAATACTGCAATATTTCATATTTTGTGGCATAAATCAAATAAATAACAGCTTTTATTTTATATTCCTCGCCCAAGTGTATCGCTCCCACACCCGCCCTGGCCATGCTTTGTTTAGTTAGTTTCGATCAGATCAGTTCATCAATAAGCTGAAGACTCAAACAAAAACCAAAGTCAAGCTTTAGTTCTAGCGGGCATCAATACCATAACAACACACAAAGTTCGTCAGAATACATGTGCACCCATGCATTAAAATATTCTGGAAGCACAACAGAAAACATTTTATATGCTATATATTATATAAATATATTAAAAAGTCCAGCAGGGCAGGCACTTTTTTTTTTGTAAATTTTTGATTTAAAAAAAAGGGAAACATCGCTAGTCGCGAACATCGATGTTTCTACAGCCTCATTATAACAATTTAATTATAGTGTGACCGTCGGCTAAGCGGGATGAAAATTACACGCTTATTTCATATTTAATACTAGAAGTGTACAAGACCGGTAAAGCCCGTTTTTAAACATGCAATAAACATGTTTGGAATGTCTATATAATTAGCATTAAAAAATAAAATGGGTACCAGGTATAGAATTAATAAATTATAATATACATATAATCCGCTATATCATTGACTGCCCTATTGAAATTCAATTTGTCTTTATTATTTAATTGCTTAGACCGCTGGCGCTTTCTCGTTAGCTTCTCCCAATTGTTACTCTCTGTTTACACTATGGTTGAAATATTGAAAAAATTATGACTTGCGAAAAGTTAAAATATAGATAAAATGCTTAAAAAAAATACTTAACTAATTTGATCTTTCGACTAACCATATTACTAACCAAATAAGTAGATATGTATCGATTCAAAACAAAAACCAAACTCAAATAATAGTTATAGCGGCCAGCAATACAATAACACACACGCAAAGTACGTGAGAATGCGTTCGCATCCATACACTCAAATATGCTGGAGCAACAACAAAAACCAGAAATCAAACCAGCATCAGAACTTTGAAAACGAAAAAAGCATACAATCCCATCTTTTTGTGAAAACATATTGTGCGTGTTATACTAACAGATACAAAACATGGCTCTTCTGGCTGGTTCTACCTCCGCGAAGGTAGCCAGAGCCGAAGACCCTGGGACTCAGTTTTCCGAGTTCGATGTGCATTTCGAAGAGTTCGTTGCATGAACTGGCATATCTATATAATGCATGGCTAGTGACTCAACTATCGACAAGTAACTAATGTTAGTGGCCTATAAATGTAGATTGCACAAACATCGATATTTATAAAAACATCGATGACATTGACGTTACAATCGATGTTTCGCCAGCTCTGTTATTTTGCCGCCACAGCTGTATTTATTTTATTGTTTTTGTCATTTATTGCAATAGATGCAAAGCAAAGCTATTATAATAAATATTAATTAGTGCCTATTTAGTGAAAATGTCACTGTTTCCTGCCTATGGCGGATCGAAACCGCCTCCAGCCGTTAAAGAAACAACGACTGAAGGAACCACACAGGCAGCTACATTCTCAGACGGATATAAAGTCACAACGGAGGGCTGGAAAAACAACAAAAGTTTCGATCTGGAGAATCATGCGATAGCTGCTGAAAAAACCACATCGCCATTAGATACCTCCAGCGAGGATGAGGACACTTCGAGAGAGGGCAGCCCACAGCCGCCGGAACAGAAAGAAAGAATTCCCTTACGTCGTTTGGAGTTCGATGCCAGCGATGGCTTCTATGTGGACAAGCAGAACAATCCCAGTTACCTGACAATCAAGAGCCTGGCTCGTCTCTCCCGTCCCCGCTACAAATTAAAGCTTGGTCGGCTTTGGGATGCAAGTCAGAACTTTCATTGGATTGTACACCGCCGGAAGGTCGATTGGAAGAGCTGCCGCTATGGCAAAAATGTCGCGAAAGAGTGCAAAGTGTCGCCGGAGGAGATTGACGATTTGCAGGCGGAGCTTAATGAGTGCAGGGTGCTGGTTGCCAGGGAACCCCAGCAATTGGAGCACTGGATACGGCAGCACAAGCTCCTGGGCCGTAATCCGGATAGGGCCAATCGCCTGGCCGTCTCCGAGCAGCAGTTGCACTCGCTGAAACTAGCCCTCGAGCAGCATACATCTAACGAGGAGCTTCTCCAGCTGTACATCGAGACGGCCTCTGCCACCTATCCGGCCAGTCAGGTGAGTAGTGCCATGGAAACCAGCTGTAGAGTAATACTATTCCTTTTTTAGGTCGCTCTGTTAATTGAGCAATTGCTCGAACGAAATCCCTTCGAGTACACACTGTGGACGGCCCTGATCATGGCCACCCAGGGTACCATGGCCAGATGCAATGCTAATGATGTTTTGCGCATCTACGAAAACAGCATGCGACGCATGCACCTTGGCCATACGGATACCACCAAAAAGTTTGACACCCTCGACACAGACCCCATAATGCTCAAATTGTTTTACAACTGTGCACTCTTCCTGCGCCAGATGGGCCACAGCAACCGGATGTTCGCCATGCTGAAGATGGCTCTGGAAATGAATGTGATGGGGCTGGAGGTGGACTGCCTGGTTGCAGAGGCGGAACGCGAGAATACACTTATTGAGTTCGAGGAGGTGGTGCTGGAGTCTGGCATGCCGCTCCCGGAGATATGGACACGCGTAGAGCTGCTCCGTCAGGCGTACTGCTATCTGCCCTACCCTGCCCTGGGGGGTAACTCCGGAATAGATGAAGGGATCGATACGGAGCGCCTAGTGTTCAGCGCAGATGTCTGCTCCTATGTCTACCCGCTGAAGTCGCAAACCAATCGCCTGCATCTATATTTGCTGATCGTGCAGGTGACCAAGATTCCCGTCGTGCGCAGCCACTGTCTTGCTGATCGCTTGTGCACGCGGATCAAGCAGATTGGAGAGTCAGAAGCGATCGAGATGATGCTGGCCGTTCTGGCAGATCGTCACACATACACCTCTTCCGTCAAGCATACCGGTAACTTCTCGGTGGCCTTGCTCAACCTGGCTCGAGAAATGAGTGTAACGCCCAGCTTTATGCCGCACTTCTTAGGCAGCGACCTCTACGAGGATACCGTCTCCGGCCTGCTTCTCAAGTGTAGCGAGGCCTTTGCCCATGAGGAGAACTCACGTAGAATTTTTATTCTGCTGTGGTTCCGGTTCAAGCGGCTTCTCTTGGTCATTCGCAAACTCATGAAAAAGCTAACCGAAGCGTACCTGAAGGAGGTCCGACACCGCATCCGACAGCTGCTGCGCCTGGAGGAGAATCGTCACGTGGCCCGTTTCTTCACGGAGCTGGCCATGTTCGAGTTCGAGGCCCTGGACTGGAACAACGATCCGTCGCCAGCGTTTAACGTGTTCCAACACGTAGTCGACTGGCAAAGGAGCTCCAATGAGAGTCTCGACAATCCAGATCTCATGCACGTCTACGTCATCTACGCCGAGATGCTTATCTCGCGCAATGATCGTAAGAAAGCCCTCGAAATGCTCATATGCGTATGCCTGCAAAAGCATGCACCTATTGATCCGGAAGACAGTGCTGATAAGTCCGCGGCCCTTCAGAACAGCATGAATGTAATCCAGATGGAGCTTGAACTACTCATTGCCGCGCCCCCGAATATGGCTCTAGAGGAGTTCTTTTCGTCCAATAAGCTGCTGCTCGGGCTGCGCTGCCACTGCCTAACCCTGTGCTTGTTGAGCCGTGCCGACGAAGCTGATCAACTCCTTCACGGTCTTCTAAAGGACCAGTTCAGCCGAGAGAAAGCCCTGACCAGCGAGCGACATCGGTTCATGCGAGAGCAGCTGCTGGAGTTGTACATGGTAGTTCTGCAGGTTCCAAGCTCTATGGTGGGCAAAGACTCCACGGAGCCAACAACTGTAAGAAGCAGCAGGCAACTAGTGCAGTTGGTGGAGCAAGGATTGGAGGAGTTCCCGCGCAACATGGCCCTGCTCGGACGCTGGGCAAACTTTGACAAGCTGCCCTGGTACAAGCAGCGAGCCCGCTTTATACGCACCAAGGGCGGCATCTTGTCCGTTCTCCATCTGGTGTTGGCTGCACGTTGCCGCTATGTTCTTAGCTTGAAGCAATCTGAGGATGCTGCCGTGGGTCAGGAGGTGCCTCATCTTAATGTCGCCTTCGAGATAGCGGCACGGAATCGGGTGATTCACGTGTTCGAGACTTTTCTACCGACGAATGTGAATCGATCGGAGATCGAAGCCGAGCAGTACCAGATCCTCAGGCGGAACTCACTCTACTGGCGCTGCTACCTCCGCTGTCTTTCCGACAAGTACACCAGCTTTGATCGAAGCAAAGAGGTCCTCCTGACCGCCCTAGACGAGTGCCCATGGGACAAGGCCCTCTACATGGATGGGGCCATGTATGTTCCACAGGAGCTGGGACACCTGCAGGATGTAATGATCGAGAAGCAGCTGCGCATATACGCCATGATTGAGGAGCTGGACATTTTAAGAGACTCTTAGCATCAGTATTTTTTATTCCGCATAGAATAAACCATCTGTGTCCTAAGCATACTTAGTTTCAGTCCCTTTAGTGAGAAAAACTCTGATACACAAAATCTACATCTTTTTCATGAACATTGTCGTACCTACAATTTTATAATTTGTGAACAATTTTTCACAAGCAAGTGCTTGATATGATAGCACCAGGTACATAAATAGACGAGGAAAACGGGCATAATTCCCATTTATTAGGCAAGAACTGTCAAGTATTTTAATTGTACAACTCAATTCGAGACATACCAGGCAGCCAAAGGTAGTAGCTCGGGAAAGGCAGCCTAGCAAGTCAAAGCTGCAACACTCTACGAAGAAACCCATCCACAAGTTCAGCAGGCCAAGCGGACAAAAACTAAGCTAGCAAACAGGCGGGTATCACACGCCGACTTTGCTATGAAAAAGAAACCATATTACCCTTTGAGTCTGACGCCAAGGGTAAGCCAGCCGAGATTGATCCAGATTTTGCATTTTGCTGCATTTGACGAGGACCTCAAGACGGAGCTAAAGGCCGCGATGTCTGTGGTGTAGGGCGGCTATGAGTCCAACGAGAGGGACCTTGCCAAGGGCCTAAGGAATGCGGAGGTCGGGGAGGAGGAACGCTGGACCAGCCTTAGTTAGGCACTGCATTATTTCTGACAATAGCATGCCAAAATATTAATAGTTTTTAGGGGCAATGGACACGCCCAGTTGCTATCCTCGTGGAGTGCTTGTTTAGAGGATTTTCGCAAGTCAATTTCTCTATAAACTATATCATATAATTTGTTCAATCCAATACCTCTAAAATGATATAATGATGATAAAATGATACCTCTAACACAAAATGGAAAAATGTTCCATTTTTAGTCTAATACCTTGAGGTCGGATAGACTTGTTTGTCAGTAAAGCTATGTATAAGTAGCAGATCCCACAGGTAAGTTATCTTCCTTTTAATGGTAGATTATGGTACAGAATGGAAATATGTGTTTCTTTTTGTTCTGGTATTTTTTCTCGTCATCACACAAATTAAAAAACGGGGGGGAACGTTGTGAGTTGCTGCGGACACCGCAACTCTACAGTTATTCCCGATACTAAGTCAGTATGGCTCTCCTCCGTCAGACGCCGCTAGTATTAAACGACACGACAAAGATATTTTCGCCCTTTGTGGGGGCGGAAGTGGGCGGGGCAAAGTTTTGAAATATTCTTGTAGCAGCTCTTATAGTCTTTGAGCACTAGGCGCTGAAGGGTACGGACAGACAGACAGGGCTCAATCGACTCGGCTATTGATGCTGATCAAGAATATATATTTTTTTTATGGGGTCGGAAACGATTCCTTCTGGACGTTGCACACATCCATTTTCACCACAAATCTAATATACCCCAATACTCATTTTGAGTATCGGGTATAATAACTAAACCTAGAAACAAAAAAAATATTAATCAATTTTAAAACCTCAGGTCTATTGATATTGAGGTTGTTGTCTTCAAGAGTTTTGAGCATAAGATTAGTCCCGTTAGTCCATCCGCTGTCAATGAAGACGTAATTATGAATTCTTGAAAATACTATTTGATGCTTACCTTATTATCGTCGACACTCGCAAGTCTCAAAGTAAATGTTATTTGTCAGGAATGCAATCAAGGATAATTGGGTAGTATAGCGCATTTTCTATAATCTCAGCTGTTCTACCAAAACGTCGTTTGTCAGATGATTTATCAACTCCTCTTGAATCATTTTAACCACAATAACGGTCGTTTAATTATTTCTTCGATACTCTTCCTACATATGTGCTCACGCATGAAGTCGTCGATCTTTCCTATCAGCTCCACGAGGCGCAAGAAATTTCTGCTATTCTGCCCGCAATGTTTTCCCGATAAGCCCCGAAAATGCTAGATTGTGTTGGGCAAGCTACATGGTTACTTCAGGTGTTTTAAAACGCGCTTTTAATGATATATTTTTTCATTAAGCAACATTTGTTGTTTTACATCTATTTCCTGATTTAACTTCAATCGAAATTCACACTCCAACCATTTTAAATATGAAATGACATGCTCAGCAGATGTTTCGCACTCACGCAGGCGTTCAAGGACCTGTTTCGAATCTTAAAAACCAGTTGTTGTTAATGACGATGGTTTTCCGGTAAAAACAAAAGATTGCAGCAAAAACAAAAAACCTTGTCCTCACTTTTCAAGTAGGTAAGCCATCTTCTCCTCACTTTCTCACCATTCTCCAATTTTCTCGTGAAAAGCTTGATGGTGAAATGACAAGACGGAATTAAATGTTCTTTTTTTCTGATAGTCTATTTCTGGCCTTCGAGCTGGATCAGGCGAAATTTCGAAGCTATCAAAAATATTATCATTCGCTTCTGCTGATTTATATCGTGATAGACATTTAGATGCACAAAAAAGATAGATAACAACAATTTTCGCAGTTTTTTAGTCTGGCCCCGCAGACTTGTAAGGTTTAAAGCTTCTGATCGCACAGGAAATGTTCTCCTGGCTTAGCAGGCTCTGGATGGCATTTGAGACGACAGAAGGAGGCGGGAAGTAGTTGGGTCTGTTATCATCGCAGCCAGGGAAGTGAGTATTTAGGAGAAGATTTAGCGACTCATCGCTGGACGTAGTCCAAGACTGGTCGGTGTTCTTCAGGTGCCCAGGGTGGGTGTTGTCTTTGAGTTAGTCTCGATTTCGCTGCAGAACTTATGCCAGGAGTCGCGTTTGGATTTTCTAAGTTCTTTGTTGTAGGTTGACAGACTGGCCGTGTATTCGGCCCAGTTCCGCTCAACGTCCTCAGCCGTAGCTGTGTTCAAGAGTCTCCGGGAGGCTTTCCGGAGTTCCTCCAGTTAAGGAGTCCACCATTCAGGTTTCTTCCGGCCTCTTCCGGATTTAACGAGCGCCTCATTGCAGGCGTCGGTAAATGTTTTAACGAGATGAGTCGTGGCCTCCCTGGAAATCTCGTCCTCAGGTGGAGTCTCAGGGAGTCCAGTTTGTCCGCCTGTAGTTCCGGAATTTTTTTCTTGGACGCTGACATGCAATGACTGCATCTTTCAAGAGGCGATGCAGTTACTGCACCGTCAAGTGGCCCGTGTGAAACCAGCAGAAGGCTGTTACGCGCGGATCCCAGGCAAAACGCAGCCCTCCTCCCGCCCAACCGACCGAGGGGCGCTGCCGCATGACGCGCGGTGCGTAGCCGAACCAAACGCGAGCATGCAAGAAAGATAGATATTAGACTAACCTTCGAGGAAAATTAGCACTAAACTTACTAAGAAACTAAGCATGCAATCAAAATACAAATACCACTACAATTACTAATTACTAGAAAGGTGTGTAAGGATTAGTAATTTAATAAGAGGAAGAGAATTAGTGGTGGATATAATATGGTAGAGGGAATTATAATCCGAGCATAAGACCCTAAACGGTTCATGCAAGGAATAATTCGATCTACAAAGTGGAAGGAACAACGGTATAAAATTTCTAGTAAGTCTAATAGGAATCGTGAAGTTTATGCGGCTCAACAGATCAGTGCTGTCTATGTCACCGCTGATCAAGTTGTGCACAAATATCACACCAAGCATTTTTCTACGGTTAACTAAGGATGGGAGGTTTACTAATAGTAGTCTACTAGAGTAAGATGGGAGTCTTACACCCGCATCCCAGTCAAGGCCCCGCAGAGCAAAGAGTAAAAAGTTGTTCTGTACTGATTCTATACCGTCGTGGTGTACTTTGTACTGAGGGCACCATACACAGGAGCCGTATTCTAAAATCGGACAAACTAGCGTAGTATAGAGAGTCTTTGTTATATAGGGGTCGTCAAATTTCTTTGACCACCTCTTTATAAACCCAAGCCCGCCCATGGCCTTATTTACCATTGTAGAAATGTGTTCGAAAAACTTTAACTTGGGGTCTAACATAACACCCAGATCATCCACCAGGGTAATTCTCTCAAGAGAACCACCAAATAGGGTGTAGGGAGCCAACAAAGGGTTAGAACGATGAAATGTCACAACTTTGCATTTCGAGGCATTAAGGTGTAACAAGTTTGCACAACACCATGACTGAAAGCTATTGAGATCAGATTGCAAGCGAGAATGAAATGAAATGTCCTTGTACTGGACACAGAGTTTAACATCATCCGCATACATAAGTACTCGAGAGTGTGTTAATACTGAAGGCAAGTCATTAATAAAGAGTGTGAAGAGTAAGGGGCCTCGATGGCTGCCCTGTGGAACTCCCGAGGAAACCTTTACTGGTAAAGAGAGTGAGTTTTTGAAGAGGACTCTTTGAGACCTGGAACAAAGATAGCTAGAAATCCATTTTAGGAGGTTGGGCGGAAACCCTAAAAGTTCAAGTTGAGCTGGTTTATTTTCAATACTTGCTCTTATTAGATTTTGTCTAAAGAAAGTGATAGTTCGTATTGCTCAATTTTGATATTCCGTTGAATACTGCTGGCTAACTAAAATTCTGCCCACATAGTTTTATCTCATTCATAAAAAAATTGTCTACAAGATTAACTACTTTTAAGTACTCCCATTTATTGTACTTTGACTAAAACAAGGTTTAAACAAAAAAGTTAAACAAAAACGACAATGTTGCTGGTATTTGAAGACTTGTTGCTTATCAACGGGAACATATGTATACCCTATTTCGACAATTTAATATGAAGATACTGTTAAACTGTTTTTAGCTATCTATAAAGCGTTATTAATAGAGATTTCTCAAATTGATATGTTCTAGGCGTATTCATGCATCATGCATTTGATTAGTTTCCTGTGTATATATTCTATATATCCCGATACCTATTCTTGGTCGCCATAAGAGAGCTATAAAGTTTGAAATATTGTTCGGATAGCTTTAAAACAGAGACTGACTAGTTTCTGCCTTCATTGGAGCCTGGGAGGACCAAAATTTCCTTAACTCTATAATCCGTCTTCCAAGGGTAGGCAGAATGTTGCCCATGCTCGTTTTCTCGGCACATGGTCAAGCAAGAACATGTTGCTGCAGCAACATGTTTCGAAATGGATTTTTATCGGTTTGATGAAAATTTTTTACGATTTTCATTGGCGAAAAGCTGTTCCGTTAATGTGCGATATATTTAAACCTGTGCAAAAGGGTTCCCAACAACATGCAAAAATAAGTTTATATGGATATATTATAAGTGGTGTATATCAAATGCTTATTAAAATAAGCTATCAAGACCAGGCTCCGTCTTTCATTTTCACAAAAGTTTTCCGATTTACTTATGAAATCACATAAATTGGAGCTCCCCTTTTCACAAACCGCAAGATATCTTAAGATAATCAGATAAGTAAACAAGATAATAAATATATCTCAAGATAAGTAAACGGCTTTTTAAACAACAAAACAAATCTTAATTCAAAAAGGGGGAACAAAATATATGACTTATTGATGCATTAACATAAACTTGACACCCATATCAGGGCAATTTAACTTGTGCTTTCTGTTTAGTGGTGAAAATGGAATTCGAAAGGACCCTGATCCCATACAATCGAGATAACATTCATATTCACATTGCTCTCACGAATTGGGAGACAGAGTCAAAAGCCGGAATAGCCTAAATGACCTAAATTCATTCTCCGATCCGATACCACAGAACCGATTCTCGAATCCCAGATGAATTTATTAAAACGCTGCAGGAAACAGAAATCTTTTGAGATTCGCGAATTATTTTAGGTTATTCGAGTAACACAGCCAAACAGTTTCCAAAATAGTCGACACATTAAAATATGAGGTATGTATGAAAAGTATAGAGATTACAGAATTACGTTAGGTTATGTTAGGGGTAGTCCCATCCGGAGGCTTGGATGAATTTACACAAAGTCCCAGGTTTGATTCGGAAAGGTCCGAAATGACCGTGAGGAAAGGGGCCCCGAGAAACCGAAGACGACGATTTCCAAGGGCCGGGCAATGACAGAAGAGGTGGGAGAGCGATTCCCCCTCTTCCTCATCGCGACAATTCCTGCAGAAGTCATTGTGAGGGATTGACAGCCTAGAGGCGTGAGTGCCTATCTGCCAGTGTCCCGTTATTACTCGGGTAACTGCAGAGAATTGTGCTCTACTGAGTCTATATAGCTCCGCCGAGCGCTTTTTCGATCTCGATATTTCACAGGAGAACAGATTTTTACGCTTGGAACACACTGCAGTGATCCGGGAGCCTGAATCCATGACTGACGTTTATCTCGCTAAAGTTGACATCGCCTCCCACGCGGCCGTCTAACTTTAAGCCATCAGTGTAAAAGTGGACCGCATTTGCAGGTCCCGGTTCGCACATCTCCCAGTCCTCCCTGGATGGGATTGCTACCTGGAAAGGCGACGAGAGGTGATCACTAGGGGTACAGTATTCTGTCCTCTCTGGTAATTGCGAGAGTCTCGTTAGGATTCCTGAGTGCCCAACCGCGGACGCTTTCCACAGCTTCTCTCATTCTGTAGAGGGAGAAGGTCCAGCACAGTATCCAGGGCTTCCCCTGGAGTAGTGCGTAGCCCGCCGGTTATGCATAGCTCTGCCATGCGTTGAACTCTGCTCAGTTTATTGAAGCATGTCCTTTTGTCTAAGGCTGGCCTCCATACCACCACTTCAAAGAGCATGATCGGTCGTATGATGGCGGTGTAAAGCCACCGAACTATATAAGGGGTCATTCCCCATTTTAGTCCGATGGCTTTTCTGCAAGTATAGAGGGCCACTGTGGCCTTCTTTACTCTATCCTCTATGATCAATTTCCAGTCGAGCTTGTATCTATTACTATCTACTGATCTACAGAAAATCATTGCGATTACATATTATCCTCTCGTTGTGAGATAGTTCAAGCCTTTGTATTTCGAATCCGATGCAGCATACCAAAAAAAAATCGGACTAGCAGGTAACATGCTGTGGAAGTCTTCATTACAGCGCTCTCGCACTTTTTATTATTTTGATTGTCTTATCGAAAGATTATAAAAGTAAACGTGTAAACCAAGAAGTGTAGAGAGGAGCGCAAGACGCGCACTCCTTTCTATTTCCAAGCTCTAGGGGTGCAAGCGAGATGGTGAGACTGTTTTCACGCATTTCGAATGTTGCGTATGCGCCCTGTCTGCTCTGCTGTGCTCTTACCTACTGCTCCAACTCCTTTGGATCGGAGCGGAGCATAGGGGATGCCGAAAAGCTTTTGTCAAATCGAAAGCTCTCTGAGCACGTCCTGGCCCAGCTTTAAGGACTACCTTGGACTTGGATCTCAGTCAGTCGGCATCAGTCCAAGTCCAACGACGCGTCTTCGCTTTGCTTAGGCCTTGCTGCAGCGGATGGCGAGGTGGCGCCTCCAGCATAGCTTGTTGTTCCATAGTTTCTTCCAGTGCAGCGCGAACAACAGTAACATCATACGCAGGAGCAGCAACACCAGCAGCTTATTAAAATCTGGCGTTCGGCAATTATGCTTTTCCTATTGCAGTTGCTGTTGCTGTTGCTGCTGCTCTTTTCCTCGGCAAGCTTTTGTGTGTTTGTGTTTATAAATTCGGTTGTTTGTGTTGTGTGGTGATTGTGGTGATGGATTAGGTTGGGGTGGCGGGGAGGCGTACATGGTGTAAAAATCAAGCGTCAAGTTCATAGACTAAAAAGCGACAAACTGTCGCGTCACTCTGCTCTCTGCTGCTCAAAAAGCTTACACCGAAATAAGCTCTCTCTCGGAATGCTTCTGTATGCTGCCGCTGTATAGTGTAATACTCAATCTGAGCGATGTAACGGTTTCCCGGCCGGAAACCTTAGTCAAGGTCTTCTTGACAACGCAGACAGACATCTCTCTCTCTCCCTTTTTCTGTCTCTCTCTTTCGCACGCCCGCTTTGAGAAAGCGCTGAGCAAGCTTTTTCTTGTACTAGTATTTAGCTTTCATGCAGCTGATTCGCTCGCTCTCTGCTCTCTGCTCTCCTCTCTGTCGCTGCCACTGCTCTGCTCTGCTACGGCCTGGTCTGGCTGATTAGTTTAGTTTGTGATTTCAATATATGTAATTAATTTTTGTTTCTGTAGCGGCTCGGGACGGACGCGTCGCGACGTACGCTCGTTCGGTTGGTTCCCTCGAATCGCTGTTTCTTTCTCGCTGTTTCTCATTCTTATTTATTATTATTATTATTATTTTTTCTGTGAGAGCGAGTGTGTGTCTTTGTATGCGTGCGAGTGCTGTTTCGGTTTTTTGAAAATGCAAAGAACACGCTCGAGCAGCGTAAATGGCGGCGCCCAAACGCTAACCAATCGAATTGGAATATCAAACAGTGAGACCAAAGACCCAAAAAGCAACAGAGGAAACAGCAACACCAACAACAACATCAGCACCTGAAACACCGAAGCACAAAATTGGGTGCACTGCTTCTTCTTTCCTATCAACGCTTTGGTGGTATATGTGTTTAATTGTATGTGTGTTTTGTGTAAAGTTTGAAACAAAAAAAGAGTGAAACAAATGTGAAAATATTTCGAAAAACAAGAAAAAGTTAGACCACCAAGAAAATACGACTTACAGGGAAAGCTTTTTCGAGCGAATAGATTTCAAAACGACTGCAGAATCGACGTGCATCTTCCTGTGAGCGGAGTGTGTGCACCTCAGCGAGCTTTCACTGTACGAGACTGTAAATATAAAACGAGAAAATGCATGAACGTACATACATACATACATATGTACAAGTATGTACAATTTTGTGTTGGAATCAGCTGCGCGCGCGCCTTTTGATCGCCTCGACGGAGCGTGATCGAAACCCGAGAACTAAAACCTGGAAATGGCCAGCACCTCTGTTGTTTTCTGTCTGGGGCTTAGGGAATGTTCAATTCACAAAATCACATTGCCTGAAATCCCAAAATCTGCTTAGCCAACGGCAAAAGCAACAACTTCAGGCAGACACACACAGAGGCAGACGACAGATACAGAGCCAGAGACATACAGTCACACAGACACAATCAATGAGCCAAGACAAAAAAAATTAACATATTAATGAATTTCCAGTTTCTTTTTTTGGTTTAGTAAATTTTTTATTTTTATTTTTGCCTTTTGACAAAGTAATCAAACCAAAGAGCCGACGACTCTACCGACTATAAGGATACCCAAAGAGAGAATTAACACCGTACAAACCCGATTTTCCCCAGTCTTTTATTTGATTGGAATTGTATTTGAAACCACACATGCAAAATGGTGGACAAGCTCACAGATTTGGGAGCCAATTTATCAGTCCTCAATATTTCTGGAGGAATAATGGAATATTTAAATATCTACTATAAAGAAAGAAAAATCCCGAATTTTCTTCCAACCCTCTTTGATTTCCTGAAAATTTGGAAAATGACTACGCATTTTGTATGATAACAATGAGGGCATTTCCATGCGCCAGAGTATCATAAAAAGCGCTGGCAAAATTTCACATCTCTCGTCTGACGGGTGTACGAGATCAAGGTGCTCGTTCTGATAGCTGGACGGACAAGTGGAGTATAGCATGAATACAGTGTGTATACGGTTTATGGGGTCGCGAACCTCTGAACTTCCCCAGTACTCAGCCTCCACAGCACAACTGAGAATAAGGGGAAAAAGCTAATAATAATGGCGAATATTACAATTTTTAGGGGCAACATGAAGTAATAATAGCAAAACTAACACTTTTCGAATGGCTTGGCGTCCAATTCCGAGTTCCATTCAATAAAAAACGTTTCGTTTGGTTTTTTTTTCAGTCGAATTTTTTCGGTTTTATTTTTTTCAAGGTTTTCCTTGCCTTTTTATGTTTTATTTTTATTATTTTTGCTGGCTCTGCTTTTCGTTCCCGTTGTTGTTGGGCTGTTGTCCGAAATGTGGCTCTTGTTTGAGTGTGTGTTTTGTTTTGTTTTATGTTTGATAATTAATTTCTGCGTCGCATGTCTCACAAAAGTGTTGCCGGGGTGGGGAGTGGGGATGGGAATGGGGATGGGAATGGGGACGAGCACGGGCACGGGGATGGTGGTGTAGATGGATATATGTAGGTATAGGGCTGATGTTAATTTTGATGTTGGCAATTGCGTCTCGAGGAGAATGTTTCAAATGTTGTTAATTATACATATATAAAAATACATATGTACAATACTATACACATAAGTGCTTTTCAACTTTTTGATATTCGCTTACTCACATACATAAATATGTACATATGTACATGCATACATATGTACGTATGTTTTATTAATTTTTGTTTTTGTCGCCTTCATACATTTTTTGCTGACGTCGCGTCTGAGAGAACAGCCAGGCAGGCAGCCCTGTTTGGCTGAGCGCTGGAGAGTGGCATACAGACAGGCGGAGGGAGAGGGAGAGAGAGAGAGAGAGTAAAAGCGAGGGCGAGAGCGCCGAGAAGCTGAAAGCTCGCCGTGGAAACCGCGTAGAGCGGGAGGCGCAGACAGCGCAGCACAGCACAGCACAGAGCCGGAGCAGAGCCAGAGCTGTAGACAGACGGAGCAAAAGCTTCGGCCCGAGAAAAGCCGAACCTGTACTGAAGCAGACCTGAACTTGAGCAAGAGCAATTGATAACCTAACCTAGACAATAAATTGGTACTTTTCGCCGTATAATATTTCAAGGAGAGACGTTTTCAAAGACCCTCCTACACTCTAAGAAAAAATAAGAAGCAATCCAACAAAAATACAGCATATATTAATTGAGACTTTTAATAATTTTCTGTTACCGTAAGAGTAACAGGTTTAAATATGAGGCATTTTAGTTTAGTTTTAGAACTTAGAAATCAGAAATGGTTTTTATTATTGAGACATTTATTCTGTCGAACAGTTTGTTTGTTTTGAAACAAGTTTTTTGAAAACAATTGATGTGAAATTTGGAAAATTCAGCAGGTCTGGCTTTTCCGAATCAGCTAACAATCTGCTGTGACACTGCTTTCGCCTGGGACTGCTTCGTCATCCGCAAGCAAAACGATTGGCCTATAAATTAGGCGCAATCAAATCGATCGAGCGAGAATTCCAAATGCCGCATGCCGAAACTGACAAAACAAAGGTTTATCGATGGATCGAATCTTAATTGGTTGAGAATTTTAATGGTGAGAGAGGGGGTCCCGAACATAGAATCTGAGATAGCTTGACGCCATCTTAGGATGGTATTCTAATCGAATCAGTATAGTCTGGATCGGTGTTTAGTGGGGTTCTATTATTTTCAGCGTATGCGTGTGCGCAATCTTTTCTACGGCACGTTACGCACACACCCAGTAAACATGCAACAATATAACATGATCCAGAGAGCACACGGAATTTATCTCGGAACGTGCTCAAGCCACAGAAGTCCACTGAAACCTCAAATGACCACGCTTTGGGCTCGCCTCACTCGCCTCACTCTCCCGCTCTATTTCTCTCTTGCCGTACCAGTCGCTCTCAAGCATGCCGCTATTTTTGGCCAGGCACCACCTGATGTCCCCAATATTGGCAAAAACAGTGGTCGACGTCAGCGCCCTGGTTATCGTCAGCATTGGGCCAGGTCGAGGCAGGCGGCAAAGACAGACTCTGCAGCGAGAGCGAGACAAGGCAAGAGAGGGAGCAAGCAGTTGACACCGACTCAGCACGCATAAGTTGAAGAGCAAGCAGTTGGAGAGGGAGAGGGGGACGGGGGAGCTTGTCGATGGTTTCCTTCTCTGTCTGTGTGTCTGTGTGTCTATGCTTGTTATTTTTGCTATTTTGGAGAATGGCGCGTAATTCCTTTGGTAAGCTGAAAGGACATGCTATTGGGAGGGGTGGTGGGAGGGCAACGCGTGTAGCAATAGGTATTTTTGTGTGTAATCGTATAGCCCAGAACCTGTATCACATTCAATTAAATTGAAGATGAAATGGAACAAAATGGAAAGAACCCCTTAATGAGATTCCCCATATCCAGAACCGCAGCCAGACCACCCGCATCCCCACTGATCCTCTCCGGATGATCTATTTTGTCAGTTATTCCTCTATTTATAAATCAACCATCGAAAGACAGAGAGAGCGGTAGGAGCGGTAGGAGCGGGAGAGCGTTGAATCGCCGTATACGTAATATTGCGTATACGCCCCACAGTTCAAACTGAATCTAATCCGACGGAACGGGGGGCGTCGTGTAGAGCAACGTGGGCTGGGGAGGGGGAGATTATTTGATGTAACTTCAACTATTAGAAATGTAAACAAACCCACAAAGGAAGGGGTGGGGATGTGACCGAGTTGGGAGAGGGACTGGGGGCTCAGCAAACGTCAAAGCAAATTATATAATTTATTTATTTTGTGCTCTCGCTGTCGTTTCGTGCTCTGCTCTCGCTTTTGTTATTCTTTTTGATAATCCCTCAACACACTCCCTCCCCCCATCACGCTTTACCACTCCCATCACTGCTAAATTGCTTTTTTGCCTTTTGCTCGCCAACATTTTTGTTGTTCGCATACTGTCTCATTTTTTTTCTTTTGGACGAAGCACTTGAATTTATTTTAATTTTTTTTCTACGTCGCGTCTGAAATGCAAATAAACCGAGTGCAAAAGCACACACGCCGACAGACAGAAAGAGAGAGAGAGAGAATTATTTGGGGTAAAGAGATAGAAGCAAAGACGAGGGGGGGAGAACAAAAAAGTTTTTTTTTATATATTACATTTGAATTTTGTTGTGGTTTCTTTGCAATTACGGCCCGCAGTCGGTTGATTGACCCAGGCCCCAGACGCGGACCTCTGCGAATGGGACAGAAACAGAAACAGAAACAGATGCAGATGCAGATGCAGAGAGAGTGCAGCATGTGGGTGGTGCTGGGGTAGGTGTGGGGGATGGGTGCAAATTGGTGCAAGATGGAATGGCGGTGCGTGTGTGTTGCCTGTCAACCGTAGCACGAACCATAGCAATGGGAAATACTCAGAAAGATTTTTCCGGCGTGCGTGCCATTTTTCCGACAGAACTGTGCAAACAAACAGGCAAGCACGGCGCACAGTGCTACCTCCATGCAGCGAACCAACGACGAAAACTACAAGTTTAACCGACTCTCAAAGGAATAGTTGATAAATTAGGTTTGAACATACTTTTGGCGATTTTTCGATACCCGATACTCAGAGTAAAGAGTAACGTCCAGAAGAAAGCGTCTATAAAGTATACATATGCTTGATCAGCATCAACAGCCGTTTCGATGTAGCTTTCTCTGTCTGTCTGTCTGTCTGTCTGTCTGTCTATCTGTTCGTTCCGACGAGCGCCTAGATCTCAGAGATATCACACTGTTATATGCGTACTTCGAAATTACGGTAGAGAATAACCATATCTACCAGATTAAATTTGATTTAGATCGGATCATTATTGAAGCTACGCAACGCCTTCCACGCGCTTACTCATTTCCTCTCTCTCACACTCTCTTCATCGTGCATTGTGCGCCCTCTGGGTGAGTGGAGCCATACTGACTGAGTATCGGGTATAAATGCAGAGTCGCTGCTCGCAACGTTCCCCTGCGGGGCTCTCACTGTAGCACTCGTTCAGACACACGCACTTGGGCGAACGCCCACACGTAGACGTCTGTCGTCTCCAGAGCTCCAGAGCTCCAGAGCGGCACACGCCCACCCACACTAGGCGCCTCCCGCAGCGAAAACATCAGTGGCTCATGATTCAGTTGTCCTTGCTTCACTCATGCACACACACATACATATGTACGTATGTATATACAAATGCATATACATAGTACATATCATACATACATATGTACATATACATACATATGTACATATATGCTTATGGGTGCGTGGGAATGTGCTGCTTTGTGAGCTTTTTTCCAGGAACAAGAAGTTGAGCAAAAAGAAGCAAAAGTCCTATCCCCCAAAGGAGGTCGGTGAATTTGATTTGGAATGGCAAGCGCCACTTGAGTTTAATTCACACAACCAGACACTGTCGTACATCCGTATACTTTTCTGTACAAGTGTGCGTCGTTAGTTCTGCTTAGGAGCTTAGGAAATTCAGTTCAGACAAAGCCTTGAAATACAGGACATTATAAAAGGAGTCGAGAGAGATTATGCATTGCAAAGCATTGGCTTGGGATTCTTGGGTGAGAGTATGGAAAATAATAGATTTTTAATCGGACTGAACCAGAAGGTTTTCCGGATGATATTGCTCGGGATATTGATCTATGGGATCTTTAGAAACAAGTATAGGAAAGATTTACTTACATGTTTACATACAGAAGAGACTAACTTATGTTAATGCGACTTCTATTATCCGAATGAATAATCAATCTGGCTCGAAGGACCACAAATGATGATCTTGCCGATTTGAGCTGTAAATCCCAACTGATTGATGGACTGGACATGTACTTATGAATGTGTGTACACATGTACATACATACATATGTATATAGGAAGCTATAACCCATTCACAAGCTGAGACAACGATCTCCTCTATGCAATATCATCAACAGTTGCTCTACAAACTCCCCCCTAAAATCTCTGCTCGTGATTTCTCTCTGTGAGATTCTCTCACGTGTGAGAACTTTTCTTCGAGCAATACTGGTACATATTGACTGACACAGCCCCTGCACCCGCCACCCGCCTGCACCTCTCCACAAACCCCTCTGACTGCTGTTAACTGCGACGCGACTCCAACCGGTTTATATTTTCATAAAAAGCTTCACGCGAGCCACAAAACAATGAAATACATATATAATAAAAAACGAATTCTAGAAGCATTTAACAGCAGCAACAGAGAAAATAAACAACAAAGCAACAGGTGAAAGCCCCGATTCGATCAACAAAAACATTTTTGTGTTGGTTCCTACCCGTACATATTTGTACATACATATGTACATACATATGTACATACATATATAAATTAAAGTATTCCGTTGATTAGCAAAACAGCAGACGCAAACCGCAGCAACATCTAAATTACATTTGAATCAAGTCTTGAAAAGAAACAACAGGTCGGATACCATGATACAATGAAAGATATTAGAGAAGTTCTGCCGCATTCGTTTACGAAGTTTCTTCGATCTGCGAGGCTTGAATACATATATGTATTTACTAATTCAATTTAGTATTGCTAATTCAAGGACTTCTATTAAAAATTGAATTTAAACCTTCGAACATAATTTGTTTTTTGTTTTATCGAATTTGTTGTTTTGTTACTGCAGTGCACTTGTGTGAACAAGCCATAAAACATAATAAAATCAAGAAACTCGAAATAAAAATAAAAAATTCTTTTTCAACGCGCTTCTTCTCCTTATGTTTCTTTAGCAACAACAATTGAACACTTGCTGGAAGCTCGTTTCGAACACAACGGCAACACATCCAACACCAAAAACTACCTCCAGCTGTACAAATATTGACAGAATACCCGCAACAACAACAAAAATACACAACAAATATAAATTTATATGCAAATTATAAGAAGTGCAAAAGTGAAGAGATCGAGCAACAAAAAAGCAGCTACAGGTCGAAAATGTGACTGAAAACCTACTCCCTATTCCCGTCCGCCAAAATAATACTGGAATATGTAGTGCAGGATAATTAGCCAATTGAAAATGTATTCGGCGTGTGAGTTAAAGACACCTGCTCTTCAGTAGAGTATAACTATAAAATATCATGCAAGTACACAGGAAACTAAGTTACCTGAAATGCTATAACCAGTTACTAGCCTAAAAACAACAAGAAAAAACTAGCTAAATATGCTATAACCGAATACCGTGAAAATACAAAAAAAAAAGTGAAAGTACCAGAAAATACTAAAAGGAACATACTTCAAGTATAATTGTACCATGCAGTGGTCTTTGTTTTGTTGTTAATTTTCTTTTCAAATAAACATACGTATATTTCAATCAAAAAGCACGCAAATTCAAGTACAAAGAACCACAGATAGGGCTAGCAAGAAAAACCGACTCAACAAAAAGTACGGCAAGAAGATAACAACTGTAATTGCAACTGCACAACAGAGCTATCAGTACAACAACAAAGTAATACAAAATATATAAATTGCTAATATCAACCACCCCCCCTGCCCAGCGCGCTAGCTGGCAAGCCCCTCCTGGACGCACCACTCCGAAATCCGAAATCCCTCACTGTAGGCAGACAGAGCGAGACGGACAGTCTTGTCTGTCCAGAGAAGGAGACAGAGACAGAGACAGAGGAAGAGAGAGGAGCGGGCAGCAGACAGCGGCAGTGCCATTGAAATAAACAAACTGCACAGACAGCGCGCGCGAGAGAGCGAGCGAGCGAGCGGGAGGAGAAAGCTTGCATCCAGCCCCAAAACACAGCAGAGCAGAGCAGAGCAGAGGAGAGCGGAGCAGAGCAGGTTAGGAGCGAGAAAAAGCTTTCGAACGCTCGCTTCATGCAGAAGGCGAAGAAACATCGCAAAATATGTAAGTGAAATTGATTTTTGCTTCTCTCCAGCCGTCTCTCCATCTCTTTTTCGCTTTTATTTGATTGTTATGGTTGTTGTTATTGTTACCGTTAGTGTTGCACATAAATATTTAATGATTGATTTATGTTGGGCTCAAGGCTGAAGGTCGGTGGGCAGAGGAGAACGGGGAGTGCGAAGTGCGAAGTGCGAAGTGGGCAGAAAAAGGTGGTGAATGCGCTGTGAGAGTTGATGAAATTGCAACCGTTACATCTGCACGGTAACTCCTCTCTCCTCGTAGTGAAAGCTCTCTCGGGCATCTCTCCTATGAGCAGTCATCCATTCCAATGGCTGTTAATAGTTGGCTTTAAAACTAGCTTCCATTATGACGGTTTCACCTTTAGTGCGGCCAAGATCTCTGGCCATCTCTGGATCTCTACTGGCCAGAACATCTGGCCTTTCTCTTGGCCAGACGAACTGTGGGTGCATCACCCAGAGGGCTCATTCTGCATTCGTTCTTATGTACTATGTACTTAGGTAGTTGTTAAATTATTAAAAATGGTCCTTACTTGGAGGAATATACGCCACATAATACCTGCCCTAGGCTGACCTCAGCGTACCTCTCACAAATCAACAAAAACCATTTGTGGGTGTCTGGCCATGGTCATTGGCCCAAACACAATCGAGAAGAGCAAACAAGCGTCGGCGTCGGCGTCGTCGACACTGGCGGCTTATCAAAAGTCATATTCATGTTAAATACGACGATTATAATTGCCCAACACACACTCTCCAAACCATATAAATATCATATCTAGATTACACAGCGGGCTGAGGCCTAATCGAGCGGAACCGGCAACGTTTCTCCGCCTATGCTCAATAGGATGATATGGAAGTCGTACAGTCATACTTACATATGTATCATCTATCAATAGACGAACGACTATGCCATTGATATCGGTAGATTTCCTAATATTGCATAAGAATAACATCGTAATTCTAGAGAACTAGTTTTTATTTACGATGCATCCCATTATGAAAATTCGTAAACTTATTTTGGTATCTGGTCAAGATATATGTAAGGCTATAAAAATTGATAATTTCATTTGTGGTCTGATCAGTGCCTTATCTTCGGTTTCCATGATAACATTCAAGCGAGGGATCAGTATCTCGGGGAAGCATACACTTGTCGACACTCTGCTGCGGACCATCCTCCGAGACTCGCTACACTATGTGTCCGCTCCTTTAATTTCCTAGATTTCATTTCACTCATTATAAGCCGTGCAAAAAGCGATTTGCAAACGACGGCGTCGACGCCGTCTAGCGATTTTGGCAGCAATTGACATGTCTCTGTCTAGTCTCCTTCTCGCTGCCCCTAATATTTGGCATGCACTCGAGAACAATTACAGAACAAAGTATGAAGCGAGAAAAAACAAATAGGCGCACTACAGTCGAGTATTCCGACTGGGTGATACCCGCTGTGTGTTCTTCGGGTGCTTCAAGTGGATCTCACCCCCTCGGCTTGACGATTTCTGTCCGAAGAAGGGTCAGGGGAAGGCAATCAGTCTATATACAGTATATATGTATGCTGCAATCATTTCATTCATGCATCAAGTTAGACATGGAATATTATGTATTTTTATGTAGAACAGTGGAAAGTAATTGCTCCTGCCTGTTTTCTAATATACCTGAACATTCTACGGGAACAACGTGTATGATAATCAGCTAAAAATAATAACACTCGAATTGCATATTAGTTACTTTCTTGTCAAGTATTTGTTCGGGTTCCGTGTTTGCTCAGCCCCCACATTCCCAGTGCCAGTGCCAGTGCCAGATACTCGTACTCCAAGATTGTAATAGCAGGGGAAAGGCGGAGCACTTCCCAGTGCAGGTGTACGGGAGGGTTGACTATAACTAGACTGATAACTGGACTGAGATAGGGAAAAGCAACGGAAGCGCGCAGGGATATGGCCAATCCATGGAAGGATGGGTCTTCTATTTAAATAAATGAAAGATACGACTGTCTCCGTACTGTCTGCACCTTGTCCATCTAACATACTCGTAAGTTTGTTTGTTTCTCCTATCATCTGTCCGTAGACTGTCTGTGGTCTGTTTTTCTCAACTGTTGTCTAACCGCCCTGCTTCTGTATATCTCTTACCAATTTCTGGTAGACCAAAGAGAAATCATATATGTACTCTTAAATTGTGGCTGTCAAATATTTGATTGTCTATTCGATGGAATGATATTATTCATGAATGGACACTCCCCATTTTCCAAGGTAAATATAGCTGTTGAATGGAAATAGGATATCGAATTCAAGAGAGAAGAAAAAACAAGAAACGGATACAATTTCCTTCAGTCTTCACACCAATTCAATCACGGCCAATTCCTCCCCTGGTCATACTCGTCCGAATCAGAAGCATGATACATGTATCTACATACATAAATATGTGTGACAAAGGAAATGGAATGGACAAAGCGAGGAGTAAATATAGTTCAAAGATCTGCCGTGAAACCGCCGATGCATACATGTATACATATGTCGTATGTATGTCCTTGGCTCGGTGTTGAATACGTATATACATATGTATCTGTGTATACACTCACTTACCTACTTATGTATATGTACATGTAGTATTTATATACTCGGATCTGTAGCTTGAGTATTATTTATAGGTGGCACTAGGACAAGAGTCGCATATAAATAACCAAGAATATGTATGTTTCACTAGTTCTTTGACTTTTACTTTTTTGTCATACACTTGCGCCCTTCACGGTACCCTCCCTCGCCGCCCATGACTCACAGTCGTTTATTGCCGCTAGAATTTTACGAGTTCGATCATAAAAAAGTTTGGGAACGTCCAATTGGATTTCTTTTTAGTTTCATTTTGATCTATTTTTAATTTCAAATATCATTTCGAAAACGAATGAAAATGGAAATGGAAACAAACGAAAAATCGAGAAACAGTAGTAACAAAAGCAACAACAATTTAACAATTAAATAATCAGCAATCGAAATATTTGATTCCGTAATTGAAATTACGGGATGCTTATAAGCTGCCAGGTCAAGCTCCCACTGATGTAAGTCTCATCTCCCGATCTCTTTCTTTCCCTCACTCTCTCCTTCTCTCTCTCTCCCCTCTCTCTCTCTCTCTCTCTGTCTACCTATCTGTTTCAGCTGGAGATCATGGAGGAGACGACCCGCAGCAGAAACTCCTCCACGAGTCAGAGTCAGGACGTTGAAGACCTCCAGCAAGACATTCCCTACTTTGGCGAGCCACCAGCGCCGACACCGCGAGCTGCTTCCGCGAGTGGAACCGCAAATAGCACTGATTTCGGAACTGAAAGCGGGTTTGACACCGACCTCCTTTCGCTGGGGAAAACCGATTGCAACCTGGCCGAATACGATCCAAGCGCCATCGACTGGGATCCGGACACAGATGCCGGGGACGCGGAGCCTGAACTAGCTCCGGAACTGAAACTGCAACCGAAAACAGCCGGCAGAACAAATCAGGGAGGTGAAAGTGTCGGTGTCGGGGTCAGTGGCAGAGATGCTATAGATGATGTAGATGGCGATGATAGCAACGGACTGGACGACAGCTACCCGGACGAGAACGAGAGCTCTGTGCTGGGCTCCGACTACGGAGCGAGCGGCAGCGGGAGTGCTGCCAACAGCTACTACCAGTCGCCAACCCCTTCCAACTGCGAACTGATGCTGCGACCGCCATCAAGTTCAGTGTACCATTTCAACTACCGATCGCCGGCCAGTCCAGTGCCCGGGATGGGAATGCCTGCTCCTCCTGGAGGATCGCCGGCGGGTTCGAGCTCAAGCGGGGGCGGCCGCCTGCATCCCTATGCACATTCCCCGGGCCTGTCGCAGGGTCCGCACGGAGCGGCCTCGCCTAGCTTCTATCCGAATATGTGGTATCCGAATTCGCCGTACAGTTCGGCCGGAGCGGGATCTGGAGTCGGAGTGGGAGTCGGAGTTGGAGTCGGAGCCGGTGTTACTCGCTATGGTGGCTACGGCCCGGCTGCAGGAGGAAGTCCCGGAACTGGAACGGGAACGGGACCAGGACCCGGCTTTGGAGCTCATACGGCTCACCGGCATCCGCTGCATCATCAGTATCCACATATGCCAGTGCCGCATCCGCATCCGCACCAGCACACGCATCACCATCCGCAGCTCCAGCACCAGCACCAGCACCCGCACCCGCACCAACATCCACACCCGCATCCACACGAAACCATGATGGAGATGTTCCAGCTTTCAAATAGGTGAGTCCCCCAATCCTCCCTTAGATCCGCCAACCCCCCCTTTTGCACTCTTCGATCATCCGACACTCTGTCTCTCTGATCCCCCACTGTGCAAATTGAGACGGACTCCACCCGTGGCCGAGCCGCAGGCACCAATTTGCTTCCCATTCATAAGTCCTACGCACTTCTTTCCACACCACCCGTTGAGTGTCTAGTCTGATTGGAGATTGCCCCTCTCAATTAGCCGCTGACGTCGTTGACATTTCTCCCTTAGGCTCCCTCCCACGTTTGAGGCACACTTGTGCCGGGTCCTGGCCCTCGAGAAACCTCTCTGCGGCTGATTAGTCCCATGGTGCAGATGCAGGAGGTCGTTATATTTTTATCAAATTTCTGTTTTGTTCCCTGATTTATTTTCGTACTCAAGACGACCCGCGACCACATTCGGGTCCTCATCTTTCATCATTCTGACCAATTTGCGGCTAGAAAAGAGCTGCACACGCGTGCATGCCCCCAGTCCCTAGTCCCCTCCACCCCACGGCAGCCCCCTCCACTGATTGACAGACCATAAACAGAATACGGAATTTGTTTCCTTATTTACTTTGCAATATTTATGTTTGTACTCGTATTTGCTTTTTCTGCTGCTGTACTCGTACGCGTAATGACTTTTCCCAAATCCCATGCGTTTCGATGGGTTCGCATAGCCGTCCCTGTCGCACTGCTGTATTTCCCATGTCTCTGCTTCTGCATGGTTTCAAGGTCGCAGTGCAGCGCGGTGCAGCGCAACAGAGAGAGGGAGCGACAGGCAGTACAGTTATCGCTTACATTGTAGCAACAGGCAGCACACAGTGAGAGAGGCCGAACACTTGGCGTAGCTCTGCCTCGCTTTGCCATTCAGCGGAAAATGCAACAAGTTGTGTAAACACACGCTCACACATTCTGATGGCGGACACATACTCGTGCACAATGACATGCACACGGAATGTTGCTGGCAATCAGCTGAAGACCTGGCACATCGAGCGGCCAAAACCCCACGTTAACTGACCACTTGTCCCGCCCTAGAACCACTAGAAGCGGCGCAACAAGTGCACCCGAGGTGTAGGGTGTAGTCAGTGGTGGGATACCAACGAAGGCGCTGCAGCAAGAACATCAAATGAAAAGAACAGATCATATAGTAATAGTCTTATTATTGACTACTTAATGAATTAGAGCAGCGATGGGTCCCAACTCCAAGGTATGCCTGACGCACAAGCTAAAAGTGCAGAAGAGACTGCCCGACTACACACCTGTGTGCGCCCCAGACTGGGACCGAGAATGGGGGCTCGAGTCGAGTCGAGCTGATTATTATACCCGATACTCAAAATGAGTATCGGGGTATATTAGATTTGTGGTAAAAGTGGATGTGTGTAACGTCCTGAAGGAATCGTGTCCGACCCCATAAAGCATATATATTCTTGATCAGCATCAATAGCCGAGTCGATTGAGCCATGTCTGTCTGTCCGTCTGTCCGTCCGTCCGTCTGTCCGTCCCTATCAGCGCATAGTGCTCAAAGACTATAAGAGCTAGAGCAACGACGTTTTATATCTGGACTTCTGTGATATGTCACTGCTACAAAAATATTTCAAAACATTGCCCCGCCCACTTCCGTCCCCACAAATGGCGAAAATCTGTGGCATCCACAAATTTAAAGATACGAGAAAACTGAAATCGCAGAATCGTTTAGGAAGACTATATGTTCTAGAGTGCAAAGTCTGAACCAGATCGTATAATTATTATATCCAGAATCAAGAAAACAATTTCATTTTTTCTCGCCCTGTCTCTCTCTAACACACACGTCATATAGCCGGCTTTGCTTAGAGTAAAACATTAGCGCCTAGATCTCAGAGACTATAAATGATAGAGCAACCAAATTTGGTATCCACGCTCCTAATATATCGGACCGAGACGAGTTTGTTTCAAAATTTCGCCACACCCCCTTCCGCCCCCACAAAGGACGAGAATCTGTTGCATCCACAATATTGCAGATTCGAGAAAACTAAAAACGCAGAATCATAGAGAATGACCATGTCTATCCGGTTGCTGAATCTGGATCAGATCAAATCATTTTTATAGCTAAAAGGAACAAATCAATTTGCAGTGGCTACGCAGCGCCCGACGTCACGCTCAGACTGATTTTCCATCTCTCTGTCTCTGTCTCTCTTTTCCATCCTTTGTCGTGTCGTTTAATATTAGCGGCGTCTGCCGGAGGAGAGCCATACTGACAAAGTATCGGGTATAAATGTAGAGTTGCGGTCTCCGCAGCAAACACACAACGTTCCCCCTCGTTTTATTTACTTTTGAAAACACAGAAAGTGGTGTCTCGTTTTTTGCAAAACGCAAGCTTCTTCTGTTTTGAAAACGAAACATTATATATAATTTATTTATATATACATGTATTATATTTTTTTTATAACCCAAAACATTAAAGTGGGAAATATTTGGTCAGGACAACAACAATTTTCCGTAACTTATAGGACAATTTTTGCGCATAACAGTACAAATGTGCGCGTAACAGTTCGGACTGTGCTCGTAGCATGCGCATAACAGAACATCTGGGAGAAAACAGCTTTTACGCTCCGCATATATTTCAAGATGTAGGTGCAACAAATTCATTTTTTTACCATTAGCAATTTAATTTTCAATGTGCATGCTGCTGCTCCCAGTTCGTCAGACTTGTTAAATACACAGGTTTTGCATCTAAGATGCCTTGATCTTCTTAACTCGGGCACTTTCTGTCGTCGTTTTGCTTCAAAACAAGCAATTTAAAAAAAACCCCATTTCTATCACGCTGTATATTTTTTAAGAAACCAGATCAGCTGTTTTTGTTGGCCAGAATCAATGAGAAAATTAAGCATATGGATGCCAAAATTTGTGAAAACGGGAGCACCTAAAACCGAAAACGAAACGTTTTGGCTGAAAACGCAAGACTCAAAAGTAAGCGAAAACAGGAGCCTGCCTGATTATTTGATTAACTTTAATGTGAAAACATGTTAAAATACGACAAAGTTCACTTCTGCCAAATGTCTTGCTTTGCTTTTTCGGAGCTCCCTTGAAACATTTCAACACCCCCATTGCTTTAGCTTTAGCTTTGATTCCATCCCAATTGGCAAATCGCACTTCATTCGAGTGCAAGCTTCCCTTGCTAGAGGACCGCAAAATATTTTTGTTGCATTTACTTGGTTGGTGCGCGTTCTGCCCATCGAGTCTTACAAATTATCTACCGATAACTTCTTGAAGACTTTGAGTGCCGCTCCTCATTATTTTAGCTCAAGTTCCCCCCTTTTGGGACGCTGCAGCTAAAATTCACCCCCAAAATAGCACGAAGTACTCTTACTTCAGTGGATTGCAATCGGTTCTCTTTGGCACCGATGCTCAGGATTATCAATTAGTACGAGTTATTGTGCTTGGAACGCGCTGCTCCTGGAGTACGCTACTCCTTCACTTTTATGTACTAAATACATATGTATGTAAGTGTTTAAGTGCCTTACATAAATGATGCTTTCACAAGTATTATATTCGTATCATTTTAGGATCCAAACGCAAGCGTTTTGTAGTGTTAAGTCTCGCATTTGACTCGTGTGGGATATCATTTGTGAGAGTTTGGTTTGCTGGGTATATATATGCATACATATACCTATTCCTGACGAGAATATCTGCACATCAACAGAGGAGTCGATATTTTTACACACATTCACCGTACACTGTATGTTCTTCCACACCAAACACAAAACTATATTTATATGCGGCACTCAAAGAGCATAGGGATGTATTCAATGCATGTAAATATATGTAACAGACAGAACCATGATCGCTGTCCAAAGTCATGTCTGACTGTCCGTGCGTCTTGATGAGTTAGAGTTAGCGCAACAGGAATCCTGTGGTATCCCTCTGAAAGAAGTGCATTTGAATATTTTTTACGCCACCTCAAATTCGGAATAAAATACAAGAAAACATACATAAATCTAATATGTAGAGCACTGAGTAGAAAAGTGCCCATCGTGAGGACTACTCGTATTTTTGCATGGGTGTCAGATTATGGCGATTTTGTACGAGTATTTTCTAAAAGTTAGGCAGCCTTCCGAACCGAAATATGAACATAACTACCATGGGAAAACAGACTCATATTGGCGGATATTAAAGAGTCGGAATATCAAAAATACCTTTGGGTTATGATTTTGTTTACATTACTCGTGCACCTCGTTGCGCGCTCTGTGTGTGTGCACTCGTAGTTTGCGAACTTGTTTTGCAATTGCGTTCTAAAATAAATTACATCAGCGAGTGGGGTGAACGCAACAATGTAGTAGCCATTGCTAATCGAACGCAATGCTCTCACATTTCCGTATAAATTACTCATCGGAGCGGTAGCGGGACGGTCGGACAGAGGGGAGGGAGAGAGAACTTTATGTAATCAAAAGTGGTAGCCAAGGAATAGCGTTCAAGACGATGGCGCCAATCGAATCGATCCGAAGCGAACAGAGCCGAAACGAACGTGATCATTGCACTTACATCTCTTCCAGTCGCCCCTTCGCTCCACCACCCGGACGGAAGCCAGCTGTTGCTGATTATCGTTTGACGAACTGACGGAGTCGGGTACCCCGTTGTCGTCTAGCCGGGTAGTGCATAGTACATGCCCTGAAATAGTGTCGGCTGGGTAACCCCCCACCAAATGCCAATTCATGAGGCGTGCATACACCCTATATACGATGGACGGACAGAATACAGACGAGCCGGCAAAGCTTTCCAGTGCATTGCTTGGCACAATGTCGTTGTCGTGCCCGCTCTGAAGGGGAGATACATAGGCCGCCGGCTCGATTGGCTTGTTCAGTCTGGATGACGTCAAGTGTCACCTTTGTTGAGTATTTGGATTCTCTTATAGCTATATGGCCGACCCTATAAAGTATATTCACAAATATATGTATGCTTGATGAGCATCAATAGCCCATCGTAGTCATGTTCGTCTATCCGTCCGTTCTTCTGTCAGTCTTGTTTAACGCTGAGCTAGTTCGTAGAGACTACTAGATCAACTGCAACCGGATTACAGACAGAATGGAGAAGCTGCCTCGCGAACTATCTCTCTCTCTCTCACACACACACAGAGTAGCTTAGGTTTATTTACCCAACTCTCGTTACTTCTCTTTCTCGCTCTTCACCTCCAGCTCTATTTAATTGAGACCTGTAGAAGCTCTCTTCCCTTTCTACAATCTCAGTTTAGACTTGCGTATTTTGGCTCATACTTCCGGCCGGCTTAATTCTCATTATATTGTATCAGTCATTACCTACCCTAATGTGAAATAGATTTCCTTTCTGTCCTGTTGCCCAACTTTACATAACAGTAACCGTTGCCGTTAATAACCTAATTTACACATGCAACCCTGTCCCTTTGTTTCCTTTAAAGCGGCCGGGAGGCACGCAACCGGGCCGAAAAGAACCGACGCGACAAACTAAATGGCTCAATCCAAGAGCTCTCCACGATGGTGCCCCATGTGGCTGAGTCGCCGAGACGCGTGGACAAGACGGCCGTGCTCCGTTTTGCTGCCCACGGACTTCGGCTGAAGCACGGTAAGTGGATCCCAACAAAGATCAATGATAGAGCCAGCGATGACGGTACTAATGGGGACTTCCAACAGCCTTCGGCAAGACATTGCAGCACCAGCGCCCACAGATCACAGACACCCTGATGGGCATGCTGGACAGCTTTTTCCTTACCGTAACCTGCCACGGCCACATCTTGCTGATCTCATCGAGCATCGAGCAGCACCTTGGCCATTGTCAGACGGACCTGTACGGCCAGAGCATCATGCAGATTACCCATCCTGAGGACCAGAACATGCTCAAACAGCAGTTGATCCCCACCGAGCTGGAGAATCTCTTCGATGTTCACGACGTAGACTCAGAAGCGGATGGAGAGCCGCGACTGCGCAGCAAGTCCGAGGAGGACTACATCGATCGAAAACTGCGCGAGGACAGGCGCAGCTTTCGCGTGCGGTATGTGTCACTGGGATTTCTGATCCAAAGGCTTCCTTAAACAGCAGCTTGAACTTCTCTTAATTTCTCTAGATTGGCTCGTGCAGGGCCCCGTTCGGAACCAACAGCCTATGAGGTGGTGAAGATCGATGGTTGTTTCCGCCGGAGTGACGATGCGCCTCGTGGCGTCCGCTCCAGCACCTTCAGCTCGAGCCTGCAGCTGATTCGGAGGACGCGAGGTCGCGATGATGTCATTCCTCTGCACACGATCAGCGGCAACGATATTGTATGCTTGACTATCTCTCCGGGAATCCACGATCACTGATACCGCTCTTACTCTTCTTTAGGTTCTGACTGGCTGTGCTAGGATCATCCGTCCGCCGAAGATCGCTAGCCGGCTGATCGATGCGAACTCGCTGGAGTATCGCACTCGCCACCTGATTGATGGACGAATCATCGACTGCGATCAACGAATCGGCATTGTAGCGGGCTATATGACAGACGAGGTGCGCAACCTGAGTCCCTTCACCTTCATGCACAATGACGACGTACGCTGGGTGATCGTGGCCCTAAGACAGAGTAAGAATCTCTCTCGTTGATCTCTCAAGTGATCTCTTTAGAAATTCCATTTAATCGTAACCCATATAATCTGTTTCAGTGTACGACTGTAACAGCTCGTATGGTGAGTCCACGTATCGTCTGTTCACCCGGAATGGAAACATCATTTACCTGCAGTCCAAGGGTTACCTGGAGATCGACAAGGAGACCAACAAGGTTCATTCGTTCGTATGCGTCAACACATTGCTGGACGATGAGGAAGGCAAGCGGCGCGTCCAAGAGATGAAGAAGAAATTTTCGGTGATAATCAACACGCAGATTCCCCAGTCAACCATTGATGTGCCCGCCTCTGAGCATCCTGCGCTGCTGGAGAAGGCCGTCATGCGACTCATCCAAAATCTGCAGAAGTCCAACGAGGACCCGTCTCAGCTGGATGGTGATGAGGATGATGAGGATGAGGAGGACGACGACGACGACGATGACGAGGATGATGGCGGTCGCAGCATGTCCGAGTTCGGAGAATCCTATCAACATCACCATCATTCGCGTCCGCATCACAGCTCCTTCCTGGGCCACTCATCAGTTTTGTCGGAATCCCGCCATGGTCAAGGCAGTTCCAAGACCCCGCCTTTGGCTCTAGTTCCCCCCGAAGCTTCCTCCGTAAAGTCCTCAATTTCAAAGAGCATCAGCGTGGTCAATGTGACGGTAGCTAAGCATCTGCGGAGCATTCAAAGCTCGGCACTAAAGTCACCAAGCTCCCTACCTGAATGCACCTGCCATGGAGGCGGCGACGCCCGCTCCCAATGCGACCTGTGCCAGGTACCACTGACACCCGACCCAAATCCAGTGGGACCTTCCCTAAAGAGGAGCAGCTCAGCCTTGGAGGAACCGAAGGATGTTAAGGTAGCAAAGCGCTGCTTTATGCCCAGCACAGGTGAGCTTCTATCCAGGTTACTCCTGGATGGATCCCTAAGTATATCTACTGACACCTGACACGTCTGTTCTTCCTTGCAGAGATCGAGCATGTGCTGAACACCTCCCTGGACCAGATTGGACGAAAGCTATCTCATCAGCTGAATGTAGCCAGGAATCTACGGGACCAGGGCAATCGATACGAGCTGCCTCATGCCAATCAGCGTTTCGATGAGATTATGGTAAGTGATCTCACACTCTACGGATCACCATTGATGACAGCCTGGTATATAATTCGAATTATTTTGAACCTGCAGCAGGAGCATCAGAAGCAAAGTGAACTGTTTGTGAACATCAAGAGCGAGTACGAGGTGCAGCTACAGAACAAGGCCAACAATGCCACTGCAACTAAGAATTCGGATTCCGAGCCACGTAGACCGGATCAGGATCTGGATCCAGGTCAGGATCAAGCCAGGCCGTCCTAAACAGACAGGATGGCAGAGGATAAAGACAAAGACAGACGAGAGAGAAGAATCGGCTCTCAACTGAAGAAGGGTTTCATCAATGATGTGATAACACTGTCTTGGCAGCAAGCTCAACAAAATGATGGAACACATAGTTTTATTCTAGTTTGAATCTAGTTGGATCCGATCTGCTGCTGCTTTTCAGAAAGCAGCAACCACTACTACTGAACCCATGAGTGAGCATGAGACAACGTACATACAATACTTTTTAAATGCCTGCCGGCCACACAAGCCCTCCTTCCCAGGCCACTCACACGCAGCCCCACACAGGCAGACAGGCATACATACATACTTGTTTGTTCGTTGTTTTAACCGTTATGTACCAGGTAGAGTTAGTCACATATGTATGCATACAGAACGCATAAATGTGTAGAGCTAGTGGTCGTTAACTTCAATTTAGAGTCGTCGCACTCCGAAGAGTGTTGGGAAGTGGATGTGAAGGATAAACAATTATTAGTCTAAATCGGAATACAATTAAACTATACTATATACCTATGTACCATACATTATGCATGTTGCAGCATGTGCATAACCAAAACTAAACGTGATAAAAGACTGTTACCAACTACATACATACATATGTACATAGATACAAACATACTTGCATAATTATACAAAACTAAAATGTAAACAAATTTCGGTTAAACTATACATGTATGTACTTCCACACACATGTGTGCGTATATGACGTAGTTAAACTAAATATACTACTGTACGAACATTTTTTATAGATGTTTAATGTTGCTAGACTATAAGAGAATCCGGAATCGGATTCCGATCCCGATTCCCCCTCCCCCCACAGAATCAATATGTAAGTTAGAGAATGATTTTGGCAAGAACAACCATTGAAAGTGACCCAAGTACAATTTACAAAAAGTACGTACATACATCCATATGTAAGTATATGTACATGTATGTGTACATACATCATTCATGAATATGTATATTGTACGATGTAAACTAAGTACACAAAAAGAAGAAAAAAATCTATGGCGAAAAATATTTAGAGAACTATGTTAAATGTTTGTTATGCATTTGTTTTTTTTTTATCTAAATTAATATTAAAATAATGTATTAGAGAATAAACTTGTGTACCTATATACAAAACAATGAAATTACATGCACTGCATTAAGGAGAATCAAAGTGGGAAAATCATTTGAATTTAAATTCAAACAGCAACGGTAAAAACTGCGCGCGTCTTTTTCAGAACAGGGCGGCAAAGCAATAGTGCTGCAAAATACTAGGCAGAATACCTACATACCGTATTTAACGGAAATGCGTTGGCAAAAACCTATGAAATTCTCTGCATGATATGGCTTTAAAGGACCAATTCAATTCAGTAAATACCACCAAGATATGTCAGTAGGACAGCAAGGCAAGTATTTTTCTTCAAAGCAACTCTGCTTTAACAGTGTGGACAATTGCGGAAATTGTATTTGTCTGTCGTTGTATTTGTGATAATCACGCCCAGTGTTGTATTTTGGGGTTCAAACTACATTTGCGCGTCGTCTCATAACTTAAATCGTTTTAAAAACAATTTACATCTTTTTCCGTCGTAAAATTTGCCGCATTGCAGCATCCAAGCATCAAGATGGAATCGCCGCGAGGCAATCTGCGTAATGTGCATGTGGAGAATATACAGAACTTGAGCACACCGATTCGCATACCGCCATCACCAATGCTGAAGACCCTGGGCTATGGCACCGGCGTAAACGTTTACCGCCTGGATCGCTCGCCCCGTCTTGGGCATCCCCGTTCCCCGTGGGCAATCAAGCGTATAACCCAGCGTACGCTGGACAAAAAGGATACTAGTTTCAACGACCGCATTATCCATGAGGCGAATATCTTGCGGTGGGTAAAGCGGCATGGCGTAATTTTGTGTGTGTGTTTGTGTGTTGAGCCTGCATTTTCGTGTGTCAGCCGCTTCCATGTACATATATATGTACATACATATATTGCATGTATTTTTGGAATCTGTGACCACAGACAATCCGTCGCGAAGGATAACTGTGGATTAGATGCACAATGATCAACGGCGAATATTCACCAATAACACCACTTTCATATTAAATTCCCTTCAATTACTTTTCTAGAAAACTAAGCCATCCTAACATTGTTGGTTTCCGCGGCGAGATGCAGACGTCCGCTGGCGTGAACAGCCTGGCCTTGGAGATGTGCAATACCTCACTGGGCTCGATACTGGAAGAGCGCTTCGAAGAGGAGCTGGGACCGCTGGACGCTAATCACATCTTCAAAATGATAATGGACATTGCCAAGGCGCTGGACTATCTGCACACCGAAGCCAAGTTGCTCCACGGCGACCTCAAGTCTTTTAATGTGCTCGTGAAAGGCGAGTTTGAGATCTGCAAACTCTGCGACTTTGGAGTTTCTCTGCCTCTAGACGAAAAAAATGAGGTGAAAATAAGTGGGGAATATGGTCTTCGCTACGTGGGTAAGTCATATACAGTCGAAAAAAAAACTCTGATGCGAAAAAAGGCTATCTTAACAGGCACCACTCTGTGGTCCGCACCGGAGGTTATTGACCAAATGGATACAATTGACAGCAAGGCTGACATCTTCAGCTTTGGCCTTGTAATCTACGAAACATTGGCCCTCGTGCCGCCGCACACTCTCATGCTGAATGATACCGTCGATGGCGACGAGGGCTGCGATGAAAGCGGTGTTGGCTGCCTTAAGGACGACTCCATCGTCGAGTTAAACAGCTTTCTAGAGCCGGCCGACGACAAGGAGAACGATCCTGTTCTGAATAGCCTGGAGTCGGCATATGGAACACGACCACCCCTACCCGAGGCCTTCGAGCTCAGCGACGACTACAACACCATCGTCGAGCTATTCTACCTGTGCACGAATGATTTGGGCGAGGATCGCCCTTCGGCCCGCACCATCTTGAAGTGCCTCCCGAATAATGCGCCCAACATAGACAAGTCCAGCGATTAAACATGCTGCTCCTCCCAAGCCTCATCCGCATCTAACTTTCAACCTTCTGGCATTTAATGTTACCCATGGTACATGGGATTAAATTGCATTTATCTAGAATCTAGATGTACCTCCTTGGAATTTACGTGTATTTGATTCCTTCACTAAAAAATAAATAAATCTTTAATCTAAAGCATTAAGATATATTAAGATGGACCAGAATAGTTTGGCGACCTTGGATCGGATAGTTGATTATAATTTTAATTTAAATATTGTACACCAATTGAAGCATTTACCGTATATGTGAGTGAGCTTAGTTGGAGCCACAGATGCGCTTCTAACCAGCGGCATCATCCTGCTGTTCGACTAACTTAACAACATAACAAAATAAAATAAATTAGCAATTTAGTGGAATCTGATAGCTCACATCCTCATTTTTGAGCTCATCGGAATAGTCTGAGTAAAATATATATCCGAAAAGAGCAAATAAAGATTCAATGACCTTTTTGATAGGAACTACATATGTACATCTGCGAGTTGATTACAAAATTCGGAATTCTGGATACCATCCCAGATTCCATTAGTCATCAGATGTGACGAAAGGTTCCAATCCACACAATTTGAATAAAAATAACAATTTAGAATTAGATTTATTTTAGGTCACGGAGAATGACTTCTAAAATATCTATCAGCTACTAGAAGCAATCCACTCATATATTATTCATTCAGAATCGTTTCACCATTAACTTCTCAAGTTAAGAGACTCCGTAACCCATCTAAATGAGGAAAAATCCTTTAAGTTCGATTATACTTTCTTAGATTTATTAAAAAATAATAATACATACATCAAAATATAAGTTTTTGTTTCTCTACTTTTTTTCTCTTTCTTTCAGTTGTTCAGATGGAATATACATATGTACTTTCATTTATAGGTGATTGGGAATCGGGGCTCTGTGGGATGACCGAACTCGACCGGTTATGGTTCGGATTTGGTTTGGGTTTTTCAAGGGAAATGGGTATGGGTTGCGGGATATGGAAACGCATTTAGATACAGTTTCAGATTCGCTGCTGTCACTAGTCTAGATCGTTCTATCTATATGTGTGTGGGTATAGTATGTGTGTGTGTATATAGTATATGTATAGTATATTATGCATAGAGTTTGATCGATCAGATATCTAAGGTATTGGTAGTAATGCCTGTCCGGTCTTTCTCATAAGTAATAATTATGGTGATTGTTAACTTCAAGTCGAGCAGATCTGAAACTCTGCTGATAAATGTCTTTTCTTCGATTTGACTAAAGCATATACAGTGTGTATATAGCTCAATTAGATCTAGATAGTTACGTGTATAACATACATAGATGCATTATCATTATTGTATATATTTTCTTGTAAATATATAAAAAGTATCGAATTGCTCTCTTGAAGGCGAAGGCGCTGTTGGTGTTTGTTTAACTTTATCTTCCCGATTTCTCTTCTCCTTGTATTACCCTAGATGATGAAATATTGGTTTCCTTTGTACAAAAAAAAGACAAACAACTTGAACGAGTATTGGACACATTGCGACAAAACACGAGTGTAAAATTACAAAAAAAAAATGGTAAAATAAAAATAATCTTTTAAGTAAAATAAGATAACCACAAGAAATATGGGATACATGTTCAAAGCAGACATATACATATAAAACCCTTTTACAAAAAATTCTTGCTAAAAATAAGTTCCACAAACACAAAACGCACCCAATATTAGAATATATCCACGTTTTATGTATGGCGTTTCGATCTTTTGAGTGAGTTTTGGTTTGTCGGAGTACATAAAATGGAATGTTTTGGATACCAGTTATTCGTGCATGTGTGTGCAAGTGTATAATTATTACATTATCAGAATTTTACAATCACCGTTGGGCATTTAGGTGTATTTAAAGTGAATTTCTCTCTCCGTCTCTCTCTTTTAGGCATTTGATGCTCCCTCCTGCTCTGTCTCAATCTCCATTGCCATCTCGTTCTAATCTAATACGACATCATCGGGGGGACTATGAATAATAACATGACGGAAAAATCCTACAAATTCAAATAAACATATAAATATAAATATGGAAAGGAAAAAAGATAAAAACGAGGGACTACTGCATTCAAAAACTTGCAAATGAACATGTGTATGTGCATGTGTGTTTGTGTTTGTGTGGAATGTTTGGGAAAGTCGTGTGACTGCATATATAAACATTTTATATATGTGTATATGTTGTATGACTGCCAGGCCTGTCAGGATCTCTCATGTAACTTGACTCTTAATTAACTGGAAACTTTAGAGATTTTCGATTAACGAGAGCTCATCGAATTCGGTGAAAGTTTTCTATCTTCCACTGATATACCCACAGGCCTGTACAGTTCTGATTCCATCAAATGTGTGGTTCGTTTGTGGGTTTAATTCGACATTCCAATGACGCTCTTCGCTTTCCGCTCGTTTGTCGCTGCCTGGCTCTGAGTACTTATGCTGCTGGAGGGATTACAAATGCAGGACCCCATCTTTCACATCGCTGGCCATTATCGTGGATGCATTGGAGGCTGCCTGCTGGTGATGCGAGGGCGGTGATGATGACTGCTGCGTCGTTTGCGGCTGATGATTATTGTGATTGCCGGTGGAGGAGGTGCCCGTGGGACTCTCGTCGAGCGTGACGCCAGTAAGGTCGACAATATCATCCTGATCATCATGCTCGATCTCATCGGAGGTGTTCGTGTGGTTTGTGTGATGGGATCCGCTCGAGAGCTGACTGTTACGCGAGAAGGAGCCGCGGTGCGTCGACGTGAGCGTACGCTGGTTGGCCGGCTTGACGGTTATGATCAGATTGGAGCTGTTGGCCACCATCATGTCGGTGACCTGGTCCAGAGTCTTGCCAGCCACTTCGATGCCGTTCACCTCGATTACCTCATCGTTAACGGCCAGTAGGCCCGTGCTCTCGGCTAGTCCGCCCGGCACCAGGCGCGATATGAAAATGCCCGGCTGCTTTTCCAGGCCGCTGGACGTCACCCGTACAGAAGTTCCGTCTCGTATGTAGAATCCCAGCGGTTTGTCGCTGCCGTGCTTCAGCAGGCGCACCCTCCGATGCGTCTCCGGCACAATGTCCACATCAATGATGGCCGACACCTGGCGAAAGTCGTGCGGCTTTGATATCGATGGCGCCTTGGTCTTAACCGGCGTGTGGCCGAGTAGTATACTGCCAATCAGGTTGCGCGGCTTCATCGTCCCAAAGCCGGAGTACTCATTCAGATCATCTAGAAGGGAAAACGAGTCGGATTTAGAGTAGATATCGTCTTGGAAGCAGGCAAAGAGGTTTGACTCTCACCTTTTCGTTGCACTATTACACGCAGGAGGGGTCGGGCTGTCTTGAGCGCTCGCCCGAAGTTGTCATCGTTGTTGATGGGCAGCAGATCATTGTCGCGCGGATCGATGTAGAGTATAAGAAACTGTATGTTCGCCAGCTTGTGCAGCTGCTCGATAAGTGCCGCAAACTTGTCGAAGCTCTGCTCCGTCTCGTTGCGCTTAAAGCTCCAGCGTCGGAATTCGGCATCGAACTAGAAATGGAAAGGCCATTAGAGGTATTCCAGCGCTATTTGCTATTTGCAATTTCAATGAAAATTTCACCCCGCAACAACTGTTGCACGGCCTGTTGCTCCAGGCACCACTACTTTTCCAACAGCTGCTGATCTTTGGAGGCAACAGCTCTGGCAACTCGTTTGCATTGCCATTCCTACGCATGAATCAGCAATGCCACCGCTGTCGCCGCTTGATCGACCTGACCCCGACCGACCGCATTAGTAGCCTCACTGGGAGCGGCACGGTACGGAGACAGCATCGTAGTTTTCCCTAGGAGTAGTCACCTTTGATTTCACTTCGATTAGATTCGTTTCGGCGCCGATCGCCGTGGCCGAGGTTGTGTTTATTTTATTCTTCGACATTTTTTCCACACACAATTTCTCAGCAACGCACACACAACGGAGGGGGCACTGTTGGCTCTGTGTCTGTGTCGGTGTCGGTGGGCGAGGGCTCACACGGACAAACCGGACCGGAGCGAAGAGAGCCGAACGGAATGCGGGGCACAGAAATTAAAATGTTTCAATAAATTAGAATTAGAAATCTAAATTAAAACTAATTAAATAAAATAAATGGATGGAGATGGATGTAGTAGATCTCGCTCAGCGCTGGAGTGTTGGAGAATGCACAATGTCTGCGGAATGTGGCAGCGCTGGCATACGGCCACACTGAACCACCGCCCTTGCAACGCAAAGCAATTTATTTTCTCTGTAATTGTTTATTCATCAATGCAATTGTATTGTACTTTTCGAAAAATGTACTACATATTTTTAATTTAAATTTAATCAAATATAGCTGCAAAATAGTAATATCGAAATTAGTGTGAACTTCAAATGCAACTGTGATGCGTTCGTAGGCGTGCGCCAGAGCGAGACAACCCTAGTGTTTGTTCCTGAAAAAAGTGTAGAGAACTGCTTGTTTGCTTAGGCTGAGTTGACTTATGTACACTCTGCACAGAGAGCACTGCGAATAATAATACATATTTTGGTTTAATTAAAAAAAAGCAAGTGTCTGCAGCGAAAGCATTCAACTGAATTGGACCAGGTTTTGTATATTTTGAATTGATTTACCACCAAACGCGGCTTTTCAAGAAGTTCCTGTGAAGAACGTTTCAGCGAGCCAGCATGCTAGATGTGTAGCGCATGCCATACGACGAGGGTTTCTGTAAATGGAAGCTGTTTTCGTGTTGTTGTTGAACGTGAAGTGTGCAATTGGACAGAATTTGTTTAAATGTGACGAAAAAAGAAGGACAACAACAACAGCAACTGAGAAGGCGATCAAATCGATTTGAAATCCGTCGCAAAACAAAATTATAAAGATTAAAAAGTATTTGTGCTGCGATTAGGCATAAAAGTGAAAAGCGTGCAAAAACAGAAGAAGAAACCCAAACCAAACCCCCACTCGAAGCAAAAACACAAACAGCAAAAGACAGTGAAACACAAGTAGTTTTCCACTCGAACGACGACGCCAATTGGCAGAAGTGAAAAAGCGTCTTCCCCGCGCGAAGAAAGATTGCAACACTTTTGGCGTCCCCAAGCTCCGGGCCCAGGACAGCAGTACTGTCGCGAAACCTTGAAAAACCTCTACGCAACACACACACTTACACAGCATCCATTAGGCACAGGAAAAGCCATGAGTTCGGTAATGTATTCAATATTGGGCGGTCGAAAATCAAATCTAAAACAATTGAAAAAAATTACCACTTTTAGCAGTATTCCAATGTGGAGAATCTGTCGCCGCAGACGATACGACAAGTGATGAGGGAGCTGCAAGAGATGGAGACCACACCGCCGGAGGGCATTAAAGTGCTGATAAACGAGAGCGATGTCACCGATATACAGGCCTTGATCGACGGACCAGCGGGCACCCCGTACGCCGTTGGCATCTTCCGCGTCAAGCTGACACTGAGCAAAGACTTCCCTCAAACGCCGCCTAAGGCCTATTTCCTCACTAAGATCTTTCACCCAAATGTGGCAGGCAACGGCGAGATTTGCGTCAACACACTAAAGAAGGACTGGAAGCCGGACTTGGGCATCAAGCACATACTGCTCACCATCAAATGCCTGCTGATTGTGCCCAATCCAGAGTCGGCTCTTAACGAGGAGGCTGGCAAGATGCTGCTCGAACGCTACGATGACTACTCGCAGCGGGCGCGCATGATGACGGAGATCCATGCCCAGGTAAGTGTTCCATTTTGATCGTATGGATCTCATGGATCTCAACCGAATTTGTCTGGGTTTAGCCCGCCAAGTGTGGTGTCGGGGCTGCCAGCGATGCCAAAGATGATGACGGACCCTCAACTAAGAAGCATGCGGGCCTGGACAAGAAGCTACAGGACAAGAAGAAGGAGAAGTTGCTCAAGGAGAAGAAGCGTATGCTGAAGAGGTTATGAGAGGCATAAGCGGAGTTCCAGCCACTACAGGAGCAGGAGAAACAGTAGCAGGAACACACGGAGACAGCAGACGGAGGGAAGCAACGGATAAGGCTTTGGTGGCCAACACGGGAGGGACAAACGAATGACGGGATAAGCAATTATTTATTAGGGCGATGAGTAAAGGCGCGCTATGAAATTTTACACTGATCCGGTAACGAGGAGCAACCAAAAGCAGAGCTGATGCAATCAACCAGGGAAACCCCCGGATACCAGCCAGGTGGGAAAAAGAACAGAAATTAAGGAAAAGCTAAAACGATAGAAAGAACCGCAACCACAACTCCAAAGAAAAAACATCCAGTAACCACATAAAATTGCGTATTTACGCGACACATCGGCGGCGGGCCCCTCGAGTCCGGGGCCCTGCTGTCCGAATCTAGAATGTAGATGGGGAATCACGAAGATAAACGGGACGACAGCGCCCAATTAATTTATGTAGTCCTCTTTTTTTTAACAATCACGCGCTATCCTAGCATAATTTATGTAATTAGTTTAAACTAAATGCAGAAGTGAAACAGTGTCATCGCCCAAACCAGCATCTCTCTAAAGCATCACCAAACTCTACTTACATACCCTTAAAAACCAGATCAAGATGAAGATCATTAATCATATGCATATTAGAAGTTTAATTTTGTATTCGTGTCCTAGAGTGGTTATTATTTCCCCGAATTTTAATGAATATTTTTGAGTTTTTAACATATGACACATTCGTACGTATCAATTTTTATCAGCTGTTCTTAGCTTAAGAAAAAGGCAACCATACAAAAAAAAACAACAAAATACATAAAATTATAAATGAAAACTGTAAAAGATCAATAATTGCACATTCTGTAGAGATTAAGGTTATGATTGTACTTACTTACTTTAAAACACTCGAAACGGAAAGGAATAGAACGAAAGTAACTGGAACGGATCAGCTGACTGATAGAGATCATACATCATATATTCATCCAATCAATCTCACTTTCATTTTGAAGGGAATCAGTGCGCGAAGGGATGCGATCCGCTCCTCAGCACCATCCTCTCCCGCACTATCTCTTTTTTAAGTTGGGAGTGGATGCCAATCTTTTCGTTCGGCCAATCATCATCACACACACACACACACACACCCACACACACATATATATATATAAACTGAAAGAAAAACCTTAATGAGAAATGAAAACAATAAAAAAGAATAAAATTCCATGAAAAAAAACCAGGGCGAGAGTATTATCTGTTGTTCGTCTGACAACCCACCCCCTCACCCGGCAAGCAGTGCATGTAGCGCGTGCCAATGACAAAAGGCATTTCCTAGTTCCGTTCAGCCCCTTCAATCCCCCTCCCCGAACAGTTTATCAGTTTGGCGGGCAGCTTCGATATTCCCAGCGATTCTGCAAAATGTCATGAGACATGCCGACATGAGTTTTACTGTGGGGCTGAGTGTAGGTGTGTGCGCAGGTCACTCACTGTCTCTCTCTTTTACTCTCTGGCGTTGCCTAACCGCCAACGCTTTGAGCCGGCCAGCATTCCAATCGGGCCTAACCTTCAAGCGACAAGTTGCTCGAACCAAATATTGTCGCAGAGCCACGAACAACATCACCGAATGTTTTTTACCCTATGGTATATCGAGTATACATATACATATGTTTATCTAACGTTAGGGTAGCAGCTCGCTCCTCCTCTCTCCTTCTCAATGATCCGCTCATCTAGGGACCAGCCCCGATTCCAGTGTTCATTAATGTAGGGTGAGGCAGAGTGCGCACTTACGTTTATGTTGGCTATGCACTTCTTTACTTTCGTTTTTATGTCTATGCGGGACACAAATTTAACGAAAGAGGTCGGACACGATTGGTTAGACCGGAAGCGCTTCACCTTGAATAAACATACCTTGCCCGATACTGGTATTCGCATCATAGCTGCTGGCCAGCTTCCATTCGAAATGGCTCTCTCTCTCTAGTCTCTTTTCGGTTCTCTCTCGCTCTCTCTCTCTCTGTCTGTGTTACTTGAATGAATACCCAAGTGGCTGTGTGGCTGGCTAGCAGATGTACCGACCACAAAGCTGGGGCTTAGCTTTTGAATGCGAATGGGAAATACTGATCGCCGATCGGTGGGGCTCTGGCTCGGTCTGGGGCTGGAGCAGGGAGCGGCGGCTGAGCAGCGCGCGCGATCGCCAATTTTGCGGCGACAGACGGCAACGGAGCTATGGTTATGGCAGCAGGTAGATCAGTTGTGAATCTGGCACAGACGGACTACAACAAACCATTTGGCCTGGCCTGCTGCTCAAAGTGCTCTCGCGACGGGCGTACGCAAAAACGACAAAAAAACGCGCGCGCGACTCCTTCTAAGTACTATCTCTCTCTCTCTCTCGTCCTACCCTTTCGGTTAGTGTGTGTGTGACTGTGTTGCACTGTTATTAGTGTTATTGTTAGTACTGTGTGATTAATGAACCGGGATAATCATCAAAAGATCACGCCCCACATCCCAAATAGCTCATCTATCGATGATCTATGGACTGAAAATCGATAGATGCATCCTTGATGGGCACCCATCCCTAGGAGCGTGCCTGTCTGCGTTTTTGGACACGCTTGTCTGCCCCATTAGCCATTTTTGCAACATCTGTTTGCCCAGATGCCCGTATCCATGCGTTCATGTGTCTTCTGGCTAATTGGATGGCTCTTTCCCTCTCTCTCTCTCTCTCACTCTAAATGCCACGCTCAGCCTCGCTCTGTCCCCAACTCCATATGTGCGTTTGTTTGTTTTTCTTTTTTTTAAGTGTTCGATCTGTGATCTGCGAGAGAGATCATCTGATGAAGCCCATTGCCCAGTGCCTAGTGCCGACCTTGCCCGATCTCGTCCAGAACCGAGCTTACAGTAGATATACATATATACAGTACATGTAAATTTCTAGACATATTCGGGGATATATGCACACAGTATAGCGAGTGATCGTGGTGTCCAATCGAATAATCTCAAATGCGATCGAATCGAAATCGATTCAACTTGACGATGACAATGACTCTTTCGCGATGTTAGTTTGTATCTTTATTTTGTGGCTTTCGCCGCGGTCGCCGTAAAATGTTTTGCATATGATTACAGTGAAGCCTTCGCTAACGAACACGTTTTAGCATCGCCTCGCCAGTTTTAGGCGATACTCTCTCCTTCATGAGGATACCACTTTCGAAGGCGAACATTGTCTTCTGGTGGACAATCAAAAACAAAACTGAAAGATGGTCTTAACCTGGAAACAATATATTCAACAGAACATTGCGCTAAAGGAGCTTCTTAGGACAAATGATGCGGGCAAGCAACGTTATAAAAGAATATTTTCCTTCCGAGCTTAAACGTACCCACTTCCTGACGGAACATTGTGCAAAACGTTCTTGAAACTAGGAAAGGTGTCTTTTATCAAGTAACACATCTTGCAATCTTTTGCATATAGTCGTACCAAACGGCGTACAATTCTACCATACGCGAACTATTCTTTCACCGTATTGACGCGCCCTTCATGAATCAGTCTGCATAAATCATGAATCTGCATTCATATGTACGTAAATATGTACATATATACTATCGAATCATTTACCCATTTATTAATTGATTGGTCACAATCAATTCCTTCATTAGTCTAGAATCTCACAGCTCCTGGAGGACCATACTCATCTATTAATTTATTCATTGATCTGATCTATCCACTCATTCATCTAACCATCTATCATATGTGCATATCGTATGAATGAATATTCATCTCTGCTTTCATGTACGAATACCAATCCACTCATTCAACATTTATTCGACGAATCATTTTAGGACTGTTACACTGTGGCGGGTATGACAAACTGTCAGTTCTACTTCATATGCCTTGTACGACGTTATGTTTGCCGCACATACACATACACATACTCATACGTAAACACACACACACAGACAGGCAGAGACCGCCACAGATATAGCAGATCACAGTTCTATAATATATGGCAGATACTGGCTCTGTGTGGGCCGAAGAAAGAAAAAACGTTAAGTAAAAAACACGCAAATAATTCGCTCATTTCGTCATTTCGAGCAGCTATCAATATTTGATATATGTCGGAATATATGGGTTTCGATGTCTATATATTTGCTATACATACATACATGAGTACATATGTACACACATACGTATGGTTGTGCATATGCAAATCCATTTTGAGATCTACGTACATGTATGGCGCATGGTGTTTGCCATCGTAAAATCCTCTGATTTTGTAGATTTGTTGGCTTCAAACTGTTTGTGTGTCAACAATATTATTATGTTTTTATTTTCGTTGTTGCTTTTGCTTTAGTTGTTGTTGTGGCAAGAACGCTTGAACGTTTCATTAACTGGCGGGGGCGGGTGGTGGCGGCCGAAGGCGTTTCAAATGGTTTGGCCATCAGGCTTCAAAGCCAAAAACGAAAACTCATTTTGACCAAATGCGTTCGAAACTATGCGACGAAACAGCGAGTGGGCAGCACCACCAGTTCAAAGCAGTTCTTCGAGAGCAGCAATTATCTAAATGAGAAGTCAGTCAAGGAGGAGATACAGAAGAAGCAGATCTGCTGCTCACTCCGACAGGCAGAATAGTTCAAATCTAGTCCAAGGAAGAACACAATATGGCTCAAACAGGTACGGTTCCTGTAGCTTCTACTTCCCATGAGAGGTATCCACAAAAATTGGGACTAGAATATTACCTATTCGACAGAGCATTCACTGTAATCGGCTAGGATCATTCTTTCAATAGCGATAGCTTCTTTATCCAAGTCCAAGCCATTGCAACAATCTGCAAAAAATGTTGATATTTTTTGAGGTTCGATTTGATCGATTTCAACATTTAAAATAAGTAATATCGTAAATATTATTCAGACATTTTAAAAATCAACACGGTCATTTAGTATTCCAGTGAGATTTCAAAATTTTGCAATGTCGTTGTCAACAAAAATGGTGGGTGGTAGATAATGCGCCAAATTTCAAGTGCACATTCTTTTTTATACTCGTACGATATTTACGGATTTACGGAGCTTAGAGTGCATGGAGAGCAAAATGTACATATGTATGTCTGACGGTGACCTACAAAAGCCGTTTTCCATACAACGTCATTTTGAAGGAGCATAATATAGCTATCCAAATAATTATTTATTATTATTTAGCTCTCGTCGTTGCTTTCAGCCAAAGATTCTTTACTCTTAAATTTAGCAAATTATATTTGCAGGGTAAGATATTCTTATCGCATACATTTTTTAAATCAGTATGTTTTACATTTGAAATACATACATAAGTACAAAAATTCTTGAGCTGATGATTTAAATTTGCTAATATATTTTATAAATATTTTATTTGTGGAGAAATAAATAACAAATAACTTTCAGTTTTGAGAACTCAAAACATCCGTAGTGCGATGGCATTGTTTAGGAATTTTGAATACTCTCACCAGACTATGATGTGTATGGCCTATATGTACATATGTACATATGTACATGCAGGGGATACTTTAGCTATTAATGAAAAAATACTCTGTGACATACGAACAATTTGATACTGATTAGCCAGGGAAATTTTTGCAGTTTAATTATAATAGTTTCCACAAAAATTTTGCTTACGATCATTTCGAAATATTAATGTACTGTTTAGACCCAAATAATATTTAATATTCGATAAGTAAGACGAGAAAAAAATGAATCGACATCTGTGAATAAATTAATTAAAAATCCATAGCCTTAATAACTGGGTACCGTGAAGGAGTGCAAGTTTAAAGGCTATCGATAGTTTATGATCATATAAATAAAAAACCTTTCCATTGTGTTAAAAATTTAAAAAGCTAATTTGTATACACACTATGATATCAAAGACTATGCAATACCAAGAAAGTGCATGGGAGACCTTTGGTTTTGTTGGAAATTTTCGGATCGAAAAGTACGTATTTTCTGCGCCGCAGAGAGAATAGTCCAAGAGAGAAGTGACGTACCAGTATCCCCAGCGCCACAAACAAGGAGCTTCGAACGACAATTGAAATGCAATTTTTCCTGATACAATATCTTGGTATTTTATAGGCTTTGATTATCTGCATCGGCACCGTGGTGCCATCTACAGACTCTTGGTGCATAAACTCCCTGCATACTTTCAGGCGCAAATTGGATTGAAACTTGACTAAGCACATTCGTAATCCAATGCAGCTGAGAAGCTTTCGTGCTTCATCTCTTTGGCTACTTTATTGCGATTGATTTACAAGATAAAATCTTGCAATAAAAGCAAAAAAAAAAATAAACACAGACAAAAAAGAATCAAAGCGTGGATCCAAGCTCCTGCTGGTGGTTGCTCCATTAAAGCTATGGCTCTGAGCAAGACCAGCAAATCGAAAGCTGGCGCCAAAGACGAGCAAAATGAACTGGTAAGTACCCTGTACCTGTCACTACATCCCACCCCCTAACCCACCACACATACACATACACATGCATACGTACATACACGAACACACATATGCATTAAAATGTACATGTGTATCTATGCATGTACACCTCCACACACTTGGATACTTTGTGTAAGGTGGCAAAGGCAAAGCTCTCGCGTCGCGGGAAAAAAAACAATGATTGGCGGCGGCGGCGGCTTGGGCCCAAAAACTTTTGAGTTCAGGTGTAACAAACTAACGGTGCAGCTTGCCGCCATACCCCAGTCGTATGCGCGCCATCGAAGCTCTCGCTCGTACTCGCACTCGCGCTTGCGCTCTCCTTCAGCAGCGCTCCGCCGCGCGATTGTTTACCGTCGGTTTTTGATTTTTGATTTTCGGCGTTCGGTCTGAATTGTCTGCTGCTGTTCTTCTGTTTCTTTTGTTGCATTTTGTTGAGGGGCTGCGGTTCATTTAATAACGTTTAAATTCGAACTAAAAAAACACACAAGTGCCCCAGTGCAACATCTACTCGTATTTATTGCTATTTGTTTTTGCACAATTTGCGGTTTTTTTATACAACTTTTTTTTGCTAATTGTTACTGCTGCTGCCTCGGCCTGAATGGCAAAGGCAAAGTGCAAAGTGTGACAGCGCCAAAGAGTGTGTTCGCGTGTGCTGGTGCCCAGAGCGAACGGTGAGAAAAATAGGAGACAGCAAACAAGAGAGGGAGGGAGAGAGAGAGAGAGCGGGAGAAGGTGTAATGTAATGTAATGGATGTTTTAAGAAGCACGCCAGGTGGTGTTCACACACAGATCCCTGAATTTGTCCAGAAGGTGTCCCTATTTGTGTGCGAGGGACCAGGACCAGGACCAGGACCAGGACAGAGCATCCACGCAATCAATGCCAGTGAGGAGGGATGGAATGAGGATCGCAGGTTCAACTCTGTGTGACGAGGGCGAGAGAATAGGAGAGACGCATTTGCGACCCATTTCCCAGTTTGCCCGCTGCTTAGGGCATCCATGTGTGTGCGAGCGAATGTCGCATACGATGCTAGCTGCCAGCTCTATCTAGCGTACATGGCTCAGGCTTTAGTACGTGCAAAAAATTAATCATTAGCTCGAGTCTTGCACTCCTCACTCCTCTGGCTCTGACTATGGCTGCTCGCTTCGTTTCGTTTCGTTTCGTTTTTCTTTGCTTTGCTGTCGTGACATTTGTTGCTGTTTCTCTTAGCTGCATATTTGCTGTACATTTATTTCGTACTACATTTTCTTCTCAATGGAGGCTAGATCGCTTCTATTTGTTGGTTACATCATCCCCCAGCATCACCATCCTCCTACTCACGAATCGATCGAGTAGTATACGCAATATGTTGGTACATCAAATTCCTAATGCTCCTAGTTCCTATTGGAGAAGTATTGCAGCTCCACCACCGCCCCTCCCACACACCCTGGCGGCCATAAGGCACAAATATTTTCCCACCATTAAAAAGTTCCAAGTCCGAAAGAAATAACAACGAAAAGGATGACTTGCTTTGGGAAGCCGTACCGTTTGATACCCTTAAAAAGTCTTCATTCATACATATCTTCAATTACAGCTTGAGTAGCTTTTCCTACGAAATGACTTGTTTTTAGATCGATAACTATTATGTCAGCTGTGTACATCCAGATGCATGTGACTTATGCACACACACGCATACATATGTATGTATGTCTGTATGTAGGTACAATGATTATATTGTGATGGAATCTAGGCGTTAAAGAGTTTTTATGCCAAGATCCAGTCAGATTTTGCTTCAAAAGTATTTATGTGAATAGTTTCAATGGATATAGACCGGAGTACGATGTTGGATATGGATGGAATCCAGTGTGCAGGTATGCATGTATGTATGTCTGTTCAGAATCTCTATACCCCGTGATAGGGTATCGAAACAGCAACAGCAACAGCCATGAGAAACACACTCATGCAACAAATCATAGCCTGCACAAAAAGTGGACGACACCGTGCGGGCAGCAGGCGGGCTGACAAAGTGGTAGATCGTGGGGTGGGTGGGCGACGGGACAGGGAGGAGAGCCAGCACCCACAACTGTGGTTGTTGTTTCTATCCCTGTCTCTCTGTTCGCCGTTAGTTTGTGGTTAAGTGTGGCTGCCTTTTTGAAAGAGCTTCGACTGTTTTTGTTGTTATTGTTGTCCCTGTCTTCTGCTCTTTTAACTTGTTTATTTGTTGTTTTTTGCTGCCCCTTTTATGGGGTAGTGAGTGGTGAAGGAGGGGAGTGTGGGGGCGGTCTGAACTATTTCTGATTTGTTTTCCCTCCCTTCTAAAAGGAAATTTTTTTGGCTGCGTCCACAATTCAATGTCTTTGTATGGCCAAAAGGCGTGAATTAGCTGCAACAACAATGGTGGAGGGGCTGAGGTCGGCGAGAGGCCTGTTTGGATACCTATTCGTCGTTGACCAGTGCGTGACTTGTGGGCTCGGCTCAAACTTTGTCTCAGCTTGAAGCATTCTCACATGAAGTTGTCGCTGCTGTTGCTGTTGCTGTTGCTGTCGCTGCTTTTGGGTCAAGTAAAAGGCACTGGCAGTGCGATTGCATTCGGAATTGTCAGATTTTACCAAACTCTACAAAATCTCCAACTCTAGCTCAGCTACGCTCAGAGACCGGATACCTTCGGGAGCCGATGGTTTACATACCCTTTCCTATAGAGACCATACGTTGAGTATAGAACTAGCCGAATTTCATCACTGCAATTAATTGAGTTTGCTGGTATTATAAAAGATAACTCCCACAAGCTCCTATCCATAGCAAACGGTCACTAAAAAATTTATATTTTTGGAATCTTGTAAAGATCAAGCCAGAAAAATTTGGCCTTAAGGAGTAAGTCAGGTTTTCTCGCACAGATTTGCAAATCTTGTATAGAAACAGAACGGAGGATATCCCAACGCATCCTCAAGAATAAATCGTCTTTAAATGATCGGCAATGCTACCCTTTTTGGGGGGCAAGCCCTTGGGGCAGAACGAGAATACCTTCTGCAAGGGTATAAAAGCTTACTGTGAGATTTGTTGACTCATAGCTGGGCGCGACCAGCTCCCAGCTCCCAGCTCCCAACCCCACTGTCGAGCGGGGCTCGACAAAAGAGGAGCCAGCGCCTGATGCGGAGAAGGAGCACAGAAGCTTCCTTCTCTCTTTTCTGTTCTCTGTCAATTGCTGTCGCTTTACCCATACCTATGCGGCAAATAAAACTAACGAAGCCAACAAAACCACCAACAACAGGTAGCTTTGACCGGAAACAATTACAAAAATGGCCAAATTGCAGTCACAATTAATTGTTGTTGTGTCGGTCTGACGTCAGTTTTGCGGCTTCAATGATCGCTTATTGATGGTCAAAGCCGGGCCGGGCCGGGCCGGCCCCAGCACCGGTTGCGGAGCGTCCCAATGGAAGCCCAAATCGATCGCTAAAAACCGAAAATAGCAAATCAAGCAATCGGAAAAATACCCACCAACAATGGCACTCTTCAGATTTATTGTTCGTCTGCCTAATTATCAATTCAAGAATCGTTTTCGCACAACAGCAAATTAGTGGCAAGCTGTGGGAGAGGGAAGTCCGTCTCTGTGCCATGTCCATAGGAAGCCATTGAGTGTCTTGCGATCGGAGCAGAGCCAACAGACCAGCGATTGTCCAAAGTTGGGAAGCATTTGGATAGTTGGAAGCGATAATCTAGGTCATACTTAATGTAGTGTTACCCGAAGTGTTGACTGAAGACATCATATATGCACGTACATACATATGTAAATCGTATGATCTCATCGTAAGGATGGGGAATGTTTTGACTATTGGCTTTTTATGAAAACAGCAACATTGCTAGAGGAAGTGCACTGAGAGCTATTCGAATTGAGCAAAATATAAGTTTTGATGAAGAGGAGTACATTCTGCAGCTCTAACAGATAGTTTTAGAAATCTTGGAAAATATCCAGAAAACAAATATTACATTTTCTTTTAAAGAGGTGAAAACTAAGCGGGAGCTCATTTTTGTTTGATCTTCAGCACTATTGGTTCTTCTCAGCTCCTAGTTATTTTCGTTCTTGGCATTCTACTCTGGGATTTACCAGAAGCCAAGGGTCACCCGAAGGAACTTGTCAGCTGAGAGTTAAGGTCCTCCGCGTGAAGCCTGCCCGTTATCCAATGAGATTAGTCAGTTCAATTTTCTGTCCACACAGGCTTTTGTCTCATATTTTTGCTTGCTACAGTCACAGGCCAGAGGTTCTCCTCTGGTTTTTGTAGCTCTACTCTGTAGCTACCTTTGACCGCATTTTGGGCATAGTTGAATCCAACTGAGATGAGTTTTGTTTTGTTTGAGTTTCCATTTGGATCTAACATTTCACCGCCTTGAACTCTGCTCTTTGGGAGCTGACGCGGTTCGGTTTCTGAGTTTCTCTGTTTCCATCCGCTAAGGAGGCTCCAGAGCAAGTACCAGTCCCAGTCCCAGTCCCAATCCCAGTTCCAATCCCAATCCCAGTCCCATTCCCAACCCCCAGATCCAATTATGGCCCTTGGCTTAATGAGCTCGTGGCACTCGCTCAGCTGCACATGGCCCGTTCGGGGGTTTACGCTTGGCGGGTTTAACGCCCACCGGGAATGACTGAAGCGGCAGAACTATCTGTAGCCCTTTCTAACAGCCTCTCTCTCTCTCTCTCTCGTTCCCTCTGTCTCTCTAGCTATACATATATACATATGTATGGTATGTCCATAATTTATGGCTTAATTTTGTTCTCATTTCGCTTCGATTTGGCTCATAGTCGGAAAGTTTTGGTCACCTTTGAAGGCTGGAGCTGCAGCCGGGAGCCGCGCTCTGAGATGTTTTGGGTGGCCAATGAGAACCGGATCCGCTGGAGAGCAAGTGCACAAGCAATACTAATCGGGTGGCCACTGGCTGTGGCAAGGGCAGCAACTCGAGCTGAAGTCTCAGCTGGGACCAGAGCTGGCGCAGCACACGGGCAGGGACAGAGGCAGCAGCACGATTAGGAGCAGGAGCAGGAGCAGAAGCAGAAGCAGATGCAGATGTAGTCAGCAGAAAGCGCACAGCCACAGCCACCGCCAGATGATCGAATGGTGGTGATCCTCCTACTGTCGCCATGCACTTGCAGCCGCAGCAGCAGCAGCAGTCACGCCCACGTCCAAGCACAGGCACAGGCACCGCCCAAGCACGATCCTCCTTTCCCCCCGGATTCATCCGACCGCAGCAGCAATGAGTCCTCGTCGGCCTCCACGGGGGACACGGCCATCCCGGCCAGCTACCTCCAGCGCCAGCGCGAGCACCAGAGCCGGGAACAGCACCAGCAGCCGGCCCGTCTCCTCCGACCTAGTCATAGTCATAGCCATCAGCCAGCAGCACTGCCCGCCTTTGCCCAGGGGAGATGGGTGCCGGTTCGCCTGCAGACGGAACGGCAGCCGCAGCTGCAGCCCACAAATGCCGTGCCCAAGCCACCACGTTCCCATGGATACGGATGCGGACGCCAGGGAGACTTTTTGGCATCGCATCCGTCACCTATCGCGCTTGTCCTTCGTGTCCAGGCCCAGGCCTTGCCAGGGCCACCGCTATCATTACTGCCCGCCGCCAGATACACTAACAGCACCACCACCACCACCAGTCCAACCACCAATCCAACTCCAACCACAGCTACAACCACCACCACTGACTACGTGCGTCACGTGACCCGCGTTAATTTCTACGACATTGATACTTCGCAGGTCGAATTCGAACCCAAAGATGACGAAGAGAGCAACGAGGCAGCGGCACCCAATTGCGATACAGAAGCTATAACCAAAGAAGGTAAGTAGGGGGCACATAACGTACGGGTTTAAGGGGAATAATCTGGAGCTAGTTGCTGGAATAGGTAAATGAGTTGAGTTTATCATAGGGGACATCCCTAATATCCTGTCGGTTCCTAGAACTGGATACACACAGGATGCGTTCTATAGGGAATATTAGATCGAAGACTGGTGCGAAGACTGGCCAGACTCATTCTTGCTAAAAGGCCATGATCATGATATGATCTGGGGATCGTTCTGGTCGCGGTGATCTCAAGCCCAGTTCAATCAACCTTGCATAAGCCCATTCAATCAGATCAATGGGAATGATCGCGGGTGAGCCAATCAAGTGACATCATCGGGCTGTCGAAACCTTTCCAAGCATCAACCGACCAGCAATCAAGAAGAGGCCCGAGCGTGAGATCACAGCTGGAGAGAGGGACAGACTGAGACGAGATCTGAATAGTCGTAGATCTCCTTGCATTGTCCATCGATTACTCACTCGGCTATCGATTGTACGAAGCTCACTTCGAATGCAGGCCGCGCGAGTGACTGAATCAGCGGGGAAGAAACTCAATCAGATCGATCTCTGATCAACCTTTCGCACATTAAAAATGCGACGGGGAGTCCCCAGAAAATCGGACACCTATGGGGGGACACCTATGAAAATGAATGTGGATTCATGAAAGAGAAATCCCTTATGGATGCGATGCGATGCGATGCGATGAGATCCATTCCCATATTCATAATGCAGCTAATCCCAAATTCCTTTCGCTCCCTACTTTCCCAGTTGCAGCCCTCCGGGGCGCCACTTGCGGAAATTATAGAAAGTCTTGATTTAATTATGTGATTAACATAACACAAAGGCGCTACTGCCAGCAGAGGCAGTGGCTCCAACAGCAACAGCAACTGCAACTGCAACTGCAACAATCAGTCGATTACTGGCAGCAATCTGAAAAATGTATGAGCCGAGCAGAAAGAGTGAAAAACGTGTAAAAATTAGAAATAACAAGCAGTCAACAGCAAAATGCAAATGCATGGAAAAGCGGGCAGAGGAAAACCCCACTCAACGTCTTGACAAGACTACATAAGACTGGCAACCGAGCCCAGAAAAGTGATCCGGCGAAAAGGCACAGCTTCGCAGATTTCCCACGTTAGCAAATCATTAAAAATCAACTGCAAGGCAGCCTGACAAGCGCCCGACGACATTTGGCCATATGCAAACGGAGATGGTTGAAAAAATTATGGAAAAATTACAATAATTGGTGCACCACTCAAAACACCTCCTCCACCTCCTCTTCCTCCTCCCCGTCCTCCTTTCAGTCGTCTTTGTCCTCCCCCCGACTGCTGTTGAATCGAGTTCCTCCTAACAAGTGCTGCGCTGCAAAGGAGAAGGAGTGGAACAGATGAAAATCGAGATTGGGAGGAAATCGGTTGACAGAAACCGTTGGCCTGGCCATAATCGATACCACAATTAGTCCAAATGTGTGCAGCAGATCAGCAGATCAGCAGATCGGCGGATCAGCGGGGAGCCCAAGATGTAATGCAATCTTTGGCTATGGCCAAATCGATGGCAGAAATCGAGGCTTGTTAAGTGGGCGTGGCCATGCAACATAAATTAACATTAGCGTCAGCCCAAGCGCAATCGATCGAATCGAATCGGCTTGGATCGAACAATGAAAACGAAACTGAGAATGCTATTGCAGCCGATACACCTCAACCGTCTCCGCCACCGCCGCCTCCGCCGCCACCGCCGCCACCACTGCCTATGCCTTAACCTGCTGCACCACAACCACCTCCTGCTCCTCTTGCTCCTCCTTCCCTTCCCTTTGTTTGCTTAATTGTGATTGCTGTAGTTGTTGCTGGCAAAGTTGTTGCTATTTATGAAGTGCCTGCCCGACTGCTCAGGGGGATGGGAATGGGAATGGGAAGGGGAAGGCAGAGAAGCAGCAGTTGCAACAATGCGGATATATGTATATGTACAAATGATAAAGATAAACAGTCTGGTCAGGCAAATATACGAACAATAGACTGCCGGGGCTAAGGGACGGGGCAGGGGCCTTGCCACAGTAAAACCTATGGCATGACGAGGCTTAGGTCTAACGACAGATACATAGACTGCTTGCAATCGTAGAAAAAATACGTACCTAATCTCCCAAATTATCCAGTAGGTAATGAGAACCATTGCTGTAATGAAATATAATTCCATAAGTCGGATCTAAAGCAACCCATAACCTAGGTCGTTCCATCAATAAATCTGAATACAAGAATCTTTTTCGGAAAGAACAGTTGAACAGATGATATTTGTAATAAGAGTACGCTTTATCATAATGTGCATTTACAGAATAGTTTTTAACATTTAAAACACATCTCTTCCCAGATGTTTCACACGGGATTCCTGGATAAATGCTTAACAGGTTCTCTTGCCATAGAATTTAATATTATACTTAAAAGAACCTAGAAATTAATATTAAGGAAAACCCTTCATGGGTCATTTTCTATAGTGCTTTATTTAGGAAATTGCCCAGCTTTCCTGTAGTTCAGCTCGGGCCTCCCTCTGTAGGCAGTCTTGACTGCGCCTAGTTCGATCGACTGCCCAGCGGATGGGCGATTGCGGGCTCGAATTTGAAGCGAGTCGCGAGACTGACGCCGGACTCCCCCCTTAGACGCCAGACAACGAGACGTCTCGTTTCGGTTTCTGCTGCTGCTGCTGCTGCTGCGAATGCAGATAGATTATATAAGCGACCTTTAATGGTCCAGCGATTTCAATGCAGTCAGAGACGGAGCTGGGGACAGAGAGCCCCAGACGCTGTCGATGCAAAAAAGCGAAGAAAACCTCTGCTCCGTTTTCATTCAGATGCAACAAAAAAAAGAGCAGAAATCTGTGCTTTGCCAGTTGTCGGATGTCCGTGCTCGAAGAGAGCTTAGGCTGCCAGCTCTTGGCCCACCTCTGAGTGCAGGTTGCCCAACACAGGCACACACCGAGTACAGTTAGGCAGAGATCGGAGTCGGACTCTGAGACTAAGACTGGGACTGAGACTGCGGCTGTGGCTGGGTCTGGGACCAGATAGACCAACTTGGACTTGGTTACGTAATTGGGCGAGCAACTCAAACGCGGCAACAGATCGCTGAAGCGATTCAGTCTCAGTGCCCTGCCCCTCCCCTCCGCCCGTTTCTTTTGTTAGAAGTGGCAAGTCCAAAATGGGCTTTATCCACATGCAAATGAGGCATCTTGGAGTCGTGGCTGGTATGTTGCAATCCCAGCCTAAAAAAGAACTGGAATTGACCAACCAAAGTCCTTTGTGCGGTTTAATTAAATTGGAGAAAAGCTCCAGGGAAAAGCTTCCTTTGAGCTTGGTCTGAGCATCGGCTGCAAAAGCTTTGTCTACAGCAGAGCCGAGCTCAAGTGGAGCTTTCTGTAGTCTTCTTTTGGGAGCGGCTCAAAATTCGTAAAGCTCTAATCAAACTTCCGTTCATTGCAGAGGAGTGGATAACGAAGCGGAAGACAGAGCTAACCACGACCAGACAGATCGAGACGAGAGTGAAAAGGCAGGTGAAGCTGCAGGATGGCAAAGTCATCGAGGACTCTGGCCCCATTGTGTCAACGAACACCACCGAGGACACTGACAAACAGGAGACGGAAACAACTGAGGTGAGTCCACTGGTGTCACCCATCAATCCGGTTTCTGTATTGATGGTTTCCGATGATGGTTCCTTGCTCGCAGAAACGCGATTTGGACCTGCCCGATGATCTGGATGGGAACGCCCAGCTGATCGATGTGGCAGCCCTGCAGGCTAGCGCCGTGAGCGAGTCGCAGCTGACCCAGCTACAGGAGGCCTTCGGGCCGGACAGTGGATCCGGTGGTAAGCTGGTGAAGCGCATGGTCCCACGTCCCGTGGATGGGCTGGTGCGGCAGGTGGACGATAAGCGGGTAATCTCGCACGAGGAGATCAAGGACTACCACGAGACGGAGGATATTCGGCACCTGGGTGACTTTACGGATCAGGTGAGTCCCAATCCCGTGACAGCGAGGTACATACATACATACATACATATAGTCTTAAAACTTACGTTTGCTAAAGAATATGAGCGGACAGCACTAGATACCGGTTCGCAGAGATGCAGAGATGCAGACAGAAGACAGGAGCGGTTTAGCCGCCTGTCAGGTCCATGCACACACACAGACTTCAATGGAAGTGTGTCTGTTAGTGTGTAATCGGAGACAGGAGAGTGCGGACAAGCAAAACCGAATATTGGCGTAAATAACTGAAAATCAATTCGGCGTGAAAAGCCACAATGTAGACGGACAGCAGCGACGCCAGCAGCGGCAGCGCCATTGGTCAGTTGCGTTGAGTTTTTTGTATACCCTTGGAGGTTATGAAGTAGACCAGATGTATGCAACGCATCGATTATACATATGTACATATATTTATGATCAGCATTTACAACCGATTCGGTACACCACGTAAATACTACGCCAAATCGTATCAAAAGCGGATTCTAGATTGTAGAATACAGCTGGCACAAGAGCCAGATAACTGCACCGAGTATGCTCTATCACGCCGCCAAAATCTTCAGTTTCTATCACGAAACGCATCGATCATACCTCATACGATTTGCGAGTATGTGATCAGGTGTTACCCAAAACTGATCACTCGTTGCTGCTCTCTGATAGAAACGCTCTCTTTACGAGGGTATGAAAAGTCCGACTCCCGAAGCTAGACTTCCTTTTCTTGCTGCTTCTTCTTATTTGTTCGGTCGCTGCCACTACCTGCTCTGATATCTCTGCTTCTGCTTCTGCCTCTGCTGTTGCTGTTGTTGTTGTTGTTGTGGCTGCTTTTAAGCTCATTCGAAAGTTATTGGTGTTGTTGCTGCTGCCTGCTGGCTGCTGGCTGCATCTCAAAAGCAACTCGAGCTGCGGGCCGTTCGCTGCCGCTGCTGCTGTCAGATCAGTCGCCGCCGAGCGAGCGCCAAGACAACTCGTTTTGCATTTAGCGCGTTCGATTCGGCTTTGCAGTGCCGTCGTGTATCTCTCTGTCTTTGCATTTGGTTTACAGTTTCTGTCTTTGCTTTCGCTACCAAAAGCTCGAGCGTTGGATAGACGTATTCCCCATTGGACCTAACATCTGGCTGTGTTGTTGTAGGTGTGTGTATTTTTTTTGTTTACAACGGCGCTGCTCTGTGATTTCGTTAGTTACTCTCTCTTCCTCTCTCGTGCTCTCTCGCTTCACAATTCTCCTAATCGCGGACTCTCTCTGGTGGGAGGTGTGTGTGTGTTTGTGTGTGTTTGTGTCTTAATTTAACTGTTAATGCGTGGGTCCACCTATGGCAGATGGTTCCAACAGATTAGAGCAGCGCCAATTGAGTGCGAAGTGACCAAAAAAGCGGAAGGAGGAGCAGAAAAAGGGAGATCACTGAAAGAAGGCGCAGCATAGCAGCATATAGACGACGAAAAAGGAGCAGCAAACAAGCCCAACCACAATTGGCATAATTCTCAAATGTGCGATATACGGTAACCCCATCTCCACCACGCCTACTCTAACCGTACCCCCAATAAGAAGAGACTCTTAGACTCTATAGCTCTTGACCAGATCTGGAGCTAATGCCAACCTAACCGGTAGTTGGCAATTAACCAAACCAAAAAGGTATTGCCATTGAAGCTGCACGGAAAGAAAAAGGTTGAAATTTGAAAAAGATCGTGGTTCCCGTATCTTTTATGTGTGTCTTCAAGGTGATACATAATTCACCTGTACATATGGACAATTGTATGTATGTACATACAGATATCTAAATATTGATGAATATCCACGGTTAATATTGTCACTAATAAATGTTATACCTTTTAACATATGTACATATGTATATCTAAGTGATATACTACTATTTGAAAAGGGAATATGTTTAAATCTGGTTATCTGATAATCCCCATCCCGAAATATCAATCTTTGATTTTCAGTGTATTGATGATTCCTCTTGTTGTGGTCGTTAATGTTACAAGAGGCAGTGAAAGACAGAGAGGGAGAAAACTGAAGAGAGAGAGAGAGAGAGGGAGAGGGAGAGAGGCAGAGTACACTCTTTGCGTTCGGGCTAGGGCAGCTGGTCTGCTGAGCTGCGCAGACCTGTTCTGAGCCAGGTTTAATCAATAGCTGGAGAGGAGTCTCCTGCTTGGATTCTAGGCGTGTCTGAGGAAGGTCCATGAACCTAACCACACATATACATCCAAGTACCCACACAGACACATATACACAGATTGAGATATAAACACAAAGCAGAATGGGGGGCTGTGGGGAGTAGACCTGAGACGATTGCAGTGGGCATTAAATTCGTCCATGCCACAACATTCACAGAAGTCTGCTGGCAAGAGAGACCCCACTAAAAAGTGTTTGGAATTTGAATTTTCATTTCTTGTATTTTTCAGTACTTCTTTGCATCTGTGTTTGTTTCTGTGTGTGTGTCTGTGTGTGTGTGTGTGTGGGTACTTGGCTAGCTGTAGCCCAAACCGAAACCCGTTTCGAGTCAGTCTAGGTGCCCACATGCTAAACCAAACCAAACCGATCCAGCCCCAACAACTCTAATCAGCAAATGACAATCAGCAGCTGGGGCAACGGCTGTGGCAGCGACAGGGACTGGGACTGGGACTGGGGCAGGAAAAGGGGCCGAGGGGGCAACAACTTCACGCAACGGAAACTATAACCAGACCCAGAGCAGACCCCACTCAGTCCTCTAGAGCAGCCCAAGTCTGGACTCCCAGACTCGTTCCCAAGTCGAGCTTCGACTTGGACTCGCAACGGGGCGTTTAACTAAGTATACACATGCCCAGCTGCTTGCCGCGCAGGGAGGCAAGCATTTCCGAACCTATACATTATATGTATCTACATGAATATGTATAGCCATATCTGAAGATCCATCTGCCTGGTCTTCTGATATGGTTCTGAAACCCAATGAAGTACTATTCTTCCCAGTAAAACAATTTTCGGGATCTATGCTACAGAACATAATAAACACATATGTATGTATGTACGTACAAATAATATATATGTGGGGTTTTTATTTACTTTAGGTTTAATAACTAATTTGTATTTAATGTTTGATAAATTTAGGATAAATGTATTCTTTATTCTGCGTCGTTTTATTCTTCTTCTCTGCGTGCGTCGTCGTTTTTGCGTCTTTTCGGTACCGCCGTCGTTTTATTTCTCTGCTTGTCTCTTCTTGCTCGTCGTCTTCTTCGTGATGGCATAATCGTTGTTCGTCGTTCTTTTTAGTGATGGGATCATCGTTGCTCGTCGTCTAGGGATCTTATCTTCATTTGGTATTTTGTGTGGTACACCAACCCACATATATGCCGCACATATCCCGCCAAAAGCCAAATTTAGTTTTTTTTAAACAATAAGGAATGTCCTGTCTGGGAGCTGATCTCTAATTTGATAGGAGATTCAATGCGGGGAGGATGTACGGGTATACACCAGAATCGGAGCTTGATAATTTTTCCAATAATCCAAACAACAAAATCCATCTGCAAGGGTATCTGGTCCGTCCACTATTGGCTGCCCACTGCCCACCGCCCGTCACCCAGCTTTGGGTGTACTTCTGACTCTGGCTCTGTCTCCAGCTCCAGCTCCAGCTCGAGCTCAAGCACCAGCCCCGAACCTCATCATCGACTTGGCTATGATTATCATATGAAGCGGGCTGGCGCGTTGGCGTTGGCCGCACACTAACTGAATTACAATAATAATAATCGATCGCGAGCTCCGTGAGGTTGAGCAACTCCCAAGGCAAACTGGTCTTGGTCTTGGTCGGTGAGCCCAGCTCCAGCTCCAGCGCCAGCTCCAGCACTCCGACCGAGCCACCCCTTCGGCTCCCCTTTTAAAATCTGCTCATTTCTCTTTTTATTTCGTATTTTTTGTTTTAGTTTGTTGCGATTTTGTGTCTTTCATTCGGCTTTGTTTTTTCGACGGTTCGGTTTCGGCCAGGCCACTTGGCATGCCAGGCAACATGGCCAGCAGTCCATTTGAATATTGGTATGTGTGTGGGTATGGGTATGGGTATGGGTACATGCAAGAGAAGTATGTATGTATCTACTTATGGAGCCCTGTCACAGTCCCCGCTGAGTGGACCCCGTGCCCATTACCACTGCCCCTATGGCCCAGCAGGTCCAACTCTTTTCGTTGGAATTCAGTTTGAGATTCGGCCAAGTTAAGTCAAGTCGAAGATAAATCACAGTCATGAAAGAAGAGGGGATACACTCGAACAGGGCATACCCTCTCTACCCTCTAGTGTGACAGCTGCAGTTGGAAAGGTTTCCAAAAGCACTTCCTGAGAAGCACTCGAATTTGATCACTCAGCATCTGGAAATCCCTATACATTTTCAGATTTAACCTTGTGCAAAACAGCAAGCTCTCCCTTGAAGGAATATGCCCACATTCAGTGTGTTGCCCATTGGGTTACGGTATTTTTGGTCAATGACAAACCGCTTGACAATGCTATAAAAAGACTAGAGGGGCAAAGTCTGTCTTCGCTTCGAAGTCTGCGTCAGCGTCAACGTCAACGTCATCGATTGATATTAATCATCGATTGGCGCGCCAACACCAACGACAACGACAACGACAACGACAACGACAACAGCTCTTTACCATCTCTATAGATCAGATTCCCCTTCTCTGGCTTTGCTTCGTTGATCAATCAATGAAGCTAGCAGCGCCGTAAGCCAACAGACACCGTCGCACACATTTGCGATAGTATGCATACAGTAGAGTTCAAAATAATAGGAGCTGGATGACGCCCCAAAATATTCTGCGCATTCACTGGGTTTAAAATAAAGAATTTGTCACGACTCCAAGGTTTGATACTTGCCTAATATCATTTTTCCGAAAACTCAGTAATTTAAACATAATTTGTATTAAATATTACCCAAATCCGACCGCTTTCACATACATATAGGGCAATCAAGAGCTCTGGCCGGAAGAATTTACATTTTTTCTTGGCTGCCTCGAATATTTTGAGGCTTAAGATTAATGCTAATTTTCTTCAACTGGAACCTGCATTTTCTTGGGCTTTAATCAGTGAATCAGCGATTATGCATTGTGCACTGTGCATTTACAGATGGACATATGGCATATGGATGGCAAATTTCGTTTGCCATCGAACGCTCAATGGGTTGAAAAGCGAACAACAAAGGCCCCAGAGGCGAATCGCATGACGGAGGGGAGCGGATGCTGTATATGCAGGGGCAGGGGCATAGACAACGGCTGAGGGGTGGGATGAGTGGGGGCTGACTGACCATCAAGTTTCAGACTGAAAGCAAAACCAGCAACAAAACACTTTCTACGCGCGTTACCGTTAAACAAGGTCGACGACAACAAAAACTACAACCAGTTGTGGATCCACAGGTAGGTAGGTGGGGGGGGATCGGGGTATGGGGATAGGAAGGGGTCGGACAAAGCGATCTCTTCTGCGGTTCGGAGATGGCCAGCGCTGGTCACCCAGGCGTGCCTTTTGCTTGTCATCTATTCCAGCGATGCGATCCCATCCGACCTTGAGATGTCTATGCCTAAGTTTTTCCTTCTTTAGTCTGCCCATGCCACCCCACCCTTCTCTTTGTTTTCTTCTTCGACTGCTGTTTCTTCTTCTGTTTATAGCATTTCAGAAGGTATTATCATGGTTATTATATTGCCCGTATTATTGCAACGCACATAAATTAGTACTTAGGTTACTCGCATGTATTCTTTAGAAGCCTTAAAGCAATCCGATTGAGCTGACGTTGACTTTGACCCCGTGAACGGACCTACCAAATCTGACATCTGACGTCTGATCATACGATCTTATCGTACGAGTACCAATGCTGATCCTTACGATTAAGGGCAGCTGTACGTAGATCCATCCAGAGGTATCTGAAGCTTCGGTCATCGTTGCCATGTCGCTTGTACACACACGTATTCGAGCTGGCTTTGCATTCTTGACTTTTACCGCTAACCCAATGACGTTGCCCCATCCAAGCTTGAAGCTTGAAGAAGTAAATGGATTTTCCGCTGCTCCTCCGACTCTGTCTTGCTCTGAATACGAAAGCCAGCTGAAACCCAGCTGGGAGCTAGGACGGGCTGTGTGTGTGCAGTCACTGCATCGCTGGAGAAGTGATGCAACGCTTAGAGGGAAGGGGGCTGGGTACTGGGGACTGGGGACTGGGGATGAGCAGATGAGCTACTGCACTAGAATGTGGCATACTAAGCGAAAGTTTTTTGGCTTCTTTATTCCATGGCAGACCTACGTGAAGGCAGTACGCGAGGGAGCCGAGGATCTTGAAGCCGTGCTCTGCTCGCCGGAGAGCCAACGTCAGCTGGTGCCACTGGGGCCGCAGGTGGTCGCCAATCGGAGTAAGTCGCGCAAGACCATCGACTCGGAGGACACGCAAAAACGGTGTCTGGCCCAGGAGGACGGGACGCTGGTGACCGAGAGCAAGCGGACCACCGAACACGAGCTCATACTCGACGACGAGCTGCCCGAGAGGGATGAACGGGGCCTGCGGTTCGGACTGGAGCAGGAGCAGGTGACAACGACGGCGGCAAATCAACGATACTTCCGCCAGCGCGACGAGCAGCATGTGGATGTGCTAGCCAACGGCAAGTTGCTGTCCACCGAGATGCGCTACGCGGCCGAGACGACCCAGATGGACAAGGACGGTCCCGGCGAATTGGAGCGACCTGGTGACTGGGACAGCCTCTCGGACCGCATGCGCAAGCTGCGGCGCTCCCAGCAGCAGCAGCAGAAGGGTGAGTACAGTCCGGCCCCGGTCCAGATAAATCTCCGCTCCTCTCTCCCAAAGCCAAGCTAATCCCTGTGGTGCTTCCGCTTCCCTTCCAGAGGTGGCCCTGCTGGCCGATCGCAAAGATGCTCTGACCAAGCGGCCGCTCGACTTTGACCGCGAGGAGGAGACCCGCAAGGGCGAGACGATGAAGTGGCTGGAGTCGCACTTTGGCAGCGAGTCCACTGCCTCCAACGACTCGCGTGACGACGAGGCCGAAGCCGAAGTGGAGCCCACCAAGAAGAGCTACTTCAATGTGACCATCAAGTCGCAGAGCCAGCCGGCGGCTCATGTGCATGCTCATGGCCATTCCCAGTCGCAGCTGACCACCCAGCATCCACATCATCCTCCCCAGCATCACGCCCATCACCCGCAGACCCTGCCCCGCAGTGCAGAGAGGGAGAGGGAGCGGGAGCGGGAACGGGAACGAGATCGGGAACGTTTGCCTCCCGCCATGGCGGTCCCAGCAACCACACTGGAGCGCAAGCCAGCGAACCAGAGTGGGGCAGGACGCTCCAAGTACTTTCAGGGCATATCCAATTGGTCGGAGCGCAAGGAGGCGGGACCACTGGTAAATCACTTCTCGTCGCAGGCCTTCCGCGAGGACCTCCAGGAGACAATACGGCGCAACGGGCTCAAGAAGAAGATAAGCGGCCCCACTTCCAGCCAGGGATCGGGACTGGGAACGACTGCCCATGCACAGGACAGCCTGGCCAAGGATAGCTATGTGAGCCGAGAGGATATCCTGCAGCAGAAGCGCCAGAGCCTCTCATCGCAATTCCTGGCCCGCTCCATGCGCGGCTCTCACGATGCCCTCGACGACTTGGAGGCCATACCCGGCCCGGGACCAGCGCCAGTGCCGCCACGACCCGAAGAGCCGTCGCACAAGCGAGTGGCGTATGGACATCGCCACAACAACAGCAATCCGGTCAATGGAATTGCCCCCGCTGCGGTAAACGGTCGCGGGAAGAGCTACGAGCCCGCTGCCCCAACGCCGCCCCTAACGTCTCTGGCTTCCATGGAGTTTTCCGGCAGCAGCAGCAACCTTGGCCTGGCTCGGCCCACAGTACCGCAGCGTCGACGTGCCATCGAGAAGAAGCTGGGCGAGCACAGCCATGCCCACGTCCATGTGCCCGTCAAGGCGACCGCACCCCAGCCATCGCTGGAGCCACCGCCAGACTATTCGCCGCCACCTCGCAGCCGCAGCCGCTCCTCGTCACCGCAGGTTGACTACCTGATGACGCGGCCGCCCCGGGAGGTACCCACCAGCACGATGACCCTTAGCCGGAAGCAGCAGCAGCGCACACGCTTCGCCCCAACGTCCAACTACCCGCCAGCATTGGGAGGGGGCGCGGGCGTGAGCACGGGTACTCTCCGTCCGGGGGCCACATCTGCCTCCACCTCAAATCTGTCTGCGGTCAGTGGCAGCGCCGGAGGCGGAGGCGGCCTTAGCAAGCCCAGCCGGATGGGGCAAGTCATAGGGAACTCGCTGCGCAAGCTGGTCAGCAAGATCCGTTCGGCCAGCGCCGAGCGGAAGTTCCGCATGAAATCCGCCTCCAGCAAGTCCCGCGAGCAGTCGCCCAGCCAAGGTCACGGCGGAGGCGGTGGCGCCCCTGGTGGACCGGGTGCTGGGGTGACTACCTATCAGCAGTACAATGTTATAGATGGCCACATCGGGGGCGGGCACCGTCACAGCAGCAACGATTCAGAGGACTCGGCAAGCGACATTCAGCACCGAAGGGAGCGCGATAGAGACAGAGAACGTGAACGTGAACGGGAGAGGGAAAGAGATCGCGAACGGGAGCGAGAGCCTCTGAAGCCCGAGACGCAATCCACGCTAGCCATATCAACGCAGTCGGGACGACAGACCTTCAAGCGAGCCGAGTCCGCAGATCCCCAGCTGCAGCACCTGGAGCAAACGATCAGTCCGCGTCAACGGTACTACCTGGGCGAGGATCCCTACTCCAGCACCCTCTACGGGAAGGAGAACATCTATGAACGACGCCCGCGCCAGCGCTACGACCAGCGCGTGGAGGAACGAGCAGATCGAGAGCGGGACCGGGACCGGGAGGACGACTATTACGAGTCCCGGGCTCCGCCGCCTGTCACCTCGTCACATACCCTGGGACGCTACCAGAAGCACGGACAGCGCTTTAGCGGTTCCACGCCCAATCTCCACCAGCAGCAGCAGGACTACCGATCGGCTCAGACGTTGCCCCGCAAAATGCACGAACAGCGCTACAGCCTAGAGAAGCCCCTACCGCCCCACGGTCGTTCTACTTCTACCTATGTCACGGCCCCCCCGGCACCAACTTCACTGCAGCAACAGCACCAGCATCATCAGCAACCGCATCCCCAGCAACGTGGAGTGAGCCAGGTCCAGGCAATGCCGCATGGTCCGGCAAAGCCTGCGCGCACCTATGCCAAGGTCTTGAACCGCAGCAAGAGCTTCAATGTGCACGGCATGAACGGTAGCAATGATCCTAGTCCCATCTACATAGAAAAGCTGACCAAGAACAACTACAGCGGCGGAGTAGCCGGAGGTGGCAACAGTAACTACAGCAATGGCTATCAACTGAGGCAGGAACAGGGGCTGGGCCAGAGCCAGAACTACAAGTCCAATCCGCATTTGTTCTCCGGGAAAGACAACTCGTTGAAGAGCGGTCTCAAGAGTCCTTCCATTGTCAATCTGATCAGTCGCAGTCAGAAGGATCTGACCAAGATAGCCACTGGCAACGAGGACGACCCGGACCTGCCATATCAGGAGGATAAGAAGCAGATGTACTTGCGTGGCCTGCACCAGCAGGCGCCAGATCTCTATCGGGTAATCCACGGCGATGAGGACTACGGTCCGCGCAGCCCCTCCACCAATGGCCACAAGTATCCGCTGCAGCCCAAGTACTCGCTGGATTCGCGGTCCCCGCCGTCCGTCGAGCTCAACAAGGACACGGCGAGCATCGTGCGTCGCAGCAGCGAGGTGGACTCCAAGCACCAGCACCAGCACCAGCAACATGTCCACACACATCACCAGCATCTGCAGCATCCACAGCAGCAACAGCCGCATCTGCGACGGGGTTCTGGGGCGACCATCATAGAGCTACGTAATACTGCCGGCCATCGAAAGTGATTTGCCATCGCTCTCTCTCTCTCTCTCTCTATCTCTCTCCCTCGATAACCACTTCTCGTATGCCGTATGGTCGAACAGAGCCACACACAGTATGCCAATGTATGTCTCTGTCTCTGTCTAACTATTTGCTGTCTCGCTATTTGCTCGCTAACAAATGCCCGGCCTTGGCTTTAGTTTCATTTGACAAGCAGCAAATCAAAATAAAAGGCCAAACTTAATGGATGATCAGAAATCGAACGAAATCGCTACCATTCCTGCTGTCCTGCCACGCCTCTTCTAATCGTAATCTACAATATGTTGATTATAATAATACCTAAATTTAAATGCAATATCTATAATATTTCGATTAAATTTTTTGTTTTTTTTTTATACTAATCTTAACGTTTGTTGTATAGATACCGTTGTATGGATAAACTAACTAAAATAACTAATATTAATTCGATATTATTGTACATGTTTGATTAATAAACAAATTCAAATTAAAATAAAAAATACAAATACAAATAAAGTGCCAAAACAAACAAAGTCCTGATCCCGAAAGTGGCTTTCGATTCTTCTGGCTGGACATTTTCACTTTATTCGCTTTCACACGGTGACCGTGATCTATAGCTAAATCACAATCTTCATTTACAGTTGGCGCCTGAAAGCATGCTGTAAAATGTGTTAAGCACAACACAAGGAACTAATATCCAAAACTTGTTTGTTCTTATACCCGGTACTCGAAGAGTGTAGGGGTATATTAGATTTGTGGCGGAAGTGGATGTGTGTAACACCCATAAGGAAGTATATACATATATTCTCGATCAGCATCGTCTTCCCGTCCCGATGATAGCCTAGATCTCTAAGACTCTAAGAGCTAAAGCAACCTAATTTTGTATCTAGACTCCTGTGATATCACACTGTTACAAGTCCCTACAAAGAGCGAAAATCTAAGGCATAATCGTGCAGAATGACCATATCTGGCAGATCGGATCATTATTAGAGCCACAAGAAACAAATTCCTGCTGTGAGCGCTTTGGCGGAGCTGGTGTTGGTGTAAGAATAGAAAAAAGGAGACATGTAAAAAAATTAAAAGAAAAACGGAAACAGATTAGATCTAATTGATTGATAATTAGATAAGATGGTGAAAGTGTATGTGTGTAACGTCCAGAAAGATGCGTTTCCGACCCCATAAAGTATATACATATATGCTTGATCAGCATCAATAGCATCAATAGTCGATTCAGCCATGTCTGTCTGTCCGTGTCTATGAGCGCCTAGTGCTCAGAGACTAAACTAGTTAGAGCAAAGACATTTTGTACCCAGACTTCTGTGATAAGTCACTGTTACAAGCGTATTTCAAAATTTCGCCTCACCCCTTTCCGCCCCACAAAGAACGAAAATCTGTGGCACCCACAACTTTGAAGAGATGAAAAAATTAAAAATCGCGCACTCATAGAGAATGACCATATGTACCAGATACATATACAATCATTTGTATAGCCAAGAGTAACAAATTAATTTTCGCTCGCTACGCAGCGCCCGACGACACGTTCAGACTGATTTTTTGTCTTTCTCGCACGCACTCTTTGTCGTTCAGTGTTAGCGACGTCTGCCGGAGGTGAGCCATACTGACTAAGTATCGGGTATAAATGTAGAGTTGCGGTCTCGGCAGCAACGCACAACGTCCCCCTCGTTCTGTCTTGAGAGCAGCGATACCAAACGACATATAAAAGATATTGAATAAATTACATAAATCATAAGCTCATATATGTACTGCCTGAGCACCGAGTATTAAGTAGCACCGCGTCCGTTTCAGCGTCTCACAAGGTTCCCGCTCGTTTCTGTAATAAGTATCAGTCTATTTGTTATGGCCATTATGCCATTTAAACGATAGATACAAAGTCGAAAAGACTGCATTGTAAATAAGAAGTAAACTTATAATTGTGAAATGTGTTTCTAGAGCTTATGGGTATATTGGAGCTTCCCTGTAGTACACTTATAACACTTTGCAACACCATATTTACGCTTCGAGCCAATCCGAATTGTTCTGATGTATTTAGTGCTTTAAAATTGTATTATGGTTTTTTCATGGTGTGTTTTTTTTTAATTTTTTTAGAAACTGGTAGTTTTTTGCCTAACTTAAGTATCGTGTGTTATGTGAAAAACAAAGCAGTAAATCTGAAAAAATATTTAAAAAAAAATATCAGTTTTTAAACATTTTTTAAAAAGAAAACACACTTTGAAAAAAAAGGTCATTAACATATAAATATTTTTTAATTTTAAATTAAATTTAATTAAATTTGGTGCTTAAATTATTTTGCCATACCGGATAATATTTCACGTCCTCACGTTCCAGCAATCACAACCTCAGTAGAACTCGAATGGTTATGATTGTACCAGTTGGGAATGGAAGGGACATTCAAAATTGATATAAGCTTAGTTCCACGAAATACAACAAAAATATTTAAATTCATTTAATCTGAAGTATTCAAAATAAACAGTCTTTCCCTTTGATATTCAAATAAATATTGTCGAATTCATAATAATATTCAATATAAACATTTTAATCTATAAATGTGTTATTAATTTGTAGGTCAAATATCAACAGTATTAAAAAGACTTTTCAATACACCTGTGTTTGAATCAAAATGGTTATATTTAATTTTACTATTTTTCTTTTTAAAGACCATATATTCAATTTCGATATGGGTGGGCTCAGCAGTATTGCCTTCTAAAATAATACATATTTGAACATTTTTAAATAAATAACCCTCATTGGTCTTTGAAAATGTTTCCGTGACAGAGAGGTCCGTGTACTGGGTATGGCATTGTCGAGCTGGCTATAAAATTCCAGCTTCCAACATAGTAAAATCGAGCTTACTCGTGGAGCAGTGAATCCTATAAAATCAGCGCTTAGCTGCAGCTAGCGAGCTGTTTCTGGGACTAGCCGAGCGTTACGGTTCATCGAAACACTGACGGAGTGCTAATATCTGGGGGTTATTTGGGTCGCATAGACTTTGCTATCGCCGAGAAACTCGACTAGTTGCGCAGAGTCTGTCGTGAAGAGCTGAAGTGCTCTTGCAGCTGTCTGTATTCTTCATTATGCTGATAATTCTGTTGCTGATTAAAGTCCTCGCCGTGCTGGGCAAGGGCTGGCCCTGGGAGAACAAATCCCTGCTTGTGGACATCGTAGAAACGGTTCCAAAGAGTTCCAATGCTACGATGAGCCAGTGCGAGAAGCAGCTGCTACAGCTGAGCGATGCCTTGCAGGGCCAGAAGTTCTGGGCGTTGAAGGGTAAGTGAAAGACGCACTGATCGGTCGTTGAGCGGTTAAATTTACTACTGATTAATTCAGCTCTGGATGCCTCGGGCGAGGGCTTTTCCAACATTATGATGGGCCCGAGCTTGTGGTTGGGCAGTCGGGCCACCTGCCGTGCTGTCAATGAACCAATGCTTCTGGACCTGACCGCGCAAATGCCGAAACTCCTCGTGGAGCTGGCCCCCTTTGCTTTTGATTACCAAGTAGCCTACATCAGGGCCAGATCTCCTTGGCAAATATCGGTTTCTATTAAGGAGGATCCTATGCTCCACATTGGTCTCTGCCTGCCTAGCAGTTGCAGCCCCCCCAGAGTCGAGCGACTACTGCGCCAGGCCCTGATCACGGGCCAGAGCTTTCAGCGCTGGGATATGCGTCCACAGCTTGAGTACGTGAAGAAGCCACAACTGAAGCAGGATTTCTACAAGAGCCGAACACTCCACTTGGTCCTGGGTGTGATAACAGGAATACTCCTGCTGACCGTCCTGGCCGTCAGTGGACTTGATAACCGTTCCCGCATCGTGGCCTGCTTTAATGTATCTACCAACTGGCAACGCCTGTATCAGGAAGTGAATCCCAGCCAGGAGAACAGCGTCATCAATGGGCTGAGGGTCTACGCTGCTTTCACTCTCTTGGGGGTGCATGTAATCTGGTACAAGTACTTTTCCGTGGACCCTTCGGTGGAGATTCTCAACAAGCTGGTCCACATGACCATGAGGCACACCTACATACCACTTGTGGTGGAGGTGTTCTTTGTTATTAGGTTCGCATGGCTTATTTCAACACTCTTCCATTCCATTGATGACATCTTCATTGCAGCGGCTTTCTTACCGTGACGAATTTTCTACGGGACGAGAAACTGCAACAGAACATTGCCCGGGACAGCCTGCGCGGGAACGTGCAGCGCTACCTCAGGCAGCTGCTGCACCGCTTCCTGCGTCTTGCTCCTATGCAGTTCGTAGTCCTTCTAATAGGAACCCTCAGCATGGAATACCAGAAACAGGTGTCCGTCTTTCACATAAGCGATTCGATGGACGAGCTCTGCCCTCGGCATTGGCACCGCCAGTTGCTATTCATCCAAAACTTTTTTCCCGTCATTGAGCTCTGTGGGAACTGGACCTGGTCGCTGGCTTGTGATATGCAGCTCCATATGGTGGCTCTGCTGATGCTCTTCATTCACACCAGGCATCCGAGGGTGGTACGCTCTCTGGTTGCTCTGATTCTGGCGGGGAACATTGCCTATACGCTTCTGGTGATGGAGATCTTGAAGGTGGGCGGCAATTTTGATGATTTCATCCACTCGGGCAAATTGTTGTACGTGAGTCCCATTGTCCGCACGCTTGCCTATATTGTTGGCGGTGCCTATGGGTATTCTCATGTGCGGGGCAGCCCGACTCCTTTCGATCAGATACTGCCTAATCGGTGGGCCAAGCTGGGACTGGTCTTCCTTATGCTGTATCTAACGAACCAGGTGGTCGGCCCGAATCCATCCTCGCCACTGCTGATAACCATTTTCATGATCTTTCTCCGACTGCTTCTGGCCGCAGGGACTAGCCATCTGATCAGAATCGGGGACAAGGCAGATACGAGCGAATCGTATCCACCCATTCGCTGGCTCCTTGTCCTCCTGCAGGCCAGTTCCATCCAGCGGGCCGGCCGATTCACCTACGCCATCTACTTGCTGAATCCTATAGTCATTCTCAACTTCTACTACTCATTCAGCGGCGGATTACAGGCCGATTTCTTCGTTATTGTAAGTTCAGACATCACATACGCATGTATGTAGACTCGAGAATGTTCCACTTGAATAACTTTGTAATCAATTGCAGTTCCTTCTGATTGTGGCCCACTCGGTGATTTGCTACGTTCTGGCCAACGCACTCACGCTGATATTTGAGAGCCCATTCAACAGGCTGTCCAGCCTGGTGCTGACCACCATGTTCTCCAAGGAAAAGAGTCTTTAAATAGATCTGGAAATGCTTTTCCAGCTGTTGCTCAAACATTTTATTAACTATGTACTTCAATTAAACAAATGGTTAACTGTTTTTTCCTTCGGAAAATATGAGCACCGTTGCACTCGACATTAAGGCAACATACATATGTAGCCAAATTGATGTTTGCATATTGCAATATAATACGTCGATTATGGTGCAGCCGACTTCCAGCAATCTTGGGTCGACTTGGCAATGTGTTTTATGAGTCTCAGATTTAGAGTCTCAGGCCGGTGCACTCGCAACGGCGTCTAGAAACGGGGGCCTCGGAATAACTTGTTGTTGTTTTTTCTTTCTTTCTCTTCTCATATTTGTTCTCAAACTTTATTTGGTTTTCCGCCGATTGTTGATCGATCTTTGACCAATTATTTGAAAAATATTTTCTGTGTTTGTCTATTCAATTTCAAATAATCCTATACAAATTCAATAAATTTATAAAAAGGTCCGCAGCTAGGGCCGCGACTCTACATTTATACCCCGGACTCTGTCAGCATGGCTTCCCTTCGCCACAGGGCGTACACTAAACCAGGCCAGGTAGAGTGTGTAGGCGCGTGGAGAGCGTGGAGGTCGTTGTGTAGCCACTGCAGTTTCATTGTTTTCCTCTGACTATAATAATAATCTGAAATTTACAATGATTCTGTTTTTTTGGCTTTTTTATACCCGATACTCAAAATGAGTATTGGGGTATATTAGATTTGTGGTAAAAGTGGATGTGTGTAACGTCCAGAAGGAATCGTTTCCGACCCCATAAAGTATATATATTCTTGATCAGCATCAATAGCCGAGTCGATTGAGCCATGTCTGTCTGTCCGTCTGTCCGTCCGTCCGTCTGTCCGTCTGTAGAGAATGACCATATCTTTTAGACTGCAGAATCTGAATTGGATCGTATTACTATTATAGCCAGCATCAAGAAAACAATTTCATTTTTTCTCGCCCTGTCTCTCTCTAACACACACGTAGCATAGGCGGCTTTGCTTAGAGTAAAACATTAGCGCCTAGATCTCAGAGACTATAAAAGCTAGAGCAACCAAATTTGGTATCCACACTCCTAATATATCGGACCGAGACGAGTTTGTTTCAAAATTTCGCCACACCCCCTTCCGCCCCCGCAAAGGATGCAAATCTGGGGATATTCACAAATCTCAGAGACTATTAAAGCTAGAGTAAGCAAATTTGGTATCCGCACTTCTGTTAGATCTCACTATAAAACGTATATCTCAAAATTTCGCCACACCCCCTTCCGCCACCACAAAGGACGAAAATCTGTTGCATCCACAATATTGCAGATTCGAGAAAACTAAAAACGCAGAATCATAGATAGCGACCATATCTATCAGATTGCTGAATCTGGATCAGATCAGATCATTTTTATAGCGAAAGGAAACAAATCAATTTGCAGTGGCTACGCAGCGCGTTACGTCACGCTCAGACTGATTTTCTGTCTCTCTCGCACGCACTCTTTGTCGTGTCGTTTAATATTAGCGGCGTCTGCCGCTCTACATTTATACCCGATACTTAGTCAGTATGGCTCTCCTCCGGCAGACGTCGCTAACACTGAACGACAAAGAGTGCGTGCGAGAAAGACAAAAAATCAGTCTGAACGTGTCGTCGGGCGCTGCGTAGCCAGTGCAAATTGATTTGTTCCTTTTGGCTATAAAAATGATCCGAACTGATCCAGATTCAGCAACCGAATAGATATGGTCATTCTCTATGATTGTGCGTTGTTAGGTTTCTCGAATCGGCAATATTGTGGATGCAACAGATTTTCGTCTTTTGTGGGGGCGGAAGGGGGTGGGGCAAAGTTTTGAAATACTCTTGTAACGGTGACATCACAGAAGTCTGGATATAAAATATCGTTGCTCTAGCTATTATAATCTTTGAGCACTAGGCGCTGATATGGACGGACAGACGGACGGACAGACAGACAGGGCTCAATCGACTCGGCTATTGATGCTGATCAAGAATATATGTACATATATGTATACTTTATGGGGTCGGAAACGATTCCTTCTGGACGTTACACACGTCCAGTCTACGCACAAATCCAATATACCCCTATACTCTTTTTAAGTATCGGGTATAAAACGAGTTCGGTTTGGCCGGCGCTAACGTCATCGCTCACTTCTGGGACTGCAGGGCTTCTTATTAGTACTCACACACTCATAACAAACGCCAGAGCCGAAGACATAAGATCACTAACCATACAGTATATATATATATATCCAGTATCCAGTATAGATCCAATCCAGCAAATTCGTTTGGAACATAATCGTTGTATGAGCTGACAAATCTATACACACATGTACATATACTTATGTACTGCATGGTTAGTGATCATATGCAAAGACAGTGGAGCGTACTAATTTTACACCTTTGCAGGAATTATTTTTAGAACATTTTTTTTATTGGTCTACAAAAGCGATTTGACACAGGGCGCACTTATTAAGGTATATATGTACATACTTTGTTTTTCAACGTTGCAGGTTGTTGCACACTAATCTACAAATTTCACAAAGACTCAAAGACTCACCTTAATGAAAATGAAAACAGTCACGCCGAATCTAGTCGGATCCCAACTGTTGCAGTTGCACTCCATGAAAGTCCACAAGTCAAAGACTGTATTTGTAATACCGGGTAATCAAGGAGTATAGGGGTATATTAAATTCGTGTGGATTCCAGATGGAAGCGTTTCCAACCCCATAATGTATATGTATATAGTTTTGTTATGCATCAACAGACGAGCCGATATAGGCAAGACTGTCCGGCCGGCTTGTTTTCGCCTGGTTCTTAGAGACTATAAGAACAACAGCAACAGAATCATATAGAACGAGAAAATGTTTGTACCAGAATGCCAAAATGCGATCCACTTCTCTCCCTCTTCCAGTGGCGCTCCTGGCGAGGCCCCCGGTACGCCTAGGAATATGCTTAAAAACTAATTATTTTAGTTATGCGATTAGTTTTCCCATGTGGCCCATATGGGGTTTCCGAATAAAATAAATAAATGATTGCGATTTGCATTTGTGGCGAACCGGTGGATCAGAAAACAAAGCCTCATATTTCGAACGTCTCTAATACCAGGATGCACACATTTAAGAGAACATAAGGTACATAAGGTACTCAAATACTGCAAACGGCAGAAACAAATGCATAAATGCCATGGCAATTGGTGTACTTTAAAGGAATATTTCGTTTATTTATCGAATACATTGAAATGCATACACGAGTTGGTTTCCTCAAATGGTTTTTTGTTTTGTTTTTTGTCGTTTTTTTTATCTTTATATTACTTTGTATTTGTTTAAATAAATAAGATACATACGTTTAATCATAATAGCAGTATTTATCGTGCAAATTTGATAAGCATAATAATGGTTTACGTTTGCTCGTTCGTCTCTTGCAAGTTTTTGTTTGTCTCTTTACGAAATAAGTTTAAATATATGAAAAAAAATATATATATTTGTTTCTTTCTTTTCTTTTTCTTTATCATTCTTTTTGTTTGTGTTATTTTCCGTTTTTTGTTTTGTTTTAATTAGCTGCTCTTTCCTATGCTTGGATTTACTTTTTCTTTAAAGTAAAAAACGATCTGCGCTTTGGTTCGTCCTTTTGAGAGGTGGCTGGCAGAGTCTGGGATCTGCTGGCCGCCACAGCTGCCGAATCGCTCTGGGCTTTCAGGGAGGTCACCCACTGGGACATCTCGCTATCGTCGTGGGCCTGCAGTAAGAACTCAGCTCCGCTGGCGAGCCTGCAGTCGAGAGGGAGAGAGAGAAGGGGAAAGCCAAGGAATCAGCATCGTACGATCAGTGGGTGGATCGATTCGGTAATGGCTACTTACTTGACACGCAGTACATGCTTCTTCTTGGTGTAATCACTGGCAATTTCGACGGCAGCTCCCTGCAGATCATAGCTAGGCTCGCCGCGGAAGGTCAATTCGGGGTTACTCTTGCAACCCTTCTGATCCTTGAAGAACGAAATTCGTCCGCTCCGGGCAGCCATGTAAACCTTGAGACGCAATTTTAAGATTGTAAATTGTAAACGCACTGCAAGGGGGAATGGCAAGAGTTGATATCACTCACCTTGTCCCAGGATCGGTTGGAGGCCTTCTTGGTGGTCGACTCCCACTCATGCTTTCGTGTCACATAGCCCTCCTGGCCCTCGCCAGCAGCTGGTGTGGCGCCTCGTTCTGGGGAGCAGAGAATAAAAGCCTTCAGTTAGTCAAAGTTGAGCGCAATTATTGGTAAAGGTTGAACACACAAACATACGAGTATGCATACGCAATGAGAATGGAGTCAAAAGATTCAATATTCAAGCTACTCGGAAAATATACGCATAATAATACGCATGCTATGGCTCTTGAGATAATGTTTTTGTACCTGTTTGTATCTCGACAGCGCGCTCGATTTCGACGGCCGTATCTTTGGCGGCTTCATTTGGGTTTTTGTTAGTTGGTTGTGTTAATCCGTAGCGATATTTAATGCATATTTTTAATGTTTAGTAAGCATGAGTGAATGATATAGAACGTTTAGATATAAATTGTCTTTGGTTATCGAACAATCTTGATCTTGATCTTGATTTCAATCTATGTATGATAGGGTAGGCATTTTGTTATATTTTTTATTCTCAGATTATTGGATGCGGATCGAGACGGGGATTTATGGGATGCATGGGATGCATGGGATACATGGGATACATGGGATACATGGGGAATAGTAGTAAAAAAGGAGAAGGGTAAAACGTTTTCATACCTGCATCATCGTGAGAAATGCCAACATCGACATCATCCCGCCTCTCAGCCTCTCGTTTGGCCTGCTCCGCTGCCTCAGAGGCGGCCTTAGCCTCCTGCTCCTCCTTGATCTTCTGTCGTTCAGCCTCCTCGGCCAACTCCTGGCGCCTCTTCATTTCCTTAAGCTCAAACTGTGGATACACATAATGATTTGATTAGATTGGGTTAGATTGATTCAGGCACGGGCTTTAACGGGGCCTTAACCACTCACCGTTGTCAACCGCTCAAGTGCACTGAAGCGCTCTTCTTGGGCGGCGGCCGATTTCTCGAATGCCTCGTGCTTCTTGATCAGGTTCTCCACCTCGTCGATTGTGTGGCCGAGCTCTGAGGAGAGCAGGTACGGCTCCTGGGCAATGAGCCAAGCCTCGGCCACGGCAGCATCTCTGGCGAACTGGTACACCTCCAGTACTGGAAAATCACACAGATTAGTAGAGTAGTAGATTAGTAGAGGCAAAGCAAATTAAGGACAAGGGTTTACTTACTCAACTGGAGATTCTCCCAGCGCTCCTCCCAGCGGCGGAGGAGGGCGTTCCGGCTGTTGCTCAGCTGGTGTAGGCGATCCTTGATGTCCGCGGAGGCGTAGTGATTGCGGGTGAGCAGCTCCTTGCCCAGCGATATGCAGGCAGCGAAGTTGTCCTCGCGTGTGTCGATCTCGGCCTTCAAGCTTTGATGGTTGTTCATCAGCAGCTCGACGCCGGAGACGTCGCGCGGCTTCTCGGATGTGTTCATCTGGCGGACGAGATCCTCCATCCAGATCATGAGGATGCGCACCATATTGAAGAAGCGGAAGAGATCGCCGGTGTCGGCCAGCTTCTGTTTGCGCGCGTCGCACATGGCCTGCAGGTTGTCCCAGGCGTTGAGCACCTCCTGCTCCCGGTTGGTGATCTCCTTGGCCTTGTCGCCGGCATATGCGTCCTGCAGCTTGGCGGACTCCTCCTGGATCTGCTGCACCTGCGAGTAGAGTGTGGTCAGGTCCTGCAGGAAGTTGTAGTGCTTGCGCTGTAGCGTCGACACCGAGCCGGCGTCGCGTCCCAGCTCATCGGAGACGCCGTGTTGCTTCTCGAGGATGCGGCCCAGCACATCCTTGCAGTCGTGGAAGAATTTGTGCAGTTCCCGCGAGGCGGCCAGCATCTGGGTGCGGGTCTCGATCAGCTCCAGCAGATCCTGCCACGACTCATTTAGGTTGTCCTTCCACTCGGCGATGGTAGCCGAGTCCGAATGGCCTGCCTGGATGAGGTTGTCTGCGATGCCATTTACCTTGGCCACCCTCTCCCCACCGACGGCCTCCGTGTCGCGGGCAAACTCATTGAAGCGCTCCGACAGCAGGGTGACATGGTCGAAGTCCTGGCCCAGCTCCTGGGAGCCGGCCACCACCTCGCGGTCGGTGATCCACTGCTCCAGGTCATCGACCTCCCGGCTGAGCATAAACAGCTGCAGGGCTTCGTTGAGGCGGGCACGTCGCTCGCCGGCCAGGTCCTTCAGTCCGGCGTAGAGCTTATCCAGCTGCGATTGCTTGACGGCGACTGCGTCGCCGCTGGAGATGTCGTCGCCGCTGAACTGGCGGGCCACCTCGCCCAACTGCCGGATGGTGTTGGCGTAGTCCTCGACGGACTGCTCCAGGTTCTCGTGCTTCTTCATCAGGTTCTGGGCGCTAATCTCGTCCTTGCCGCGATCCTCGACCATCATGTACAGCTCCTGCTCACTCATCCACGACTCGGCCTCCTGCGCGTCGAAGAAGTACTGCTGCACCTTCTCCGACTCCAGCAGATGCTTCTTGCGGTTCTCGATGGCGTCCTTCAGCTCCTGCCACTTCTGGGTGAGGTCGCTGATCAAGGCCTCGAACTTCTTGGCGTCCTCATGCCCCTCGTCGATCAGTTTCCGCCCATTGTTGCAGATCGCGTTGATACGCGGCTCGTGGTTGTCGATCTCCGTGGCCAGCGACTGGTTCTTCTTCTTCAGGACATGGACATTGAACAGCGAGTTGCCGTAGTCGTTGGAATTGGCCACCGGCAGCTTCTCGTCGATCCAGAGCTTCTCGTCTTCGACGTCGCGACAGAACTGGAAGGCCTCCTTCTTCTTCTCCAGCTGCTTCTGGCGCTCCATCAGCGGTGCCTTGATCTTCTCGAAGCGCTCTAGCACCGCGGTCTTCTTCACGACAATCGGCTCGATCTGCTCCTCGGGCACGGTCTTCTGCAGGTACTCCGTTTGCTTGTCGATCTCCTCCACCTGGCGGGCCTTGACCGCCATCTGGGTCTGGATGACCTGCTGCTTCTGCATGAGGATGTTGACGGATGTGAGGTCGTTGGCCGTGTCGCCGCTGACAATTTGCTTCTCCAGGTCGGTGATGTACGAGTCGATGTCGTCGCAGGTCTGCTGGACGAGCACCTCGCGGTTCGCGTCAAACAGCATGGCGCCCTTCTCCTTGGTGTGCACCTCGAGATCGTCAAATTGCTTGGCCAGTTCCTTCAGCTTCGGTTCGATCACGTCCTTGAACTCGGGCTTCTCGCTGGACAGTTCCTGGGCGGACTTCTCGGCCTCGAACAGACGCTCCTTGTTGGCGGCGATTTCCGCCTCAAACGCCTGGTGGCGCGTCCACTTGGAGTGGATTGTCTTTGCGCTCCTGTAAGTCTCGTCCTGCGACGTCGCGTACTTCTCCTGCACCCACTCAGCCAGCTCCTCGAGATCCTGCAGGAACTCGTGAAGCTTCACCTGATTCTTCAGCTTCTCGTGCTGATCGAGGGCCCGCTGTCGGTTATCGTCCCGCCGCCCGGTAATGTTCTCTGCCCGCTTGCCAATCTTGTCCGCATCGAAGTGCTCCTTCTCCACGAGGGTGTCGGCCACCTGCAGCAGCGTGTTGATCTTGTCGTCGTTCGCCTCCATGGTGGTGAGGAAGGCCTCGTGCCGCTTCAGCTGGTTCTCCGCCTGCTCCAGGTTGACGGGCGTGTCGTCCTTGCTGAGGAAGTGCTCCTGCTGGCTGAGCAGCACCTCCGTCTGGCGGGCATCGCGATTGAAGAGCTGCTGGTCGAGGCTTTGCGAGAGCAGCACCTGCCGGTTCTCCCACATCTGATGCAGCTCCTCCCAGCCGTCCTTGAGGGCGTTCAAACGCTCCCGTAGGAACATGTATTGCGGATCGTCGGAGGTGCTGCCCTCGGAGGTCAGCCGCTCTCCGTACTCCATCATGTTCTTGTAGTCCTCCGTGTAGTTGTCGATCTCCTCGCGGATTGACTGGTGCTGATTCAACAGTTTTTCGGCCTCGGGCAACGACGTGGGCGTGTCCTCGGAGGCCACGTCCGTCTGGGTCTTGGTCAGCCACGTCTGGAAGTGATCGAGATCCCGCAGGAAGCGATGTAGATCGCCGGCCTCCTCCAGCTTCGAGTCGCGCTCCTTCAGCATCTGTGTCAGCTGCTCCCAGATCAGCTCGATCTGGGCTATCCTCTCGCGGATGATCTGCGCCTCCTCGGGGTGCTCGTCCTCGATGCTGCTGGCCTCGCGCTCCAGGCTCGACAGCTTGGCCTGGATGGCGGCCAGGTCGCGGTCCATGCCGCTGAGCCGTCGCTGCAGTGTCATCACGCCGGTCAGGTCCATCTCCAGGCTGTCCGTTTCGGTGAGGATGCGCTTCTTGTCCTCGATCCACGAGATCGTCTCGCGGCACTCGATGTAGAAGGTCTGTACACCGTGGGCGGACTTGAGGTCGTCCATCTTCGCCTCGGCTTTCTCGCGCAGCGTCGACCACTCCTGGTTGAGGTGGTTTTGCCGCTCGAGGATCTCGTCCGAGTTCGGGTGCTCCACGTGGAGCAGCTGGCGGGCCAACTGATTGACCACTGCCACTCTGGAGGCATTGGCGTTCATTTCCTTGTCGAAGCCCTCGAAGCGGTGTTTCATGATCTCCACATCCTCGATGTCCTTGCCGGGCACCATGGTGTCGAGCATCTTGGTCTTTTCCTTGATCCACTGCTCCACCCCATCGGCCTCCGACATCAGCTTGTACAGGCTGAGGGCGTCGAGGAGACGCTGCTTGCGCAGCTTCGCCAGCTCCGTGAGCTCCTTGTAGCGGCTGTCGATCGCCTCGAGCCGCTTGTCCACGTTCGCCTTCTCCGCCTCGTTCAGCTTGAGGCTGTCGGCCTGCTTGTGCAGGGCATCGATCACCTCCGCGTAGTTCTTCAGCTCGTCGGCGACGTCCTTGTGCTTCTTCAGCAGCGACTGCACGTTGGCCTCGTCGCGGCCCACATCCTCGCTGGACACGATCCTCAGCGTGTCCAGCATCCAGTTGTCGACATCGTCCGCATCGGCGAACAGCTGGAAGTACTCGACGGCATTCTCCAGTCGCTGGCGGCGGTACTTGGTGAGGTCGAGCAGGTGATCCCACTTGGAGAGTATCTCCTTGAGGCGGTCCTTGATGCGATCGGCCCCAAAGTGGCCCTCGGTGATCAGCTCCGCACCGACCTTGGCCACGTTCTGCAGCTGGGGGTCGTGCGAGGTGATCTCCGACTCGAGGGCCTTGTGCTTGCTCAGCAACAGATTGACGGTGGTCAGATCGTGCCCGATCTCGTCGGTGGAGACGATCTGCTCCTTCTCCTTGATCCAGTTCTCTTCGTCGGCGGTGTCCCAGTAGAACTGCCAGAGCTTGCGGCTCTCCTCCAGCCGGCTGCGGCGCTCGACGGCCAGGCGCACCAGCTCCGCGTAGGCATCCTCCAGCTGCTGAACGCGGCTGACGATGATCTCGGGGTCGCAGGGCTTGTACGACTCCGGGTCGTCGCTGAGGAACTTCTGCGAGTTCTGAACGACAACCTTGACCCGCTCCCCCAGTATATTGATGTCAGCCTCGACCAACGAATGCTTCTGCAGCAGATCCTCAACGCCCATCAGATGCTTGCCATAGTCGTCGGTCATCAGAAGCTGCTTGATCTCCTCCATGTTGTCCAGGATGTAGAGCATCTCCTGGAAGTTCTGCTGCAGCTGCAACGAGATCTCCAGGCGCATGCGGCGTGCGCGCAACAGCTCCAGCAAATACGTCCAGAGCCGCATAACGTTGTCCTTGCGCAGGAGAATGCGCTTCACGTCATGATAACGCTCCGACTCGAGCTCATCGCAGACGGCCACCACGGCCTGGACGCGCTCCTCGTACGCAAAGATGTCCGTTTCGATGGCCTCGTGCTTCTTGGCCGCCGCCTCGACGGCTGCCAGATCGAAGCCAAAGTTGTCCTGGCTGACCAGGCGCTGGTTCTCCGACAGCCACGTCTCCCTCATGGAGGCCTTGCGGTCGAAGCGGGCGGCCAGCTGCTCGAGCTTCTCCTGCCGGATCAGCTCCTCGCGCAGGGCCAGCTCCCGCTCATGTTCGGCCTTCTCGAGCCGCTCCCAGGCCTTGTTGATGTCCGATATCATCTTGCCCTCCTTCGGGGTGTAGGGCTTCTGGTTGTTGGCGCGCATCTTCGACTGCAAAGTGAAGAGCAGCACTTCCAGGTTGCCCTTCTCCACGAACTTGGGCGGCTTCTCGATGGTGCGGTAGTTGGAGAACTGCGCCAACTGGCCCTGCACCCCCACAAGGGAGTTCTCGAACTCGCGCTCGCCCAGCGACGTGATGGTCGTCTCGATCCACTTGAGCAGGTCGCTGGTAAAGTGCTCATAGTCGTTGATCATCTTGTCGTTCTCCATGGCGATGCCCACCACCTTGCCGATGCGCTTGCCCTGCACCGTCTCCTGCTTCAGCTTGCTGAAGTAGTGGTAGTACGTGACCACGTACGTGATGATCGATTTCTCGTCGGGATGCTCCACGAACACGTCCTCGGCGTCGAGCAGCTTGGCCAGGCCCAGCTTGTCTTCGGCCACATCGAACGCGTTGTTCAGGTTGTGTATGGCATTCGTCTTTGACAGCTTCTCGAACTGCACCAGATCTGGACGGTGTTTGTGGATGATGGCATTGAACGCGAGACCGTCGCGCCACGACGTTGTGAAGTTCCTCACATTCACGTTCTGGTATCCGGCGGTCTTCATCTGACACCACAGCAGCAGGGCGTCCTTGGCCGATTTGGTCTCCTTGTTGTCCACCTCCTCGATGGTGATATCTTGAATCTGTTTTGTGCGGAAGGGAGGGACGGTAACAGTTACATATTCGATGCAGTGCGGGAAAAGTGTGTCAGTGACAGCAGAGCGTCCGAACGGGTTGAAGGAAGGTAGAAGCAAAAACAATATAAATACAATAGGAAGATGAGTAACGCCCACACATTTCAATGATACATGACTTTAGCGGCTTGGCTTTTGAAAGTGGCTCCAGGCTCTCTTCAAATTTTGTTGAAGAGCGGCAGCGGACGACTCAGATTTGAATGCAGGCGTGGACACGTAATCTCACGTTGTCTGGGCTGTCTCATTCTGACATTTCTAGAATACTAGGACACTTTTTGGCGAAGCTCGTCGCCAACATGAAAATAAGTGTTATTTTGTATGTCCCTTAAATGTGAATTTGAATATAGAAGAGAATATAATTATTTTGTTATCGTGGTGGAGGAAGGACGGTGGTGGCGCTGCACACAACCATTGAAATGCATGGGCGTTACTGATCTTAATATTAGTACTACATTTGTAGAGGAAAGGCTAGAAGGACTCACTTGGAAGCGCAAGATAATGGTCCAGATGAGGCCCAGATTGAGGGATGCATTCCCGTCGACAATGTCGTGGGAGCCAATGTTCTCGAGGTGCACACGCTGTTCCCTCAGAAACTGTAGGGCCTTGTCCACATTCTCCAGACAATGGATCCTCATCTTGCCCTTGGTGGGCTTGGGCAGACGCTCGCCGGACAGGACCTCGAGCAGCTTAATCAGATGCTTGCCATCCCGCATGTCCACATAGAGGTCGGCGATGCGGCAGTTCACACGGCACAGATGCGAATTGACCCACTTGGTGAAGGTCTTCTTCTGTACGCTCTCCCGCTCCTCAGCGAGGGCCTTGATGCGGCTCCGTTCGAACAGTCGGGAGCTGCTGTTGCCGCCATCGTATTCGTATTCGTCGATATATTCGTTGCCAGGCCCCTGACTGGGGTCCCATCGAACAATTGAGATGTCCGTCGTCATATTTGCTTATTTGAAACTTCTACAGTTTCCACACTTTTGGTTCTGTGTCTCTCACTGTTTCGTTAAAGTTGTGTTCTGCTCTGCTCTGCTCTGCTCCTTCCTCCTTCCTTTGTCGGTGTCAAGTCGCTCGTTTTTTATCCTAGTCCAGAACCGAATTTGTTGCCTTCAGAGGAGAATCACTGCAAAGGAAACGAAACAAAAGGAAAGGTAAGGTAAGGTATGGTAAGCATTGGGAAAACTGTGGAAAAATCGGTTGGACAATTTGTGTATGGATGATTCATTGAGGTGACGTCATGCGCAGGGTCGTCTGGGTCAACCAACAAGTCCGATCGCAACTGTACCTCTATCTCTCTCACTCTCTCTATCACTCGGACACACTCAGAAATACTCGTAGTTAACGCGATTACATCACACGCTGGCATCCCCCTCCCCAAAAGACAAGCAGAGTGCGAGTGTGAGGCTCTCTCTCTTTTTGTTCAACGGGCGGCACAACCCATGCCCATGCCCATCCCCATCCCCATGCCCATCCCCACACCAGCCGTATCCCCTCCTGGAGCAACATTTGATGAAATTGCAGGAAATTCAATTCACAAAAAGAACTATCGAAAACAAAACCCAGATTGAGTACAGAATATAGTACATCCATGATTGTGCACTGCTTTCCCCTTCCCAAAAGCGTTCACACTGTCCGCTGTTTCCATCTGTACACAACGCTCTACTGTAGAATAGATACCATTCCCACCAAAAAGCGTTCACACATTCCCGATTTCATCTCTACAAAACACGAATGAGCGGGGGGCTACCTATTATGTTACGCTACGGCTAACCAAGCGAACTTCTATATACATACATATCTCTACACAGCACAGGACTGCAGACATTGTGACCTATTCATACTGAATACCCGGAGTACATGCATATGTATATGGCTCAAAATGTGCATTTCAGAGCCATTTCGCACTATGTGGAGAAAACATAAATGATGGCCCATTCACACTGAAAACCGAGAGCCGCTACACACTGACCCATCTCTACACGAGAAATCAGTTGCACGAAAGAAGTATGTGCTCCCAAAAATCCCCATGCCACAAAAAAGCTGGGCTTCAACTCTCCAAGTGATTAACCGTACACGCTGTCGGCCATCATTCATTCGCACTATCCTCCACCACAGCAGCGGCAGTATTTTCGCACTTGTGCCAGAGACCTGCTAACTAAACGAAATGGGTTATGCTCGAATGTTGGGCTCGAACTTTGGATGCAATGAAAATACATAGTATGTTCATATGTTTAACTGCCTCTCGGTCTACTACAGTACATTTTTACTTGGCACTTTCTCCTGCTTTCACATTTCAGTTTGAGCCGACTGCAGTTTTCATTTCGATTTTGATTTCGATTTCGACGCGGACCTAGGTCAAGCGAGAATGATGCAAAATTACGGTAAATAGATATGTATGTATATACAACCGGTTACTATGTACATACATATGTGTGTGCTTATTTGTTTGTTCACGTATGTGGGTTGGTGCCTATGATAATGTCCTTTGACCTTTAGTCGCATTTACATTTACAGCACAGCACAGTACAGGTGCTAGATGGGGGTCATTCCTCCAGCAACACAATACATACACAACTGTATATCTGCTCTGGCACTGCTTTGAAACTGCTTTGGAACTGCTTTGGCAGTGGGTCTCTGCTCTGGTCTGGCTTAGGCTCTACTCCGGCTTTTGGTTTTCACGCTCTGCCCTACTCTGGCCTCTCCACAATTATGAGAGCTTCAGTCAAAGCTCTGCCACAGTCGCCACCGTAGTTACTGCTGATTTCATTTGTACTAATTTTGCGACACCAACAACAACAACAACAAAAACAGCAACAGAAAGAGAAAAACTTGTTAAAACAAACAATAGAAAATCAGCACACTAACACAAGCACCGAGAGCCACGTACATATGCATGAATGTTTCATTTCCATACTCACACACGCAAAAGTGGCTTCTATCTATTACGTAATATTTTTAATAAAACGAAGCTTAAATCTTGCCGCAACGCAAAAACAACAGCGAATGAGCTAACGAAAGAAAGAGCGAGCGAGCCCTCTCACGCACAATGGAAGAGAAAGATAGAGAGAGTCGAAACGGGAGAGTATTCATATTGTATTTGTTGTATATCTGAAGGTGGTGCACCAGTGCCAGCGGGTGGGGGTGGGAGTAGTAGCTCAGCCAGGGTTGGTTTCCTCAACTCAAAATGCACTCTCTCTTATTTTGTCACTCTCTTTCTCTCTCTCTCTCTATCAATATTGCTGTCTCCGTCTATCTATTCATCTTGCGATGTTTAATTATGATTGCCTGGCGCACAATTTATAAGTGATCTTATTATGAGTTCATCACTCACTCACTCATCATTTTTGTGAAGGCTGGCGCGAGAGAGAGAGAGAGAGCTGTCTGCCTCTCGAGAGCCGTCATAGGGAGAGAGTGCGTGCGGGGCGTGGAGGAGTTGTGGAGTGGTTGTGCAACTCCCGAGTTCAATTAAGCAGGCCAAGAGTTCAGCTCAATTCAGGCCCAATGCAAACCACCACCAAAGTCAAAGTTGTGTGTTTTTTCTGTTTTTGTTTCGGTTTCAGTTGCTTCTATGGAGAAACCAGTTTATTGGGGTGGGGTTGGGGATCACAGTATCACAATATTTGTTGTTCCTTTGCATTTTTTGAACAAGTTACATTATTTGGTTTTCCAGTTGCTGGGCTCCCCTCTTTATACGGCATGGGCACCTGGGGGCCATGAATTCCCATGTACGTGCCACAGCCTTCTGTGTATGTTCGTGTGTTTACAACTGTACAAGAGAGTGATAGCCGCTGATTTGTCATAAACAAGGTGGGCCAGAACATCACACTCGCACACACTCACACGAACTATCTTAGCAAAGAGCAAGTGCAGCCACCGCCACACTGTTTTCACCCATTATTGCCAGTGGTTTTCTCTCTTTCTTACAAAAAGCAACTTCAACTCGTGACCTCTTGCAGGGGAAAGGGAAAGGCAGCGGCGACGGCGACGGAGACGAAGGAGTTCTTATTTTTACATGAGGCGTATGGCTGTGCATGTGTGTGAGTGCCTGATTGTGTGCACGTAACTGTATTTCAAAGTGCAAGCGTATCTATGAGGAAGGAAAGAGTGTTCCTAGAGTTGTATTTCTGTACGAATCATAAACATACACATGTGTGTGTATTCATATATACACACATACATACATATGTACACATGTATGACTGAGTGAGTGTATCTCCGATTAGGCGATTGCCTGATATTTTATTTTATCACCAACTGACGCAAATGTTACTTAAGGCTCTTCTTCTTATGTTTCTGGTTCTGCTTATTATTTTACTTTGTGTATGCTCCCGGGTGTTCTTTATGCTCTTTCGGCGATTGCCGATCACTTTCTCACTGTTTCTTAGTTTTGTTTTGATTCGAGTTCCAGTTTCAGTCACTGCATTAATTTACCGTTTTTGAACAAACTTCTTATACATTTGTCCATTGAGAAACTCGAGGATGGGGGAAAAAACATAAAAATAAAACGAATCCGTCCGCCACTCGACACACACTCACGTCCAATTCGATTAGGAGGGCAGTAATGAGACAAGCGAACCACACCACACCACTGTGGGACTTGTACGCGCTCGCTCTACCCAAAAACCAAATGCCGAATGATGTCATCAACGGCAGCAGAGGCAGCTACAGCACCAGCGGCGCGGTGGCGGTAGAGCAGGCAATTTTAATCGATGATGTTTTTATTATGTATGTATGCGCACGGTCTAACCACTATATATTATATGCACAGAGCTTGTATGGTAGAGCACATTTATGTCCGCATTAGTAATTGGTTAGTTTAGTCCACTCTGATCTGGCCCACATTTCAATATCTGAGATACTTTTTTTTATACTCTGCTGCTTCTACTTTCTGCCACTCTCTTCTGAAAAGGTAGAAGAGATAGAGCTGAGGTAGGAAGCACAGCACTAGGGCGTTGGTCTGTTTTACCGACCGTTTTCAGCGTTATTTCGGCATTTTCACTGCGTTTCGCAACTCTCACTTACCTACTCGATAATTTTTCAGTTCCGTTTGCCCTAATTGATTCATAAAACACAAGAAATATCATAGATTTTACACGTTAAAATTTTTAATTTCGGTCTGGCGGATGAACTTTACTTGCGAGCAGAATGGAAAATGTATGTATTCAAAACACTGAGCAATTGGCACTAAAAAATACCAAAGTGCGCAATACAACTGTGTTGCTATTGATATTTGACATGGCATCTACGCGGTAGCTACACATTTTCTACATAATGGGAGAAATAAGCAGGTATGGATAACAGGCAAAACAGCCCTTACCCGATTAGCCGATATACCGATTTTGTCTTCAAGGTATATTGGGCCGAGATAAGATTCGAACGAACCTTGCAATTTTCCATGGGGTATTTGCCTGTTGTCCATACCTCTTTCTATAGACCATTCAAAATTACGCTCTTCCGTCACTTTTTTTCGTTGCATGTATGAGCAAGAGAGCAGAAGACAGCCCCAGCGTAGCCCTCAGAAATATACCGAAATATACCATTAAAAAAAAAAAATCGATTAAAAAACAACTTGATTACGGACCGCTCTAGCCCTAGTATATAATATATCGTAAATGGTCACTCTGGTGCTCACGTTCCGTTTTGTGTGGATGAGGATTTACGGAACACAAGCACAAGGATTCCCTGGACGAACGGATAGCTTACAAAGATTTGTTTTTTTGAATCCCCAAGAGTGACGGCCGGTTATCCGAAATGCTGGCCCCGGCACCACTAACCAAGATCACGCGTATCGAGATCGATATCAACAAGTTAGGACACTGGGCCAAAGTGAAGAAGACGCCGGTTCAGGTATACGATGTGTCCGAGCGTGTGTTTACATCGATGCAGAACCTGGATATCACCTCGCTGGCCAGCTACCCAGAGGCCGAAATCCGTCCAGTGCTGCCATCGCTGGTGCGCATGAGTTTGCTCTCGCCGCTGGACAACACCACATCGTCGATGGAGTCTCGCAAACAGATCCTGGCCGTTCTCATTGGCATCGAGGTTGTGAACAGCATAGTCTCCTATCTGCAGGTCAACTATCACGAACTAGAGAATGAACTGAAAAAAGAGCTGCAGACTCGCCAGAAGACCCCCTACTTTGAGGGCCAGCAGCAGGAGTATGGTCTGCAGTCGGGCATCGCCCTGGGCTTTGAACGGGCCGATGTGGCGCGTAAAGTCCGCGTCGTGCTCTCCGAGATATTCAATCTGCAGCAGCAGGTCTCCGATCAGAAACCCGCCGCCCACTCGGAGATGCTTGACGACGGAATCTACCTCGAGGAGGTGGTGGACATCCTCTGCATTGCCCTGGCCGAACTACCCTCCCTGCTCAACATTCTCGAGCTGACGGATGCCCTGATTAGCGTGCCCAACGGGTATCGCATTATCACTGCGTTGGTGGCCAATTTTCCCGACTGCTATCGCGATGTTGTCTCCCACGTGATTGCCAACTACGACGAGGATGGCAGTGACGGCAAGCACAGGCTCTCCCTGCTGATGTCCCTCAGCGAAATGAACCCCACCCAAGCACTGGCCAATCGAACGCTGTGCGTGGAAATGATGAAGGGGCCCTCCTTCATGCTTAAGCTGGCGCTTAAGCATTCCGACGATCTGGTGAGTGGTCCCGCAACCAAAGTAATCAAGCTAATCAACGCTAATGGATTTTTCTGAATAGATCCCCTTCCTCACGGGCTTGCTGCTGGGAAACGATCAGAACCTGCGCTGCTGGTTCGCGATCTACACACGCTCCAGTCAGAAGCGCAAGGGTGATGCCCTCAATCTGGTTCGTGTGGAGCTGCTCCAGAAGGTTGTAAAGACGACCACAAATGCGGCAGAGCTTAAGGACTTCAATCTGCAGGGCGTGGTGCTGATGCGGCTTTACTGCGCCCTGCGGGGCATCGGCGGACTGAAGTTCAATGACGACGAGATAAATGCGCTGTCGCAGCTGGTCACGAGCCGCCCCCAGCCGACGCCATCGGGTCTGAGGTTCGTGACACTGGGGCTGTGCATGCTGATAGCCTGCCCCTCGCTTGTATCGACTATTCCGCTGGAGATGAAGGCGATTGAGTGGCTGCAGTGGCTGACGCGTGAGGACGCCTTCTTCTGCAAGCGCTCTGGAACAAGCACCTCGCTGGGGGAGATGCTCCTCCTGCTGGCCATCCACTTTCACAGCAATCAGATAACAGCCATCAGCGAAATGGTCTGCTCCACACTGGGCATGCGCATACCCATCCGGCCGAACAGCACCAGCCGGATCAAGCAGCTTTTCACCCAGGAGCTATTTACCGAACAGGTGGTGGCTCTCAAGGCGGTGCGGGTGCCGGTGACGCCCAATCTGAGTGGGACCATACCCGGCTACCTGCCCGTACACTGCATCCACCAGCTGCTCAAGTCGCGCACTTTCCTCAAGCACAAGGTGACAATCAAGTCGTGGATCTTCAAGCAGATCTGCAGCGCGGTGCGGCCCATCCATCCCGTGATGCCCGCCCTGGTGGAGGTCTTTGTCAACACACTGATCATTCCGAATCCCACCGGCAAGGTCAACATTGATCACATCCACATGCCCTTCACCGAGGTGGAGATACTGCACGTGTTCCGCACCTCCCAGCTCACATTGTTCGGCGAGGACCTGCCGCAGATGACAGAAAGCGAGGAGCTGGCCAAGGTCGAGATCAGTTGCCCCCTCACTGCCCAGCTGCTTATGATCTATTACCTGCTGCTGTACGAGGACACGCGCCTGATGAATCTCAGTGCCATCGGCGGCCGGAAGCAGAAGGAGTACGCGAACAACTTCATGGGAGGCCTTCCACTCAAGTATTTGCTGCAGAAGGCCCACAAGTATCACAGCGAATATCAGTTTCTGTTCCATCCGCTTCTGCGGCTGGTCATCTCCAACTATCCGCACCTGAGTATGGTGGACGACTGGCTGGAGGAGCACAATCTGACGACCCTAGGCATCGAAGCCCTTGACTGTCCCTGTCCCGAACTGACGCCCGAGCAGCTGAGCCGCGCCCTCGAACACATCCAGACGAAGCCTCGGCTGGCCATACGCATATTCAAACAGCTCTTGCAGCTGCCCGCCGAGTCACTGGCCCAGTACGGCCAGCAGCTGGTGAAGCACATGCCGGTGGTATTTCAGAAGTCGGTGCCACGCTACATCAAGGACCTGTTCCACGATCTCTGGCTACGCCTGAATGCGGTTCTGCCCACTACGCTGTGGGTCATGTCGCTGCGAGCCATCACCAATAGCGCGGACTCGATCAATCGCCGGACCTTTGCCAATGAAAGCCTGCTGGAGCCAATGGAAGTGCTAAGGTAATTGCCACTAAACATATAGCTTTTAGAGGAGTATCTTGATTATAGCATCTCTTTACACAGCTGTCCCAGGCATGTGTTCTGCTCGCCATATCTGCTGATGATCATGCTGCGCATTCTTAAGGGCAGCCTGGCCGCCTCCAAAACATATCTGAACGTGTACATGCAGCAGAAGCAGGTGCTGGACAAGAACGGGCTGGTACAGACAGACGCCGACCGAGAGGAGCTGAAGACGACGCTGATTGCCTCGCAGGAGAGTGCTGCGGTACACATACTGCTTGAAGTTTTGGAGTACATGTCAAATAATTCCAAGGATCGCCTGTCCCATCTGGAGCTGCGCGAGATCCAGGGCATCATTGGGACATATGTGCACCAGGCGTTCATATCAGAACCGTCGCTGGCAAAGCTGGTGCACTTCCAGACGTACCCCAAGTCGGTGATCCCGATGATGGTGGCTAGCGTGCCGTCGATGCATATTTGCATCGACTTTGTGCACGAGTTCCTCAACGTCAACGAGATGGACAAGCAGATATTCACCATTGAGCTGACCTCCCACCTGGTCCTCAATTACTCGATACCCAAGAGTCTGGGCGTGTCCAAGTTCTGCCTGAATGTGATACAGACGACTCTGTCGCTGCTCACCGTCTCCTCCAAGTGCAAGTTCCTGCGCCACGTGCTGCCGGCCATGGTGCGGTTCGTCGAGACGTTCCCCATACTGGCCGACGACTGTGTCAACATTCTGATGAACACCGGCCGCAGCCTCCACTCGCAGTCGTCGCTGGGCGTGACCACGATGGAAATGCCTCTCACGGAGAGTGCAAAGCTCTGGTCGTACCGGGATGCCCAGATGCATATCGTACTGATAGAGGACGCTTTCAAAGCCCTGGTCTCCGCAGTGATGCAGAAGTCCGAGTTGTATTAGCCCAATACAGAAAACAGAATATAGAATACAGAGAATATGCTAGAATAATATAGAATCCATATCCATAGATGTACATAATTCCCGTTGTACCTTCCCCTGCCCCTGCACCCTTTTACCAATCTCCAAATTTGTTATAATGTGTAATAAAATTCATAAAATGACCAAAATAGCAAAATAAACATTTCCATGAAATTGAAGTTCAGCAACGCTGCAATAATTCTGTTCGGGACCAACATCCTTAGGAGAGATCGGAGTTCAAAGGCGACGATCGGGATTTAAATGCAGCGATACACATCTATGTATGTATGTACATACATATGTACGTATCTGCATAATAATCATACGAAAATAGTTTCTTATCTGAAACATTCTGACATTCTGCAGCGAAAAGTATAGAGGAAACTGTCGATATGTACATGAGTGGTTGGGTTCCGTTGGGTTACACTCTACATATATTAAGAGAGCCGCCATGAAAATTACTTTATTCGTAACAGATTTCAAGACTCTCATTATAAACATATAATAAAATATCATAGCGCCAGCGTAGCTAATGCAGGGATGCTTAGTCCCCGATATGTTCCACGCTATCTCTGGCTTATAAGTGGAGTCATCGCTATCGTCAGCACTGGCCTGGCCATCGACCATCGATAGCAACAGCGATGCAGCCCTAATGCCCAAGACCAAGTCGAACGCTGGGTGCATTTTTGTTGTTATTAAAGCTCAGCTCGGATGTGGAATAACTTTTATTAGTATATTTAAACCGTTTAATTAAACGTATTGGAGCTGTGAAAGTGCAACAATTGTGAGTTAATGTTGAACAAAAAGCGAGACAAACTACAACTTTTCACTTGCGTTGGGAGAAGTTTTTTCCTCAGTTTTGTGTGTGTTTTACGATGCTGATTCGTAATTGTCTTCTTGTATACGTCGTGTACGCTCTTGCTCGCTCGCTCGCTCTTGGTCTTTGCTCTCCCAACGGCATCTCTATGGCCCGTACCCGTGTATGAGTGCTCTCGTGCGTGTGTGTTGTCTTGTGTTTGTGCCTGTACAAGCTGGTTGGAAAATAATTAAAGCAAATACAACTCCAATTTTTTGTTAGAATTTGGTTAATGCCATCATTAGAAACAAACGCAAAGAATACAACAAAAGAAAGTAGCTTGTCTGATTATTCGCCCCGTGGCCTTGCTTCGCCTTTGTGCGCAACTGCAGGTAATTGTCGCAACTCGTGTGTGAGAGAGAGTGACTCTGATAGAGCGAGGGAGAGGAGTAGAGATGAGAGTGGAGGTGGAAGTGGGAGAGAGACGGTGATGGAAAGACGGATGCGGCAACAGTGTTTTCTGCATCAAATCCGAATTTCGGCTGGAAACAGTTCAATGAAGTTACACCAAAATTGTTTGTACTCTATCTCTCTCTCTCTTTCTTTCTGTGCCCACCCCCCTAAGCTCTGTCACTGCCCCACCCGTTGCATATTCAACTGCACTTTCAGCCAGAACTACTATCGACTCCCTACCCCCGCCCTTGCCCCTGCCCCAATGGGCTGGTAAAGTGAATTGAGAAGCAAGAACAACAATAACCATAGACTGGGGTTCTGCTCGCTTCTGCTTTGTCGTTGTTATCGTAGGCCCTGCAGTTGTTCTTGTTGTTTTTGTTGTTGTTGTTGCTGTCGGGCAGCCCGGGAATGTAGATTGTACAGGAAATCTGTTGCTGGAACACTTCCATCTCTATGGGGGCCTGCAGCAGACAAGCAGCACCATCACCGCTGCCAGTCCAGTGTCTGTGTCTCCAATTTCGATTCTGCGTGCTGCACTTGCAGTTGGAGCACAACACAACACACACACATTTGCATACCCATACCCTCACACACACATACACGTGGAGGAGGTTTCGCTTGCAATAATTTGTAATGCCGGAAAAGCTCAATTAATGTTTAGAGTAGTACGAGTAGAGTAGTAGTAGGGGGGTAGTAGCTGGTGCTTATGTTTATTTGCATTGGGCTCTTGGCTTTACTTTCGCCCTCATTGCGCCCCCTCTTTTCGGCCCCTTCAATGTTTATTGAAGAGTGGTACACACCCACACGACTGCAGCCGCAGCAACAATTCGTATTTTTCGCCTTCATTCAGTAGCTGTTGTGGAGAGCTGGAGAGCGCGACCAGCAGGAAGGATAGAACAGGATAACAACAGCAACATCTGAAAATTAGGAGTGAGAGAAATGCACTAGCAACAACAACAACAAATCCACCCACATTGAGTGGATGCGGCTCAGCTCTCTCTCTCAGTTATCGGAGGCAGGCTCTCTTTGCTCTCTGGCACTCTGGCTCTCTGGCTCTCTCACTCTCTCTTTTGCTGTCTTGCGCTGTTTGTAGCAGTCAGCAGGCAGGCAGCAGACAGCAGCAGCAGCAGCCAGCAGAAGCAGCCGCCGCACCGCAGTCAAGCCAGGAAAAAGGATTTGTGCTGCAGACAGATTTTCCCATAGAAAAATGTTGTGAAATCCAGGTACTGGCTCGGTAATGGAGCATGGTCTAGGGCAAAAAAAAGATGCGGGGATTGCCAGCAAATGTGAAATCAAGCGATAATCATCTGCAGTTTGAAATCAATTTGGGCACATTTTCCGCTTTGCACTGGCAAAGACAACAAAAATGAAAAAGAAAAAATAAAGTCAGTTTTTCTTTTGTCACCGCAGAAGCCGCCAGGCTCTCTCTCTCTATGTATCTCTGTGCAGCAGAAATGTGTGTCGGGCGGGGGGTCCATCCGTGGATGTATCCGTAGCTGCGTAGTCAATCGTATCTTGTGGGTGAAACAAAAGTCTAGGGAAAATTGAAAATTGCAAAAATGAGAGGAGAATCCTCGACCAATATGCTGACTGCTCTCCTCTTTTTGCAGGTGCTTCAAGATGCGTCAGTTCAACATCTCGGTCATTGGACTATCCGGTACCGAAAAGGATCGCGGCCAGGTGGGTGTGGGCAAGTCATGCCTGTGCAACAGATTCATGCGGCCGATGGCCGACGACTACTTCATCGATCACATATCAGTGCTCAGCCAGAGCGACTTCAGCGGCAGGATCGTGAACAACGACCACTTCCTGTACTGGGGCGAGGTGCGCAAGACCACGGACGAGGGCGTCGAGTACAACTTCAATATCATCGAGCAGACCGAGTTCATGGATGACTCCACATTCCAGGCCTTCAAGGTGGGAAAAATGGATCCCTATTCGAAGCGCTGCACCGCCACCAAGGTCTTCTCGGCGGAGAAGCTCATGTACATATGCAAGAATCAGCTGGGCATCGAGAAGGAGTACGAGCAGAAGGTGATGCCCGATGGGCGGCTGAGCATCGACGGCTTCGTCGTGGTGTTTGACGTCAGTCCCGTGCCAAACCGCAGTGTGGAGAAGCAGGTGGAGTTCGTTCAGAATGTGATCGCCACCATTGTGAAGAACAAGAAGCCGCTTGTCCTGGTGACCACAAAGAACGACGACGCGTACGAGCTGTACGTGCGCGAGGCGGAGAAGATCAGCCAGCGGAAGGATTACAAGAGCACGGTGCAGTTGATCGAGACATCAGCCCACGAGAGCATCAACATCGATTTGGCCTTCCTCATGCTCGCCCAGATGATCGACAAGGTGAAGAATCGGGTGAAGATCATATCATACCAGGAGTCGGCCAAGTCACGCAAGGAGCTGCTGGACACCAGATCGGAGGCCGTCACACGGCTGATACGCAACCAGATCACTGACTACCACATCCTCTGGTCGCAGGGCTCAAAGATGCTCTCCCAGTACCGCGAGTGGAACGAGTTCTTGAACATATTCGGACACGAGGCCGGCCAGAAGCTCTTCCGCCGCCACATGAAGAAGCTGCGCGATGACCACCTCAACAAGAAGCTCCACCAGTATCTCGACAAGTTCGCCTTGGCCCTCGAGTACATGCTGCCGGACACCGGGGCCCTGAACATCAGCGATGACGATGCCTGGGAGTGTGCCCGGAACTATCTGCAGAACCACATCGAGTTTGAGCAGTACTTCTTTGAGTGTCCGCAGGCCTCCTGGACCGAGTTGGTCGACATGGACGAGGCCGAGGACGAGGCGCGCATCCCCTTCGATGTACTGGAGACCTCCGAGGCAGAGACAGTATTCCGCAATTATCTGAATTCCGTGCAGCAGGACAAGAAGAAGATCGGGTAAGTCTACCGAAGCAGAAATCCTGACGGTGCCGATACTCATCCTTCTCTTCCTGTCAATCCTCAGCTGGAAGCAGCAGTTCAAGATGCTACTGGAGGAGTCCGGCTTTGTCACGCCCGGCAAACAACTATCGGAGGTGCGCGTCCTGTTCATGGGTCGTGAGTGCTTCGAGGCCCTCTCCGAGCACGACTGCCAGCAGATCTACGACATCCATCAGGACGAGATCATCGAGAAAAGCAAACAGAACTTTGTCGAACTGCTCCTGGAGCACGCTCAGTACTTTCTGCAGTTCAAAAACGTGGACATTATTACGCAGGAGGATGTGCGTCAGATCACGGATGTCATCCAGGAAGACTCACGCTACAAGATGCTCGACCGCTTGGACCAGGAGCGGCGTGTCATGCTCGTCCAGCATCTGCGCTTCATCCACTGCCCCATTCGTGACCATTGCCCCTTTTTCAACAACTGTGTGGACAGCCTGATTGAGGAGGTTCTCTCCGACAAGTCGACCACAAGCAACCACAAGACTCCGGGGGGAGTCGGTGTAGGAGTTGGCGGTGGCGGTGGCGGCGGTGGCTGGAAGACGACTGGCAACGGCACCGATCGCACGCTCAATCTGCTGATCGTTGGATCGGAGCACCTGGCCAGCGATCTGCTCAACGACATCCGCATCTGCACGGGCAGCAAGGGCGAGTATATCTACGAGAATCAGACGTACTATCTAAACTATCGCATAGCCAACGGGGACATGGAGGCTTTCAAGGCCATCGATGTGTATTCGAGTGGTGAGTGGACAGGCCAGATCCTGCAGCTTCTTCTCCTCATTTCACTTCTCTCATGGGAGACCCTCCACTCCACTCTCTTTTTTGTAGGCCTCATCTGTGTGTACTCCAATCAGCAGTCGTTTGAAACGCTCAAGGACAACTTGGAACGGACGCTGCTCTGTAATTTGGAGCTGGAGGATAAGTTCGAGAATCTTCCCATTGTGCTGGTGTACCAGCCGCAAGACCTCAAGGAGAACGAGGTCGAGTATCTGCGCAGCGAGGGCATGCGTCTGTCGGAGATGCTGCACTGCGATTTCATCGACCACACGCAGAACCATCAGAAGTATGTCTACGATATTCTGAACATTGTCATCCTGTCGCTGAAGCTGACCGAGATGAAGAGCTACGATCCGTATCCCTCCAACCACACCGATCTCCGTATCCTGTGCTGCATCTTCTGCGGCGATCAGTACGATATCGAGAACATTGTCCAGCCGCTGGTCGCCGAATCGACGCTTGTGAAGGCCAGCGAGCACTCGATAATTGTCGATGTGTTCATTGGGGATGCCAAGCGGCGGGTCGAGTTCATACTCTCCTCCTACCATGGCACCAATCAATATCGGGATGAGCTCATCCACGGCTACATCTACTTTTACTCGGCGAAGCGTCGCTCATCCCTGGCCAACCTCAGGTAAAAGAACTAAGCGGATAGGGATCTTTGCAAGCGCTCCCTCTTACTAATTTATGGGTTACGTTGACAGCATTTTGGCCGCCCAGAATGCCAACATTCCGTTGCAGATCATTGCGGTGACGGAGAGCGGAGGAGTCAATGCGTTCTTCAACAGCGATATCTGTCAGTTTCTCATTACCGAAGGAAATGCCGTGGCCGATCGTTTCAAGGGGAGCTTCATGACATTCTCAGCGGATCAGTATGTTAAATGTAAGTGCATCCAATCCCAATCCGCCAGTCCCTGCCAATCCATAAACGGTCGGATCAATCCTTGATCAAGTCGAATGCTGAATGTTGATCTGTTTTTGCAGTTGCATTCTATAATCCATTCCTGAAGACCTCCTGGGACAACAAGTACGAGGTGGAGAATCTGCATGTGGAGGAGTCAATTACTTTAGATTCGGGGGAGGGCACGCTGGAGAGCTCGGTGAACCAGATGCCGCGCCCACCTCCCCGCCACGAGAGCTATATGCTGTCGAACACATTGGGCACCGATGGTTCCGGCAGCGAGAATTACGAAATGCTTCCTACCCGATCTCTCAACTCATTAAATGGTAAGACAGAGGGCCAGAGAAGGAAGAGACAACGCGCCAAACATAACAGATGCCTCCTTCATGTATTGTTTTGTTTTATATCGCATGTTCCGCAGAAGAAAGAGATATATCATTAGATGAAATCTACGACGAAAACAACGAAAAGCCCAAGCACCTGCACCAAAGTAAGTTCCATGCTGGCGGTCACTGAAAACCAAACCAAACCAAACCAAACCATCTACCCACCCACCCAAAAGAATAAAATACTCTGACCAAGCGAAACCCAAAACCAAACCTCAAGCAAAAACCAATCCAAAAACCTCAAACCAAGCAAACACCGATTCAGAATATTCGTGCGCCATAAAACACCAATTCAAAATACAATATACAAATATAATAATAATAATAATAATAATAACTAGCATTCGTACCAACCCGCCTCTACCTACCTACCTACATACATACATATATATAAATATATATGTATATATAAATATATATATATATATATATATATATATATATATATATATATATATATATATATATATATATATATATAAATAAATATATATATAAATATATATGTATATATAAATCATATATATACAGTCAGCACAACATTTATTCGGACACTCGTCTATGTCAACTTTCTTTATAAATAACTTGAAAAGTATTTAAGTTTGACAAAAAATTTTTATTTCATTATGAACATGGATATTATTACTACTAATTTCAAAACAAAAAACAAAAAAAAACTTCTTTGGCGTATCAAAAAAAATTAAAAGTATCAAAAAAGCCACTTTTTTACGCACAACAATTATTCGGACACTTTATATTTTGTACGAAAAAAACTTATTGTCCCCAATTTTTTCTGATTTCAATATTTGGTGGGGCCGCCATTAGCTTCAATAACAGCTTTTAGACGTCGGGGCATACTTTTTACCAAATGATTGGTTTCATTTGGATCAATTTTCTCCAATTTCGTCATCAGACCCGTTTTAAGGATTTCCTTGGAGGAAATTTTATGTTTCCTAATTTTTTTTTCTAGCAAATCCCAAACATGCTCTATGGCGTTCAGATCTGGTGACTACGGCGGCGTTTTTAACTGCTTGCACTGATACAACGACCATTCTTGGACCAAAAACGAGGTATTTTTGGGGTCATTGTCTTGTTGAAACAAGAAATGCATCGCTTTAAGACCCAATTTTTCGACACTCGCCATTGAATTGTCAGTCAAAATTTTCTTGTAGATGTGTTTGTCCATCTTGGTCTCAATCAACACCATTTGCCCAGGTCCAGCTGCTGCTATACACCCCCAAACCCTTACATTTCCACCGACATGCTTCACTGTTGGTATGAGGTCTTTCTCTTTCATGGCTTGATTATCCTTTCTCCATACTTTGGATGGTCCATCATGTCCGAATATATTATATTTAGACTCCTCATTAAATATAACACTCTCCAAAAAAGAATCTGGCTTATTTAAGTGAAGTTTTGCGAACTCCAATCTTTTTTTTTTGTTCACATCGGAAATGAAGTGAAGCATGTCGGTGGAAATGTAAGGGTTTGGGGGTGTATAGCAGCAGCTGGACCTGGGCAAATGGTGTTGATTGAGACCAAGATGGACAAACACATCTACAAGAAAATTTTGACTGACAATTCAATGGCGAGTGTCGAAAAATTGGGTCTTAAAGCGATGCATTTCTTGTTTCAACAAGACAATGACCCCAAAAATACCTCGTTTTTGGTCCAAGAATGGTCGTTGTATCAGTGCAAGCAGTTAAAAACGCCGCCGTAGTCACCAGATCTGAACGCCATAGAGCATGTTTGGGATTTGCTAGAAAAAAAAATTAGGAAACATAAAATTTCCTCCAAGGAAATCCTTAAAACGGGTCTGATGACGAAATTGGAGAAAATTGATCCAAATGAAACCAATCATTTGGTAAAAAGTATGCCCCGACGTCTAAAAGCTGTTATTGAAGCTAATGGCGGCCCCACCAAATATTGAAATCAGAAAAAATTGGGGACAATAAGTTTTTTTCGTACAAAATATAAAGTGTCCGAATAATTGTTGTGCGTAAAAAAGTGGCTTTTTTGATACTTTTAATTTTTTTTGATACGCCAAAGAAGTTTTTTTTTGTTTTTTGTTTTGAAATTAGTAGTAATAATATCCATGTTCATAATGAAATAAAAATTTTTTGTCAAACTTAAATACTTTTCAAGTTATTTATAAAGAAAGTTGACATAGACGAGTGTCCGAATAAATGTTGTGCTGACTGTATATATCATATACATATGTATAGATCATATATATTATATATTCATTCATTCATTCATTCATTCATTCATTCCATTGCCATTTCCATTGCCATTGCCATTTCTCATTCTCGCCAAAAATACATAAGTGCGCCATATACTCCATATATACTATATATACAATATATACTATAATCTATAATGATTAATGATGATAATTATGAATTAATTAATTAACGATTAATCTTAACCAACTTTTTATCGATTTATCTCTGTGTGTGTGTCATTGTTGTTGTCATTTTTTTGCCCATTGCAAATCGAAATTATTTGCTCAAACGAAACGAAACAAAACAAAACAAAAAATACTCGAATCAAAAAAAAAAAAAAAACAAACGAAAACTATATAAGGATTCCAGATATTCCCTCCTCCAACAACTCCTCCAGAGCCAGCCCCTCCAGATCATCAGCTCATTACATGCACATATAAGAGTCAATTCGTTTCGGCTTCAGAATCAAGTTTGGAAGAAATAACATGTAATCTAACTATTTGAATATATTTCACCCTATTTATTCCTATTCCACCTATAGTTTTTTGTTCTCTCTATCTCTCTCTCTCTCTCTCTCTCTCTCCCTCCCTCTCTCTTGGTCTGTGTGTCTCTCTCTATCTATGTTTTCTATCCTTTAGACTTTTTTTGTTATTGATCTTGTCTTCACTCAATAAAAACACCAACAAAATGTCACCAACTCCCAGTATTCCGCTCCACATCCAGCCCCACATCCTCAGAGGAGATTCCCCTGATGCCCCAAGAAAGATCTGGATAGCGATACCCCTTGCGGATGAAGATCTGTCATATAACATCGATTTTTGGACAAAAGATAAGCTTCGTCGCCTTTGAGCGCGACACGCGAAGCCGTGTAGGAATGATTCCCTACAAAATCTCACTATGTCCTTTTACACTGTAGAAAGTGGAACCGATCCTATATCGATCTAGTATTTTTCCCAGAAGATAAAGAAGTAATAATTTTAATAAATGAGAAACCAAAAATTATGGTTTAGCAGGATGCTCTTATGTGAAGAGTTGTTTCGAACCATTTTTGAACTCGATGGAATCCAGTGTTAGCTTTGGCCAAAAAACACCGCAAGGGCCAGGTGGAAAATCTCCATTCTTCCTTCCTTACTTCCTTCCTTGTCCTTTAGCAATCAATGCTCTCCCTAGAGTTTCCCATTTCCTCTTATTAGCTATTGTTTATTTGGGTTTTTTGGGTTATTTCTTTCTGTTTCGGTTGATCCTTGATTTTTTTGGGCCGCGGGCTGTCTGATATATACATCTATATCTATGTACATACTATATAAACCATGTATCTATAATCCCACAAACCCCGACACCACTCCACTCCACTCCACCCCAACCCAGCCGACCCCCAAACATCGATCGGAATCGAATATTGTACAAAAGTTTTTCGTTTGTTTGCTGTTCTCGTTCTTGTTATACTTTTGCTTTGCCCTCTCTTTGCTCTCCCCCTCTCTCTCTCCCTCTGTTTTTGTGGAAGCTTCTTCATCCATCTGCAGCGCTGTGTCAAACCGAGACTGATCTGGTTTCTCCCTTCTGGTTCTCGTTTCTCTTTCTCCCATAAACTTATGCACACACACACACATATAAGCAGCGGACGTCAGCGGGTCTAAGGATTCATTGGCCACCCACGATGCAGGTTAATCTCTTAATGCTCCTCCACTCCTCTCCAGAATGCATCAGCATGCACCTCCCATAGATTTACCCCAGCTAGCTGCCTGAATCCCCCCGCCCCCCACTCCTGCTCCTGCACCTGCACGCAGTTTGCTCCGCTAGACTCCCTCCCATCACCACCACCACCACCACCACCACCATACCCCTCAAATTTAGCTGTAGATGGACTGCTCCTCCCTCTGATGAGGAACGATGAAGCGGGGAAGAGCCGAACGAACCCCTCTCTCTTAGGCCTGCCTAATCCGATCTCCCACTCTCTTTCCAAATCAGAATGGCTGGAGGACAAGAGCGATGGGCGACGCAACATGAACAAGAACTCGATTTGGAACAACTTCAGTGGCTCCACACACGCCTACACCACGGGCCGGCGGCACATTGACTCCAATCTGAACAAGATCCGTCCGAAGGGTCCCAGCCAAACGCTGAAGGTAGGCGAGGCGCCTAGTCGCAACTGCCCGGCTATGAGCTCCTCCACCTTCACATTGCCCACACAGCCGCCGGGCAAGCTGAACATGAAGAACTTCCAGCTGGTCAGCGAGGCAGTGGCCAAGATGAACTTCACGGGCTCCGGCTCCGGGTCGGGCTCTGGCTCCGGCTCTGGGTCGGGCACTGGCCTGGGCCTGTGCACCGGCAGTGGAAGCATGGCCGACTCGTATCTGGGCGACTGCGAGCCTGTGGGAAAGGATGGCAAGCGGTATGATCACGCCCAATTGGATGGAGAGGACGAGGACTCCGAGGAACTGGCCGAGTACGAGCAGATATATGAAAACGAAGGTAGGATCGATAGGATCGGGAGGATTTGGACCTCACCTCAAGCACGGGATCTCAATCATCTACCCGAAAAAACTCGAATCTCAGCTCACCCTCAAATCACTCGCTACCGCTACCACTACCACTACCGCACCCGATCCCGCACCCGCACCCGCACCCGCGATCCCTCCACACTCTGTTCACTGTTTACTCTCCCCCAGGCAGGGCATCCTTGCATATCCTTGAAACCCAACTCAACATTCCCAGCTGACCACAGAATCATTTTCTCTGCTTATTATCCCTACCATCCACAGACTGCACCGAGTCGGACAGCTGCGCCAGCTCCACAGAGCGACGGGTGCGCCAGCAGAATGCCTATTTCAAGGCCAGCAGCAAGGCAAGCAAGGCCAGTGCCAAGAAGCAGAAGAAGAAGAAGGTGGCCATACCCGTGCAGACACCGAGAGTGCCGCCCTTTGGCTCGTATGTGAGTCCGCCGGAGATTCCGCTGCACTATCAGCGCATGGCCATCGTCGGGGCAGGTGAGAAAAGTATGTGTCGTGTTTGTGTCGTTTGTGGTGTTTCGTGTGGCACCCAATCCTCCTCCTATACTTTGATCCTGCTCCTACTCTTGCTCCTTACATACTTCCTTCGCTTGGGTTTGTAATTGGATATCTGCTGTTTCTGTTTCTCTCTGCCCTCTGCCCACTCTTCGACTCACGCCTTCACTGAGTCATGCCCCCACTCATCATGTCTTGCTTCCCCTCACCCTCTTCCATCCACAGAGAAAACAGAGGCTGGTGTTCCGGAATTCATGAAGAGCGACAAATCCCCAGAGGTAAGCTCAAGTCCATACTATCGATCATAGATCTTTATCTGACTCTTTTGCATTGCGTTTAGTATTCCATGGTGCCAGAACTGACGGCAGCTGGGATCTTTGGCGCTGAGAATCTGCCCGAGTACAACATGAATGCCAAATGCCTGAAGGACTTTGAGAAGCTCGAGAAGAGGCGCATCAAGGAGGAGGCGGCACGCCTGCGTAAGCTGCAGGAGAAGGAGAAGGAGCAGGAGAAGAAGCTCAAACGGAAGCTCAAGCAGAATGCCAAGGGACTGGCCGAGTCCGTGGAGGCGCAGTTCGGGAAGCTAATGATCAGCTCCGAACAGGGCGAGATACCCATTTTCCTCAACAAGTGCGTGGAGTTTATCGAGAAGGAGGGACTCGACTCGGAGGGCATCTATCGGGTGCCGGGCAGCCGGGCGCATGTGGATATGCTCTTCCAGCGTTTCGAAGAGGGTAAGAGGAGGAGTATCCAAACCTTCGTCAGTGATGTATTTATTGTTTTTTTAATTTTTTTCATGCCAATTCAGATGTCAACACCGTCATCGATGTTCTGGACATACCCGTCAATGCCGTTGCTACGGCGCTGAAGGACTTCTTCTCGAAACGCCTGCCGCCTTTGTTTAGTAAGGACATCATCAAGGAGCTGGAAGAGATTGCTGGTGAGCATAGGACATATGACCCAATCTTGTCCCAATCTCACGCGCCTTTTCGCCTCGTTTCAGGCTCTCGTGGAGTGGGAGTGGGCTCCTCCAAGTTGAACGTGGAGGTGAAAACGGATCGTAGCTGCCGCTTGATAGCTTTAAAATCGCTGCTCCAGAAGCTGCCCCCCATCAATTTTGCCATACTCAAATACATATTCCAGCACTTTGTGCAGTAAGTGATGGCAACCATTGGCTTCGCCTACAGGCAGATGCCTCATTCATCAGTTGTTAATCTCTCAATCCTTGCAGCGTCTCCGACAACTCCAAGCTAAACAGCATGGACAGCAAGAACCTGGCCATCTGCTGGTGGCCCACCTTGATACCCATCGACTTCACCGACATGGGCCACTTCGAGCAGCTGCGGCCCTACCTCGAGGACATTGTCCAGACGATGATCGACCAGTTCCCCTATTTATTCTGCGGCAAGGATGCGTTCGTAATGGTCTAGATATTGGACCCACAACAACAACAGATCATAGATAGACTCAATGTTCGCGTGCGTGTTGTGTGCGGTGTGTGTGCGGTGTGTGTGTGTGTGTGTGTGAGGAGTGTGCCATGTGTGTGTAAGTGTGTGAAACATGGATAGATGTGAAAGAGATAGAGCCATAGCTTGGAAGGATAGGAAAGGAAGAAAGAAATAGAAGGCAGCCCATCGATCGATCGATTCATTTTGTGGAGTAGTAGGAGTCTAAGAGCAGGCGCGTAATGATGAATACTATATATATACATACTTCATATATACGATGATGATATTATCTGTGTTTTTTTTTTTTTTATATCTATGTGTGCGAGTGTATCTGTGTTTGCATCTGTAGCTGTATCTGCATGTGTAAAGTATTTGGGGAACGTGGGGAGAATAAGTGAACACTTGGCTAAGTAGGGTATATGTATATTTATTTTTTATATACTTGCATATATGTATACACACATACATATATGTCTATATGTCTACATTTATGTATGTGTATGTATATATATATATATATAAATGTGCTATATATATGTATATGCATGTAACTTATATATTTTATGTACATCAGAATACATATACAACGTGTGTATTTGTGTACACACAAATATATATATGTATATTATATATATATATTTTGTATATCCAATGGCTTTGTTGTGTTTCCGTGATATATGTAAGCGCGCGTCAAGTGTTTTCTCTGTGTGTCCATTGTCGTTGAATCCATTGAGTGAGAGACACCCTCATCCACCCTCCTTCCAGAGATCTAGTGGGACTGTGGCAGGGGGCTACAGCGCCAACGACAACGCACAACTAATATAAAATAAAATACAATTTAAAACAAAAAACAGAGATCAAGTAATGAAGAAACAAACAAACAAACACACAAACAAAAAAAAAACGAAAAACTGCGGGAAAAGGATTAATACAATTTACTGTATATCTTTGTGTATGCTATAACTGTAACTGTAACTGTAACTGTAACTGTAATTGTGTCTCGTAACTCTTACTGTAACTATAACTGTAGCTTAAATTGTATGTTCAAATGACCCAGATCAAGATCGAGTCAACACCAATTTCCACAGTACGTGCATACACAGAACATTTAATGAGAACGCTAGATATCTAGATATGTCTACAATTAAAGCTATATATCTACTATATCCATATGTATTGTGCGTATGTATTATATTTATACATAATATTATAAGTGGGAGAAGTAAGAATGTTGACGAAAAGCAAAGCCAGAGGATCTATGGATCTGAATCCCGCCATTCAGATCAGGCTCAGAAGCAGATGGCGAAGATCCGGACAAAATCTAATATACGAGCTAAACTAAATGTGCATCTCAGTGTGTGTGTGTGCGTGTGCGTGTGTCTGCGCGTATGTATGTGTTCCACTATGCATGTATGTGTTATCCAATTAGACGTAACCCTAGATATATGTATACCCATATATGTATATGATAATGCCGATTCTGATAATTACCGCGTAAAGCTAATGAAATCTCCAACAACTGGAAGCCTCCCCCGTCCCCACCCTCAAAACAAGGAAAAACCCACAAAACAAAAACAAAAATCTGTAACACACACTCCAATCTCTCCACTCTACTACACTGATTGTCTAAACGATATTCGCATTAGCCGGGCATTTAACCCTACATACATACATACATACATACATACATATATGTAATACATACTCCATACTCTCTCTATATCTTTCTCTCTCTCTCTCGGCTAAGTAATTGTGTGTGGGTGTGTGTGTGTAATGTTCCAAAATTAGCGAAACAACAAATTATACAACAATGCATACATATATTTTAACTATCGATGCGCTGCACGAGGGGCAGGAGGAGTGCAAGCATCACGATGGATGGGGCGAAGAAAACAAAAATTGTAGACAACATAAGCCTAAGTGTTATTTCTTGTAATTGAGCATTAATTTTTTTATATAAAACGAAAAACTTAAATATGTAATTATATATACGTGTGTATTGTATCTTGTGTCTGAACGGACCTCAAACTTAAACAAAAAAACAAAACAAAACAAAAAAACGAGAGAGAAGAAGTGGAAACAAAGCAAAGGAAAAGGCTCAAAAAATGGAAGAAATGGAAAACGAGATGAAATCTGTTGCCAAAAACAGAGAGAGGAGGAGAAGAGACGTCAGAGGATGAAGAGGAATAAACAATTAACCATTATATAGTATAATTTGTATAGATGTGTGTCTATTGCATTATTTGTACACGTACATATATATACCGTCTATGTATTAACGTATATATGTGTATGCATTTATTTATATACGCTAAAAAAAAAAAACGAAACAAAACAAAAAACCAAGCAAAAATATGTCTTAAAACCAAAACTAAAAAAAAACGTAAAACAAAAGAAACAAAAAAAAATTGTAATTGACGTGATGTGTAATGATATTTTTAAAAGCAAATTTTATGCCACGCCCATGCTAAGCAAAACCACACGATACTCCTCTCCACTATCCTCTGTCATTACCCGTTCCCGTCCGCGTCCGCTCCCCCCGCATAAACCATAAACCAGCCACATGCCATGTTCCACAGACGTCGATCACTTCCCAAATCCACCACACACAACACAACTCGTCTCCCGGGCCCTCCCCACCTGGGAATCCCAGCTGATGAGTTAGGTAGCACACATATCCACTATATCCGTACATATATATGCTTGTGCTACCACTGATCCTGGGGCCCTGCAGAGGTGAAAGATCCACAATAGCATGAGAGGAGAAAAAAGGAAAGAAAAATCATAAAATGAAATCAAACGAAACGAAATATGAATAAATTTGTGGGCATTTTCCAAATATTTGTGAAGCATTCGGAGTAAGAGTTTTTATTTAAGGGATTTTGCGATCTTAATATTTAAGATGAGGGCACAGGGCGCTGCCTTGGCAGCTGCAGTCGCATCTCTTCTGAATGGACACATAATTAGATCATACAAAATATGCATTGGGACTCACACTACGAAAAAGGTTCCAAAGGAAAAAAGATGACGTCGGGGTCACCAAAATGTTGGGCGCTGCCATCTCTGACGGCGGCAACTCTGACTCCACATTTACGAGAAAGATTTCTCCGCTGTTAGATTTTATTTTACGGTTTCATTGTTCGATGTTTTAGTGTAAAAAGTTAGAGAGCGTAGTGGTAAACTACGTGTAGTGTGTAAAACTGCAAACTTTCGACCTTAATACAGACGACGTCGTTAACTTTGATCGGGGGCTGTGGTGTGGGCCACAGAGTTAAGTACTCCTCAGGCCAACGCTTCCTATGCTGCTGGCGGATCCCACCCGTACAACCTGTGCTTTTCTACACAACCGAATGCATTCGGTTCGTTAGACATCAAAATGGTGTACTTTTCGACTCCCATGCATATTTTCTGTATATATGTACTATGTGCATATATACGTGTTCTATAATCCAGAATATACAATTACAGCTGTGATATTACTGTCGCAGTCAAAGCGGGATTATTCACAAGTCAAATTATTGAATATTCTAATTCTGGATTTCATAAATTAACTGGTGTACTCCATTTGCACTTGCATTTTGCCGATCTAATGATCCATCCAGTGGGAATCCAAAGAATGAAGCCCAAACTTTGAAACGTTTGGAGAGATTCATGGGCCATAGCCATCATCAGACGTTTCGGATCTGCTAGAGTACCACAATCTAGTTCTAATGTTCTAATATCATATGATATATTGACAGAGCATTGTACGAGGGCTGCTGTTTAATTTGCTGGCCTATTTAGGCACAATGGTCATTTGCACAAACAAGTTTGATATTATCTGGGATAACCTTACATATAACTTTTTCTTCTACGGTCGCGCTGATGATTTTCGACCATATTTGATGGGGATTCATAAGTCAAGAATGCTTAGATCAGCTTAGTTTAAATTTAATTGAAGAACTTATGAACTGCTAATGTGAAAACCTGGTAAAACGAATTCAATTGTAAACGTCCCTCGTTGCAGGACGAATTCCGCTAAATTCGTCCATCAGTGGTTGTACGAGAAATATTTTGGCAAGATCGTTATGTCACCGTACGGTAAGATTGAGGCATCCTTAGACATTAAAATTACGTCCATCATCCCACACAATTACCAAAACGGTCAAAAAGAGGCTCGTGTCGATTGGTCTAAGAAAATTATCATATATGACGATCGTGACGCTTCAAAAGCTGTATATGACATCTACGAATCATGAATATGTGAATTTAAGCCCGAAAAAAATTAAAGCGAACCAAATGCCACAACAGTTTTCGTAACGAGCCATTTCAAATCAACTTTGGAAGATCAATTTGACGTGGTAAAAAACTGTTTTTTGTCCGGTAGTTCTTGGAGAATTAAGGAAAGGGAACCTCCAAATACGGACTGAACTTTACTACCACATTCCAAAATATCGAATCGAGGCGGCCTCCTATCTATTGGGACCCTTTTGTGTCCAGCTATAAAAAAAAAGTCAACTTTTTTATAGGCTCTGCACACTGAGCCCATCCCGGGGGAATGGTGGGATTTTTTGACAGATGTGAAACTCCGATTCACACTGCCACCATCCACCATCCGTCAAAAACAGCTGATGCCAATAACAAGTTCATTAAATTTGCGCGGAAGATTTATTAATTCTTGGTTATTATAATGGATGATGAAAATATAGCAATTATTTCGGCTGTGGTTGCACAGCAAAATATTTTCTTGCACCAACTAATAATGTTGATTAATGATGATGACGATGATGACTTTAACTTTGACGAAGATGAGATGCTTGACTGGGTAACTGCCATAAAAATACAAAAGCCAGGAAGATTATGGTCGTTTGTGAGTACTTCTACTAACTTCAACCATAGTTTAACGTACAAGGACATATTTTATGGTTTTAGAAGCGGATCGGGACATTTTGGGAGAAAGAGGTACCAGAAAACAACGAGGCGTTTTTCAAAGAGAGTTTCCGAATGGAGAGGCCCTGCTTTGATATTTTAGTGAATCGGCTTGAAGTGCTGCGAAAGAAGGACACCAACTGCCGAGCTGCAATTCCTTTGGAAAAGCGCATCGCCATTGCGCTATACACTTTGGGCTCGTCTTCTGAGTACCGAACAGTTGGCAGGCTTTTCGGTGTAGCTCCAAACAGTGTGTGTAATATCCTGCACGAGTTTTGCAGAGCACTTATCCACGAGTTTTCGAAGGAGTACATGTCGCCCAATTACCTAACTTCCGACAAAATTGATGAGTGCGTAAAGGGATTCGAGGCAATTGGGTTTCCTCAGTGCCTAGGTGCAATTGGTAGGAAATCAATAAGAACTTCAGCAATATGTTTACATATAAATTGGTTTTTAAACTTCCTTTTTATTCTAGATGGATGCCACATCGAAATAAAACCACCAGCAGCTGAGGCAGTAGACCACCATAACTCTAAGGGCTGGTATTCCACAGTCTTGTTTGCCCTAGTGGATTATAGGTATGCAAATGCAAATATCTTGCACAAAAATATGTAGTTAGCAAGTTGGTTTAATGTCCTAAATTATTTAAATCCGATTCTTTTTAGATACAGATTTACATATGTAAATATCGGCTCTGCAGGAAGGTGCAATGACTCGATGATATACCAGAAGTCAAGCCTTGCAAAACATATCGAAGCATCGGCATTACTCCAAGAGAAAGCCAAGGAAATAAGCGGAGTAAACGTCCCTGTAATGCTTATCGGGGACTCGGCATTTAGGTTTTCTAAAAAGCTGATGAAACCTTACCCGTTTTCCCCAGTCGCCTCTTTGGAACAGCGCACGTTTAACTACAACCTTTCCAAAGCTAGGCGAGTGGTGGAAAATGCATTTGGGCATTTAAAAGCCAGATTCCGAATAATCGGAAAAGGTCTTGGTAGCCACCACAAAAATAATAGCGCCATAATAATGAGCTGTTGTATTTTACACAATATATTAAATATGCACAACAGCGCGATTAATGAAAATTGGGAGCTTGCAACAAATGATCAGCGCGAACAGCCCGATACCAGCAACAGTTCTGCTGACTTTAATCAGTCAGCAGAACAGATACGATCTGCAATCGCAAAATATTGTGTAGACCGTAATGAAAATTAAAAACTTATTTATTTTTATTTTTTAAAACTTCTAATAAGTCGTTCTGGAATTTTGTTTGGGTGCTGATCAAGTCCTGCACCATCTTCTCCTGCCTAACGTCGTGCTCCTCCTTCTTTCTGTGGTGGCCCTTTTGTTGCTCGAGACGCTCCTGGCCAGCCACGAAATGTCGGTCTTTTTCTTTTTCTTTGGCGGACGCCCAGACAAGGTGCTGGAGCTACAAGATCCGTCCAGGTCCATCTCAATAATATCCGTCAGATGGTCGTCAGTGTGAATAGCCTATTAGACTGCGAAAGAGGCTGATGAAGTCTCGTTCTGAGTGCCAATAGTGTTGCGAAAATAGCTTAAAACGTTTCAAAATGGGTGTTCATCTTTATACCCATCAATATTTATAAAACCATTAAAATCATTCTCAATCACCATTGTTCTTTTTTTATACGAGGGCTGCTATTTATATTTCGGGAATAGCAATTAAGAACCAAAACTTTTAAATGAAAATGGCTTTATTGTTTTTCAAAATATTCCCCCTGATGATCAATACACTTTTGCATTCTTTAGAAGCACTGCTCATAGCAGTTTTTCAATTCCTTGTGAGACACCTCCAAAACATGGTTTTTGAACTCTTGCTTCTACTGTTTCTTCGGCGCTCGTAAATCGTTGAGCACGCAGTTTTTTTATACCCGATACTCAAAATGAGTATTGGGGTATATTAGATTTGTGGTGAAAGTGTGTGTAACGTCCAGAAGGAATCGTTTCCGACCCCATAAAGTATATATATTCTTGATCAGCATCAATAGCCGAGTCGATTGAGCCCTGTCTGTCCGTCTGTCCGTCCGTCCGTCCGTCCGTATGTCCGTCCCCCTCAGCGCCTAGTGCTCAAAGACTATAAAAGCTAGAGCAACGATGTTTTGGATCCAGACTTCTGTGATATGTCACTGCTACAAAAATATTTCAAAACTTCGGCCCGCCCACTTCCGCCCTCACGAACGACGAAAATCTGTGGCATCCACATTTTTAAAGATACGATAAAAGCAAAAACGCAGAATCGTAGAGGATGACTATATGTTCTAGAATGTAAGATCTCAACCAGATCGTATAATTATTATAGCCAGAATCAAGAAAACAATTTCATTCTTTCTCGCTCTGTCTCTCTCTAACACACAGGTTTCATGGTCGGTTTTGCCAATTGCAAAATATGAGTTCAAGGATCTCAGAACCTATAAGAGCCAGAGCAACCAAATTTGGTATCCACACTCCTGTGATATCGGACCTTGACCGTTTCGTGTCCAAATTTCGCCATACCCCCTTCCGCCCCCGCAAAGGACGAAAATCTGGGGCATCCACAAATCTCAGAGACTATTAAGGCTAGAGTACCCAAATTTAGTATCCGCACTTCTGTTAGATCTCACTATAAAAGGTATATCTCAGAATTTCGCCCCACCCGCTTCCGCCCCCACAAAGGACGAAAATCTGTTGCATCCACAATATTGCACATTCGAGAAAACTAAAAACGCAGAATCATAGATAACCACCATATCTATCAGATAGCTGTATCTGGATCAGATCAGATCATTTTTATAGCCAAAGGGAACAAATCAATTTGCACTGGCTACGCAGCGCCCGACGTCACGCTCAGACTGATTTTCTGTCTCTCTCGCACGCACTCTTTGTCGTGTCGTTTAATATAAGCGGCGTCTGCCGGAGGAGAGCCATACTGACTATGTATCGGGTATAAATGTAGAGCTGCGGTCTCCGCAGCAACTCACAACGTTCCCCCTCGTTTTTGTTTGATGTGAGGGAATAGCAATTGGGTTCCAAGTCAGGACTGAAGGGCTAATGAGTTTGTAGAGATGTGTGAGAGCTCGTATTGTCTTGATGGAGAATGATTCCTGTTCGGCACTTGGCTTTGCGAATTTCTCCGAAGACCTCCGGCAAAAAAATGGTCGTGTACCACTCAGAATTGACAGTCCTACGTTCCTCTAGCGAAACAACGGCCACATGACCCATTCTTCCCAAAAACAGGCGAGCAGGCCTTTTTTAGCGATTGATAAGTTATGGGGTATCCAACGAGAACAAACCTTTTTTAAACTAGGTGTTCATGGAAGATGGAATATATTAAAGTGGAACTAATGTGCAGGAATGCCTCTATCTTACGATATGTCACATGTCGATCTTGTACTATCAGTTCACGCACACCATCGGTGTTTCGTGGCACAACAACTGATTTTGGAAGACCTTCACGGTACTCGGCATCGACTAAACTACGACCACGATTAAACTCTGCAAACCAGCGAAAAACTGTCCTTTTTGATGGTGCTTTCTCGACATACCAAGAACTAAGTTCATCGACACATTCTTGTAATCCACGTCGAAAGTTGTGAAAAATAATCCAACGAAAACCCTTTCAAGAAATTTCCATTGTTTTGCCAAATTCATTTTTTTAACTTATTGTAAACAAAACAAAAACCAATTGTACAAAAAAATGTATGTATGTATTATTTATTTATTAAATTAACAAATTATCTGTTAATAATGGTACTTAGTTACTAAAGGCGGAAAAAGATAAGTTAAAAGTTAGCTAAATTTAAGTGATTATAAATATTGCATGCAATTAGTTTAAGAGACAGTTCAGGGGATAGGGTTTGGCAGAGGGAGTTATAATTATGGCATAAAACCCTAAAAGGTTCATGATCAGCATAATTAGACCTGCGATGGTGCAACGACGGCAGGTCAATAAGATTTAGCCTAGACCGGTAGGGTGGCAAGATTCTACCCGAGTCCCTGTTAAAGTTACGAAGGGCACAAATTAAAAATTGCTTTTGCACGGATTCAATAACAACCTGCTGCTCTTTACACTGAGGGCTCCACACACAAGAACAATACTCCAATATAGCACGTACTAACGAGATGTACAGTTGTTTCGTAACGTACGGGTCGTCAAACTCCTTGGACCAACGCTTGATGAACGCTAAAACACCCTTAGCTTTATTTACAGTTGCAGCTATATGGGTGTTAAAACACATCTTATGATCAAAAAGGACTCCGAGGTCATTTGAACTCGAAATTCGCTCAAGGACATGATTTCCTAGAACATATAGGACAAAATGAGGAGCACGACGGTGATATGTCATAAGTTTGCTTTTGGATAGGTTCAGAAAAAGAAGATTAGTTGAACACCACAATAGTAGTTCACTTAGATCAAGTTGAAGGCGTGTGTGCAAATACCAATCAGAGTAAGAAAGACAGATTTCAACATCATCAGCATACATTAGTGTAGTAGAGTATGTTATAACTTGAGAAAGGTCATTCACTTCACTTCCCTGTGGCACACCTGAAGTAACAGTAAGTATATGCTAAAAAAATGACAAAGTTTATTATGGTGTTGTCAGATTTTATGTATTGACATTAGTATTGCCGATAGCAATAGCAATTGCCAATATAAATAGCAGCCCGCGTAGCTAGGCCAGAAACTTAAATAGCAGCCTACGTAATATAGGCTGAAATAACAATAGTTTGTGTTAATTTACTGAAACAGTCGAGACCCACTTTTCATTTAACTACCCAAAAGATTGGCTACAATGGCCTCCGTGTCCATCAGCGTCATCTTATTCGTTAACTTGGACTTTTTGAAGGCGGGCTCGTCATCCGAGTCTTCACCATCATCTTCATTATCATCGCAGCTGGAACTGGGCTCTGGCTTAGGCTGCGATTGAGGATCTCCATTTTGGTTGTACTGATTGGACTCCTTTTTGTAGACTTTGTCGGGATCGGGAAGCCAGGAAAGGTCCACAGAATTGTCACTGTCACTATTGGCGTCGGCATCCTCCTGATCGTTGACGCCCTCTTCGTCTTCGTCATCGCTCGTTTCTTGGGCAGCCTCCGCCTTCTTGCGCAACTTCTCGCGCTGTAGCTTGTGACGCTTCTTGACCAGCTCACGGAAGCGAAGTTTATCGTACTGATCCTCCTCTGAGAGCAGGGTTTTGGATAGCACCAAGTTTATTCCACCATCGTCGTCCTTGTTCTTATCCTTCTGCTGGCGTTGCTGTCTGGAACTGAGCGCCTTCATCTGACTGCGATCATCGGCCACAGTTTCGCCCTCTTCGTCAAACTTGAGCTTGGAGTTAACCTGCAAATTCTTCTTGAGCGCCTTTTTAGCCAGCGACGCCTTAGTAACGAGCTTTTCGCGCTTGGGCACCACCAGCGGCTCCTCCGGCTCGCCCTCGTCTTTGGTGTGGTCCAACTGTAACTCCAAGGGTCCTCCCTCGACATCGTGATCCCTTCGCTTGACCTTGATAAGGTCATCATCGTCGGTGTCATCATCATCTTCATTACTGCTATCTTCCCCACCAAAGGTTTGCTGTCTGGTTATCTTAGGCAATGCGGTACTGGGGCTCTGACTGGCGCCCGCAGGTCCCTCTGCAGAACTCTGCTGCTGCTGGAGCTGTTTCTGTCGCCAAAGGAACTTCTCCAGGAAGGGGACACGCGGCGTGACCGCCAGGCCCAGCGACTGTGCGTAGGCGTCCAGGTCCAGACTGAACACATTGAACAGACGCTTGTTACGCATGAGGAAGACGGACTTAAGGTATGAGAGGAAGGCACGCTGAGCGGTGGCCCGCAGTTCGGGAAACTGGGCCAAGAATGCCTCGATCTTGACGCGCGGCGAAAAAAGCTTTTTTGGATCGATCTGGACGCAGTGAATGTTGAGGTTGAGCTGCTCCTTCAGCGCTCTGATCATGTAATCTTCTTCGCTGGGAGTCAGGACCAGAAGGCACTCGCCACGGGTTTTGTTGCGGGCGGAGCGACCCGCTCGATGGATGTACTGGGAGACATCTTCGGGACAGTCCAGCTGGACAACCCAGTTGACGGCGGGGAAGTCGAGGCCGCGCGAGGCCACGTCTGTGGAGAACATGACCACGTGGCTCTTGCGCAAGAAGTCTTCGTAGATGGCGATGCGGCGATCCTGGTGCAGGGTGCCATAGAGGGCGAGCAGCGGGCAGCCCGGCCTCAGTTTGCAGAAGATCTCATAGAGATACTTGGCCTGCTTGCAGCTGGACACGAACACGATTATCTTCTGCTTCAAGTGGTTTTTGATGAACGACCAAAGCATGGTGATTTTGTCCTCCAGATTGAGCACCACATAGCTCTGCTGCAGCAGCTCCGGAACTGCCAGAACGGCAGTCGTCTGACTACCCTCCTTTATGGATGTGGATGCCGATGCGGACGAAGAGGTGGAAGCTGCTGACTGGCTACCATATCCCACATAGACGGGATCTTTTAGATTGAGTCTCGCCAAATCCTGAACTGTATTTGTCTGCGTTGCCGAGAAGAGCAGCGTCTGCCGTTCTGGAGGAAAGTTCTCGATTATGGAATTAAGGGTCTTTTGGAAGCCCATGTCCAAGCAGCGATCCGCCTCGTCAAGGACCAGAACCTCCATGGAGCTGGTGTTGAACAACGGATTCTCGTCCATGTGCTGAAGCAGACGGCCGGGCGTGCAGATCAGTATGTTGCACTGGTCCATTCGTGTTCTCTCAAACTTCAGATTCTTGCCCCCTATTATCAGACCGGCAGAAAAGTCGTGATGCTTGCCCACCTTTTTAAGGGTCTCGAAGATCTGGTAGGCCAACTCGCGTGTGGGCGAGATGATTATAGCGCCCACTCCATCCGTACGTGACCATTTGTGGATAAACAGGTGCTCCAAGACCTAAATAGAGGTAATGATATAGAAAAACTAAGTCAAATTTCCCGTATGTCTGAGATCTCCAGCCACTTACGGGTATGAGGAATGCCAAGGTCTTTCCACTGCCGGTGACAGCGGCGCCTAGCACATCCTTACCCAGCAATGCTGGTCCGAGGCTTTCTAGTTGCACTTGCGTTGGATTTACGAATTTGGCCTCGGCCAAGGCCTTTTGAGTCTTTTTGGAGAGTGGAAACTGCGCGAACTTCTTGATGGCCTGTGCATCGATCTCTTTGTATCTCTCCTGGAGCTCACGGATTTCTAAATCGTTGGCCGCCAGTTTTGACTTGTTGTACTCTGGCCTGGGACGCTTCTGCTTGTTACTGGGGCTTGGTTGCCCATTGTTCGGCTTGGGGTGCGGCCTTGGTTTTCCAGACCTCTTGGGTTTGTGTCGTTGCATTCCTTGGAAATTATATATTCTCTTTAATGTTCGCCTATAATCAAAACACACGTTCTGGTTGCACGCGGGAATCAAGTTGCGATGAATTTGTATATATATTAGTGTGAGTGCGGACTATCGATAATAAATACTCAGGTATATTCCGAAAATATACCATTTCAATCTCCAAATATATAATACCATTAAATCTAATCTCACTCAAAAAAATATATATTTTTAATACAAAAGTAGCAAAACAGTTTCTAATACTTTTCACAACTCAGTCTACATGTTATAAAATAAATCAGAAAACTTTATTTTCTTCTGAGTTATATTGGAAAATCACATTTCTATTGTTAGTTTAGACTAAATTTTGCATCGAAAAAAATCTTTCAAATGGCTCATATAGAACAGAACATATAGTCATCCTCTACGATTCTGCGTTTTTACTTTTATCATATCTTTAAAAATGTGGATGCCACAGATTTTCGTCAGCAGTGACATATCACAGAAGTCTGGATCCAAAACATCGTTGCTCTAGCTTTTATAGTCTTTGAGCACTAGGCGCTGAGGGGGACGGACAGACGGACGGACGGACAGACGGACAGACAGACAGACAGACAGGGCTCAATCGACTCGGCTATTGATGCTGATCAAGAATATATATACTTTATGGGGTCGGAAACGATTCCTTCTGGACGTTACACACATTCACTTTCACCACAAATCTAATATACCCCAATACTCATTTTGAGTATCGGGTTTAAAAAATCTGCGTGCTCAACGATTTACGAGCGCCGAAGAAGCAGTAGAAGCAAGAGTTCAAAAACCATGTTTTGGAGGTGTCTCACAAGGAATTGAAAAACTGCTATGAGCAGTGCTTCTAAAGAATGCAAAAGTGTATTGATCATCAGGGGGAATATTTTGAAAAACAATAAAGCCAAAACAGAACAATGGTGATTGAGAATGATTTTAATGGTTTTATAAATATTGATGGGTATAAAGATGAATACCCATTTTGAAACGTTTTAAGCTATTTTCGCAACACTATTGGTACTCAGAAGGAAGTACATATCTCCAAAACGAGACTTCATCAGCCTCTTTCGCAGTCTAATAGGCTATTCACACTGACGACCATCTGACGTATATTATTGAGATGGACCTGGACGGATCTTGTAGCTCCAGCACCTTGTCTGGGCGTCCGCCAAAGAAAAAGAAAAAGACCGACATTTCGTGGCTGGCCAGGAGCGTCTCGAGCAACAAAAGGGCCACCACAGAAAGAAGGAGGAGCACGACGTTAGGCAGGAGAAGATGGTGCAGGACTTGATCAGCACCCAAACAAAATTCCAGAACGACTTATTAGAAGTTTTAAAAAATAAAAATAAATAAGTTTTTAATTTTCATTACGGTCTACACAATATTTTGCGATTGCAGATCGTATCTGTTCTGCTGACTGATTAAAGTCAGCAGAACTGTTGCTGGTATCGGGCTGTTCGCGCTGCTCATTTGTTGCAAGCTCCCAATTTTCATTAATCGCGCTGTTGTGCATATTTAATATATTGTGTAAAATACAACAGCTCATTATTATGGCGCTATTATTTTTGTGGTGGCTACCAAGACCTTTTCCGATTATTCGGAATCTGGCTTTTAAATGCCCAAATGCATTTTCCACCACTCGCCTAGCTTTGGAAAGGTTGTAGTTAAACGTGCGCTGTTCCAAAGAGGCGACTGTGGAAAACGGGTAAGGTTTCATCAGCTTTTTAGAAAACCTAAATGCCGAGTCCCCGATAAGCATTACAGGGACGTTTACTCCGCTTATTTCCTTGGCTTTCTCTTGGAGTAATGCCGATGCTTCGATATGTTTTGCAAGGCTTGACTTCTGGTATATCATCGAGTCATTGCACCTTCCTGCAGAGCCGATATTTACATATGTAAATCTGTATCTAAAAAGAATCGGATTTAAATAATTTAGGACATTAAACCAACTTGCTAACTACATATTTTTGTGCAAGATATTTGCATTTGCATACCTATAATCCACTAGGGCAAACAAGACTGTGGAATACCAGCCCTTAGAGTTATGGTGGTCTACTGCCTCAGCTGCTGGTGGTTTTATTTCGATGTGGCATCCATCTAGAATAAAAAGGAAGTTTAAAAACCAATTTATATGTAAACATATTGCTGAAGTTCTTATTGATTTCCTACCAATTGCACCTAGGCACTGAGGAAACCCAATTGCTTCGAATCCCTTTACGCACTCATCAATTTTGTCGGAAGTTAGGTAATTGGGCGACATGTACTCCTTCGAAAACTCGTGGATAAGTGCTCTGCAAAACTCGTGCAGGATATTACACACACTGTTTGGAGCTACACCGAAAAGCCTGCCAACTGTTCGGTACTCAGAGGACGAGCCCAAAGTGTATAGCGCAATGGCGATGCGCTTTTCCAAAGGAATTGCAGCTCGGCAGTTGGTGTCCTTCTTTCGCAGCACTTCAAGCCGATTCACTAAAATATCAAAGCAGGGCCTCTCCATTCGGAAACTCTCTTTGAAAAACGTCTCGTTGTTTTCTGGTACCTCTTTCTCCCAAAATGTCCCGAACCGCTTCTAAAACCATAAAATATGTCCTTGTACGTTAAACTATGGTTGAAGTTAGTAGAAGTACTCACAAACGACCATAATCTTCCTGGCTTTTGTATTTTTATGGCAGTTACCCAGTCAAGCATCTCATCTTCGTCAAAGTTAAAGTCATCATCGTCATCATCATTAATCAACATTATTAGTTGGTGCAAGAAAATATTTTGCTGTGCAACCACAGCCGAAATAATTGCTATATTTTCATCATCCATTATAATAACCAAGAATTAATAAATCTTCCGCGCAAATTTAATGAACTTGTTATTGGCATCAGCTGTTTTTGACGGATGGTGGATGGTGGATGGTGGATGGTGGCAGTGTGAATCGGAGTTTCACATCTGTCAAAAATTCCAACCATTCCCCCGGGATGGGCTCAGTGTGCAGAGCCTATAATCTCATTTTCGGGTTTTAAAATATACCAAATATATATACAACCACCAGAAATGGTCACCTTGATTTATATTGTACTTAGTATCGATAACCTGACGTAGTAGTGCTCGAAAATGCATAAAGTCTCAGCATCAGCTGTTGCATTAGGGTTGCGTTATTGCGTTTTGGCGAAAGTCCAGTTTTTGTACATAGGATAATTTTGATATAAATAGCAAACTCCTGGCTATAAAAGTTTGCCTATCACAGAGATTTAATTAAGAGGAAAAATTTAATTGATTCATATCATTTAGTACACATACAAATTAAGTAGATTTGACAGCCCTAATTCAATTGATGCAATGGCGTGGCCACCCTGTACAAATTGTTCTCAGTGTTATCGATAAGTTAATCAGGTGGGCCGTTCTTATTGTTGCTGTCCGAAGTTTGTATCTACAACAAGGTCCCGTTGCCCACACAATCTGCTAAATATGTGTTGTGCTGCAACAGTTAAAAGTGTGAAAGGAGCGCGCGGCGTGAAACTGTTGAAAGCAATTGCCATTGCCTGGTTATACTGGTGCTCGCTGTGAAGCTCTGCCTGCCACCACCCTGCACAACAGCAACACAAACAACAACGGCGCTGATAGCTGCAGCTTCAGACACAGCAGCCATAGGCAGAGCGAAAGCTCCAGTTTAAGCTAGTGGCAGCCCCAACTCTAATCAGTTCGACAGCAGCTAGGCCCCCCTGCTCCTGCCTGTCCCAGTACTCAGCCATTCAGCAATGGGCACTATCTCATCGGTGCTGCAGTGGTCGTGCACCAAGTGCAATACGATCAATCCGACTGAATCTCTTAAATGCTACAATTGTGGGACGGTGCGCAAAGTGTTTCCCAGTCCTACCGCAACATTGTCGTCTCACCAGACGGCTACAGTAAAAACTGCACCGCGACAGCCCAGCACTTGGATACATCGACAGCGAGAGCCCCCACATCCGGCAGAAGCACTGCCAGCTGATGGAGACTCGCTTGATAGGATCAAAACGGTAACCAGGTAAGAAAGAAAGCAGCCAGCACGCAGTAGGCAAAAAGCAGTGGAGGTCAAAAAATCATCACACAAAAACAAACAGCCCGTCCATGTGTGTATTTGTGCGTGTCGCGTGAGTTTGTTTGCATGTGTGTGTGTATGTGTGTGTGTGTGTGCCTGTATACATAGAGAAGGAGGAGCAGCAGCAGCAGCAACAGCAACAAAAAAAGGAGGAACAGAGAAGAAATTGGGGAAAATCGATTTGGATCAAGAAACATTGTTTACAATTTTATTGATTTGGTTTTTAATTGAATATTACTCTTCGTTCCATCGCCACCCTCCTTTTCCATCGCCCACAATCGGCCGCCGAGGCGTCTGCGCCTCTGTTTTCAGCCGTAGCGCAAAACAAACAACAAAATTTCGCTGAAAAAAAGCGTTTAGTGATTGGGAAGGCGAGCAGAGAAGGGAACAGAACACCAGTGAAAGGGGTGGTCGAAAGTTGGATTTCCATGCGGTCAATGAAATAACCTTTGACTCCGGGCCCCTAACCCACACCTTTTCCTTTCCCCTCCTTGTGTTTCCAGAAACGAATACAACAAGAATGTCTACAAGTCGCTGCTGCGCGGCTGCCTGAAGCGACCGCAGCGGAACAGCCAGAACCTGCCCGCCAACTGCGTCGACTGCGAGGACACGCGAAAGTACATCAAGAGCTCCATTGAGCTATATCGGCACTTCTCGAACCCGGCGCTGAACCGACGCTGGATCTGCCACGCCTGTGAGACGGACAACAACTCAGTAACCTGGCACTGTTTGATCTGCGACACGGTCAGCTATCTGGCGCCCATTTACAAGGACGCGATTGCCGGCGACGGTCCTCGGGGCCAAGAGCTAGCTGACAATCTAGGCAGCGGCAGCAAGGGGGAGCTGCTAACGGACAGATCGGACCAGAATAATCATTATAGCCATCACCAGCTGCATCAGCATCAGTACCAGCACCAGCAGGAGGAGCACCAACAGCAACAACATTCCCAAAAACGACAGCTTAAGGGCAGCGGTCGAAGTGGCAGATTCTCCCTTTTTCGGCGTACCCAGAGCCTGAGCACGGCCATCGACAAGAGCTCCTCGGGCCGCAGCTGCCACATATGCTATGTGAACAACCAGAGCAAGGACATCTTCAATCTTCCCCAGTCCAAGCCACTGCTAACAGGTGAGTTCTACCCATCGCAGCGCACCTTGAAGGCCCCTCTAGTCAAAATCCTAATCTCATGGCGTCTCCCATCCCTTTGCCAGGTATTCCTCCTGTGGCCACCTGCAGCAATTCGCGCTTCGCCATTGCCAACGATACCTTCTGTCGTCGTAAGCAGAACAATAACAACAAGAACCAAAATAAAGTGGTGCGCGAGAGTTGCGCCAAAAAGAAATACAACTTTACCATCACGACGCTCTCGCGATCCTCGGCCAAGGAGGAGGCCAAGTCTATATCGAAGCCGCTACGACAGCAACAGCAGCCGAAGCAGCAGCAAGCGAATGCCCAGCGGGAGCCAGCAGTGAGTATGAATCCATCACAGTTCACCATACCGAGGAACGGAGTCTTCATAGCCGTCAATGAGTGGTCAGAGCCGACGGCCAGTACTGCTGCCAGTGGAAAGCGCAGCCAAGCCCTGCCCTGTGATATGGCCCACAATCATCAGCCCCAGCAGCAGCACCACAACAACAACAACAACAATAACAACAACAGCAACAGCAACAAGAACAACAACAATTGTGGAAAGATGCACCAGCAGCAGCAGCAGCTGTATGAGAACGATTGCGTGGCCTTGGTCCAACAGCAGCTGAGGGCGACCGCTGCCCAGGCAGCCCAGGCAGCAGCAACCGCCGTGGCTGTGCCCCTGCCTCTGCTTATGCCTGTGGCTTCCTCCCCTGTGGCTGCAGGGGAGCCGTCAATGCCCATATATGCTCAGGTGAACAAGCAGCACAAGCTCAAGAAGAAACACCATCAGCAACAGCAACAGCAACAGCAGCAGCAGCAGCAGGAAGTACAGGCCAACAACAATGAAAGCGTCAACGTTGAGGCGTCAGCTTTGACAACGGACAACAGTAGTAGCGAAGCTATGACAGGATTCGGCCTGGGAGCCAGCACCGATGGCAGCGGGGAGGCAAGCGAGTCAGAGTCGAGCAGTACACAGCCAGAGCTGCACGTCGAAGAGCATTCCATCTATGCCAAGGTTTGGAAGGGACCACGCAAGGCCACTGAATCCAAAATGTAAATTTCCAAGCCGCTAGAGCAACACCAACACCAAACACTCAATACCCAACAATCTCTCACCTGCCGCTCCAAAGCAGAACCGTGCAGAACAGTGCAGAACACACTGTTCCTGTTCCCTTATCAATTATTTAGGTTCTGCTGATTATGTTTTGTTTTGCTTGGACGCTTAGTCACGCCCGGGCCATGTGTCTGTGTGTGTGTGTTCCACACAGTGAAAGCTCTACCGGCGGAGTTCCCCCTGGAACGGAAAAATGTATATTTGCAACCAATCTTGGGGTGTCCGCTTACGAGGGCTCTCACTGTAGATGGTATTATCTTTTCGTTTGGTTTGTCGCTTTTTTGCTTGCTGCGGTTTCAGTTGCGTTTTCGTTTCCATTTCAGTTGCAGATTCAGTTTCAGTTTGTTGTTAATTAGCCGAATTAATTAGCCGCTTCATTTGCGAACCCATTTTTATTTCAATTATTGTAATTATTATTATTATTATTATATACGGACGGATCTATTGGAGTTACTTGTGTTGGAGTTAATATTTGATCGCTTGCTCTGTGTTTACAGCACTCATGATCCAGGCAGTAGTCGTCTTATTGTTGCCACAGCCTCAGCGATAGCAACAGGGGCGCCATCGGGTGCAGCAGCAGGATCAGCGATAGCAGCACCTGTGGCCCAACGCAGCGAAAACAAACCGCTGGTGGGGCACAGCAGCCGCAGCAAGATGTGGACATGCATCAAATGTTCCTATGCCTACAATCGTCTCTGGCTGCAGACCTGCGAGATGTGCGAGGCCAAGCCGGAGCAGCAGGCCCAACAGCAGCCGCAGCAGCAGGCAGGTCGGTACATCTGTCAAGGGAATCCACATGAACATGCGCTTATGCAGGCTTATGCTTTGCTCGAATTGAATTTCAGAGACGCCAACGAACCGAGACGAACCGTGGACGTGCAAGAAGTGCACCCTGGTCAACTACTCCTCGGCCATGGCCTGCATTGTGTGCGGCGGATCCAAGCTGAAGAGCATCTCCTCCATCGAGGACATGACGCTGCGCAAGGGCGAGTTCTGGACGTGCAGCCACTGCACTCTCAAGAACTCGCTGCACTATGGTCTGTGCAGTGCCTGCAAGTCCATTCGGCTGCTCCCCGTCGAAACGGTGCGCGAGCGTCCCGATGGGCAGTCGTACGAGGACCAAGACGCTGCCGCCGCTGGCCACCTCCCGCCAGGCACCGCCAACGAGGCCAAGATTCCAACGGGGATCGCCATGCCTATGCCCATGCCCTTGTCCTTGCCTATGACTGTGCCCATGCCCATGCCCATGCTGCAGTTGCCAGCAGCGGTCGTGCATCGTGGGTCACGCAGTCCCTCGCCCAGGGCGATAGGGATGTCGCCCATTGTACAGCAGCAGCAGCAACAGCAGCAACCGCAACAGGTGCAGTCAGTAAGGAGCTCCTCGGGGGCCATTCCCAAAAGGCACAGCACCGGGGGCTCCATCGTCCCTCGCAACATTTCCATAGCCGGACTGGCAGCTGGCACTTCAGCCTACAACATACAGCAGGGATCATCAGCAGGGTCTGGCTCCAAGAAGTGGCAATGTCCGGCATGCACCTACGAGAACTGCGCCGCCTCCGTAGTTTGCGACATATGCTCGAGTCCGCGGGGGCTAGTAAACGCTGTTATCGGGGATGCCCTGGCCAGGAAGTCCATACGGGTGGCCCTAACAGACATCCGGCAAGAGAGCAAGCTGATGGAGAACCTGCGCCAGCTGGAGGAGACCGAGGCACTGACCAAGTGGCAGAATATCATCCAGTACTGCCGCGACAACAACGAGCTCTTCGTCGACGACTCCTTTCCGCCGGCGCCGAAAAGCCTCTACTACAACCCGGCAAGCAGTGCAACCGAGGGCAATCCGGTGGTGCAGTGGCGCCGTCCGCACGAGATTAACTGCGACGGCGGCGCATATCCGCCGTGGGCCGTTTTCCGCACTCCCCTGCCATCGGACATCTGCCAGGGTGTGCTGGGCAATTGCTGGCTGCTAAGCGCCCTGGCCGTGCTAGCTGAGCGCGAGGACCTCGTCAAGGAGGTGTTGGTCACCAAGGAGATTTGCCCCCAGGGAGCCTACCAGGTGCGGCTCTGCAAAGACGGCAAGTGGACGACCGTGCTCGTCGACGATCTGCTGCCCTGCGATAAGCGCGGCCATCTGGTTTATTCGCAGGCTAAGCGGAAGCAGCTCTGGGTGCCGCTGATTGAGAAGGCAGTGGCCAAGATCCATGGCTGCTACGAGGCGCTCGTCTCAGGTCGCGCCATCGAAGGCCTGGCCACTCTGACGGGCGCCCCCTGTGAGAGTATACCGCTGCAGGCGAGCTCCCTGCCCATGCCCAGCGAAGACGAGCTAGACAAGGATCTGATCTGGGCGCAGCTGCTTAGCTCGCGCTGTGTGCGCTTCCTCATGGGTGCAAGCTGCGGCGGTGGAAACATGAAGGTCGACGAGGAGGAGTACCAGCATAAGGGCCTGCGGCCCCGGCACGCCTACTCGGTGCTGGACGTGAAGGATATCCAGGGGCACAGGCTGCTAAAGCTGCGCAACCCGTGGGGCCACTATTCGTGGCGCGGCGATTGGTCGGATGACTCTTCGCTGTGGACTGACGACCTGAGGGATGCCCTGATGCCGCACGGCGCCTCCGAGGGTGTCTTCTGGATCTCCTTCGAGGACGTGCTCAACTACTTTGACTGCATCGACATCTGTAAGGTACGGTCCGGCTGGAACGAGGTGCGTCTGCAGGGCACCCTCCAGCCATTGTGCTCCATCTCCTGTGTCCTGCTCACCGTGCTGGAACCCACCGAGGCGGAGTTCACGCTCTTCCAGGAGGGCCAGCGAAACTCCGAGAAGTCGCAGCGCTCCCAGTTGGATCTCTGTGTTGTGATATTCCGCACCCGCTCGCCGGCGGCCCCCGAGATCGGCCGTCTCGTGGAGCACAGCAAGCGTCAGGTGAGTGTTCGTGACCCAGACAAGTCAACCACCTCTGCCCCGGATTGATTTGGGAATCTCTTTGCAGGTGCGCGGCTTTGTGGGCTGCCACAAGATGCTAGAGCGGGACATTTATCTGCTGGTTTGCCTGGCCTTCAACCACTGGCACACTGGTATTGAGGATCCGCACCAGTATCCGCAGTGCATCCTAGCCATCCACAGCTCAAAGCGCCTGCTTGTGGAGCAGATCATCCCTTCGCCGCACCTCCTAGCCGATGCCATCATCAGTCTGACCTTAACCAAAGGTCAGAGGCACGAGGGACGAGAGGGTATGACCGCCTACTACCTCACCAAGGCAAGTCTTCCTTTACCATTCCATTTCGCACTCCAAATTAACAATGAAAGACTCATATGGTTTTGTATTTGTGGTCCTCCGCAGGGCTGGGCGGGTCTGGTTGTGATGGTAGAGAACCGACACGAGAATAAGTGGATTCATGTCAAGTGCGACTGCCAGGAGAGCTACAATGTGGTGTCCACCCGAGGCGAGCTCAAAACTGTGGACTCCGTGCCGCCGCTTCAAAGGTAGGTTAGACGTTCAGCGTCGATCAGATTCCCCACTAATTTCTCAACATTACGTACCCGTACCAGGCAAGTGATTATTGTGCTTACCCAGCTGGAAGGAAGCGGCGGCTTCAGCATCGCCCATCGGCTCACACACCGGCTGGCCAACTCTCGGGGCCTCCACGACTGGGGACCGCCAGGAGCTACACACTGCCCCCCCATTGAAAACGTACACGGGCTGCATGCCCCGCGCCTGATCACCTAATCTGAGACTCCATTGATTAAGGACCGCACAAATGCGTATGAAATGCATGGATGCATGAACGGATGAACGGATGCCTGAGCACTGGTTAAAGATAACGATTAATGATTCCTTTTGATGTTCTCTCGATGTGTACTTATGTATGTCTTGATTTCCATTCGCCTCCGCTCATTTATACCGTACTCTAGTCTATGTTTTGTAAACGTTTTACGTACCATGCATACAACAAAAACCAAAACCCAAAGGAAAGAAATATATATATGTATAGATGGGTATAGACGTATACCATCTGATCAAACTTCAAACGAACTGGTTAAAAAACCAACATTTTGATGTGCGTATGTATGTTGGAGTTGAACTAAACAACTCAACTCTTTAAAATCGGCTCTAAAATAGACTTCTAAAGGCCTCGTACGGCGATGGGAGGCCCTTATTACCTTAGCGAAGCTTAGTTTTTGGCCAAAACTCAGTCACAATCTGCCTGCAAAACGTCTCAAAACGGCCAAGCATTGGCTGGAACAAATTCATGGTGAATCAACTTTTTCAATGGTTGGTCGTCAGCCATCGGGTGTTTCCGGGAGATCAACGAATGACGGGTCGGCTTGCCATAACTCGTTCTGGGATACATGTGCTCTCCTGACCCGAGGCGGCTTTGCTCCATACCCTAGGATACAGGGAGATCGCGAACTTACCGTCACCCGTCGTAGCTGTATACGACGGTGAAAGTGCGACTATACTCTCCCCGTGAAGGCGGCTGGTAACAGGTCCAGATTGTGGCTAATGGTAGTGGGGCGGAGAGAAGAAAACTCTCAGTGTTGCCTAGGCATGCAAGGTCGAGGGGGTGCTCAGTCGCTAATATGCATAATCCGGATACATGCCATCCTCCAGCTTAAACTAGGCTTCGCGGGGCAAGAGGGAAGTTTCCCCTTCTCGTGGATCCAATTATGCCAAATTCGAATACATCTAAACATACCTCAAAGGAGTTCGGTACTCCTCATAAAGTGCCGGAGGAAAATGATAATCCCTCTATCTCTGCATCTGGGAAGCCAGATGGCCCACGCTTGGGGGTTACCAAGCCAAGCGACATCGCGCTGGCAAGCGTTCAGGGACGATCCAATAAAAGGGACGATAAAAACGATCCAGCATATCGTTTACACAAGTGATCCAGCTAAGGCAATGTACCAAGACAATCCTGATAAACTACCAGACAGCCAAAGCTGGTAAGGGCGCGGCTAAGGCCCCAAGCAAGCGTCAAGAAGTTTAGCAGGTCACGAAAACGCAGCTCAGCCACTGCTCGCTTGACGAGGTAGCGAGGGTCAAGACCCTTATTGGTGTCCTAGACAGGGGCTCTAGTGTCAGACGGATTCCTCGATAAAAATGGCACCAGGTGGAAAACTAGCTGCTGTATCGCTTCCTCCAGAAGCTAGAGGAGAGCGGAGGATAACCGCCCAATTGTGATGACGCCGCGTGGCAACAGGGTAGAGTAAAAGCCATTGCCTGCCAAGATCCTCGCTCGGCGGCGCTCTGCACGTAGGCGGTGGCGAAACTAAAAGATGTCTGCCCAGGAGCCAAACTGGAGGTCCCCCACACCTTCCTACAGCCGATTGGACGTGGCTAAGACGGACGAGATAAATGGACAGGGCCTGGTGCCTCATCCTCGTCTTAAACGAAGAGTCAATAGAACTCCTCGGAATAACGGAAGGAGTTATAAACTACGGCTACAAAAAAGAGGTATCCAGGCAAAAAAATGGTGCAGGTGAACCTCAGGAATGTTTTTGACACTCCTGCATATAAACTTCCCCATTGCTCTCCTGCTTCACCTAGCCAAGAGTAGTCCACATTCAGGAGCCCTGGATTCTCGGAAACAGGTCATGAGAGCTCACTGAGGATCTGCTCTATCTCCAAACGCGCCCCTTTGCGAGCTCATCACAGGTCCAAGTGAGCTGACGTAAGGCTCGCCTCTGGGATTTTGGCTTTTAATTTGTCACAAATGGAACTTTTTTAGACTGAGATCTTTGAAGAAAATGTTTGTTTTTCAGAACTAGGGCGGAGAAAATAAAGTTTCAGATGATGTCGTCTACGAACGAGAAGTGGGTAGGTTTGAAGTTACGTCGCAGCCTACGATGTGGGTATTCAGAAGAAGATCTAACGACACTGCTCGACGTAGCCCAGCACTGACCAGCTTTCTTCAGGTAAAGCTTAGCCGTTGAAAGAACCTTGCTCAAACGACAAGGCTCTGAGTTTGTTTTTCCTATGTTCAATATTGAATGTTGACAGACTGACCTTAAGCTCAAGAAAGATCTGTTCAGCATTGGCTTTGACCTTGTTAAAGAGCCGCCACGATGTTTTTCGGAGTTCCCCTAGTCTCGGAGTCCACCATTCAGTTTTCTTCCGACCTCTAGTTGCTAGTTGCCAGGACGGCAAGCTTTATTGAGTGCCTCATTGCAGGCGTCAGTAGATAATTGTAAAATACGGTATTGCCAAACGAAGCACATAAATTTTTGTAAATATACTTCATGGGCGGCTCATCAACCGTGTAGACCACGAATGACCCACCCCAATCGTGTGGATACACGCTGCGGCTACAATAACTTGAATTCCCCAAAATCCAGGCGCATTGTCGTCGAGCTGGATGACCTATTAAATAAGGCTGGGTGTTTCCCAAGCCCTCGGGTCGTACCATATACCAACAATCTGAAAAAAAAATATATCGTAAACAAAAAAAAAAAACACTTCAAAACAAATGGAATCAAATAACTTTACATTCTTCCTCCAACACAGACGCAAACCAAGCTGAGGTTTCAATTACCTCCGACGTACCCACCATACCTGAGATCCGGAGCAGTAGCTTCTGAATTACCCTGCCATGGGAAGGCCTTTCCCCCCGTCTTTTCAAAACATTTAGCAGCTAATATTCTTTCCAAACGCGGTCCATTTCCTTTTAGATTGGCATTCGCAATGTCAATCAAATACATCCCAATGTCAGTTTGGGACTTAGATTAGGAAATTTAAGGTTTTCGCATGATTCCGTTTGCGCAAACCACCGAGCTTATTTATGTATGTTGGACTGACAACAAATAATGTACACTCCATTGATCTTCGAAATTAATATTGATATTTTAAATGGCAGAACAACGTCTACCGGGCTAACTAGTCGAACTGATAACAGCTACAAAGCGTAGCGACAGATAACCTGCATACTGTCTTACAGTCTAGATTGGACTAAACTAATGCCGCACCCATATTGCTGCCAGGGCAATGTATCTTTTTATTGTTATTTGATCGCTGCTGGAGCGAGTTGAATGGCCCCCAGTATATTCATCTGCAGTTATCAGATACATCAGTTTTTTTTTTATGTTTTAAGAATTTTTAACGTCGACTGGCGGACCCAAAGTGATGTATTTTTTTACCGGAAAATAGATACTGACCTGATCAGATTTCCGTGCAAACTAACCCAAACTTTTTTAATAAAGTTAACTTGAAATCATAAGTAATACATGCGTTTCGGTTTGATGAAGCCAAAATTATAAAAGAGTTTAGAATTTGATAACATAAACGTCATCATGGTTGAATATAGTGTCGGAAATTCGAAAAAAAAAATTTACAGTCGTTAATATTTTCCGCCATTTACCTCAAGTCGTTGTTTAATAGAGGGGACTTAAGTGGGCTAATTCGGTTTTTCATCATACGAGACGCTATATTGTTGTTGAGGAACCAAAATTGAGGCAATAACAATCAAAGTCAAGTATTCCAAATAAGCCAGTCAAGTAGAAAATCATTAATTGGATAAAATTATGTGGGCAGGGCTGAGGGTTCTATCTGCTAATAATATTTCACTGAATATGTATAATAGAACTTGAATTCGTCAGTATATTTACGGTATATTTGTAAAATGAGACGGTATATTTTGGTATATTTCTGAGGGTCGGATAAATTCGATAAAAAAATTCGATAAATTCGCGGTCACACTGCTCTATTTTGTTCATTGCATTGTGTTCGTTCGTTTCGTGTTTTTTTTTAAAATGGCTGATACAAAGGGCGTGAGTAGCTCGATAATTTTATATACAATTTTGATTAGCATGTCTAGTGATCGTTTAAAAAAGAAATTTACTCAAAGCAGTTCGATGCAGATGCAGCATATGTCTGTAGTCCAAATGCTAAGTGCATTTTTGTTTGCCGTGAGCTCGCCGATGCCTCCTTCGTTCGTTCGCCTTGCGTCCGCTCATTGTGCAGTCAAGTGATTCACAACACATGCCGGCGTCGGTGGTGGCGTCGCTATCGGCATTCTTCCTTTGTTTGCGATTGCAGATCTCTCCGAGTGTCCCGCCTCTGACCCACATTCAGAGAGCAATGGCAATGGCAGTCAGTAACGATAGCATTTTTCTGATATTTTGGGTGTCAGTCATGTACATATGTACATACATATACATATATGTACAAAAATATGTGGCTTGTGGCAAGAGAAATTTTAGTTTCTTTATTGTGCGTGACAAGCATTTCAAACAGTCGCGACGCCATCGCTTTCTATGCGAAATAAAAACAATACTCGATAATAATAACGGCTTACATATCTCTTTTTGTTATGGTATGTTGCAGTTTTCCAGCATTGAGACGCCCGGCTATGTGGGGTTCGCAAATCTGCCCAACCAAGTGCATCGGAAGTCCGTGAAAAAGGGCTTCGAGTTCACCCTGATGGTGGTTGGCGAGTCCGGACTTGGCAAGTCCACACTGGTCAACAGTTTATTTCTCACGGACCTATACCCGGAACGCATCATACCCGATGCCATAGGTAGGCGCACGCCCCTCCCTGTCTCTTTTTGTGTTTCCTTGTGTTGGACGTTGATGACTCGCATCTTCTTGCAGAAAAACAAAAGCAAACAGTCAAGTTGGAGGCCTCGACAGTGGAGATTGAGGAGCGTGGGGTCAAACTGCGCCTTACCGTAGTCGACACACCCGGATTTGGTGACGCCATCGACAATTCTAACAGCTTCAGTGCCATACTCGAGTATATCGATGAGCAGTACGAGCGCTTCCTGCGCGACGAAAGCGGTCTTAATCGTCGCAACATTGTGGACAATCGCATACACTGCTGCTTCTACTTTATTTCGCCCTTTGGGCATGGGTAAGTTCACTTTCACTGCAATGTGTCGTTCGTTGTCCCTTCGACGGTTCTTAACGCTGAGTTTTGATTGGATTGTATAGCCTGAAGCCATTGGATGTGGAATTCATGAAGAAACTCCACTCCAAGGTGAACATTGTGCCCGTTATTGCCAAAGCTGACTGCCTCACCAAAAAAGAGATCTTGCGCCTTAAGTGCCGCATTATGCAAGAAATCGAGAGCCATGGCATTAAAATTTATCCACTGCCAGACTGTGATTCCGACGAGGACGAAGACTACAAGGAACAAGTGAAGCAACTGAAGGAAGCTGTGCCTTTTGCCGTCTGCGGCGCCAATACATTACTTGAGGTCAAGGGTAAAAAGGTTCGCGGCCGCCTCTATCCCTGGGGCGTGGTCGAGGTAGAGAATCCCGATCACTGTGATTTCATAAAGCTGCGCACAATGCTAATGTGAGTAGTTCCCGCTGTCCCTCGCTCTATTTCACACGCTTGTTAACTTTTATGTTTGTTTTCCGTTCCAGAACCCACATGCAGGACCTGCAGGAGGTAACGCAAGAGGTGCACTACGAAAACTATCGATCTGATCGCCTGGCCAAAGGCATCAAGGGTAAGGAGAACGGCATAAAGCAGGAACGTGAGAACAACGTGAACGCTCAGACTGTAGCAAACAGTGCGCTCTCAGAGAAGGACCGCATACTGCAGGAGAAGGAGGCCGAGCTTGCACGTATGACGGAGATGCTGGCCCAGATGCAAGCACGCATGCAAGCCCAGCATTGAAGCGTATCCAATCAATTGATACATACACCTACATATATATATACATATATATATATATATATAAAAATCAAGAAGCGAAAAGCACTAAATTGTGCAATCGATAGTTATACACAAAAAACATACATATACATATATATATATATATTTTGTACGCAGATTTTTAAGTTGCGGTCGCGCTTGACTATAATCTCACTGTAAAACGAAGGGCGCTAAAGTATTTTGTATTAATTTTGCATTCACCATATTTATATCATGTGTATATGTACATGCATATGAATATCAATATATAGAACATAGATATACACGAAAACACACAGCCGCACATCTACTACGTGTGGCGAAACATCTGCAATGCAATTGCTCCCAAAATGCTCATCAAATCGACAAAAACAAACGCGAACACATTTCATATCACACTCCTAAAATCGAACATGAATAACAACTGTATTCCTACTATGTATTTAGACATGACATGTCGATATTAACCATGGATTATTGCACTCTGTATTTGCATTTAGGTTAAGTATACACCCATCGCCTGATTCATCCGATCTAATGTATGTTAGTCCATTTTTTGTCTGTTTATCGTCTTTATAGTCTCCAACACACAGCAGTAGCTGGCGCTGGCTGGACGCTGGCTCCCTCCGACAACCAGCCAGCTTCCAGCTCCGCTGCTGGCTCTGCTCTTCCGTATTAAGCGTTTCCTTTAGGTTATAGTTCTGCACGTCGTACTGTCGTCCTTTGATTTGCCCTCGAACTATGGGCCCAGTCCCCTGCCCCCTGCATCCTATGCACAATCTTTGACTGCTCAAACTTGATCTTTGAAGTACTTGAAGCTCTTTAAAGTGATCCCTTCCTAGGTGGCATGGCCCGCCCATAGATCCGGGCAAGTTAAAGGACGAGTCAAGGGCCATGTGCACTCGAAAGTAAAAACAAAAAACCAAAATGTGAAATCTCTTTTTTATTATGTATATGAAATATTTTATCCCAACTTAATTCGCTATGACTTTATATTCTACAAGGTGCGTTCCTCACTAAACGGAACATTTAAAAAAAATAAAAGCAGCAAAAGTGTATTTTATTGCAGATAATTTATAATCCATTGATTTGTGTTCAATGGGGTCTTCTAGGGGATTTTCTTTTTCAAACGAGAACGCAAAAATTTGTATTCTTATTCTTCAGTGGTCACATCTCCATACATATGTACATTGCACATATATCTACATACATCCATCTACATACATACATATATTGTTTACATAAAGGTTCGGGATATTGTAAATTATGTATTAGTTCCTAAGAATTACTTTCGTTGTAGGGCGTTGTATAACGTTTCAGCAAGCTGTGGTCCGACAATGATTTTCTACCACTACAACACAAAACACCATAGCACAAAGTAATGGCACAAGCGACTTTTTTATTTTTTTTATTATTATTATTATTGTAATCGGGCGGAGAGAAGAAAACTCATAACACCAGTTCATGGTGAGCCCCGCGGTTACCGGGGGGGCTGCTATGCAGAACGTTATTGCGGCTGGCAGACCCCTTGGGGCCGGCGACCCCTTGACAACCCCGGCATTTCAGGTGGATTTCCTGCTTCGAAAGATAGGCGTAGGTTCCAGGACAAGAGACGGGCGGCCTTCATTCTGGGCAACGATGACCCGGTGTTCCTGGCGTCTGCCCAAGGCCAGCCCGCCAAAGCTGTCAAGGCCGCAGCCAAGGCCCCAAGCAAGCGGCAACGCTCGGCGGAAGATACCACCACGTAAGTCCAACAGGCCAAGAGGACGAAAACCCTGAGCAACCGCTCGTTTGTCGAGGTGGCGAGGGGAAAACCCCTAATTGAAGTCATAGACAGGGAGTCATGGAGGACCACCGCCCAAGTGTGAGGACGCCGGGTGGCACCAAGGCCGAGTGCCATCGCCTGCCACGATGCTCGCTCGGCGGTAGCATCGCTCAAGGAGGTCTACCCATGAGCCAAGCTGGAGGCCGTTAAATGGGAGGACTTCCCCAGCAAGCCGAGGGCCAGAGCTTGGGTCTCGGCGAAGCCTGCAGAGCCGGAAAAGATTCTCCGGATTCTGCAGGTCTGCAAGCCTCACCTTCCCACAGCCGATTGGCTGGTGGCCAAAGTAGAGGAGAGCAATGGACAGAGGCGCCAAGTCATCCTCGACCTGAACGAGGAGTCGGTAAGACTTCTCCATGACACGGAGGGTACTACGGACTACGGCTACAAGGAGGTAGTCATAGTACCATAGAAGTCCGACTGTAAGGGCATGCAACCGGAGTTCGAGCCAGACCTGGAGCCCCCGGAGATCCCTAGCATGGAGATCAAGCCTGCGGTGTCGGACGTAGCATCAGTGGTGTCGGATGACATCTTGGATGGTAACGTGTCTGACGTGAGCGATCTTACTAGGGATCTCAAGCACATCGGGGTCGGGGAGGAGCTGGACTCTTCGGAAAGCGACCACGATAAAACAATGGTTGAGGTGAACCTCAGGAATGTCACTGATACTCCTGCAGATAAACCTCCACCATTATAAGGCAGCATGCGCTGCTCTCTTGCTCCACCTAGCCAAGGGTGGAGCCGACATAGTCCTCATTCAGGAGCCCTGGATCCTCGGAAACAGGGTCTCTGGTCTGAGGACTCCTAACTATAAGCTATGCGTAGCTGACACCGCAGGTAAAACCCGCACCTGACTTCTTGCAAAAAGAGATTTGCACTTATTTTTGTTCCCAAATTTCAGCAATAAAGACCAAACAGCAGTGAGCCTCGAAGGCCAGGGGCGCTCACTGAGGATCTGCTCCACGTACATGGGTCACGACCAACCCCGACCCCCTCCACATGCGCTCCGGGCGCCAATCGCAGTCATCAAGGCCAAGGACACCGGCCTAATCGTAGGGTGCGACGCCAACGCACATCACTGCCAGTGGGGAAGCACTGGCACTAACGAAAGGGGGTTAGTACCTTTTCAATTATTTACTGACCACTCAGATGGTCCTATTAAATCGGGGGAGTGATCATTACCTTATTACCACCTTCATTATTAAAGACCGCCAGGAGGTCCTGGACCTTACACTTGCCTCTCATGAGATACATGGGAACATCGTATCCTGGAGGGTCCTGGAGAGCACTTCTTCTCGGACCACAGGTACGAGACAACAGCGAGACCAGCTCAATTCCGGAAACTCACGCGGAAAACTGGACTCGGTACTCAGACCACCTCTGTCGTGTTCTCCCTGAGACTCCACCTGAGGACGAGATTTCCAGGGGGGCCACGACTCATCTTGTAAAAACATTTACCGACGCCTGCAATGAGGCGCTCGTTAAATCTGGAAGAGGCCGGAAGAAACCTAAATGGTGGACTCCTAATCTGGGGGAACTCCGGAAAGCCTCCCGGAGACTCCTTAACACAGCTACGGCTGAAAAGGTTGAGCAGAACTGGGCCGATTACAAGGCCAGCCTGTCAATTTACAATAAAGAACTGAGGAAAGCCAAACACGCCTCATGGCGTAAGTTCTGTTTGCGACATTAAGAATAACTCAGAAGCCTCGCGCTTGCGCAAAGTTCTCTCGAAAACTACACCCACTCTGGGCTACCTGAAGAATGCTGACCAATCATGGACAACGTCCAGCAATGAGTCGCTAAATCTTCTCCTTAACACCCACTTTCCCGGCTGCGTTGAAAACAGACCACACTACATCGCGGCTCCTTCCGTTGCCTCAAGTGATATCACGAACCTTCTAAGCCAGGAGAACATTTCCTGGGCCATCAAAAGCTTCAAACCATACAAGTCTGCGGGGCCAGATGGCACTAACCCTGCCCAACTGATTCAGGCTGGACAAAAAGCCACTAATTGGCTCAAAAGGATATACGAGGGAATCTTTTCCCATAAATATCCCGGAACCTGGCTTCATACCAAAGTCGCCTTCATTCTTACCAGATTTGTCAGCAGAGGCACACCGCAGGGCGGAGTCCTCTCGCCCCTTCTATGGAACGTGGCAGTGCGAGCTGCGGGAGATAGACGGGGGCTGCCGCGTTGTGGCGTATGCGGACGATGTTTCCATAGCATTCTCAGGTAAATTTCCGCACACGTTGTGTGAGTCTTTAGCAACAACGCCAAGTATCTTGGGCCAATTCTCGATAGAAAGCGCGACTGGAAATTAAGCATAGAGTATAGAGTAAAGAAGGCCACAGTGGCCCTCTATACATGCAGAAAAAACCATCGGACTAAAATGAGTTCGGTGGCTTTACACCGCCATCATGTTCTATGGAGTGGTGGTATGGCGTATGGCCTTAGACAAAAGAACATGTCTCAACAAACTCAGCAGAGTTCAACGCATGGCAGAGATATGCATAACTGGCGGGCTACGCACTACCCCAGGTGAAGCCCTCGATACCTGGCTCCTTCCCATAGACCTTATGGGAAAGAAGGTTGCAACACTCTTCCCCCTCAGAATGAGAAAAGCCAAACTGTGGAAAACGGACACGGAAAAACGAAAAAAAAGGACAGAATACTGTACCCCTAGTGATCACCTCTCGTCGGCTTTCCAGGTAGCAATCCCATCCAGAGAGGACTGGGAGATGTGCGAACCGGGACCTGCAAATGCGGTCCACTTTTACACTGATGGCTCAAAGTTAGACGGCCGCGTGGGAGGCGAAGTCAACTTTAGCGAGATAAACGTCAGTCATGGATTCAGGCTCCCGGATCACTGCAGTGTGTTCCAAGCGTAAAAATTTGTTCTGTAAAATATCGAGATCCATATGGCCTCATCGATCGAAAAAGCGCTCGGCGGAGCTATATAGACTCAGTAGAGCACAATTCTCTGCAGTTACCCGAGTAATCACGGGACACTGGCAGATAGGCACTCACGCCTCTAGGCTGTCAATCCCTCACAATGACTTCTGCAGGAATTTTCGCGACGAGGAAGATGGGGAATCGCTCTCCCACTTCTTCTGTCATTGCCCGGCCCTTGGAAATCGTCGTCTTCGGTTTCTCGGGGCCCCTTTCCTCACGGTCATTTCGGACCTTTCCGAAATCAAACCTGGGACTTTGTCTAAATTCATCCAAGCCTCCAGATGGGACTACCCCTAACATAACCTAATGTAATTCTGTAATCTCTATACTTTTCATACATACCTCATATTTTAATTTGTCGACTATTTTGGAAACTGTTTGGAAACTGGACAGATAAAAAACCCCCACACTACTGAAGGAGATGTTGTGCTGGCTATGGCATCCTGTTCAGTGCAGAGCAAGCTGCTGCTGTTGCCTTGCTTAATGGGTCCTATGGAGCTTGCAGGTCGATAGCCAGACCGACTGTACCGAGCACTGCGGCCTGGGGACATCGCACGCCAACGCTGCGGTTTGACTTTTGAAAATTGTTGTCACTTTTTTAAATTTTGAGGTATAATTAAAGCTGTGTTACTCGAATAACCTAAAATAATTCGCGAATCTCAAAAGATTTCTGTTTCCTGCAGAGTTTTAATAAATTCATCTGGGATTCGAGAATCTGTGGTATCGGATCGGAGAATGAATGGTCATTTAGGCTATTCCGGCTTTTGACTCTGTCTCCCAATTCGTGAGAGCAATGTGAATATGAATGTTATCTCGATCAGGGTCCCTTCGAATTCCATTTTCACCACTAAACAGTTTGCCTGATATGGATGCAATCTGCTGGTGACTATGGTCTCTGATTCTTTGTATCTGCCCTGCAAATAAAATGGAGACTTTGTAAGATAATGCTCTACAAATGATAGATTGCGTAAAACAAAATTATTTATAAAGAAAGCACAAGTTAAATTGCCCTGATATGGGTGTCAAGTTTATGTTAATGCATCAATAAGTCATATATTTTTTTCCTTTTTGAATTAAGATTCGTTTTGTTGTATAAAAAGCCGTTTACTTATCTTGAGATATATTATTATCTGATTATCTTAAGAAATCTTGCGGTTTGTGAAAAGGGGAGCTCCAATTTATGTGATTTCATAAGTAAATCGGAAAACTTTTGTGAAAATGAAAGACGGAGCCTGGTATTGATAAGTTATTTTAATAAGCATTTGATATACACCACTTATAATATATCCATATAAACTTATTTTTGCATGTGGTTGGGAACCCTTTTGCACAGGTTTAAATATATCGCACATTAACGGAACCGCTTTTCGCCAATGAAAATCGTAAAAAATGTTCATCAAAGCGATAAAAATCCATTTCGAAACAAGTTGCTGCAGCAACATGCGCCACATGACCATGTGCCCAGAAAACGAGCATGGGCAACATTCTGCTTACCCTTGGAAGACGGATTATAGAGTTAAGGAAATTTTGGTCCTCCAAGGCTCCAATGAAGGCAGAAACTAGTCAGTCTCTGTTTTTAAGCTATCACAACAATATTTCAAACTTTATAGCTCTCTTATGGAGACCAAGAATAGGTATCGGGATATATAGAATATATACACAGGAAACTAATCAAATGCATGATGCATGAATACGCCTAGAACATACATATCAATTTGAGAAATCTCTATTAATAACGCTTTATAGATAGCTAAAAACAGTTTAACAGTATCTTCATATTAAATTGACGAAATAGTGTTTACATATGTTCCCGTTGATAAGCAACAAGTCTTCCAATACCAGCCTTAAACCTTGTTTTAGTCAAAAACAATAAATGGGAGTACTTAAAAGTAGTTAATCTTGTAGACAATTTTTTTATGAATGAGATAAAAATATGTGGGCAGAATTTTAGTTAGCCAGCAGTATTCACCGGAATATCAAAATTGAGCAATACGAACGATCACTGACGTTTTATTGGTTTGACCGTTTTCGCTAACCTTTCTTTAGACAAAATCCAATAAGAGCAAGTATTTAAATTAAACCAGTCAAATAGAAAATAGGTTCATTGATTGGATAACATTATGTGAGAACGATTAACCCATTGTAAACCAAGGAGGTATTTTAATATTCCACCGAAAATAATGAAAATATAATAATTTTAGCGCAGTTCAGGTGAAAGATATCGTGGTTTTTTTTAAATTCAGAGTAAAATTGCCATGGATCTAAAAGAAGAATTTATAATCAGTAATATTTTCGACCATTTACCTCAAGTCGTTGAACTGTTTAAATAGAAGGGGGTTAAGTGGGCTAAGTTCGTTTTCTTATCGATATATGAGACTGCTCACATGTTGTTCGGTAACATTGCCGGGCAAAGAAAAATGTGAATTTTGTACCACAATGCACAAGACTCTTTCAATCCGCTGGTCCCTTATCCAAGCGGTGGGCGTTGTGCATTCCCATCCTGCCAGGCGGTGCAAAGGCACCGTCCATTGGCCATGGCAAGGATCCTACAGCTGGAACTGGAACAAGGGGCTCTCCACAACGAATTGGGTCAAGAACGCGGCGGAGGCATCGCAGTCGGAATCGAGTTCCGGTGCGGTTTCGGAGTTGTCTCAGGATTCACTATTGCGGGAGTTTGCTAAAATGCCAGTGGAGCGAATACGGAATTTCAGCATTATTGCACATGTGGACCACGGCAAGAGCACCCTGGCCGATCGCTTGCTGGAGCTGACAGGGGCCATTTCGAAGAATACCGGCCAACACCAGGTGCTGGACAGCTTGCAAGTCGAGCGGGAACGCGGCATCACAGTGAAGGCGCAAACGGCCTCTATATACTACAAATATAAGGACGAGTTATACCTTCTGAACCTGATCGACACCCCCGGCCACGTGGACTTCTCCAATGAGGTGGGTGGGAGCAGCGGGTTCTTTGTCTGAATCAGTACTCATCCTGAATCGTTTCTTCTCCCAATTCTCGATGTACTTAGGTTTCCCGCTCGCTGGCAGCCTGTGATGGGGTTATCCTGCTGGTGGATGCGTGCCATGGCGTCCAGGCCCAAACCGTAGCCAACTATCACCTAGCCAAGCAGCGGAATCTGACCGTGGTGCCGGTGCTGAACAAGATCGACATCAAACATGCCAATCCAGACAAGGTGTGCCACGACATGCAGCTGTTGTTCGGCATCGATCCCGACCAGGTACTCAAAGTGTCTGCCAAACTTGGAACAGGCGTTACCCAGGTCCTCGAGCGGGTTATTGAGGTTATACCTGCCCCCAGAGTGGAACGGAACAGTGCTTTCCGTGCCCTGATCTTCGACAGCTGGTTCGACAAGTACCGCGGAGCTCTCAACCTCATCTACGTGCTCAACGGGAAGCTGGAGCAGGGCCAAGACATTCAGTCGTTGGCCACCAAGAAGGCCTATCCCGTGAAGAGTATCTCCGTGCTACGTCCGTTTGAGTGCGGCGTGGCTAGCCTGTCCGCCGGCCAGGTGGGGCTCATCGCCTGCAACATGCGCAACAGCAAGGAGTCGATTATCGGGGACACCATCCACCTGAAAAACCAGTCAGTCAGCGCAGCCGGCAGCTACCGGCCCCAGCAGCCGCTTGTCTTCGCCGGCGTCTTCCCCGTGGACCAGTCCAAGCACGTGGCCCTGCGCAGTGCCATTGAAAAAATGGTGCTGAACGACTCGGCGGTGACTGTGAAGGTGGACTCGAGCCCGGCACTGGGCCAAGGCTGGCGGCTGGGCTTTCTCGGCCTGTTGCACATGGAGGTCTTCTGCCAAAGACTAGAGCAGGAGCATGGCGCGGAGCCGATTATTACGGCTCCGTCTGTTACGTACCGGCTGGTGCTGGGCAACCCCAAGATGATCCGTCAGCAGGGCACGGACACCATGGACATATCAAATGCGGCGCTCTTCCCCGACCCCAGCAGCATCCGGGAGTATTACGAACCCCTGGTCATGGGCACCATCATCACGCCCACCGAGTACGTCGGCCAAATCATCGGCCTATGCGTGGAAAGACGCGGACTGCAACAGAGCTCTGTGAACATTGATGAGGCGCGTATTCTGATGAAGTACGTCCTGCCGCTGAGCGAGATCATACTAGATTTCCACGATCGCCTCAAGTCGATCAGCTCCGGATACGCCAGCTTCAGCTACGAGGACCATGGCTATCACCTCACCCAGCTGGTCCGGCTGGACATCCACCTGAACGGGAAGCCCGTCGACGAGCTTTGCCGCATCGTGCACAGCTCCAAGGCCACCGGCGTAGCCCGCCAAATGGTGCACAAGCTCAAGGATCTTATACCCAAGCAGATGGTTCAGATCGCGATTCAGGCCTGTGTCGGCAGCAAGGTGCTGGCCCGCGAGACTATCAAGGCTTACCGAAAGGACGTCACTGCCAAGCTCTACGGCGGCGATGTGACGCGTCGCATGAAGCTCCTGAAACAGCAGGCCGAGGGTAAAAAGAAGATGCGACTCTTCGCCAACATCCGTGTGCCCCACGAGACGTTCATCAATGTTCTGAAACGCTAGGATCTGCATTTGGCACCCACCCACACCCACACCCACGCACAAACACACACACATGTACGATTAACAGGAAATGGAAAAGATACGATGCGCTGGGATCCTCATTTGGCTGCATTGTGCGTCAGCAGACATAAACTCATCGATTGACCCCAGCAGCCCCCATCCAAATGTGGGATTAACAGGAGAGAGGAGGAAGGATATGGACCCGTTCTTGTTTGTGTGTGAGGTAAGTGCCACACTATCTCCCTCTCTCTCTCTCTCTCTCTTTCTTATCCCTTGAATGACGCTCCCAAGGCATGGCGTGGGCAGCTTATCGTCAGCAAACCGGGTGGGGACCCCCAACCGAAAGCTGCTTCCACTCCAATCTCCGCCCCAGTGGTTTCCGTGGTAAAAGATAACCTTTCATCATCGCATAAACATAGCAATATGTACATACATATGGATTACAAGCCAAAAGTGAGGAAATGGGCGTGACCACATCCACGCCCCTATTTCACAATGTTAATGAACTTAAGCTAGAGCTAGATAACTATTTGTGGTACTCATAGTTATTTGTAAATTTCTTTAGATTTCTGGGGATTGAGTGCTTTAATTCTTATATTATTGTATCTGCCACACTTTAGCATGAACTCTGTTTCCACTCTAGTTCTGGTGGGAAGAATTTTCATTCTACATGGAAATAGTAGAATAGTAGAAATATGATTACATTTTGTTATTCAAATGTATCTTTTGGTAACGATTAATTTAGCGATTAAAATACATTTGAAAGTTTCTGCTTGGGATGGTAACATTTTCCGACTTTAGTTCACCCAGCTTTAAGGTGAAAAGTCGAAGGGTATTAGGAGCTTCGTAGCAGTTCACGGGAAAGCGTTGCGTTCTTGTTTGCTTTTACATTGCCCGCTAATGCCTTTTCGTATTATTTTTGTTGTTGTTTCTGTGGCACCCTCAATGAAAACAAAAAGAGGAAGAGGAATAGCAAGGCAAGGCACAAAAAAATCGAATTTCCCTGACCCTGAAATGTGGCACAGAGACACACTGACGTACACTCGCGCAGTCAGAGAGCGCTAGATATTGTGCATAACGGTATCCTCCCGTCTCCCCAAACACAACTTGAGCACACACATACTGCCATACAAAAAATCTGTGTTCGAATGGAAATGCGTGTGTGTGTGTGAGATAGCAAGTTCTTGGTTCGCTTGTGTCTCGCTCCCGGCGAAAATGTTGTTGTTTATGAGAAAGATAGAGAGAACGAACGCCAGATTCGTACCGAACCGAACCTCCAAACCTGTGGGTGCGGGTGCGGGCGCTGGCGGTGTCGTTCATCTCTATGTATGTATGTGTGCGTGTTTGTGTTTATGTGACCTTGAAAAACAATAACATTGTTGTTGCTGCTGTTTCGCTGCTGGCTCTACTTTGCTATGGGTAACATGCAAATTGCAAATAAACCAAATCTGAGCAAAACTGTCAAATGGTTATGCAATAAACACGGGACAACGGAAGCTTAAAACTGGAAGGCTCAAGGGAGAACGAGGCAGACTGCAGCTTGTCGATCAGCTGTGGAAATGCCAACTTGTTGCAGTTCGAGATGATATGAGAGAGAGAGTGCAAGTGGGAGAGTGATAGTGACAGGGACTCTGACGGTGACGGTGACTGTGCTGCAGCAGCCTCCCACTCTTTCTCTTTCGCACCCTCCTTCTCCCCTTCCAGGAATCACTTGCACTTTGTTTCCACCTCCTGCTCTTCAAAGAGCAGAGAAGGAGACGACAACAAGAGTGCGCTGAAAAACAGCTGAGTCTGGCCTCCATGCCCAAGTGCAAGAGAGATCGCAAGAGTTGGTGCTCTCTCTGTGTTCAGCGGTTATTTTGTGCATATGTAAATGTGGGGAACGGAACGACCAGGAGGAGCACAAGACACACACAAGCAAGCATATGCAGAAAGGGAAAAAGATAGAAAAAGTCCGTGTCCGTGTCGCCTCTGCTGCTGCGCGCAATTGAACTCACAGAGCAGCAGCAAGCAGCAGCGACGCGACTTCGTCTCGACACATCGACATCGTCGTCGTAGTCCGCCGTCGCCGTCGCTATCGTTGTCGTTGCTCTGCCGCACACAAAACACAAAAACACAGTCAGTTTTCATTCTCATTTGACATCATCAACATTGAAATTAAATTAAATAAGAGCAGAGCGGCCGAGCACTGTGACTGCGAGTGCAATTCGATTTCTTCGATTCAAGTAAATACTTTAGTTGAGACTATTTCAGGCGGGGCTTCATTAATGCCCCTTGCAGGTGCATCAGTTTTCATTTAGGAAATGGATAAATAAAATTCCGCTATGCCATTTCCTCCACAACACTTTTTTGCAAAATAGTCGACGCGCACAAAATAACAAACGTCATCAGCTGTTTCTTTAACTGCGAGTGTGTGCGAGCGTATGGCTGTGTGCAAGAGTGTGTACGTGCGGTAGCGAGTCTGTTAGTGTGTTTGGGTTTTGTACACTTTTCGTTGTTGTTTTTTCGTCGAAATGAAAAAAGTGGACAAATAGAAAAAAACAAAAATTGATTGCATCTAAACCTAACCTAGAAACGGAATTGAAAACGAGAATTGGTTGTTTGAAGGTTATGGCGATGCCATTGCCTCGACCACCCTGCGACCCCACCACCAGCCGTCTCAATGGCTTGGCCTTGACCGTGTGTGTGTGTTTGTGTTTCAGTATGCGTATGCCTGTGTGTGTGAATTTCTGTGAGACGGTCAGCAACAGCGACAAAAGCAACGGTAGCCAACAGCTGACAGCTGCAGTTGGATTTTTGCTCTAAGTGGCAGCCCGGAAGATCCTCCCACCGCTCCAAAACCACACTCCACACCCTGTCAAACTGTTACGGAAGGAAAATTACAAGAAAAAGGGAACAGTTAAGCCCTGTGCGTTGAATGCAAGCAGTAGAAGCAGTAGAAAAGCGCAATCAAGTTCAAATCAAAATGCAAAAGAGAGAGAAAAGGCGAACGGCATCGCACGCACGCACACTTGCAAACTCATGAACCTGCGCGCATTCGCACTCTCGCTCCCTCATACCTATACAACGATGGCAATCGCACAGCTGTACACGTAGCCAGTGTTCATCGCGAGAGTGTTTTGTTGTTTTCTTTTTTTGTTTTACTTTTTGTTTTCTTTATTTTGTTGTTTTGTTGTCAGATAATTGTGCAATCCAATCGAAGAAAGTTGATGAAAGAAAGAAAAATGGTAGACCAAGTAAAATATTAATATTGAATCGAGCAGTGAAACACGAAATGGCATATGTACGTACATATGTATAAAAATTGTGTGAAATTAGCAGATGGTGTGCGTGAGAGAAGAAGGAGGAACTTCGAAAGAATTCAGTTATTTTTCACTAAGATTGCTAACCTGGCAAAATACGACCAGTGTTGTAAACAGTTACAGTCTGTGTTCCCTTTTAGAAAATTTGATTAACTTCGTTTTATTTTTCGCTTGATTTGTTTATGCAAGTACAGGCATACATACATACATATGTATTCGCTGACCGATCAGGCAGTCATACAACTATATAGAAATATGTACATTTGTACGCCATTGTATGTGCGTAAAAAAATATCGCTTTCGCATACGTACACATATGTATATGTATGTACATATATGTTGGTATAAAAATCGCACAAAAAGAGAGTAGTGTTAATATCTCACTTATTCATACATGCTCCTCCTCCTCCCGTTTAGGCGCAAAATAACATAAAATTTCATAATAATAAAAAACGCACTAGTGTTGGTGTGAGTTTTTTGCGTTATTTTTGTTTAAAAAAATTATTGAGAGGGGGCGGTGAATGGAAGCAAGTCTACGCATCGAATCACACACAAACACAGCTGATAGTGGTTGACGCACTAGAATATGCACACACATGTGCACACACACACGCAGGTCACTCTTTCTTGCTTGTGTGAGATGCTTAAAATTGTAAACAACTCAATATTGTTTAACAGGGCTGCCAAGTCCTGTCAACGATTGATTTTCAAGCATATTGGCAGCCCCGCTCTGTGCATATTTGTGAAATTCATATAACTGATCAGAAATTTTCTGTCTCCTTTGCTTTCTTTTCTCTCTATCTTATTTACAATTTCCAACAAGAAGAAGAATAATCATTCATGAGATAAAGATGATCAACGGATTGAGTGTTGGCGGTGGTCAGCAGCAGGCAGCAGCAAATACGAAGGCGAAGTCAAGTGGTGCTGCTATAACATTGCACTTTACTTACAACAACAACAACAGCAGCAATAGCAACAATATCAGCAGCAGGAGCAACAATAAGAATTACAACAACCAAAACCATATTAGTGGCCATAAAATGGACCATCAAATGAACAACAATCAAAAGGAATCGCTGTCTACAAAGGTGCTCAAAATAATAGAAAGCATCAGAGGCGGAGGAGGAGAAGCAGCAGAAGCAGCAACTGGTAAAACTGCTACTATAGCAGGCACGCCAAAAGCAGTAGAAGACGCAACAGGTGGCAGCGTTGGTGGGGGAGTGGCCAGCTTAAATTTGCTGCCAATGCCCATACGGCGCACATCTTTGTTGCACCAAGCAATTTCGAGTACCTCAGCAATCACCAAAGAGAAGGAGCGTCCGCAGCAGAAAACAGCCAAGCCACCAGCCTTGGCTTTACCTTTGTTGTCCCTGACGCCACAGAAACAACAACCAGAGCCGCATCAGGGACATCAGCCACAGCGCACCGAAGACCAGGAGCACGCTTTTCGACTCGTCGAGGATGTGCACAACTATGCCAAGCTGCAGGACTACAGTGAAGACGATGGGGAAGACCTTCTCGACGACGACGAGGACAATGACGACGACGACGACGACGAAGAGGAGCAACAGATGACAGTGCCGATGAGAGTGCAGCAGGAGGTAACGCGCATACAACTGGAGGACACCGAAGAGCATGTGGACGTGGTGACAGTGCCGCAGCAGGAACTGGTCCAGCAGAAACTGCAGTTAGAGCCTACAGCAGTTGGATCACCCAACAATGAGACGGGGGACAGAAGGCCAGAACATCATGCCCGGCGACCGATGAATGCATTTCTCATCTTCTGCAAACGGCATCGGGCCATTGTCAAGGAGCGTTACAAGTCCCTGGAGAATCGGTGAGTCCATTGATCCCAACGTACAACTACCGGCAACATTTTTAATAATTTCTCCTCCGCAGAGCCATTACCAAAATACTCGGCGACTGGTGGGCAGCACTCGATGAACAGGAGAAACATTGCTTTACTGATTTGGCACAGCAGGTAAGGAGAGCTCCTCCTTAAATGTTAACTTAAACGCTTGAGCCCTTTCCCATTTCCAATTTAATATTTACAGAACAAAGATGCGTTTTTCAATGCCAATCCAAATTTTAAGTGGTATAAATTGCCGGCTCCCCCCTTGCGCACACTGGCAACACGACCCGGCAATGCAGCGACCCCGGCAATCGGCGGCCACCTGACCGACGAGAACCCACAAAACACTCAGCAGCAAGTCCAGCTGCAGTGGGAGCGCAACGAGCTGCATGCGGCACCGATGACCGCTTCTCTCTCCGCCGCCAAGTTACTGCGAGGAAACTTTTTCAAGCTGGCCGACGAAACCCAGATGGGGGAACTGAGCGCTCTGCTGCAAGCACAAGTGCAGGAGAAGGCGTGTGAGCTGCAGCAGGTCCTGAGCGAAACCAGTCAGTTCCTGAGCACCCATATGCCTGGTGGCACCAAACGGCCGATTTCTCAGGACAGCAACTCGAGCAACTCTAGCGAGGAGGATGTGGGTGGCCTGGGATCATCCCCCTGCAAGAAGGCGAAGTCTTCCCGCTCCTGCAAGGGCAAAATCTACCAGGAGCTAGTAAACTCCGGCCAACTGGCAGCTGTGGCCAAGAAGAGTAAAAGCCGCCTGAATAGCGGCGGACAAGGAGCCGGTTTCTTTGGAGACGCTGCCGTAGATGCCGCCAGTCCCCACTCGCAAGCAGTGCGCCAGCAGATGGACAGCCTGGAGGTAGCCACCAGCACGTCTTGCAAACACCCAAGAAGCGTCTCCGAGTCGAGCAGCAGTGGCGGCGGTGGCTTCGACCTGGAGGAGAAGATCAAAGAACTGACTGCGCTCAGTCTGGACGCCTACTTGCAGCGCAAGCGCAGCACCAAGAAAAAGAAGAAATTCACAGCTGGCAAGAAGCAGCGCAATTCGAACAGCACCAGTGCTGGGGGAGCAGCATGCGGAGGAGGACCAGCAACAGGTGCAGCTGGCGCAGGGAAAGCAGCGGCAAATGAGCTTGTCAGGAAGGAGGCCCAGCGGCAGGCAGCCGTTGTGGGCAGTCAGAAGCGCAAGGCTCGCAAGGAGAGCATCACACGTCGCGACGTAAGCGCCATTGAGCAGGAGGTGGCGTCTATTCTACCATTGACCATCAACGGGTGCTACTACTTCGACCAGACCGCCTCCCCGGATGTTGAAGCAAAGGCAGCAAACAACTCGTCCCTGACCCTGTCCACTACCTCCACTTCACTTTCCTCCTCGTCCTCTGCGTCGCCGCCACTCTCCTCGGCCTCCTCGTCGTCGTCTTCATCGTCGTCGTCCTCGCAGGCAGCTTTCGATGTGACCTCTACATCTGATCTACTCATTCTGGCCGAAGTAGCCGCCAACCGCACTGAGCTGACCAAGTCCAACTAACAGGGGACTCGGATGATGCCGCCTCCGAGCACTATGCATCATGCCACTCCAGCAGAACGAGCACCAGCCCCAGAACCAGAACCAGCACCAACACCAGCTGGACGGAGGAAGCAAGGCTATATAGCACCTGAACCTTCCCACCTATCCCGCGCATTGTTTTTAACCCTTTCCTCCCGCCAGTCATGAATATTATTGTTTTCCCCCCTCTCTTTCATGCATATGCATGCGCATTCGTTTTGCATAATGCAAATCGTTTTAGTAGTGGTGTGGTGGTGGTGGTGCGACAGAGACGAACGCCTCGGCATGATGAAGAAACAGACATTCGCTGATCTACAATTTAGTCAATAATATTATGTAAAAAGAGAGAGCGCAGGCAGATGTATGCGTGACAGAAAAATTGATATATATATATTTTTTTTTTGTTGTGATAGGCAACTCAAATCGTTCATGAATCGGTTCTATTATCATTATCACACGCATGATATATTTATATGGATACCATATTTTTTTTATAGATGACTTGTTCTGTTTTTTGTTAAGTTTCTCTTTGATCGGGCCGCGTCCGAAATTACCAACAGCTGGACGCTCATTAAGTGTTAATTATTACTATAATTTCTAATATTTAGTCGTAATTTATTACTATATGTGTCGAAACGCAATCATTATGCAAACAAAAATATATTCATCAAAAAATAAATATTTTTTAATTCTCTCTGCGCTGCTCTGAATTCGAATTTAAATTTGAACCCGAACTGCAAGTCAGTCGGTAATCGATATGGATAGATAAAGCAACCGTGTTCGGATTTTAGTGTGGCCAGATGATTTTTCGATTCAATGCAGAACCAACAACAAACGTGTGATTTTTAGCCGGCTGCAAGATAAGGTTCGACTCTACTCCCAACCAACCGCCACTTGCACAGATAAGCCGATGCGATCCAATTGGGCGACGAAGGTGCCAGAGTACGAGGCCAAGATGGCGGGCGCGTGATTGGGAATGTGCCGGCTCACGTGCAAGGGAACGAACGGTAGCAGCACAACAGCATCAGCACGCGAACAAAACAGCTGCCTTGCCACACTCTCGCAGAAACACACACAAAAGTGTGGCACCCCTGCCATCCCCCCAACCCAACCGAACCCACCCCAAATACCAAAACCATACACCGTTTTGACCATTCTGGCAAGCTTTGGACGAGCTTTCGCCACCAGTTTCGCTTGAAAATGTTGGCCTTAATTTAGTTTGTTCGCGCATTCAGACCCTTACAGTTCATTTTTTTCTCTTTCGCTCTCTCCACCCGATTTTCGATACCGGTGCGAACGTGTGTGTGCAACAAGACCAAGAGTAGCCAGGAACGGAACGAACGAGCGGGCCAACCAAATTCGTAAAAACTACAAATCGCTTAAAAGAAGTGTGGCTGTATTCAATCGAGGTACGAACAGTACGCTACGAATTCTCTGTCATCGGCACTGCCGCGCACTGCCCGTCCCGCTGCCGAATCTGTCAGACCACAAATCAGGGAAACTCTTAGAATCAAATCCAAAAAAACACAACAAACAGTTATTTTTAATTAAATTTTGGGTCCAGTCCGTGATTTCAAACGATACAAATTATTTGTTGTGTATTTATCGATGAGAGGCAGTTGGAAAAGTGTAATTTATGCTCGTAAAAGATAATTGAAAAGCGCTGAAAAAAAGAAGAAAAAGGTAAAGAACGCACGCACACACAGATACACATACGCAAATGTGAAAAAATTGCCAAAAAGAGGAAGCATTGTCAAGTGGCAGTGTCGTTTTCGATGGAAACCTAGGGGGGAATGGGAGCGGTGTAACCGTTTCCGAATCGGGTGTAGGTGTGTATGCGAGTGTCATAAAAGGATCTCTGTGTTGTAGCGAGAGAGTACGGTTATATAATAAAATTAGTCGCTGCCTCTTAGCCGCGCGTTGCTCTCTCTCGCTCCATCCACCTTCCCGCTGAGACTTGAGCTAGCAACAGAAAGCATTTTTGATGAATTTGCAACTTAATTTGTGTATAGTGCGGGGGGTTCTGGTTCTGCTCTGCTCTGCCTTCCCATCTCGAGCGCTGCCTGCGCCCCTACTCTACCTGCTTTTGAGTATCTTCTGTCTGTCTGATGAGTGCCGTCGGGAGGGAAGAGAGCCTATAATAATAAATTATAATGAAACTTTTGCAATGAAACCCGACAAGTTTTGGTTTGATTGCTCTGCCGCAGAGACATTGGAGGCGGAGCAGAACTAGTGGTGGCAGGGCAGCATCTTCAGAACTAAAGGGAGCAGCGGCAGCAGAAAACAGATAAGATGGGGAAAACACTGACAGCTGCGTTAGGGAAGGCAAAGAAAGCAGTTGCAGCAATGATAGGCTGAGAGGGCAGTAGAAGTGACAGTGGCAGTGGCAGTAACAAGAAGAGGAGGAACAGCGTCTAGCGTGCATTTAGCATGCCGCTAATTAATTAAGAGTAAAGAAGAAGAGAGGAGCGTAGGGGAGAGCCGAGGATGGGAAGGGGGTGGTCGTCACAGTCAGGGCCTTTCTGAGGAGTACGTGTACTTTCATCACATTACGCTCATACTTTCATCTTACCCAGCAGCAGATGATCACCTCTCCCCTCCCCTACAACACTTAATTAACACCAATTAGTGTGTTTTCCATGTTTGCGGCGCATATCAATTAAATCAAAGCATCCAGAAGAGTGAGAAAGAGAAGCGCCCGCAGGGAAGGAGGCTTCAATCGTAATGAAAATCATAGCCAAAGCTAAATCCAAATCCAGAATCTCATCGTTAGGGGGCTCGCGCTGCTGTGACGTCACATCGCCATATTTCTAAGAGGGCATGAAAAGGGATGAGACACGGAAACAGGGTCAGACACAACTGTTATGTAAAAGCAGAACGCGAACCGAGCAGGATTTTCATGCTTCGTGCCCGTCGCCGTCGCCGTCGCCGTCGCTCGTGTGTGGCGGGGACGAAGAACGGCTCTGCCAATTTGCCGTCGTTCGGGCATTGCGCTGCTGCCGATACCTCTGCTTTGGCCTTCGAGGCAGTCGTCACAGTTTGTTTCGTGCTTTTGCGATAGCAAAACGTTTGGGCGTACAAAGCGCAATAACACATAACACAGGGCAAAAAGTAATAGTCAAAAAACATTTACAAAAAAAACAGCGAAACGAAGAAATTGAAATAATGTTTTTAATTGAACACTTTTTGAGGTGTCCCATTGTGTGTGTTCTCATGTTTGTGTGTGTTTGTGTGTGTGTGTGTGTGTGTATGTGCGCCTCTAACGCGTTGCTCTCTTCAGATCTCTGTGGGACCCGTTTGCAATTGTTGTATAACAGAAGCAGGCAACCGCTCGAAGAGAGCCATGTGACAGAGAGGGAGAGCAAAAACAAAATCAAAAGCTCTCGTAGTACCGAGAAGAATGGGAAAGCAAAAGCAAAATCAGCTGTGCGTCTCAAATATGTTTTTTTTTTTGTTTTTTTTGTTACAGCAACAGCAGCCGCATCAGCAAGAAGAAGACTGGAAAGCATACACAAGGAAAACGAGTGAAATTCGCTTGCGACAGCCACACGAGGAATACAAGAAAAGGAGCATCAAGACGCGGCAGTAGAGCGACTGATCCATCGAATTCCCTTTCCTCCCCCGAAGCACTTGACCTTGTAATGGCTCTACTTCGGTCGCTGAGGACCCAACGTACAACATACTTGATCAACAGCCGCACCAGCGTCAGTGTTAGCTCGAGCAGCTCAGTCGCCGCCGCTGCCAAAAGACACAGCCTCCATACCACAGCCGCCCTTGAAGCCGACGTCCAGGCCAGCAGCCAGAGCCCCAGCCAAGAGCAGCATGTGCAGGCAGCGGGCATCTTGCGTCGCCGTCAGCAGCATCATCAGCTATTGAGTCGTCTTATTTACTCAGCAGGAGCCGCAGGAGTCGGAGGATCGAGGCAGCACACACGTTATGTGCACTCCGGCCAGAACGGGCGCCAGTCCCACCAGCTGGCGCAGTCCAGCGACGTCGAGGGGGAGGCCCTGCGCGAAAAGCGACAGCTGGGAAAGTCTGCGTCGCCCAAGCCGTCCGGGACGCCGCAGCGCGACCCGCTCGACGTGGGCTTCAACGATCCGGTCGCCGCCTTCAAGAGTAAGACCACGTGGGAGCTGGTGCGGGCCTATATGGTGTACATGATCTGCTCCAGCGAGAAGCTGGTCGAGCACAACATGACGGTAAGTGGCGGCGGTTCCTGTGAGGTTCTCTTTCCTGCGCTCTCGCTTCTTCTCCTCAGCGGTGCTGCTGTCGACGCTGATCCGTTTTGTGCTCTCTTAGATGCTCTTTTGCTGCCTTTATCTCTATCACATGGGATCTTTGTAACACACATTTGTGTGTGTTCCCGGCTCCCTTTGGTGCTTTGAAGTTATGCTATTTATTCGCTTCCAAGTAGAGCGAGCGACAGCCTGTCTTTTCCTGTTGCTGCACCCGCTCTCCGCTCTTAGGTTTCCCACTTCCCCCACTAAGGTGCACCCTCGTCGTTTCCCTTAATTTCTCGATCTCTTGCACTTACACGTTGCTTCTTCTCTTTGGCTCCAGCTCTGACCTGCTCCCTAACTCCCCATCCCCATCCCCACCCAACATCCTGAATAGTGCTTCGTATTCCTGCGCATTTCTTATGCAGAATATTAGTGCCAGCTGTTGGCTTCTCTTCCGTTTCCTTTGTGAATGTGTGTGAATTCTTGGCTGATTGCTTGTCTACATACGTGATGTTGTTTTCGTTGTTGATGCAGTGCAGCGCCAGGGGCACGGGCGTGGCGTGGGCGTGAGCGTGAGGGTGAGCAGGTGCTGCACTCGTCCGCAAATTGTTGAGTGAATGGCTTGAATGACTGACTGATTGAGTAAGCGCTCGGTGTGCATGTGTTTGTGCCAAAGAAAAGGAAAACTTTTGCATTGCAAATTGCAGTTTGACGGCGGAGAGTGACCTTGCCAGCGCGCCAGGAAAAGTGAGGCAGGCAGCAGATGCACAGACACACAGATACACACACGCACACATGCACACATGCTTGTCTCTAGACAAGTATACGCGTAGGCAGGCAGTCAGGCCCCCAAAAGAGCGCCAATCAGAGCGCAGGCAGCAACAACACCAGCAAAACAGCAGCAACAAAACGTGAATTGAAGACTAGCTTCGAGCCTCGAAGCTTTTGACACCCTTGCATATCCAGTGTTCCCATGGCGATCGTCATCCTATTTTGATCGAATATTTTTTTAAGAATTGGATATTTTACTTGGATTCCACTTCAAGATCGCTTCAAAATTACTTCAAATATTCATTTCCTATGAGTTGTCGGAATTCCATGGTAAAATATCGCTCAAGAAGGGTCTGTGAGAAGCTACAGCAGGATCCTTCAAAACTGAACGAAATGCGTTCTTCTTTGCCTCGCAATCAATCACTACTGCACTCGGCCAGGGCGCATCCCATCCCCCCGCTCTCGTGTTTTGGGGTTGAGGGTGTTATGTTTGAATTACGCTTTCACCACCCACCCAAACCCAAACCCAAACCCAAACCCCGTTAGCGCTCGCCCTTGCCACTTGCCACTTGCCTCTTGATTGTTTATTGATTATTCCATGTGCATTATTCCGACAATGTTTGATCCATTTCCATATTGGATATTTAAATACACATACATACAGACATACAGCATATGTGTGCCGCTTGTAGGGCGGTTTCGCGGCTCCGTATGAAATATCAGATGTGGCATTAGTCATCCCACACCAACACCCCCACCCCCTTGCCAGGGAAGGCCTGTCCCTGCTGCTCCCGATATTGCTATTGCTATTGCTTTTGCTTCTGTGCTATTTACAGTTTTGCTTTTCGCGACGGCAGCGGCGACGGCGACGGGTCTCGTGATGTGCCAGAGGGGTTGGCCATTGTCGAGCTTGTCGGGCTGGGGAGGGGGCGTCATAGTTTAACAGCAAACACCTGTCCCCAGTCCCAGTCCCAGTCGCAGTCTCCTTCTTTTTTTTACTTTCCTCTTTCTCGCTCTCTCGTGCTCCGTCTGCCATTCTCGCTCTCCGAATTGTTTGCCAAAAAATTAAAGCACAAAAAGTGCCAACAAAAACCAAATAAAATGCGAAACGAGAATTCTTTTTATGTAACCAGTTTTTTGTTGCTTTTAGCCTGGGCTTTCGGTCAATTAATTACTTTGGGGTTGTCAAGAAAAACCGGTTCCCCCAGACAGAGGCATGTGCCCCTCCCTCCTCCTCCCCCATGCACCACCCACCCAACCCCCATTCACCTGACGGATCCCGCATCAAGCACGTGCCCAGGAGAATCATTCAACAAAATCGTTCAAGGAGAAGGTTAATGATCTCTCTCTCTCTCTCTCCCTCTCGTTCTTCGACCGTTTTGATAACTATTTAAACCATTTCCCCTGGGTAGTGGGAGTGTGAGATGTCCATTTAGTTCCTTCTGCAGATAATTCCATGCTGTTGATTCCACAAACTGTTGTTTTTTCAGGTATAGATCTCCATAGATCTTAAGCTAGATCTCTGCTCAAGAGATCTTAGGGATTCCCGATCGTAGCTGATCGTACTTTTCTGGAATTGACTACGAATTCCATTCATTCCTCTGTTCGTTCTGCGATTTGAGTGTGTGTCGTTGCCTTAGTGCTCGATTTATTTTCGTTCGACTTTTGTTCTGGTCGATAGATCTGCTGGTCTCGGCATAGATCATCTTTCACTCGGCCCGATTTGGACACACCATACGTACTATACATGCATGTAGCTATAGCTTTCCCCAGATATGTGTATTACTGTGCCCAACTCTGTTCCCACCGCACAGGCGGGCGGGGTCTGCCCCCGCACAATTGTCGCATTTTCGCTTGGTGTTTTTTCGATTTGTTTGCGTATGAGTATAATTGGACTTTGGCCACGCTTCTCCGGCCTTGACTCGGACACTGACTTGACTTGACTTGACTTGAATTGACTTGGTATGTTGGCCAAATTCCGAGTGATTTATGTCTCGTCAAGTGACGAACGTACGGTAAATAGAACGGAACAGTCACGGCGGAATGGGAGATGGCCGAGAGATCTTCGAGTGAATCAATGAAGGGAAAGTTCCCGTTCCCTTTCCCTCTCCCTCTACCTCTCCCCTTTCTCAGTTCTTGTGCCCCTTTTCGGTTGTTTTGTTTTGTTGTTCTTCAAAATTGTACATTAATAAACATAATATCAGTGAAAACCAATGCACATTGCTTTCCAAATTGTATATGTATAACATATTTAACTCCCAAATATATCCCAAACCCCGATCGAATGAAAATGACCGATGCCTATCGGATATCGAATATCGAATATCGCAAATAACGATTTAAACACGAACAAAAATACACTCGAAATTTCGCAGCTTATGAAATGGTCGAAGCAAATATTGGGGCAACGGTTATTTACAGTATTGATGAAGGCGACCTTCTACGGCCATTTTGTCGCTGGCGAGGATCAGATCAAGATCATACCCACACTGGAAAGGTAATTGCCAATTACGATAATCCCACTCACTTACCGCTTTCTTTTCTCTCTTTCTTCCTACTTTCTTTTCTTTTTGCTCTTATTGTTTCTGCCTTTCGTTTCGTGCCTTGGTTCCGTACTCCGTATTCCGTACTCCGTACTCCGTTCTCCGTTCTCAATTTTCCGTTCTCCGTTCTCCGTTTTCCGTTCCGTTTCGTATTTGTTTTGAATTTGAATCGGAAAATTTGCAAATTGCAACAAACCGGTCGTGGACACCGCTTTGTGCCCCACCAAACCCCACCACCACCGCCACCACCACCACCACCACCACCACCACACCACGCCACGCTTTGTATGTAATGGAATCCACATCCACAAAACAAAACCGACAACATCGAAATCGAAATCGAATATCGAACAACGCACCACCGCATCCCGCATCGAATGTACTCCCGAACAGCTCCTGAAATTGGCCCGCAACCTGCTGGGCCAAAAGCTGTTTGTGCTGCTGATGAAGTCGAGCTTCTACGGACACTTTGTGGCCGGCGAGAACCGGCACACGATCGTGCCCACCCTGGAGAGGTGCATCCCCACAATATCTACAAATTTTTCGCTACTAACGAGCTAAATCCTGTCCGCCTGTACAAGCACTGGGCGTGCCCTGGCCAGAGGAGCACGAGCAGTACCTGGCCCGGGCATTCATCCGTGTGGCATGTGGCAAGCATGAAGATTTTCTCGAATCCAATCTCCCATCTGATCTGATCTAAATCGAATGCTGAAACTACTCCTTCTATCGCTAAAACCAATCAAAATTTTAAACCCCACTTCCATCCCCTAATCTCTTAACTAAAACAAAAACAAAAACGAAAACTAAATTCTTTTTGATGTACTAATCTCTTACATATATGCGCGTATGTGTTGAAGTATTAACCGAGAAAAAACGAACTGACGAATGTCATTGATCTTCCCTTTTCCTTCAAATGCAGACTCCGGTCGTTTGGCGTCAAGCCCATACTTGATTATTCCGTCGAGGAGGATATCTCCCAGGAGGAGGCCGAAAAGCGAGAAGTCGAGTAAGTGCTTGTATCGAATGGGGCCCGCTCCCCTGCAGTCAGTCAGTCAGTCAGTCAGTAACAGTCTTCCTCTAACACGTTCACACTTCGTGTGCTTGCAGATCTTCCGTTTCGAGTGCGGGCGATAACAAGGAGGAGGGCACCATGCCCCAGTATCATGTGGACAAATCGTTCGCCGATCGTCGCTACAAGGTGAGCAGTGCCCGCACCTACTTCTATCTCAACGAGGCCACCTGCGAGCGCAACATGGAGACGTTCATCAAGTGCTTGGAGGCTGTTTCAGGTGAGCAACGTTACTTCCCCTGATGATGGCTGATGGCTGATGGCCAAATCCCTTGAGTTTTAGTATATGCACTTAAAATACAATTTTCTGTTAGCATGAAGTCTTTTTAAATTAGTATTTTGTTCTGCACCAAAGCAAAGACTATACAAGTACCAATATGTTGCATGGGACACAAAAACTACGTTAAGTTAGGGAATTTTCCATCGTCTGTTCGTCAATGCCTTGGACAGCTGAGTCGGTCCCCAGAAGCCAACAAGACAACAAAAGTCGCTCCCAGGAAACCAAAAACCAGTATGCGTTGCGGCAAATCGATGCGCGAGGCGAAACGAGGGATAGCCCAATAGTACTATGCAATTGAAGTACTGATGCAATATCTTGGTATTTTGTAGTCTTTGACCATTGTCATCTGGTAACGGGCTCAGCTAAGCCTTCGATACTCGTAGATACATACATAGATGATCATAGTTGATCTGTTAAAGCTGGTTGCGGCACTTTCAACTTTTTCACCACAATTGAATGTTGAATGAATGAACTACCAATTCAAGCAGGAGGCTTCTTCGCCACCCTATGCTAGTCTTTCTCTATCCCTTTCATCTTTCTGAGCAACATCTGATCTTATCAAGTAAAATAATCAAAGTTTTCTCCTGCCCACCCTCCTCGCAAATGGTAAATGGTATGCTTGCAAAACGCATCCGAAAACGAATCCGAACAACCAATCCCTCACAATAACCGAATGGAATCGAATCATATGTATATACAAAACTAATGAAAAAATCACAAAAATATCCCTAACAATAAGACGATGATCGCAAGGTGCCCCGTGCCACCGCCACGGGTAAGGCAAACCAATATCCAACAAAACGCATCCGAAAACAAAAGTATCTCTCAATAAACATACAAACAGAACAACCACAGAATTGAAACATATACGTGTATATTATTGTGGCATCATTTGTGTGTATTTGTAGTTAGTTTAGTTGATTTAGTTAGATTGCTTGTATGATTAGTATTAGCCTAGTATTGTGGCATCTGTAGCGTTGGACCAACCTAGACGATAAGTAGATACATACGTAGACATCGCATGCCTGTTTCGTCTGGTTAGAAACAGCTTACCACTGCTTGCTGGACACTGCTTGCCGCACACTGCTTACCACTCAATGGCCAATTCATCGACTGCTCTACTCTCGTTCAAATGTTTTTCATTACCAACAACCACCGAATGAACATCCCGAATCAATCTGAAACAACAACACCACTGAACAACGACTCAAAACACACCACAACAGGAGCTACATTTGGTACTGGCATCACGGCCATCAAGCTCACCGCCCTGGGCCGTCCACAATTGCTGGTAAGTGGAAGCGCGAAATCGCATGCTCCTGGCTTGATATTCAATTACTTTTAATTCGGTCAGAAAACGCTCAGTTCAAACCGAAATTCGCCTCAAAACAAGTCAACCAAACTGAATCGCCTATACCCCATTAGCCACTCATACATACCTGTTCTATACCTGTACCCTGTTCCCATTAGCTGCAACTGTCGGAGGTGATCATGCGCACACGCAAGTACATGGAGGACATGGTGGGCGGGCAGGGCAACGTGCTGACCCACCACAAGACCATCAAAGATCTCGAGAAGTATTATGCCACCCTGGGCGACAACAAGAACGTGCAGGACTTTCTGAAGAATGTCACCTCGGATAAGGAGGGGTGAGACAGGACAGAGGAGGAAACGGGTCGCCCGGTTGTCTAATGGAGACCCCTTGTTTTTCAGCATCCTGCATCTGTTCCCCTGGTCGGGAATTGTGGACGAGGACTCGCAGTTGAGCGACACGTTCCGTGTTCCTGATCCCCAGACCGGCCAGATGCGCCGACTGATCTCACAGATACCGCCCAAAGAGGAGGAAATGTTTAGGAATATGATTCGTCGTCTAAACACGATTGTAAAGGTGGGTGCATTACATTCCTCCGGAAACTGAACACTGGTATATTCCACATCTGATATATTCCCAGACTGCTGCCGAGCTGGACGTGCGCATCATGATCGATGCGGAGCAGACCTACTTCCAGCCGGCCATTTCGCGCATCACGCTGGAGATGATGCGCAAATACAACAAGGACAAGGCCATCGTCTTCAACACCTATCAGTGCTATCTGCGCGAGACGTTCCGCGAGGTTTGCACCGATCTGGAGCAGGCCAAGCGCCAGAACTTTTACTTCGGCGCCAAGCTGGTGCGTGGCGCCTATATGGAGCAGGAGCGTGCCCGTGCTCAGGCCCTCGGCTATCCGGATCCCGTCAATCCCACGTACGAGGCGACCACAGACATGTACCACAAGACTCTGTCCGAGTGCCTGCGTCGCATCAAGGTGAGTCCAACTCCTATTCCTTTGAAGTAATCTCTCCATATGCTTGGTTGCAGCTAATGAAGGATTGCGGCGATGACGCCAGGAAGATTGGCATCATGGTGGCATCCCACAACGAGGACACCGTGCGCTTCGCCATCGAGCAGATGAATCAGATCGGCATCTCACCCGAGGACAAGGTGATCTGCTTTGGCCAGTTGCTGGGGATGTGCGACTACATCACCTTCCCTCTGGGTGAGTTCTCGTCCCTTACAAATCTCAAACCGTGCTCAGCTCTTAATGTTCCGTAATGCTCGATTCGATCCACAGGGCAGGCTGGCTACTCCGCCTACAAGTACATCCCCTATGGACCCGTTGAAGAGGTGCTGCCATACTTGTCGCGTCGCGCCCAGGAGAACAAGGGCGTGCTGAAGAAGATCAAGAAGGAGAAACGCCTGCTGCTGACCGAGATCAGCCGTCGCCTGGTGCGCGGCCAGCTCTTCTACAAGCCCAAAGGCAACTACGTCCCCATCTAAGCCTGCTGGCGGCCCAGCACTCTGGATGGACGCGCACTGTACAGACACACGGCACACCGTACAGAATCGGCGGTGGTGAGAGCGACGGATGACCCACCGCCACGATGATGATGTTGATAATGTCGCCAGGGAATTGTGCTCGCTTCAGGCTTTTTTATTCTGTTTGTTATCCATTCTAAATGTTTACGAGATCTGCGTCTATCTTCGCGTATATATGGAACTGTTTTTATATACCAAGAACAACCCAGAGAGCCATCCTCCTCCCTTCATCATCCCCAGTCTCGCACTCTACCCACCACCTACCACCCACCATCCACCACCCACCATCCACAGTCCACAGTCCACATCCCACTCCCCAGAAAAGGGAGGAGAACAGCAGCTGGAGGAGAAACAACCATAGACAGCAGGATTGATGAGAGGGAAATGTTTTTCTAATGAAAATATGTATGATATTTTGATGTCTTGTTGCAACCAATAAATTAAAACGATTTCTTTATGTGTGTTAAAAGAAAATCCCCTTAAAAACCATAAACAGAAAAAAACAAAGAAAATAAAACGAAACGAAACGAAAAACGAAAGAAGAGTAGGAGCAATCTAAGATCAGAAGATCTTGGATGGAGAAAGGATTGCGAGGAAGAGAACATTTTTTAGCATCGTAATTTAAAACATAAAAATCTATACAGTATATGACATATATATACAAATAATGAGAGCAAAACGTTTATAGAAATACATACGTATATGTAACGATATATATATGCATAGAATATATGTATGTGTATGGCTGCATTTTAGTCCCAAATTTCGTTGACGTTCCTTTCTGTTTCTCCCAACCTTTTGTTCCACTTACGATGTGATTTGACTGTTTTTTTTTTATGTTCCGTTCCTCCTTAAGCTTACGATCCCACCCCTTACGATCATACACATAGACACACATACATACATAGATAGAGAAAGAACAGAGACCGAGAGAAAGAAAGAGAGTAAAGCGAGGGGGAGAGTCCGGGGAATTTGTACCCCCTGCTTGAAGCCCTACCATCTACTCCAAAATAGTCAAATACTGCCGTGGCCTGCAGCGGCCAGAGAGGGAGAAAGAGAGAGCATCCACCACTAGGAACCAGGGATAACCGCGCATACCTAAACCTAACACCTCCTATTATTATTATTATTATTATTATTATTATTATTATTATTATTATGATTATGATTATGATTATGATTATGGCTAAATTAACATTATATATGTACACATATGTATATTTTAGCGAGTAGCAAAGCGATATTATAAAAGTCATTACTACGATAGTTGATCGAAAAGCCGCGTTGACGGAACCGCGAGAATCTCTTTGCCATCTTCTTTTGCCCCACTATTTCTGTTTCCAATTGTGTGTTCTCGTTCCGATCGATCAGCATCAGTGTGCCCCAAGTGCCAGGGAGATGAGGATTCCTGCCAGACAGACACGCAGACAGACACAGAAAGGCATCAATAAAGCAAGACCGAAACGAATTCGCTGCGATTTGATTTGAATCGATTCGATTCGAAAAGGACCGAAGCGATAGTTTTCTTTAGTATATTCTCATGATTGCTATTATTATTGTATTGCATAAAACGCTATAAATAAATAATTGTATGAATGTTAACTATTTCAATGACAATAATAAAATGTTAAAAACGAAAGCTCATGCCGTGAAAATTTCATTCATTTGCCATGTAATGGCTTCACGGTGTTCCCACAGCCTCAGTTGATTGGGTAATCATCTCGGGGAGAGGAGACAATAGATGGTCTGGCACTTGCAGGCATTCTTGCTAATGAGGTTATCTATCATCTGAGCCATCATTTGTCAAAATCCCCTAATGATGCCTGCGGGACACTTATTCGCACGCAACTGAAAGGGACGCGCTGTCTTCCTATGCTTCCCTCTCTTTCATATTCATTATACCCGGTGCTAAGAGGTTAGGGGACATATTAGTATTGTGTCGATGTCGGCAAAAGCCAGAAGGAATCGCTTCTGACCACAGGAAGCATAACTATATATTCTTGTTTCTCTGCAGTCCAGATTCAGCATCAAAGATTCCCTTGCTCAATGAAGAAACATTACAATTTCTCAATTCATCTCATGGCACGATGAGATTTATATTATTATCATCGTTTCTCAACTCGTAACATACACATTTTTCATTCCATTACAGACTAAAGCACCTAAATGCTTACATATATATATATACTAGCTTATTTCCGGAACCCTTGGTAAGCAGTCCCCGCCTACAAGGGTTTCTTCTTTTTTTGTCTGGGGGCAGGGCGTCGATTGCCAAATTCAACCATTAGGGGATCGTTGGTCTTTCGGTCGAAGGCTGCCTTGGCGGCTGTCTGACGAGGGCGTTTGGCGTCCGAGGACTCGTCGGCAGGGCCAGAGGCTTTAGAGACGACGACACGTTTGAGTACCTTGGGGACCATGTATTCGGGCATGTCGGACAAATGGCTTGGCGTTTTGAGGATGCGCAGCGGCTTGTCGTGACGCAGAGCGTTCAGATCGCGTTGGTGATCCTCGAAGTAGCCCTTGAGCTTCACGCTGTTGAGCACCTCGGTTTTGATTTCGCGTAAACGGGTCTCCTGGACGGCGGCACGAGAGGCAGCACGCCAGGCGTCGTAAGCACGGTAGCGGAAAGACTCCAGTTCGTCCATTTTGAATTGATAGTTTCTGCGAAAAGAAAATCTTTAGCTTGCTTACAGATTGGAGATTCTAGCATGCTTGCTTACTTAATGATCGTGTCGCCCTTTTTGGCACTGAAGGTTATTCGGAGCTTCTTCTCTACGGCATCGTTTACGCCAGACTCCTTGATGCTAACGAGGGACAGAACGGAGCCCTTGTTGTTGCCTCTGGCCGTGCGTCCAGCGCGATGAATGTATGAGGTAACATCGAGCGGAAAGTCAAAGTTAATCACATTGTTTACCGACTGGAAGTCGATGCCACGCGAGGCGCTAGACTCGAAATCGCCGCGCGTTGATTTGCGCTTGTCCTGTGAACCGTTATCGGGCCGCTCTAGATAATGCTGATCGGAGGCAATGATGATGTCGTAGGTGCCTTTGTTGAACTGACTAATCATGTTGATGCGAATCGAGGCCGGCAGCTGCGGGTTGAGAACGCAGGCCCGTATGCCAAACTGCTCCAAAAACAAGCGAATCCTACAAGAGAGGGGTAAGCGGAGTTGAATATGAAGTTTCATGGTGGGGCCTCGTCAGGGGCTATCTGATCCATCAGCGAGAAGATTAGTTATTGGTCATGCGTGCGCCAACTGTTGCCAGATGCGCACTCCCTTTCACTTTGGGTTTAACATCATGTGGGACTCAACTACAGGAATTCAGCAACAGGGGTTCGCTTTTTACTTACTTGTAGCTGCGATCGATGGTGTTGACAAATATAATGGTCTTGCCGCGTATCAGTTGCAGCTTAAGCAAGGCGTACAGGATGACCGGCTTGTCGTTCTCTTCCGCCAGGATGCGCTGGTGGGTTAGCTGATCCTGCGACACTACATCGGGCTCCTCCAGCTTTAGCGTGACTGGATTGTGGAGGCACAGTCCCTTCATGCGTACCACGTCGTCTGAAAGGGTGGCCGAGACAAGCACCGATTGGTATATGGAAGGCAGATGTTTAAGTAATGCCTTGAAATCCATTTCATAGCCGAATGCAAATATCAGATCTGCCTCATCCACCACCAGAGTCTCGACTTTCTTCAGGTCTACCACACCGTCGGCCTTGGCATGGTTCAGTAGCTTGGCTGGAGTGGCCACAACAATGTCGGGGCGCTCGGCGAGGGCATGCCGTTCAGTCACAGTATTACTTGTTGTTCCGGAAATGTCCGCAACACGCACAACCTTGTGGCAGTATTCGGCCAGCTGCTCGATGACTGCGCGTGACTGCCGACACAGCTCTTTGGTTGGGGCCAGTACCACGGCGCTCACACATTGTTCGGTGGCAGTGAGCTTAGAGTTGAGAATTTTCTGTATCAGAGGCAAGGCATAGGTGGCCGTCTTGCCGGAGCCGGTGCGAGCGCGAACTACAACATCCTTGCCCTCAAGCAGCAGGGGAATCGCCGTGCCCTGGATCAGCGTGGGCTGCTCCCATCCCAGCTTCGATACTGCCTACAAAACGAATGGGAAAGTTGAGTAACCGCGTAATACGGGTCAGGTCCTTGCACACTACCTTGAGAATACGATGGTCCAACTCAAGTTCATGGAACTTTGGTAACTTTTCTGGGCTGCTCATTGTTGCAAATTTGTAAAATGCGCAGCGGACAGAACGCACATGTGTTTATGTCCGATAAATAAGTGTTGCACAGAACGCAAAGGTGCGCCACTTATCGATACATGCTGTAGTCGAAATATAATATAATATAATATAAATACATAAATCAATGATACGACTTGGCAACAGGTTACTTAAGCCATAATTAAATAAATTTAATAATTTAAGCAATTTTTTCCATATCGATATACTACTCATATCAGCTGGGCTGGCGTGGCATTTCCAGCGCTTTGCAGCACTAGTCCAACCCAGCACGTGCGTGCAGATAGGCAGCGGCGTTTGTTTTTAATTATTTATTGAATCGTTTTTTCGTATATCCCAATGGGTGATGATCAGAAAATAAATGCACGTAAACACGTCAAACAGATTTTCCAAGACTTTCTAGAAGAAAACGATTGCGAAGCTCTAAAGCCGAACTGCGCTAACAACAGCTGCTGCGGTCGAGGCCTTCAGGAGTTCGATGCCCAAACGCACGAAGCCTGGCTATTGCAATGCCCTAAGAGCTTGGATCCCAGTGCGTTGGAGGGCAGGCGCATCAAGATGCCCGGACGTCGCTTTGTGGGCGGACTTCAAGTGCGGTGCGTCGAATATTCAACACCCTCCTCCGAATCCATTGGTTATACGAATGTGAAGGGCAAAAATAGGGTGCGCAAATTTCCCCTTAGTGGCGTTGTGGTGCTCAGCAAGCGTCTAAACGTAGCGCAGCCTGGCGCCAACGAGGAGGCCAACTCTTTCCCAACAACTGCTACTCCCCCGAGCTTCGTGATGCCTGTGCGCCACCCGTTCTTCGGCCGTGATTACAAGAAGCGCATTAAGGTGACCAAAGCCATTTCCCGACACCTGATTGAGGCGAATAAGAGGAGTCTTGAGACATCAGCATTGCTGCGAGATAAGGCAAACTATTATAAGATCCGCAAGCAGCTTCAGGGAACAACACAGACTCTGGAGGAGAAAGAGCAAGATGTGCGTCAATCGGTGTTGACTGGCGTGACACCAGACTTTATGACCAAGGGCCATGGTGCCTCTTACAACCTCGGGGACCTCACCAGCGGCGACAAAAAAGTACGGACCAAAAAGAAGCATAACACACAAAAAGAAAAGATCTCACAAGATCAGCTATTGTCAGCGGAGAAGCCGAAAAAGCGCACAGCCAATGGAAAAGTCAAAACGAATGGCGACGTGAAACATGACCAGCAGGACGGCGCCGATGAAGCGCCAAAAAAGAAACGAAAGAAGCTGAAAACCAATGGAGAAGTCTAAACGAAGAACTAGGAGAAAGATGTGATGTGAGGATATTCAACTCACGAAATAAACTAAGAAAACAAACATTTGCTTATTTTTTTGTTGTCTTTGGTTTCTACTGGAGCATTTTGAGTGGGCACTAGAAAATTAACCTGCAATGACCAGATACAGATGTACGTCGATCTGAGACCAGCAGGGCTCGGGGCAAAGCTGGTGTGTGTGTATGTTTATCCGTTGAATGTTTTAAAATTTATTTAAAATTATCTTGCTAATGGTAGTGCACGATAGTTCATAGTGTAAATATGAAGTTATCGGTGAGCTCAACTATCGATAAGTAAATAACATAAAAAATACGTTCAACTGCTATCTTGAAGAGTTGGGAAAACATCGATAGTTTCCACTATCGCTGTTGGAAATCACGCGCTCGATGCTATTGGGGGTGAACAAAAAAAATTGATGGTCTGCTAATTTTTCTACTATCGATAGTATATCAGCGTTGCTTTCGACGCTTCCGAGAATGTATTTGAAAATCCTACAATTTTAAGGGCTTTGACAACCCTTTTCCGTGCCCAAATTTAACCAAACAAACTCGGAATAGGTTATATTTATTTCGTTTGCCCCTCTGCACAGGCCAACCAAACAGAAGCATGGCGCTGCGTGGCTATTTAAGGGAGGGTCTGAACGTGGCCGCAATTATGGGAGCCGGCGACTCAATTGCCCAGCTGTTCATTGAGAAGAAATCGCTCGAGCAATGGGATACTGGACGAACGGCCCGGTTCAGTGCCCTCGGTCTGTTGTTTGTTGGCCCGATTTTACGTAAATGGTACCTGACGCTGGAGACGCTGGTGAGCAAGGACCAACCATCGTTGACGCGCGGAATCAAGAAGATGGTCATTGACCAAACCGTGTTTGCGCCGACTTTCACATTGGCCATGTCGTTCATGGTGCCCTTCGTCAACGGCGAGGATACGGAGAAGATCAAGACCCGCATTCGGAATAGCTATTTCTCGATTATGTTAAAGAATTACATGCTATGGCCGGCGGCCCAGTTCGTCAACTTCACGTTCGTCCCACTGCCGTACCAAGTGATGTATGCACAGTTCATTGCCATTATCTGGAACTGTTACATTTCTCTCATACTCAACAAATAAAAAACTAAGTTATCCAGCAGATTCTGCGAATGAAATCACACGTTCTGTGTAAAGGTGTTGGATTTTCTTTGATTCTGTCAATTTCGCGGGCGCTATCGTTGTAGCTATCGATTGCACACATCGATATACTCTCCATCGATAGTGTTTGTGGAAGTGCGCGGCTGCCTGCAATTCCGTCCAAATTAGTCACAATAGGGCGATATTATGGACTTCACACGTGAGATTTTGAGTTTCCAGTTTGGCACCTATGCCAATTATGTTGGTGCACACTTCTGGAATCAGCAGGTGAGCTCGAAAAGCCACTGCCACTGCCACTCCTCAATCCAATGCGGTTATGCTTGTTATAGGAGGCAAACTTTGTGTATGACGGCTCCAGCAGCCAGGTGGCCGAGGAACAGCTGCCGCAAAACGATGTACTGTACAGAGAAGGTCTCAACGACTATGGCCAGACTACCTATACGCCTCGTCTGCTCTCCGTTGACCTGGCTGGCAACTTGGCCCATCTGCCAATCGTGGGAGAATTATATGGCAACTATGTACAGCGTAACGAGGAGCTGTTGCCCCTCACAACAGGCAATCATCTACAGAAGACTAGACAGAGTGCTGAGCAAAATAACCTCTCCACCGTCGATCAGTTGGAAGTGCGCGAGCAGCCGCAAGTCCCGATATCCGAGTATCAGCGGGATCTGCTTAAGGGAGCTATAGAGGCCGGCAAGAACTATCAACTGGCCGATACAACGCGTAGCTGGGCTGACTACCTGTACGCTAGATACCATCCGCGCACACTCAATGTACTGCCGGACTTAATTCGCGACAGCAATGTTCAGGCTTTGGCCACACAAGCAGCTGGAAAGGAGATCTGGGATGGGGACGCCTTCAACGAAGATTTCTGCAACCGCATTCGCCAATATGTGGAGGAGTGCGAGGGCCTACAGGGCTTCCACATTCTTTTTGACATAGACGATGGCTTCAGTGGCCTGGCCAGCAAGTGCATGGAACATTTGAACGATGAATATAGTCGCGTAAGCTTTGTTCTGCCGCTGCACTACCCACGGATTCCTTCATATAACCAAGCAGGTAGGGGACATTGAAATCTGTGTTAGTTTCCCATATAACTTGTATACCAAACTCCATTAATCATCCTGTTAGATCCCCGAACTGCCCACAGTATTCGCGTGGTGAACAGCGTGCTGAGCTATTACCATCTCAGCGAGCAGGCCACGATGTTCACACCGCTAGCCACGCTAGAGACCATCTGGCGGAACAACACCTTACAGTCCCGTCGCATGCCAGGCCTCGAATGGAAAACTGGAAACCTTTACCAGACTTCGGCTGTGCTCGCCGCCTTCATGGACACCATGACGCTCAGCTACCGTCTGCGCCAGACGCCCCAGTCGCTGGTGCGGTTCTGTGAAAATGTCTGCCCGGTTGGACGGAAGATGACAGCAGCTGCCATGGCCCTGCCACTTGGAATGCAGCAGGAGCAGGACCTGATCGACTATATGGACCACAGCGGCGACCAATCACTATTGACCCAGCTGACGCCAGGTTGCGAGGCTGGTACCTCTTATGTGGTGCAGTCGGTGATGGCCCGCGGAATTCCCACCAGTCGATTGAAACGTCCTCAGGAGACGGCCGGACCCCAGCTACGGATGGCTGCCTATGGCTGCAACAGTGTTTCTCAGATGCTGCAGCTGTACTATCAGTGCAGCTTCCATGGCAGTGTCACCAATGCTGCCTCCACTCCCCTGCCCTTCAAGACTCAATTGCCTTTCCCCTACGAGATATTCCAGCCGAACATCGCCACGGACGGCTTCAAGGTTGCTGGGGGCGGGGAACGCGAGTCAAGTACCCGCGTGGAGTCGACTCCAGTGCTGGCAGCCCTGCAGAACTCTACCAAACTTGGCGACCATCTCGATAATCTCCATACCCAGACCCATCGTGTCCAAATTGGAAAACTGCAGTCGTACTCCCAGTCGGCCGTCGATCGGGAGGAGTACGAAACGGCCCTGGACAAGCTTCTCGAGTTCCGCGACAACTATGCCGATCAGCAGTACCTGTAAGTGGATTCTCTTATGAAGAAGATATCCGATTGTCATAAGACTAGATTAATACACACAATAAACACTCATCCACATCGTTGCGCAAAATATATCCCATGTCTATGGTCTTCTCACCATGGACTGTCCGCAGTGCAGTCTCGTCTCTCCATTCTTTGGTTCAAAGCCTCTGTTTTTCGGCTACCAGCCTGTCTCGAGCTTAAAACGAGGGGGAACGTTGTGAGTTGCTGCGGACACCGCAACTCTACAGTTATACCCGATACTAAGTCAGTATGGCTCTCCTCCGGCAGACGGCGCTAATATTAAACAACACGACAAAGAGTGCGTGCGAGAGAGACAGAAAATCAGTCTGAGCGTGACGTCAGGCGCTGCGTAGCCAGTACAAATTGATTTGTTCCTTTTGGCTATAAAACTGATCTGATTTGATGCAGATTCAGCAATCTGATAGATATGGTCATCATCTATGATTCTGCGTTTTTAGTTTTCTCGAATCTGCAATATTGTGGATGCAACAGATTTTCGTCCTTTGGGGGGGCGGAGTGGGCGGGGCGAAGTTTTAAAATATTTTTGTAGCAGTGACATATCACAGAAGTCTGGATCCAAAACATCGTTGCTCTAGCTCTTATAGTCTTTGAGCACTAGGCGCTGAAGGGGACGAACAGACGGACGGACGGACAGACGGACAGACAGACATGGCTCAATCGACTCGGCTATTGATGCTGATCAAGAATATATATACTTTATGGGGTCGGAAACGATTCCTTCTGGACGTTACACACATCCACATTCACCACAAATCTGATATACCCCAATATTCATTTTGAGTATCGGGTATAAAAAACGAGCGGGTACGTTGCTAGCTACTTTTATACCCAGTACTCAGTCAGTACATGTATATATGTCAGTATGTACATGCTTATATGCGAGCTTATGATTTATGTAATTAATACAATAAATTTTATATGCCGTTTGGTTATGCTGTTAGCAGAATGGAAAAAAGGAAAAAGGTCAAACCGTTTGGGAGATTTTAATTTATTTATTAGATTTTATCTGTTTCCATTTTCCTTATATTCTTTTACATCTGTTTTTTTTCTGCTCTATTCTATTCTATACTTTATTCTATTCTCGCACCAACACCTGCCGCCCACTACACGAGGTAGAGTATGTGTGAGAAAGAAAGAGAGAGAGTGAGTGGGTAAGCGCGTGGAAAACGTTGCAATTTAATTTTTTTGCTTCTGGCTATAATAATGATCTGATCCAGATTCGGCAATTGTCTCTTCAAAATTGTGGATGCCACAGATTTTCGTCCTTGAGAGGGTGGGGCAATGTTTTTAAATAGACTTGTAACGTGTGATATCACAGTCTGAATACCAAATTTAGTTGATATAGCTCTTATAGTCTCTGAGATCTGAGCGCTCATCGGGACATGGCTATTAATGCTGATCCAGAATATATGCACTTTTTGGGGTCGGAAACGCTTTCTTCTGAGTGTTACACCATCCAGTTCCACCACCACCAATCTAATACATGAGTATCTGGTATATAAACGACAGACAAAGGAATTGCCTTTGCAAAGCCGTGAAAAGATATTCATTAATATAATGATGATAGGATGGTAGAGATACTTATTTACAAGTTTGTTTGGATATTATGCATGATATTGGATTTTTCTAGGTTTCGAAGAATTATTTTGGAATTATGGGGATGGGGTCTAAATTATTTAATGATGAGAATCTTGAAGATATTATCAAAATATTATTATTAACATTTGTACATTGCCTGGAGCTCGATCCTTTTTATTGTATCCAAAGCTCTTCCTCCGAATTCCATGTAGTTAGGTATCCCCCAGTCGGATATTGAGCTTGAGAACACCTCCCGCTGATACTAGTGGTTTATTTGTTGTCTCCACAGTTAACCCAAAGGACCTTTTCCGGGTTGCCTTTACCTTTGTGGCTACGTGCGGCCACTTCTCGTTTTGTTTAACCCTTTCGGACGCAGGCCACTCTGTTGGATTGAAAGTTTTCCCCGCCTAATTTATACGGAAATTTATTGCCAATAAAGCGGCAGTAATTGAAATCTCAACGGGAGTAAATCACAATTTTATGGACTGCTAACGGGAGGCGGGGCACACTCGAGTGAACTCCGCCCGCCGATAAAGGCAGAACAGAATAGGTACGAGTATATAGGATAGGAGCAATATGAGATGGGGTTCATAATTTCGCAGTGGCCCCAAGGCGGCTTTGCGCTTTCTCCTCTCCTCTCCTATCCTCTCCTCTCCTCTCAGGTCAAGTTTCGGGTTGCTCCTGCCGCATTGTTGTGCAAATTAAATTTCAATTTGATTGGCACACAGTCGCCCTCGATCCCCAACTCCTTCTCCAGAGCTGGCTTCTTAAAGCAGCAGCTGCCACTGTTCCGTTGTTTCTACTGTGGAAAAGGGACCAAATCCGAAATTAAAATTACGCCAACGACTTTAATGGAATATGTGCGTGGAATTTGAAATGCCAGTTTTGAACCGACAGAGCATCGCATGGCAAAATATTTGTGCCGTATATACGGGTACGAGTATATTGTGTTTTTTCGCTTCTAATTTAATTTCTAGGTTAAGTAATTTGGTTTCCATTTCGGTCCGCGTCTGCCTGCTGCAGAACTGGCACGAAATCTTGCATTGTCATCCAGCCCTGGTTCTGGACCCAAGAATTGACCTTCGTAGGACTATGTCTATTTAATTACGGTTACACTCGACTTTAGCAAAAGCAGATGACTCAAACTGCTTTCAGAATCACGGAAGCTCGAAAACAGTTTTTATTACAGCGTCCTGGATAACGCTTTCCTTGAAGATGGAATATTCTTCTGATGTAAAAAAACAATAACGATTGAGCGATAAAAGAAATTTCCTTTAGCAAATTTCAGACAGACTAACATCATTCCATTGGTAAAGCTTTTGCTTCTCAATTGTTTGAATTTATAGAACTCTCAGCGGTATGTGCATTATGGGTCTTCTTAGGTAAAATAATAATTATTAATAGTGGGAATTAGGACATTGCACTGGCCGGGTAATGGTAATGACTTCAATCCGATCGAGAATCTTTAGCACATCCTGAACGAATTATCTGCATTGAAAGAATCGATAAAAAAACATCGAATCAATCTGAATGAAAACCTGGAATGAATTTTTCCGTAAAATTATAAAAGTGAATACCAAATTGAATTTTGGATTCAAAATTTTAATGTGTTTCGTTAGCCGTTTTTATTTTGTAGTTATTTTCGTGAGCTTTTTTCTTAAAAAACGAAACAAAACTTTATAAAAACAAAAAACACCTTTTTTTGATTGTCTACATTTCACTGTCCGCTACTGTATGTATAATGTACATAATACACCGATAACGAAAGAGATTATTATGCCCAATACTCAAAGAGTTTAGGAGTTTATACGCCCAAAATGAAGCGTTTCCGACTTCATAAAGAACATATATGTTCTATATACTAGATACATATATAGTCAAGTCCGATATACATAGCTTTGTCTGTCTGTCCGCCTGTTCGTGGTGTTTGAAGCCTAGTTCTCTGAGACTATAAGACCTAGAGCAGCAAAATTTTGTATTCAGACTCACGCCCTCTTCCGCCATCATAAAGGAAGAAAATCTCTGGAATCGCTTCGCAGTGTCTTCCGCTTTTCCCATCCACGCGCTACTCCTTCTCTCTCTTTCTCACGCACTCTTTCTCGTGCAATGTTCGCCCCCTGGCGGAGGAGAGAACGATAGAATAGGTGTTTTAGAGATCGTTGTTGATCGCATGTTAAGAAATAAAAAAACAAAGAGAAATGGAAATTTGGAAAGAGATAAAAATAATTACAAATAGGTAATCATTTTTGCGAACGGAAATAGTCATTGACGTTAAGTTACGTATAAAATATATTGTATAGGTTACATAAGTCATAAGACTACTTACATATGCAAGTGTATGGGCACTTCCATTCTGGCGTTACGTTATATTCGTACGACAAAAAAGAGAATGAAATGAAAAAAATCTTTCCAGTTAAATACAAATTGGGTAGCCGTATGTTCACCAAAAAACGATATAAGCCAAAATATGACCGTACTATTACGTACGTTACTGGCTTTACGTCACCGAATTCCGAGGTAGTAAAAGTAAAAAAAACGTACCATTAGCCGAGATTGGGCCAATTTGTGGGATTTTTTGTATAGAGTCCAATATTGAGGAAACATTTTATCACGAATCATCTTTCTTATAATAGATAATAGTACGGAAAAACATGAATATGAAAATTCCAAAATGTACCAATTTCAATAGGTTTTCCCATGAAAGTCAATGAAAATATATATACATATACTACGCATTTTTTAAATTAAAAAAAATCACTTAATTTCCGCATGCGCCCGATGTCCGTGTACGTGAATTCACAGAAGGGAAAATAAGCCATTGGGGATATCTGTAGAAGGAATAACGCCTGCCCCGGTTCGCCCACCCGCACCCACCGTCCCATCATTTCCAATTAGTTCCTTCAATTACTCAGTTGGTCAGCTACTTAAGTGCTCAGCTTGGTTCCTTGCGAGTTGATTTTTAATTTCTTTCTCTCACCCTGACACTCTTCTTGTCTGCCTATGGCCCTATCACTGGGTACTTCATCATCCAATGGAACCCTTCAGAGCTGGCTGGAGTTGACTGACTCCCAGGGCAAAACAAACTTAACAAAGTTAGCTAAATTTGGCCGAAGGCGTCATTTTAACTGCCGCTTACCCTTACTCCGCCCTGGCTCGCTCTCCTGGCCACCCTCCTCTAGCTATCCTTGCCGACATTTCAATGCCTTTTTAATCTAGAACAAAAGCAAACTTAATTTGCCACAACATCTGAGATGGCACGAAGCAAAGGCAACGGCAAAGGCAATGGAAACGGCAACGGCAACGGAGGAGGACAGGCTACTGGGCCTGGGAGTGAGGCTGGGGACAACGACAACTACGACGACGTCACTTGGCACATAATTTAATTACAACAACACTTTCGGGGTGGAGGTGGAGGCAACCACGCGCGAGCCACAAAGGAGTGTGGATGGGCATTGCTACTTTGAAGTTAAGCACTCTGCCCCATCAGGCCGCCAGCACTCGTCGTCTGGCACTCGCCACTCGCCACTCGCCTCGCCTTGCCTCTCTCCGAGTGTTGAGCAACAACTTTCGAGTGCAACGCGTCCTGAATTGTAATTAGTGCCCAGGAGCCGCCAGCCGGAGAGGAGATCTGGCTAGGAATGGGAAGCTGGTCAGAGAGGGGAGAGAGAGAGGGGGAGAAGGAGATGGCATCGCTTGATTTATGGAGCGCGCGCATTTGTAATTGTTATTACGTGTGAATGCTCCACTCGAATCCACTTCAGTCCAACTCAATTGACCCCCCACTCCAGGTCCAGGCAATAAATTCGTTATCGGTGCTAATTGTTGAACGAATGAAGCGCGATTTGATAAAGCGCGCCACTGCTTATGGATTCACGGTCACCACCCATTTGACCCATTGACATTGACACTTGACCCGCTCCACTTCCATTAGCTCCAATCACACAAAGAGAGAAACGATTGCTTGGCTGCCCAGCATAAGCGAGTAGATATCCAAAGATCGGACCAATAGGCGGACCAGGCCTCACAGATGTGGATATGTGGGGATATCTGTGGTGTGGGGTACCCTTCGATAATCTAGAAATCTGAATGATGTTCAATCATCAACTCATCAAGTGGGCTGTTCAATTAGTCTCGCCTATCAGCTGATTGCTGTCAAAATTTAAAAAACGCTGCATTATTTGACAGCCATTGATAGCAGACTTTCTTCTAATTTGAAGAGAGTAATTTTGAAAAAAAAGTAAATTTCATTAGGAATCTTTTTGCGGAATCAAACCACCACTGAGGCCCAGGCTAAGATTTATAAATAGTATGGGAACTCTGAACCATCAATTTCAATGGTAAAAAGTGGTTTACTGAATTTCGGGGTTGAGATCCCCAGTTGAGATCCCTACACCCGCCTGTAGGTCGATAGGAGATTGAAAGTGTTCAGTGGTTTAAATTTTGAATGATCACTTGGATATGAGAAAGGTTACCGCTAGGTGGATCCATGGCTACGATTTAGGGTAAGGGAGCATCTCACCCAACCTATTCGCCGGACTTAGCCCTGAGGGACTATTTCCTGTTTTCGAACCTGCAGAACTGGCTTCACGGAGAGAGATTTGATTCCAACGATGAGGTCACCCAAAAATGAATTTCTATGTTTCCTATTAAGGACTTTGACAAATCCTATTTTTTGGAAGGAACACCAAAACTGGAGAAACGTTTGACTCTATTGCTCTATAGAGCTAAAAGGAGACTATGTTGAAAAGAAATAATGATTGCTTATGCAATAGCCTGTGTAACGGACCTTTTGAAAAGACTCGTAAAACAGATGTCTATCAGCGACAAAGGCATGGAATAAATTAAAATATGGCGATTATTATGATAGAATAGGCTCTGGCAAACGAAGAGAAAAGCAACTTTCTAGAAAGCTTTCTTAAAATTCAGTTCCAGTGCATCTTCCATCCTTGAGAAAAGGAACCAGTACTTCTACTTATACACATATTTGTTCGATATGGAGGCGTCACACAGAAATACAGGGACATTCGAATCCTGATGTGAGTGTGTTTGCTATTGCGAAGCCATAATCCTGTTGTTTTATAGCTCGTAATGCCTCGTAATCCTCTTGCTGATGCTCTACTCCATGCTCTTCCTGCTAAGCTCTGTCCAGTGTTGTTCTGTCCAGCTCCTGTATGTTGTGGTTCCTCGTCGCTCTGGAGTTGTTCGTGGGCGAACTTCGACCAGTTAACAGGTTGATTCATTGGAAATTGACCAAATACAATTAAATAGAAAACAATTCCGTCCAATTATTCCAGTGAGCGGAGGGAGTGCCCCCCACCACTTTCGAATTTCCCAACGCAAATTTAATTCCCAATTAGATGGAAAATGATTGAATGGCCAACCGAGAATGCAGTGCTAGCTGCAGCTGTTTCGGGGATCGGGCTATTGTTATCGGTGCTTTGTTTCGGTAAAGGATTCTGACTTATTTCCAACCACAGGGAATCGGTAATCGCCTCCGACTAATTGATGGATGCATGCATCGTAAGCACCTGCATAGGTAAGCCATGTCGATTCTCAATTCTCGATTCTCGAATTGAATGGAAATGAATTCGCACCCAACTGGTGGGATCAGGTTAAACAAGTGGGCTTCCTCACCCGCACAGCACTGCTTATTGTTCAATAAGCGGATTAGGTTCCTTGCACTGTTTGGGCCGGACTTACACGCGTTCTACCCCACCACCACTATCACCATCAACAAAGGGCTCGGTACAAGGTTCTCTTCAATGTGCGAACATTTACAAATTTATTTACAGGTTTATCGGAAATGACCCAGGAGCAGAATAGCAAGCCAGATCTGGAACAGGTTAATCGGATCCCGTGGTACTGGCATCGGTGGAGGTGGAGGCGTCTGTGCTGGCCTCTGTGCTGGTGGAGCTTGCCTCTGTAGTACTGGAGGAGCTCGCCTCTGTGCTCGTGGTCGTGGTTGTGGTTGTGCTGTTTCGTGGGGGACCCCATGGATAGCCTGGGCCTCCGGGACCACCGGGACCACCGGGACCACCTGGGCCACCTTGAGGACCACCGGGACCACCGGGACCTCCAGGACCCCTAGGAGGACCTCCTGGGCCACCTTGAGGACCACCAGGACCTCCACGACCTCCTGGGGGACCTCTACGGCCACCGGGACCGCCACGCGGTCCTCCTGGACCCCCTCGACCACCTCCAGGTCCTTGGGCGGCGGCCACAGCGACCAGAGCTACGAGAGCGAGAATGATGAATGTGCGCATTTTGTTATCTGCTACCTCTGTGCGATTGTTTGTGATAGACAACTCCACCTGACCTTAGCTCCCACATAAGGCACTATATATACGGACGGACGGGTACAGAGTCACAGAGTCGAGCGGAACACCACAAGTGTTTCATCGATGACGTGTGAAGGCTGAGCAAACTAACGTCAGTTGGGATAAGGTAAACCCCACTCGCTCCCACTCGCCAGTCAATGGCACTGGCCTTGGGCAGACTGGGGTACGATGGAATTCCCAGAACTAGCCTTTTCTCTTTCTCGCACCAAACTCGGATCAAACAGCTATGCCGGGATGTTTGCCTTACGTAAGCCAGCGACTGATGGACCGCATTCTGGTCTGTCCGGGAATCGGTCTTGTGTCCACATCTATCGCTGGCGTATGCAAAATATTTGCCATCGATTGATGTTTGCATAATGTACTCGGGTTCCCGGGTACTCGGGAAATATTGTTGGACAAACATCAACACTCTAGTCGATATTGCGATTAAATGAAAATTCGGGAAGATGTATCTTCAGGAAATGGAAATGTTTTTCATAAAACAAGTTTAAGTGAGTGCTTCGAGAATAGTCTTGACTTTACCGTCTTTCCGTATAAACCATTAAAATCTTTGTATTCCACATATTCTATACTATATTCTATTCTATATATCGTTCGTGTCTTAGTACATTAAAAATAAGAATTTTCTGAAAAACAGATCTTTTTTTTCTGTGTTCTCAAACAATTCGTGACTAGAAGTTTGGGAGTTCAAGAATGTGTTAGTATGAATGGTTGACCCTCGTGAACAGATCGCCCTGAGGCGGACTTCAGCGGGAGGATCTGTATGGATCCATGTACATATATTCCATGTATATAGTACATATATAGGAATATTTAATAGGAATTGCGACTCTCCACTGAAACTACATGTAATTAACATCTTTCAATTAATAACGACATCGAACATAGTACCGAGCTATTTATTCGATTTATATGTACATACATATGTATGTACTAACATACTAGTGTACATGTATACGAGTACGAGTACAGAACTAAAATCTCTAAAAGCTTTTGTTTCCATTACACATGAACACTTTTCTCTTTTCCGCTCAATCTTTCCCATCTTTACCTTTTATCCTTTATGCTGTGATGTCTTGAAATTTCTCTACTGTCAATTGCAGTTTTTGGAAGTGTTTTGTTATTTCCAGCCCATGCCCATGCCCATGCCAAAGCCTATGCCCATGCTCGTGCCCCTGCCCCTGCCCGTGCCCGTGCCCTCTCCTGCTAGCCGACATCTCCATCTGTCTCATTCGAACATGTGCATATGTGTGCATTCAATAAAGCTGTTGTTGGTAATTGCAATAAATTGTTTTTGGCCTTTTTATACCCGATACTCAAAATGAGTATTGGGGTATATTAGATTTGTGGTAAAAGTGGATGTGTGTAACGTCCAGAAGGAATCGTTTCCGACCCTATAAAGTATATATATTCTTGATCAGCATCAATAGCCGAGTCGATTGAGCCCTGTCTGTCTGTCCGTCCGTCCGTCTGTCCGTCTGTCCGTCTGTCCGTCCCCTTCAGCGCCTAATGCTCAAAGACTATAAGAGCTAGAGCAACGATGTTTTGGATCCAGACTTCTGTGATATGTCACTGCTAAAAAAATATTTCAAAACTTTGCCCCGCCCACTTCCGCCCCCACAAAGGGCGAAAATCTGTGGCATCCACAATTTCGACGATACGAGAAAACTAAAAACGCAGAATCGTAGAAGATGACTATATCTTCTAGAGTGCAAAATCTTAACCAGATCGTATAATTATTACAGCCAGAATCACGAAAACAATTTCACTCTTTCTCGCTCTGTCTCACTCTAACACACAGGTTTCATGGTCGGTTTTGCCAATTGCAAAATATGAGTTCAAAGATCTCAGAACCTATAAAAGCCAGAGCAACCAAATTTGGTATCCACACTCCTGTGATATCGGACCTTGACCGTTTCCTGTCCAAATTTCGCCACACCCCCTTCCGCCCCCGCAAAGGACGAAAATCTGAGGCAACCACAAATCTCAGAGACTATTAAGGCTAGAGTAACCAAATTTGGTACACACACTCCTTTAAGATGTCACTATAAAACGTATATCTCAGAATTTCGCCCCACCCCCATCCGCCCCCACAAAGGACGAAAATCTGTTGCATCCACAATATTGCAGATTTGAGAAAACTAAAAACGCAGAATCATAGATAATGACCATATCTATCAGGTTGCTGAATCTGGATCAGATCAGATCATTTTCATAGCCAAAAGGAACAAATCAATTTGCAGTGGCTACGCAGCGCCCGACGTCACGCTCAGACTGATTTTCTGTCTCTCTCGCACGCACTCTTTGTCGTGTCGTTCAATATTAGCGGCGTCTGCCGGAGGAGAGCCATACTGACTTAGTATCGGGTATAACCTTAGAGTTGCGGTGTCCGCAGCAACTCACAACGTTCCCCCTCGTTTTAATGTCGATTTTGTCAGTTTTGCTTTGTTTTGGTTTGGCAAAATGCGTAATTAAGTTTTGGCCTGTTTCTCCTTGCCTTCCTTGAAGATCGGCGGTGCCGAGTGTTCCTAATTTCCTCTCCCCAAAAATGTTTGAAAAGGTAATTATTATTATTTTTTTTTTAATTTACAGCTTTGTACTAACATTGGTCATATCCGGTTTTATAAAGTAGACAAATTATTTTTAGAATAAGAGGAACAATTTGCTTCCTTTGAGGAACAAGTCTTTCAGAAATGTATTGCCAATAAATAAACTTTGGTGGGGGGGGGACCATCTCTTGCGGAGGCTCCGTGGTATGATATATGTCATATGTATTTCTTACGAACTTTAATAAATTTGGACCTGGTCTGTTAATAAAAGTCACATTTTTACCTTGTTGCCTATTAGCTTTTAATTCTCCTAATCTTAATTTCACTTTCGAACAGTTTTGCGGAAATGGGACCAGGAATCCCCCCATTTGTGGGGCAGTTCACAGTTTTCAATTCTAACGATTTTCGTTGCATTTTGGGTAAAATTAAAATGGCCCACAATTTGTTCTATGCTTATTTGATTTCCGGCCCCGATAAGGGCTCTGGCGCTGGTGCAGTCGAATCGATGGGAAAGCCAAAACCAACGCAGAGGAACAAGAAAAAAAGAACAACAAAAAGTTTTTATTTGCATTTCTTGGGCATTTCGCTGCAAAACAGAAAGTGAATCGAAAGAAGTCTGCAGGTATGCCCTGGTGTTGGTCCTGGTCCTGGCCCAGGAGAGCTCTTTTCGTTTCCCTCTCCCACCCCTAGCTACAAGGAGCTTTTTCATCTGGAAAAGCTCAACGGGAGCCAGAAAGGAAGGCGAGCTTCGACGGGGCTGAATCTTTAGATACCCTTTCACATCGTTCGTTCTATGGAAGGAATTTACATGTACCTTCGCTGAGATATGTAGTACAATGTTTAAGTACAATGATATGGGATCTGGTTCCAGTATAAACCTGAAATTTTCAACGTTACATATACTAGAATCGGAGATGCTTCCATTCTGGGTGTTGATCTTCCCGTCAAAATCACAATACTCTCTGCAAGAGTATCGAAATCCAACTCATTTTACACAGATTCTTCTTCTCGTTTTGCCGTATTCTGCTGTTTCCCACTCCACTCTAATTCGCTCCACCCTTCCCCACAATCACTTTCTATACATATAAACAATTGAAATGAATTTGTATCCTGCACACACACACACACACACACACACAAACACACACGCAACAAGAAGAGCAACAAAAAAAGGGGAAACTTTGCCGACAAACTTTGACTTTGGTTATTGTTACAGTTTAACTTTGTTGCTTTTGCCATGCCCCCTCCTTGTTCCTATTTTGGTACCCTCTACAGGGCAGCGGTACACTCTGCGAGTGCAAGTGTAACCGTATTCTGCCTTTTCGCGGAATGTTTGTAACCAGCGGAAGCAGGTCTTGTCTTATGAACATGTCTCTCTCTGGACGCATGAATAACGAATGGGACTGGAATCAATAAAGGAAAAACACATTGTACTAGCAGCTTCTTCAACTGGTAGCGCGTGATCCATGTGTTTCGGAGTACAATGAAAACTCTACGCTTTCCCAAGCGGTCACCCAAGTGGCTGCTCCGGGTTCAATTATCGAAACTACACTCAGAGGAACAACGAAAAAATAACTGACTTGATCGATCGGTAATTATGAGGCTCCCACGTCAGGTTAAATTGTCTTCAGATGCAACTGTTTTGTCCAACAAATTCCCATGCTTTCTGCTCGTTAATTTAGCCTCCAGCCACGGCAAACACCTACGGTGGGTGTCAGTCAAAGGAAGCTGGTGCTCGTAACAGCGAGTGGATAAGTGGTTAAGTGGAAAAGAGGAAAAGAGGAAACGAGGGTATCTTCAGGTCTAGACACTGCTCAATTAGATTCTCAGTTGCTCGCTTCGTTGCTCTTTTTCTTGCGCCATGTGCTCTGCCTTTGGTCTGCCCTTGTCGACGCTCTTGCTGTTATTTCCGCTGTTGCTGTTGTCGCCAACGCAGACGAAGCTGTCGCTGACGCTGACGCAGCCCACAGGGGCGAGGGCAAAGGGGCGTGGAAAACGAAACTTTTCAAATAAAATGATTTCTTATTTAGGCATCCGATTTGAGACACGCCCCTTCGTCTACTTCCCCACACCAGGCGGCCCTTTGACAGGACTCTTCTGTTTCTGTGAGAAGAGCGATACCCCGATACTCCGATTTGGAATGCAAATTTCAGATGGTAATGGAATCGGAATAGGACTTACTTCAATAAGAACAAGCTCTTTATTTTCTCCATATACTATGTCTGTACACATGCAGATACAGTGCATATGCATACAGAGGAATCTGGTACAGAGCTGTAGATACGATCTGCCTTTGATTAGTTGGAGTCGGCGGATGGAGCCTCGGAGGATGGAGCCTCTGAGGATGGAGCCTCGGAAGGTGGAGGCTCTGTAGAATTACCGTTCGGGCGACCTCCAGGACCACTGGGAGGACCTCCAGGACCACCAGGACCTCCAGGACCTCCAGGACCTCCAGGACCACTGGGTTGACCTCCAGGACCCCTAGGTGGTGGTCCTCCTGGACGACCTCCCGGGGGACCTCCAGACCTCTGAGCGGTAGCTACAGCGACCAGGGCAAGGAGAGCAACAACGATAAGGATGCGCATTTTCGGGTTTTGGTTTTTGTAGACTGAATGAAAAACTCTATCTGATATTACCGGCCAATACCGGCCCTTATATACTACTGCCAATTAGCTCGACTTGGGTCAAGCACAGATGTTCCTGCACTGATGTTTTCTCTGGGCAAACATTAGTTGAAAACATCAAGGCAAACAGTGAATGGCATTTCCGACTGCGGTTATGTAAGTTAATTCAATGCTCTATATAAAGGTTTAATTATAGGAGATTTACTTCGGTTTGTTTGGAGTCCTAAGAATCGCATCCTCATACATTTTAGAAGCTTGTAATTCAATCTATTCGATTATTCAGAGGAATCTTCAGATCTTGTTTGAGGAAATAGTCAGATACCATAGATACTCATAATGAGATCATCGCAGTGGTTCTCAAGAAGTTGAACCTGATGGTCCTCGCGATTATTGAAGTCTTGCTGAAACTTAATGCTTGAAGAGAAATTTTATTCATTTAGCTCTTAGTGTATATATTTTTTGTTTGATTTTTATAAAGGTGTGTCTTAGCTTGGCTAACTCACCCAAAGGAAAATGATATAAAGTCTGGAAAAACGATAGAGATGAAACCTTAAGCTCTTCGCAGGGATTTGCGCAACACAATAACCTCCCACATTCCACCTCTCGCCTCCCGCCTCCCGCCTCTCACCTCGCAGCTTCCACTTCTCAGTTCCTGTAGTTTCTTGAACATTTGGCACTTGGATGAGACACCGAACGAACTTGCATATAAAAAATTTCTACACATGATTTCTTTTTATTGCTTTATGACTGTGCTCCGTGTGTCTCTGCGTGTGGGGTGTCTGTCTCGGGAAAGTGTTCGCTGCAGTCCTGCCCCCATCCCGTAAACTCTTATGAATATTTCACAGTGGCAGTACCAGTACCAGTCCAAGGAACAGCGGAAGACGAAAGTCGCGAAAGAAGCTCAAACTTTGACATTCAGACGGAAGTTGCCTCTAACCCTTATCCCCATACATCCCATACATCCCTTACATCCCGCGGAGACCTGCACATATCCTTTGTCCTACGCCCCTTCCACCACTAAACTGCAGCCCTTCTCAAGTGTAACAGTTCCCCTTACGGGATTTATTTTGTATTTTGTTTAGTTTAATTTATGAATCTATTAAAACTGTAACAATGCATGTGGGGTTTCGAAGAAGGATTACGTGGGCGAAGGACCTTCTTCTGTGCAATAACATTTGATGATCTGTTTGGCACGGCGCGTGCTGTGAATCGTCAATAAATAAAAAATGTTGACGCTCTCAAAGCGCTCGGGGAAACCCTGACCCGTGCACCACGACCCCTCTCTGTGCAAACCATTTTGTGGCATCCATGCTGCGAGTAGACTGTGTATTTGTGTGCATGGGTATCTATGAGTGTGGGTGTCTGCCTCACCATTTTCTGTTATTTCCCCCTGGTTTAAGCGAAGGCTAAGGAAGCGGGAAAAATATCAAATACACCTTCAACCATTTCTCTCCGAGCTCTACAAACACAAAAGCCTGTTTTATCAAAGATTGTTATCCCATAAAACTGTTATTAGCTCATTATTTGATGCCGATGTCCCTGTTGCTGACTGATGATAATTACACCCCAATGACCTGTTTGGGGTTACAGCCACAATTCCCTTTGGAAATTTTATCAAGGTTGTGCCAGTCAGTGTATATCAAGAAAAGTGAATCCCAGCTGGAGAGGCGGATAGACCACTTTAGCAGAGTCCGTTTTGGGCGAGGGAGAAAGTAGGTATGAAAAATTAAGAGGTGTACATTTTCTCTAGTTTTGACGCCTAATCAGAAGGTGTTAGCCATCAGAAAGGCAGTGCCAAAGTTGCGCATGCAACAAATTCTGAGAGGCAAGCAAGCTAGCAAGCAACAGCAGCAGCAAGAGCAATTAACAATTAAGTAGCACTTAATTCGTTGTTGTTAATCGAAAGTCACTGAAACAGAAGCTGGCGAGTGCAAGGGCTGAGCGTCACAATCCACGAGAGGGATTTATAGTTCCAGAGCGACCAGATCTGTGCTTTGTGCTTCGAGTGACCAAGTGCTTCGGAGTGGCGCTTATGAATGCCTTTACCCTTGTCCCACCAACTAACACAAGATCGGAACTAAACATTAATGCTAAATTGATAGCAGCTGGGAGACCAAATGCACAATTACTCGTACCTCTGCTATACTGCTCAAAAGCACATGGTAAAGTAAATCGGGAACGTGAAGGAATAAGTGGGAAAGAAGAGAAAAGCAGAGGAAAATACATGCCCAAGTAATCGGAAGAGTGAAGAAGTCACTTCGTCTGCGGGTAATTTGGGTTTTATATCCGATACTCAAAAGGAGTATATATTTGTATATGCGATTTTTGCAGAAAATGGATGTGTGTAACCCCCAGAAGGAAGTGTTTCCGACTACATCAAGTATATATCTTCATGATCTTCCTGTCCGTCTATCCGTCCTTCCGTCTTGTTTGACGCCTAGTTCTCAGAGACTATAAGAGCTAGAGCAACGAGATCTTGTACGAGTCCGAGGTGTACGAGGCCTGCAGGTCTGCAGAGCTCCAAACGAGAAATGAAGACTAACTTCTGACGAAGAAGCTCCTGGGATATAAAAACGTCTCGAGACGTCTCACCCCCACGCATGACCGTTGGAAACTCTCACATCCTCGACAGCCCAATGCCATCTCCTCCGGTATCTCACGAACGATAGCGTCATAAACGATCCAGGATTCACTTGATTTTGTCACTTGCCCAGAAGCTTAATACGTTAATGGGCGAGCCGGAGGTGGCGTTGATTTGTGGTCAGCTGTCCATGGCACATCGACTCACTCACATTTTGATAAGCCAACACATGCATATGCAAGCACCCGGACACACACATCGGAATGTTGTTGTGTTGATGAGGCATTATTGAGTACCTGCTGTTCTAGTTCGATGCTCGGTCTTTTCTACCCGTTCCGTTCCGTTCCGGTCCTGTCCGGTTCTCCCCAGTCCCGTTCCGTCCTTTTCAGTCCAGTCTGCTAATGCGCCCAACAGAGACTAATAGGCCTGATTCGATTGCACAATCGGACAGTCGATGGTCCCAGTCCTCAGGCAGTCGCAGTTCCAGCGACGCTACTTCCACTTCTCTCGTTCGGATACGAATTCCGAACCACATGCCCTCCCCATGAGGAGGATGAGCGATGCGGGACGGGACGGAACGGAAGGAAAACGGATGGATCCCAAGTTGGTTGAGTGAACGGAACCGGGGCCAGAAATGTTATTATGCAAAATAATAACAACGCACCGCACTATGAAATTAAATTTTGAATCCCAGCAGTGAGTAAACTTAAAATACAAGTTATTGCAACACCAGAAACCGTTTCACATGTGTCTCAGTGTGTTCGTGGGTTCGTGTGTCCGTGTATTCGTGTATTCGTGTGTGTTGCCACATGACTGGCTTTGACTCTGACTCTGAGTCGGGCCATGGATGTTTCCTTGCTTGTCTGACATTCGTTGCCGTGGCCAACGGGTATACGGGTCGCGGGAATGCAAGAGAGGTTCAAAGATACAGGGAAGAATGAGATCAAGGGAGCATTTTGGGAACCGAGCTCGCAAATACGAAAACGTCCCGAGGATACACTCGAGGTTATCCCAATCGAAAGTGATCCCTAATCAAGCGTTCCAAAGGAAAATGGTTCTGGATAGAAAGTGTCCGCAAATTGATATTTGAGATATCTGAGCAAATTCTTCGATAAGAAAAAACCCCTGGATAAGGATAATTCACACAAGAGAAGGTCCTTAATCAGAAGAATTCTTCGGCGGAAATAATGCTCCGGGAATTGTTGGAAATATTACTGGGACACATTACTCCCACTTTTCCTTTCTAGGGACAGAGTATTTCGTGTTCCTTGTGTCTCCACTGCGGACTTTCAGCTGTTTTTCTGCAGTAGTTTGCTGGCTGCGTTCATTCCTTTTTCGGTTTGCCCGTCCCCGCTCTGGCCCTCACTTGTCCCGGCTCTGTTCTGCTTTGCTCCGCTCTGGCTTGGCCTGGGATCGAGGGTGGGTGGCCGAGTGCGAGTGGGGCTGCGTCTGGCTGTGGGCTTGTGTCTGGGACTGAGACTGAGACTGGGAGCGTTGCCGTTGCCGTTGCCGTAGCCGTAGCCGTTGCATTTGCCGGTTACGGCTCGTTTTCGTTTTCGTGGGAGTTGGAAGACAAATTGATTTCATGTCTGAAACTTCTTAAGCGCCTGCATCGAGGGAATCCTTGGCACCTTCCCATTCCCACTCCCACTCCCAGCCCCACTCCCAATCCCTCCATTCATCTATTCTGTTCTAGCCAGGCTAGTCGTGTGGTGTTTGTGTTCCCAATTTGATATTGTGCACATGAAGCGCAGCCAGATCCACCTACTCGGACGAGTATTTGCCCCATCGCCTTTCCGCCGCTGCCTTTTTGTGTTTTTTGCTTCTTTTTTGGTGGGTTCTCTGTTAAATTTGTCTAGAAATTGATGCGCTCTGCTCGAAACAATATAGCAAGACAACAGCTCAGTGGCAAAGGCAACATGTTGCAATGGCTATCAGCCCGAGTTCACCTCTTTCTCCCAGCGAGCCCCACGCCAGGTTGCATGCTTTTGGCGCATATTTTGCGGCACGTCGCTGCGGCTTCGCCTCCGCTGTCATAGACATGAGAAATAGACGGATACATACATATATATATACACATATATATATATGTATATACGTACTCAGTGCATATGTGTGAGCGTCTGAGTGGGGGTAATCTTGTATGTTGAGATGTATGTGTATGTATGTACATACATATATGGCAAAATATTTGCAATTTTGTTTGGTATTCCCACAAGTGTGGCCATAAATTGCCCCTCATAATACGAGGTGCAACGCTTTCCGCAGCACCCTTCCACTGCCAACTTTCCTCTGCTCTTGTTATCGATTGTTTATCCTTTATAGTTTTCCCTGTCTTTCGCAATCACTTTTGGTGGCCATCAAAGAGTTGACCCAAAGAGGTTTTCTTGGACCAAAGGATTCCGATTCAGCTCAAATGGAACAAAGTGGACAACCATGGAAAGAACAAGCAGAAGAGAAGGAGTGGAAAGAGTGGAAAAATGAGAAAATTGGCAGTTCATTCGATTGGAACGGATTTTAATATGATCTATCAAGGGGCTGTTCAAAATGGAATTCATCATCGAACCACGTCGGTAATCAACTAAATTCTGCTATCTTTCCAGGCTCTCTCTTGAATAAGGCAAATCGATTGATTGTGTCGACTGGATACGGCTTTTGATCTTTTCAATTCATCTGGGATCTGGTACGAAAATAATGCAGACATACATATGTATTCGAATATTTGACTTGCAGTCTATCTAAATAGACACTATAATCAAGCTATACAATCTCGGTTCAAAATACAAGTGATTAAAATCAATAAATTACAATTGGTATAATTAAATGAAGGTGGAAAAACTCAATTCTGTATAAAAGTAGGTAAATGAGTGGGTACGAGTATCACTCTCTTACTCTTCAGTTCTATTATTAGCTTTATGATGTTATTTCTGTTGCAGATTTATTACAATCAGCAGAAATAAATTTATTCACTGGGGGAGTCAATGTGGATGGGATTTTCACATCCTCAGAATCCTTATGCTCTTCCCCAATGGGATTGCCATAATTTAATTTGGTAAAAATAGCTGGTATAGCTTCCGATATAGGCCTGTTATCTACCTTGATACAGATTTTCAACTTTTAAGTAATCAATCGGGAAGGTTCACTTCCTACGATAGATCTACGATAATTGATTTTTACAGTAAGTCAGAAAAACTGCAAAAAGCGTAAAGGGTTTCTATGGCTAATCAAGTATTAAACTTTTTGTATGATTAATTTTGCAGCATAAATTGGTATATGATCAAAATTGTAGATCCTTCCGGAGCTCCGCGGAGCCCCAAACATACCTTCAAAACTTATCCACATTTGCCCTCATTATGTTACAGAATCGTTTTGAACCTGTTACGGGAATTAAATCATAGTTTCTGCTTTCCACAGTTCTGCTTTTGAGTTGTTTAAATTATCCAACTGGATTGCGCTTGCCACTGAAAGGAGCCAACTATCGAATTACTCGCACAAGTGTTCTTAATAGGATCATACCCATTAATTATGCAATTATCATGATTCCTGTTATGTGGCATTGCGTATACGTAAAATGGGGGGTCCTCTGATGGAAGGAAACAAGGAATTTCCACACAATATTTGCAGTATCAATAACTTGAACGTTTTTAGTTACCAAATCAGTTTATCCATACTAAGTTCAATGCAATTCTCTCCTCTCCGGTTTCCTTTCGCCCTTTCGCTTACTCAGTCCGTCCCTCTCCGAAGCCCTTTCCCCCAGCGTTTCCCTCTGTGCCCACCCCTGCAAATCGACTGCGAAACTATAAAATGGTAAGTAGTCAAAAAAGAGAGGAGAAAACAAGAAAACCCATCGAGAGGGGAAGTCGGGAATAGCTTACCCCCTTTTGTTTTTCACACGCATCCCCTGCAGTGCAGCCCGCCTGCTCTGCCGCGCCTTGCCCTGCTCTGCCCTGCCCTGCTCTGCCCTGCCTCCGGTGCTCTGGTGCAACGGAGTATGCGTGAAAATCCTGGCAACTTGTTAGCTTATCCGGTGATTACATCGATAATGCTACGTGGTGTTTTAGCTTTCCAGCTACGTGCTGTTTATGTCTGGAGAGTCAAGCGAGTGCTGCCCCAGACAGAGGCAGAGATGCGGGCACGGCCATGAGCACGGGTTAGAGGGTCCCGTGGAATGATACTGTTGCTATATCTGTTCGACTGTCTCAATGTCTGTCTGCGAGTGTTTGGGTTTGAGTGGGGCCCCCATCTCCGTGGGTTACTTTTGGCCGGGACTAAGGACTGCAGAACTCCACTCTACTTTTTCCCTTTGTTTTGCCCTACACAAGTGGGTCTGCCACTTGCTGCCATTCGTTATAAATTACAAAACCTAATAAATATAACCAAAAATGTAAAATTATATTCATAGCTTAACAATTCATTCCGCGAACAGAACTATTGCCACACCAAAGAACGGTTGTATTTGATTGTTTCAATGCTGGCATGATCATTATTTAGAGGTGGTCTATCAGAATGGGAAAAGATTTGCAGTACCGCCTAGAGAATGACGAATGGAACCAATATTTCTAAGCAATTGTACACATTTGTTGTTTGAAATATCGAAATTGCTTATGATTTGTATGTTCAATCGCAATAGTAGGAGATCAAAGATCCAGGTAAGTTGTCCAAAGTTAGGGTACAACAGAGCTCCACTTTCGATTTGATTCCGGCTCTGTGCTGTATCTGTTGTAATTTTTGGCATACAAATGCGCAAACTGCAACATGGGGTGGCATGTGGCATGAACAGTTCCCTGCAGCACTCTCCGGCCCGCACTTTGTACATTTTATTGCCCTCAGTCGCGTCGAGAGCTGTAAGCAGAGACATTTGTATGGGCAAACATGTATCTAGAAACTCCTCTGGCACTCCTCCCTTCTTTAAGCCATTTCACTAGCTGTTATTCACGCGCTCAATCAATTTTTCAAGTTTTTACAACCAGGAAACAGCATAGAGCAGGACATAGCCAGGGCAGGACAGGGCAGGACAGGGCATGGTACAAGGAGAGTCGGATCGGGTACACTTCTCGGGGTGTTGCTTTTTGTTGCAAACATGCATTTCGCTTCTTTCTTGTGCTGCTTTTCCTTCTGTTGCAGTTTCTTGTGGGTCTGGCACTAATGATATTTCATTGGTTCTGATTTATAGCTTCTTACTGGGGGTTTTCTCCCGCTATCTGTGCTTTGCATTGCTAAACAGCAGGAAAGGAAAAAATAGCCCGCGATAGCTGCGGAAATGAGCCAATAGGTAACACGAGCGAGATACGAGCTCGGGATTGGATTAAGCTTGCTCTCTTCAACTGTCTTGCCTCACAGCTACATACATATGTATAATAGTTCTTATCAAGAGTTGCCACACTGTCTGTGTGGAAAGGGAGTCGGTCCAGACCGACTGCAACTGGATCCAGTTTCAGTTTCAAGGCGAAAATTAATTGGAAGAATAAGCCAACAGGTGGCCAAAGAGCCCAGGCCTATGCATATACATACATATGTATGTACATTCTGCATGCCAGACCATCCTGTTGTGTCTCTATTGACCAGCAGAGCTAGCTGCCAGCCTGCTCGACTTGGCCATGGCAAAATAAAAAATTAAAAGAAAAGGTTATTCTACGTCACTTCAAATTAACACTTAGATTAAATTAAAAACTTGTGAATAAAAGAAACAGGTGAACACAATTTGATGAAGTTTTATGTTATGCCTTTTCCTTATGCTATATTTGTCAACTACCCCTCCTCGCACTACCCCCCACCGCCCACATAGCGTGTTTGGACGCGCTTAATGCGGCCAGAGATTGGTGGGATGGTCGGGGCGTCCTATCTTCGTAAAAGTTGCTCCTGCCGACGCTCGCTGTGGCTGTGACTGCGGCTGCTGCTGTTGGGTTCTCGAATGTTAACGCAATTATTACGCATTTCTTATGATGTAATCAGACGCAGCTTGGTTTTCAAATGAAAATATGCCATCCCTATCCACATTTCCAGCCCAGTCCCATCTGCATCCGGATTCAAATACTCATCCGCAGCCGCATCCTTATTCCCATACTACTATGGATCCCGTTTTCCTCGCTGGAGTGGGGCTTGTGCTTTTTGCGGCAAAACTTTTCCCAGGTAAGGTTTTTCCGCCCAGTCTCTCTCCGCCTCCCTCTGCTGGCAGTGCTGAAAATGAAGCAAAATAAAACTAAATTATGGCAATTGAAAATGAAAAGCGAAAATTAAGCGCATAATGAGTCGCAACAGGGGAAAGAGAATGATGTTGGATGGGTGGGGGGAGGGGGGGCGCGGAAGCTAAGGGTAGGCTCAAGATAAAAGCAACAAGCGACGACGAGAACGAAACGCGGACGGAGGACGAGGGGGAGGAGGAGGGGAAGGAAGAGGGGAAGGAAGAGGAGGAAGACGACGACCGGGATAACGACAATACAGGATAATACAATAAAGGCCGACAAACAACAAGAAAACTGCCAAATTATGAAGCAAAAGTTGGCGTGAAGCAATCTCAAGAGGAACACAAAGCGAAGGGCGTGTCGGCAGAGGGAAAGCGCATTATCCGAAGCCCTAATGCACTGTGCCACAATGAACAGAAGAGAAAAACCAAGAGCAGAGAACCTGAACGGTCCTGAACCGTCCTGAACCTCTGTTCTGGTCTGCCTCTGCCTCTGCCTCCGCCTCCGCCTCCGCCTCTGCCATGAGCCTTCATTGTGAACTCTGCCCAGGAACGGAACGCTGCTTTCGGCTGCCACTTGAGCAGGTCTGAGCAGCCATCAGATGGCTGATGGGCGATGGTTTGAGGGCAGGCCTTGGGTCTCTGGGTCTTGCCGAGGTGTGGTTCGTTAGCTCGAAATGAAACGAAGGAGTACCAGCCGAGCAAACTCACGTCCCGTAAATCAGTCAAAAGAAATTCGCTTCAAAGCTGCAAGGAATCTCCAGAGTGCAGGGCGATGAAAGTGTCAAGATCACAGCTGAACAGGGCCCTCCAGAATTGTTCGGTACTAAGTTTAGCCTTCTGCTCCATTGTCCAATTTAAACCAAGTATTTGCATATTAATGTCAAAATCGAATCTAATGTCTAATCTCGGAGCAACTGTATTGGCATGCATATCCTAATGTTGAGTTGGGTTTAAGCTTAAATTTGGTTTGCTTGTGCTTGAATCTCCCAGTCCAGTTCTAGACAAATATTTCATACTTCATTAATAATAGTTAAGTAGTAATAGGTTGACTTAATAATAAAGTCCGACGCTGGTACATATTTTGCTTGCACTTCAACACATTATCTTCGACAATCTTGTCGCCAGGCAAGCCGTAGAAGCATTCCCTGCACATGCATATGTATGTGCACACATACATACATACAAATAGTCGTACAGACAGATCAGCACACACATTCTCGTACGAGTTTGGCTGTACCGTTTCCATACGCTGCAGCGCTAGGCAAACAAACGGCTCTGTCACTCAAATCTGACACAAGACAAATCGCATTGAGTGGCCTTCCAAATACATTGCATGACTCTGCTCTTTGCCGCTCTCCCGCTCTCCCGCTCGGCCGCTCTCCTGGAACTTCTTCGAGTTCCTTCTTCTGCGAGCGAAATTCGCTACACTCGAGCAATCAATTCACAATTACGGTACTGCCTGCCGCTCGCTCCCACTCCCTCCCATTCAGATTCTCAATCTCATTCCCATTCCCATTCTCATTCGCATTGCTATTCTGCTCCCCTTCCATTTCGGAATCGCACGAATGCAAAGTTCAATTCAATCTCTCAGTTGTCACTGGCAAACACAATATGGGGAGAGGTGGGGCGGACAGAGCACATCTGTTGCTTCCTTTTTCTCTTTGCATCTTTGCTGTCATTTCGGCGTGCTCCCAAATTCACTTTCGCAAGATTTACTTCTTAGGTTGCAAAAAGTATTATACTCGCATTACCGGAAACCGAAAACATTTTCCATTTTTCATATCGAAGAAAATCGGAATTTTCTGAGAACTATGTAGGTACACAAATAACTTTAAATCAGTTGAAAATAGCTAGGGATAAGTTCTTAGAACCGCAGTAAACTGAAAATTTGTTGCTCTGCTAAGACTTATGTATTTCCGGCACTGCATGTATGATTAAAAATGAATTATAATTTCTTTTGATTACGTCAAAATCCTTGATCTATCGTATTTTGAAAATATTTTAACCCTGAAAATTTCGAAACTAATTTTCTCAATTGTTCGCGGCGATGCGCAGCGATGGTCGGATATGTCATGGCTTCAAAGAATTCGTACGATTTTAATGAAATCGCACAAAGAAAAAGAATGCGAGAATGCGAGCAGTGCTGATTTTTGTTGCTAAGCATTTAAATAAGTGCACGCGTGTGAGTGTGTAATGGCATTTTCAATGCGAAATCTAATGGAACGTGTTTAAAACAATTTGTCCCCAATATTGAATTACACACATGAGTGCCTTTTGACTTCTTTTGAATCCGAGTGCAATGGCTTTGTCACTTGATGATATCCATGTGGAAGCTGGAGGAGGTCCGTAGAGTGCGGTGTTCACACGTGCTGCATCTCCTGGCAACTTCATTGAATAGACAAATACCCACACGAGTGTGTGTCTGTATACGAGTATGCACTGGGCATGTGTGTGTGCGTGTTCCTAAATTAAGCTGCGTCTGTGTCTGTGATTTAAGTTTATTTAGTCGGCAATCAATTTGCATCATTGAAGCCATGCGGACGTGGACCCTGGGACGGGCTGGCACACACTCGTCCTGTGGCACAGTGTTAATAGCGATGGTATCGGGTGATGTTATACACATGATGTTCTGTGATTAACGGTGCACAACAAGATATATGATACCAATTGATGATCAAAATGATTAGTTGTATGCTCCTCCAAAGGATATTAATATTTGGAATACTATTATGATTGGTTGTGTGCAACGCACAAGAGGAAGCCACTCTGACTCTGACCCCATAAGGCATTGTGAAGAAGATCATCTATTATTGTGTACGCACATATACATATGTATATATGTACGGACAGGCGGATCCTAATGGGACGCTACAGTACATCCGAAGGACTTTGATAATTCTTTTAAGCATTTTCGTCTTGTTTTCGTATTTTTACTTTTTAGGGACTATTCATTGTTATCATTATTCAATAGGAAATATTACACATCAAATATTAGATTTGTGAAGTGTTTCCGACCCCATAAAGTACATATATGTATATGTTCTTGATCAGCACCAAGTCAGTCCCTATGAGCGCCTAGTGCTCAAAGACTATAAGAGCTAGAGCAACGACATTTTATATCTGGACTTCTGTGATATCTTGGCCAGCCCCCCTCCGCCCCAAAGATGACAAAAATCTGTGGCATCGACATTTTTAAAGTCAGGAGAAAAATCAAAAACACAGAACTATATACATAGAATGACTATATCTTATTGAGTGCAGAATATGAACCAGATCGTATCATAGCCCCACAAAGGACGAAAATCTGTGGCATCCACAATTTTAAAGATACGAGAAAGCCAAAAACGCAGAATCCTAGAGAATGACCATATCTCTTAGACTGGAATCTGAATCAGATCGGATGATTATTATGGCAAGAAGGAACAAATCAATTTGCAGTTGCTCCGCAAACCGAGCCGTATAAATGTAGAGTCGCGGTCGTAGCAGCGAATATTTCCGTGCCCTTTCATGATCTTGAAGGATTAAAAAAACATTACGCACCGGCAACCAAACTCAACATTCAAAATGTATTGTAAAGCTTCTAGATATTATAGCGCTATGCACAAGTGCAGGCTGAAACTTTGAAGATTTGTATTATATATTTGTACGAGTATGTATATCTGAAGTATATCTGAAGCTATTCATTTTGCGAGCTGATATGCCCTGAGCTCCCACTGTGCAGCATAAACAACTCTAGAGTGTAGTGTCAGTCTAGACTGTCTGTGCCTTCGGAAAATATTTATGCTTGTTCCGAAAGCCCAGACACTCTCGCCCAGCCGGCGAGAATTAAGAACTACTGATATTTCATATACGAGTGCGAGGGTACGAAGGGGGTTCAGGGGTTAGAACAGCTCCAAGGTGAGTGGAAATTATAATATTTAAGCAAAACAGATCTCTTTTCTTTTCTCTTTTCTCGCGGTCGCGGAAATATACGCGAAATTTCGAGAAAAATAAGAACAATTCTTCAACGGGATTGCATTTTGTGGCAAATCGTAAATTTTGCTTATCATTGATTGAAACTTACCACTGTTGGGTATCAGGGTATTCCGAGATACAATCAAGAGCCCGAAGACACAATTAAAAGCGTGCTTTACATAACGACCAGAGCGAGTCTGATATAAATGATTGGCTGTACCGCTCATTCACCTGAACAGGTGATCTGAACAGGTTCAGCCACATCAATTGTTACCAGTTGCATGTTGGTGCACACCTCATGAAAGTCTGAAAAGAGTTGTTTCAAAGATTCCAGTACGATTGCAGGCTTTGAGTTTTACCCTTACAATACACTACAGTAAGCATATTCTGGGAATGTAGATTGCAGGATCATTTTGAGCCATAGAGGCCTCTGGGGAGGATCTCCGGCGCTGTTTCTGCCAGACAAAATTTGGTTATTTGAACTATTTTTTTAAAGGTTTGTATCAGAAGTACCGATTCTGGGTTTGACTTTGATCAGGAATTGATCTTTGATCTCGTGCCTCATAATACCACCTAGAAATTTTCACACCCTGCTTATCCCTCATTTCTCTCAATTTGGTGGCGTTGCGGGAGTTGGGGAGTGTAACGATCGTAACCTAACATCCTATTTTGAAGATCGGTCGTCATAAAGGGTATTTGAATACCGACGCGCCGATGTTGGCTTCCTTTCTGGTTACTGTTGAAGTTGTACAAAAAGACAAGACTATATTGCATAATATAGTGACCTGGTAATATATTTTTATTATGCGGAGATGTTTTTCCCGCGTAGCGCAGAGCATTCCTGCCTACCCTTGGAAGTAAGTTTATCACAGTAAATATACCCTATAGAGTATATTGGTTGGTCCCAATGTGCGTCTGCAGAGTAGATTTTAAAATGCATCGACCGCTCGGCTCGGCTTAATGAATACTTTTCGTTGTTTAATACATACATTTTTACTACTGCAAAAAGTAGCTCAAAAGTAATTGTTGCAACGCACAAAACTTGTTCATAACCGACAGGTCCACCGGTGTCGGGGTCTGCGGGGCCGTCTATTAACACTATTGAACAGACAACCTCCAGAATCAAACCTACGTTTTCCGATAGATTTGGAGCTCCGAACTACGACCAAAAACGACCGGGAACGTTGTGAGTCGCAGCCAGGGCCGCGACTGAACATTTATACCCGATACTCAGCCAGTATGGCCAGAGGGCCCACGCTGCACGATGAAGAGTGTGTATGACCTCCAAAAAATAGCCATAATATGATTCGAGCTTTATCGCATGGAATAGCGAATTACCATCGAGAACTGAAGAGTAACAGTGAGCTGCCACAGAAGGAACTTAAAGAGAGCCAGGGGGCCTGGATCTCACTAAAGGCAGAGGGAAAGGAGGAGGTTAAAGGAGCAAAAATGAAAAATACAGACAGTTTCTGAGTGTTATTCCAGTTATACAATGCTATATCTTGCCGTTTATAAACCTTGTTTTTATATATCGATATACCATAAATGAACCTTAAGTTTCTTTCATACCTGGGAAGCGTTTTGCCGTACAATTGCCGTATCCTTGAGGGACTTGCCGGTCATGCACGACCATGTATGAAATAAAAGTATGATTTTGTTAGCAAGTGTTTCTAGAGCTTGGCATCTAACCCGTCTAACTTGTTGAGATTTGGGCCACTAATCCACCAGCCATAGGCCAGGCTCGTTCGGCGTTACGCCCGAAGTCGACTGGACCGCTGATTAGGGCCAGTTTTTAGTCAGACGGCGCCTAGTGCGGTACTAAAAGCGCTACTACCCAGAACTTTATCGGTGTTACTTACGGATATCAGTGGGAATATGCTGCGCCAGATTTGCCTAGTGCTGCTCCTAGTCGCATTGGGTCTCGGTCCTGCCAGGAGTCATGCCATGACGCCACAGGTCTCGACCACGAGATCGGAGATCGAAGAATCAGAGTTGCGGGTGAAGCGCGGCACCGTCACTGTTGACTTTGGGATGGTCCTTCGTAATCTGCTCCTGAAGAGTGCCCAGTTCTCAAATGCAAAGGCCGACAAAGTCAAAGCCACAACGAGTCGCCCCAGGAAAACAACAACAACAACGACTGCACCGCCAGTCCAACCACCAGCTCCTCCGCCTCCGCCTCCACGCCAAAGGCCAGTCCTGCAACCGCACGGGTACTATTCCTTCGGCTACCTGCCGTTTGACTATGAAACAGACTACGAAGATGCTTTGGGAAAAGCACCGCCGCAGTCAGGCCTTGCCAGACGCCCCCTGCGCCCCTTATATTTACAAAGAAAGTCTCCTGGTCCTGCATTGGCTGCTAGATACGAAGCTGATTATGACTACGATGCGCCGCCTCCACCAAAACAAGTACCGCCTGCACCATCACTCCCCAATCCTCCTGCTCCCCGTCGCCGTACCGGTCCCCGTCCGCAGCCCCGACAGCCGCTGCCCCAACCACAGACAAAGACACAGACGCGCCGCCCAGCAGCCGAGCTAAACGATCGACTTGTCTATCAGTACGCACAATCTACTGGTAAAATACATAAACTTTTAGCTAATTGCCGAACAATTGGATTCTCTCCAACACTTTGCAGATACTTACTATAGGCCAAGCGTGGTCGGTGGCGGAGTTGCTGCGCAAGTGGGACCGGTGGAGGCGGGTCCGGAAGACGCACCGGATGGCGAAAACGAAGACGATGACGGCACGGACGCGACAGCCCCGGTTGACAATTACAATGGTGCAGATGTGGATGGAAACTCTGGGGCAGAACTACCGTGGTTTGTAGTCAACTATGCGAACGAATACGATTCGGCTGACTTCTCCAGACAATCCTCAGAGTCTTCTCTTGCACAGCCGCCCCGGGACGGTATACCTGTCAAGTCCTCGGGGTACGTGTATCGAGATCCGATTTCCTAACGAAGCCTTCGGAAGGGACAGAAACAATATTAGTAGATATGTATGTACATATATCCGTAAGGTTTTTCTATTTTTGTTGGGGTATTCTAATCTTTCGTATACTAATAAATGCTTAAATTTGGTAGTAAGCAAATGTCTCGCTAGACACTGATGGCCATCTAGTTGTGCAGCGGTCATTTGTTGGCATGTGGGATGGGCGATTCTGGCGGATCATGGCACATTTGAGAGACACCGAAAGGAAATCGCGGAAGGTCTAATGAGTCAAACACAAGTTTGATGACACAATTGATGATTGCAAGTAAGCTGCCTGTTGAGGGTGTCTCCGGGTATATGTAGATGGATTTTCGGGTGAACTGTGACTACTCTCCGGCCTCGGTTCGGCTTTCCCGGTCCAGTAAATTTCGCAATTGATGCAATCGTCCTTGGTTCGGACGTGGAAATCCAGAAAAAACAAACTGCCACATCTCTAATAAAAAAAATGGAAAGAGCAAGCGAGCTTGCCTGAGGTTGAGGTTGAGGCTGGGGCCAGAACCAGGCCAGAACCCTAGCTTAGAGCAGGCCAGGCCAGGCCATACCCATAGGCAATTGCCCATTGTGTAAACACATGTATGTCTTGGTCAATTGTTGTTGGTGATGTGGGTGCAACAACGAGTTGTTGTTCCCGTTGTTTCTGGCATTGTTGCTGGCGTTGTCTGCCTGGTAAACCAAAATTGTTGCTCGTTTTCCGCATGAATCACTTGCATCATCATCATCATCATCGTCATCGCCATTGCCATCGCCATGACCATCGTATCGTCATCATAGCCCGTTTCGTTGCCAACGTGGCTATATGGGAACCACAACATTGCAAATATGTGTGTGGGCACTCTCTCTCGCCCTGTCCCTCCGCGCGTGTGTGTGTGCGTGTGTGTGCACATGCACGTACGTTTATGTGCAGTCACACCCATACACCCATACACCCATACATCCATACACCCATACACACGGGGCCAAAGCGTTTGGCTCTGCACTTTGTAAGTAGCTTTTAATATATTTTGCCACAAGCCGGGGGAAAAAATCAGAAAATAAAAGCACACCCTCACACAATAAAAAACAAAAAATGAGAATAAAAATAAAAATAAATTCTCTTCGTTGCTCTTTTATAAGCGTGTGTTTGTGTGTGTGTTTCAGCAGAAATTGGATTAAAATTAAAATAAAAAGAGAGAAAAGTACAAAATAAATAAATAAAAAGTCCTCCAAAGAGCACAAAATTAAATGAAATAAAATGTACAACATAAAATGTTCAAAGGGAGAGCCAGGAAGGAAGGGGTGAGCCAGAGTGGCGGGTGGAGAGGAAGAGGTTAAGCGTGTTGGGGTTTCGGGTTAAGCGCAACAATGCCGATGTTTTCCTCGACTTTGATTCTTGCTGCAGCCACTCGAACGGATTCCTTTTGCCACATTTTCATGGTCCTTAGTAGGTATGTATGTATGTACATACATATATCTCGATCTCACTCACCTTCTCACCTTCTCATTTCCCATATCTATCTATTTCTAATGTTTAGAGTGCAATTACATACTTCGATGTAATTTGGGAAATTTACATTTTGCACATTTCGTCGCGGTTGGAAATCCTTGAAATCGTTTTGGTCTATGCCTTTGTTTGATCGCGAAATGGATAATCCAAGAGTTTTGATGCTTATAGCATGACATTTTTCGTTGATTTATATCGTTTATTCGATAAAGCCTGATGGCTTCCGTATGAATTCCAACGGGCGATCGTTCGAATTTCTCTTTAATATTTCAATTGTTTCCTGCTGTGCGAATTGTAATATTCAAATTAGACTGACTTCAACTAGTTCGTGGTTATTTTTGCCCCGCATAAACTGCTTTGCTGGCCAGTCCGGCCACGTACACTGCGAAAAATGAGTAAAGTGAAAGCGAAAGCGAAACCAGACACAAGGGCAAATCAATTACTGGGCGGACAAGAAAAATTTGATTGGGTGCCACTCACGCCACTCCAGAGGAAACCTGTCGACTCTTTGGCACTTTCGATTGCTTTTGCTCTCGTTTCTCACAGTGCCAGTGAGGAGGGCAAGCAAGGGCAAGGGGAAGCAAGCGGGAGCGTACATTTTCCTGCTTAGCTTAGCACTTTACACACGAGCATTTTCGACTCCGTCCGTCCTTTGGCTGTCCGTTGAAACTTTCGCTGACGTTTGCAGTGCAAAATTGTTGGGTATTGGTCAGTGCCACCAACATATGCCATATTAACCAACAGCCCAGCCCCTCTCCGGGGCGCCACTGCCTCGCTAAGCCCTCAATCATGTCAATTACTCGCCAATTGTTGTTGTCTTTCGGAACAGTGGAAAATGTGCTCGGCTTGACGTCTGCGGGGTTTCGCCTGATGGGCATAAATTTTGATTTATGAACAGCCAGAGATACGAAAATATGTACTCATATACACACATATGCACATCTACATATACATATATACATACACATACTACGACTGCCCGTGCATCTGGATATTTGCACTCACATATGTGCATGTACGCATGAGTTCGCTTTATTAATTTGTCATATGAAGCGATGCATAAAGTGAGGAGATATCCATATACATATGAACATATGTATATATGTACGTATGTATACATGAATTGCAACATCATTAAGCAAAGGACACGAGGCCAGACAGCGTCCTGCTCTTCGACATGGACCTGGACCTGGACCTGGAAGTGGACCTGCATCTGCATCTGCATCTGTATCTGAGTCCAATCCAGCCGAATGAAATTCCACACAGTTTAAGTTTTCAATTAATGCGTAAATTATGAATACATTTTTCCAACATTTTAAATGGGCCTCAAATGAGATTTAAATAATAAAAACCGCTGATTGGTCATCAGGGGCAGTGTTCTCGCAGACGAAATCTCTCCGATTTCTCCGGCTGATCAACGATGAGGTTGCCAGCACTACCCCGTGGTAGTTCATTAAAGACCAGCGGGCTTCACTCTCCTTTGACATTTTCCAGGTGAATTCGGAGTTGGGAGTGCGCCTGGGGTTACCGCTACCTTACCCTAGCGCTAACCGTTACCGTTACCCTCAACCCGTAACCATGCTGATTTATGAGGCTACCCCCATTTGAAGTCCACTCCCACACAAATCACCACCACCCGACCATTCCTACACCGTTCCCACACCATTCCCAGAGCCACCACGTCTCAGTATCCAGTTTATTCTTTATTCATTGTTTGGCTCCTTTGGCTGCATTAACCTTGGGCTGATCCGATTCCATTCGCTTCGCTCGGGATTGCCATTGCCCGCTGGGGCCACCGGCCGGGCCGGGCCGGGCTGGGCCGCTTCGCCTGCGGGGCAACAATTGAAATTATGGATTTTATGTGTCATAAGCTTTTATTGATGCAACAATCAAATATTTATGATGACAATTCCCGCTGACAATGATGGCAATAAAAATGCTTTGCTCTCATCCCGCGCTCCTCACTCCTCACTCCGCCCTCCGCCCACCGCACTCCACACTGTGCGCTCCGCCCCTCACTGCCCCTCCCTACCCGTGTCTTTCTGTCTGTGAGATTTCTGTGGTTCTTTTCGGCTGTTTTGCTGTTTGGCTGCGGAAGGTGAGTTGTGGTGAGGTGGCAACAACGGCATGGGTTGGGGGCTACACAATTGAAATTCAATTCGGTTTGATAAGTGCCACTTGGAGCATCCAACGTAAGAATTTATACGTATTTTCCTTGAAATGGGGGATTTTTTCGGGCGTTTGAGATTGGATTTGGTTGTTGGAACTCAGATTCTATATGAAGACCCCGCTGGAAAAGTGCAAATGGAAGATATGTATGAATGCAGAATAGCTATATGGTATAGTTAGGGATCATTCCAAATTGTGCATAAATATTGTATATGTAGAATATATAAATAGAATGCAAGCTTTCTAGAGACGATGCCCAAGGTTTCTGTGCTCTTCTGACTCTAGTCTATCTTCTATGGATAAGGGGAGAGTGTCTCGAATTGTGGAATCCATTCCATACCTCGAAAATGGGTTCCAGGGCAATCAGTAAGGCGGGCTCATTACGTGTATACCGCCATATCCGAATCTAGAGGTATTGTCGCTCTTGCCCAATGAACAGCTGAGAACAGGTTCGACCTTTGCTTGAAGGGAACGGGATGGTTCGGATGACCTTGCAGAGACGTACCTTGCCTAATCATTAGTGACGGATTATTTGTAAGACCAGCATTTGATTTTTTGGCTTTGGCCGTTTTTGGAGGATTTTGACCTGATTCGAGGTTGCTGTCAGGTCGAACGAAGTCTTTATGCAACACAACAAAATGTTGAGATAGCGAAATCACATAGTCCCACAGCCCCGTCGCTTGGGCAAATGTTATTTATGTGGATAACCCCAGACCCACACAAACACACACCCACATACACATGTGAACCCACACCCACACTCGCACCCAAAACCAAACACAGACCCGGACTCCGTTCACATTCGACCGCTGCAGGTTCTCTCCCGTATGTCTTGCGCTGCCATTAAAGGGTGCTCCTCAGCACACCTGCATACGAGTGTTCATCGCCCACCAGCGGCTCCTCACGGCGAATATCTATGAGTGCATCCATTATCCTTAATACACTTACGTGCACTAATGTGCTCCACATTAATGTGGAGCTGCTTGAAAATTTTAGGTTTTTCGCTTGCTCTTCGTCCATCTGTCTGCCTGTCTGCTTGTATGCCTGTATGTTCCCCCTTATTTTCAGACCAGCCACGCCCCTCGCATCTTTGCAGGAACCAAGAGCCAGGAGGAAGGAGGAAGGAGGAAGGAGCGCGAGTACTGAGCCCACCACATGAGCTCTTTTGTTAGCTGAGAGCCGGGCACGGGGTCTCCTGGGAAACATGTTGGATATCCGTTTCCATTCTCCGTTTCCCATTTTCCAGTCTTCATTTGTGTGGCTGGCATGCAATCATGACTGGGGGCGTATTCGGTATAGGGGGCGTGGTTACCTAAACGCCGTCTGAATTTTTAAGGCCTCCGCCATACTCGCCTCCCCTCCTTCTGGGATCCGGGCCAGTTTCGACGAGCAGCATTAATTAATGTAAAGCGAAATTGAAACGAATTCGAATCCGAAACTTTTACCCCTAGCCGTCCCTTTTAACTTTAGTCGGAATCATGGAAATAATTTCTGGTTTTTTCTTCAAAGGCAGGGCCATCATCGTTCATTTTCGTACGACTTTAAGGGCAATTTTGCGCGAAGCTTTTAATGCATGCAGCATTTCCCAGCCTTACAATTGTCTCGTCCGGGGTCTCCAGGTACATCCAACCAATATAACTGGTACCTCTTTCGTCCACTTCACTATAATTTTCTGAAAATAATACTACTATTCGAGGACCATAGCGAGTACCACTGCAGCAATGATTGATCTATCTGCTTGGACATCATAAATGAGCAACGGAAACGGAAACTGTTCCTAAAAATGAGCACGTTGCAGATGTCAACGTTCTCGCTGTTGGCGATCAGATGAATATCGTCGAGAATACAAAATTTTGTTGCAAGGAAACCGTTTCTAAATTAATGCTGAGGATACCTACATTGAGAGAAGGCAATCGTCCTTGGTTGACCAGTTTGACGGAAAGTGCGGCTAGATCTGGGGGTCAACAAGCCTAAGAAGGCACTTATTCCGCATGGCATATGGCATTTACCCAAGCAATTCGTTGCTTTCGTCAGCGAAAACATACGTTGCGCTTGAGAGCTCACAGATCAATCGTTTTCGATATCAAATGTATTGTTAATCGAAAAGATTATGATTTTGGAATTCGACTCTTTTAATTAATATAATTATTGGTAGACGAAAGCGAAAGTATGTATGTTGGTATGTGTGTGAACGACCGATGAACAACGATGCGATTCTGATGGTTACGAAAACCAGCTCAAGACTGACCAAGGGCAAGCGGACGGAATTCCATGATGAAATTATACAAGGTTGTCCGCTCCCGCAACGTGCTCTCTTTACGGGTCTTATTTCTCCCAGTACAACGGCAAACGTCGTTCTTCTCTTTCTCTCATCAAACATGGCGTCAAAGCGCTTTAAAGACCCGAAAGAGAGTAACGGACCACCTTGTATTATTTCACCATTTCTCACGAAAGTGAGAGATCGGAGAAGAGCGACAGAAGGAGAGCGCTAGAGGAGCTCGAGCAGCTCCAGAGAACTGCAGGAATGTAGAAGCTGGATAGAGAGGCGAAGGCAAGGCCGCTGCCGCGTATATGCAATGATTTTCGCAAATAGCGAGCAATATTGGAGGATTTACGTTACTCTTCACCACTGGCTATTATTTAAGGAATTTGTTGACTAATTTCGGGCTGGAAATCCCTGTTGAATCTCTGTTGAGTCCACGTTGTGGACTGTTTTGATATGGAAAATCCTTCCAAAAGGAGGCTGTAGTTTCCGTATTTCCGAATGATTCAGACAAATGATCCTTTGATTGAAGAAAAGACTTTTGCGCAAAGTCTTGTTAAAAAACCAAAATGTAAGTAAATTGTTGTAAATTTAGCCAAATGTTCCTATCGCAGCTATTTTGGCGATTTCGAAGAATAACCTGTCTATTAATCCCAGTCTATACCTCTATTCCATTGAGTCTGACTGGTATTATTATATAGAATTAGTTATTTTATACTGACGGAAACTTTTGATCATTTGTTCAAGCCCCAATCGGGGAATTTTGACTATAATGAGCCAATCTAGTGAGTTTTGCAATTAAATTGATCTGGGATTGAAATTTTCTTCAGATCGTCTAATCTCACAGATGGCTTTCTCGGGTGGTTCACCCGGATGTCGGCAGTTACACAGGCAGGCCTCTATTCGTCCGTATTTTCACTTAGGGATTTATCTAGGATAAAATACTCAAGCAATTTAAAGCCGAGTCCGAGCGGGAGTCCCAGCCTGGAGACTGTGTTGGACAATTGCGATTGAAAAAGCAACGACAAGTACATACATACATACATACATATCTATATGTGTATATAAAAGTAAGTATAGCAAACAAAGAAGCAACAAAGCGAAAGCGGGCAAATGAAAGCGAAGGAAAGAGGAGATGCCGGAAGAGAAGAAAGGAGTGAAGGATGGTAAACGGAGGACGGGTCAAATTTTATGCAGGCGCAAATATTTTAAATGTTAACAATAAAACACAGTAAATGTGCACAGTAAATAAATGCGTTTGCGAGCATGTGTGCGTGTGCGTGTGTGAGTGTGTGTGCGATGCAAACAGGCTGCAGGAGCAGCAGCAGCAGCGCAAACATACACACAAACAAACAAACAAACGAAGAGGGCAGACCAGAGGCAGAGCCTAAAAGTATGCAATGCTCTCGGTCAACGCCCCTTCCCATTGGGCAACCCATCCGACATCCGACATTCAACATGCAACATTCACCAACCCAACCCGTCGAAACCGATGCCCATTCAACTCCCAACTCCCACTTCCCACCTACCCCCTCCCCTTGACCCAACGGCCACATTCAAACAAAAACCGCTTAAAACACTTTACTATCGCATTTTGGAATTGTTCAAATATTTTCGCTCCTCTTTTTTGACTGATTTTTTTCTAGCCATGCTCTCTCCCTCGCTCACACACTCACTCTACCGCTCTGTTACTCCCTCTCTCTCTTTCTTGGTCAGGAATACAAACAATTAAAATCCTCAAATATTTGCTCCAGCTGCAAAAAAAGCTCAACAACAAATGTGAACTCTCTCCCTCTCCCTCTCTCCTTGTTTTCCTTCTGTGCAAAGAAAGAAGTGCAAAGAGTGTGAGTAGAAAAAGAGTGAGCGCGATATGTTGAAGCTGGTCAGCAATTTTTACAGTTGTAAATATAAATTTGTAGACGGTACTGTTGTTGTCCCCCTTACATACCATTTCAGGGGCAGCACAGAAAGAAGGCATCTTCCATCCCATAAAGAAATCATATACATGGCTATGTATGTACAATACTACTCGATCTGGAATTTACTTGGCAAATCCAAGATCGACACAAACAATTAGTCTAAAAATACTCTGAGGTTAAAATCTTTCATTAGCTTTCTTTTGTATGGTTATACATTTAGATATTCATTTCATTCTCTTAATAGCACTGCCAAATGTAGTCGGGTATTTGTAAAGGTGTATTTATGGAATTCATTAGTCAGTGAATGAAAGTGAGCTTCAACTGTGGGCACTCACAGCAATTTTCCGAAACGAGGCGGCAACGAGAACGGGGCTTAATTTAGGGCTGAAGATGTTTATAATTGTCGAAAATAATTTTTTAATTTTTAAACACGAACATTGTTAAATGAAATAAATGTAATTTAATGACGTCGGCTTCGTCATCGTCGTCGTATCTCACAGATACATCTGTTTCTCACAGATACAAATGAAAAATGATAAATTGAATTAGATGGTATTTTTGTTGGTGCATAAGCAAGTAAAAACACTTTAATTTTTATTTATTTATGTTTTTGCATAATTTAACTGCAAAATGGGACATTTGAAGGTTTGGTCAAACGACTGCACCTTAGCCGTTTATTCATAGATTTTTACAAACGATACCTTAAATGACGCCCGCTTAATGTACCTACATACATACGTACATATGAACATACAAAATGTACAGAGCTTTCAAACCAAATTTTGGAAAAAAAAACCATCAACAATTTTCAATTTAAAAGCTTGATATTTTCTAGATGATAAGATGAGCTACAAAGTGTTCGGGTAAGATCTATAGCTGCATCTGTCAACTTTGCAGACTGGCAAAGTACAATACAACCAGATGTCAGATACTTAGGGTATGTGAAAAGAAAACACTACCTAACACTAACAGTTTTATTCTCTCTAGCTCTATCTGGCTTTGGCCTTGCCTATTGCAAAAAGTGAGCGCCTAGATCTCAAGGACCATAAAAGCTAGAGCAACCAAATTTGGTATCCACACTCCTGTGATATCGGACCTTGACCGTTTTGTGTGAAATCTTCGCCCTAACCTCTTCCGCCCCCGCAAAGTACGAAAATCTGGGGAATTTACAAATCTCAGAGACTATTAAGGCTGGAGTAAGCAAATTTGGTATCCACACTCCTGTTAGATCTCAATATAAAACGTATATCTCAAAATTTCGCCCCACCCCCTTTCGACCCCACAACGAACGAAGATCTGTGGCATCCATAATATTGAAGATTCGAGAAAAGTAAAAACACACGATCATAGAGAATGACCATATCTATCGGATGGCTAAATCTGGATCAGATCGGATCATTTGTATAGCCAAAAGGAACAAATCAATCTGAAGTGGCTACGCAGCCTCCGACGTCTGAGACGATTTTCTGTCTCTCTCGCACGCACTCTTCGTCGTGTCGTTTAATATTCGCGGCGTCTGCCGGAGGAGACCCATACTGACTAAGTATCGGGCATAAATGTAGAGTTGCGGTCTCCGCAGCAACTCACAACGTTCCCCCTCGTTCTTAATAAAACTAAGAATTTTATCACCTTTTAACGAATTTATTAATGACGTGTTCATTCCAAAGATTAATCCTAATATTTTTAAGATGGTATTTTTTTTTTACGCTTAATTGCAATATTTAGTTTAATTTCTGTACATTTCGGTTTTTGCATATTGTACAAAAGTGTGAAGATTTTTTGCTGGATATTATTTTTTTGTCTGCATGCTTGGACAGTTGGGCTATTGTGTTAGAACTTGTTGAAGAAGAATAGAAGAAAAGATCTGGATTGAAATTAAGGCAGACATTGTCAGGTGGGTGACACATTTGTGTTGACCACGGGGATCCCTGGGGTCCCTCTTGATAAGGTTTATTTACTTGCCCTCGGAATCTTCTGTTGTTAAGCTACCTTAGCGAATGTAATTTTTTATTTTTGGAGCTAGTTTCCACTCTTAGAGCTGTTCAATGGCGTAATGGATTCCTTCTCTGTCGAAAGCTTTTTCGATATCGGTGGAGAGTAGTAATACGTGGTTTCTTGTTGAGATGTAATTGTCTATTGGTTTATAAGCGTATTGATTTGGGGGAGGAGATCGAGGAACCACATAATGTTTTTTTAAATTTACTAAGATCTTTGAAGGGCAAACAAATTACAATATTGGGCTATATCCAATTACTACATTTTGGGATAGCTGTTGATATTTTCCGTCGCGGGAGTGGATCTATTGTTGCGATTGGGGCTTGCTTTGGATTTTGGAATGTAAGGTACGGTTGGGACTTGTTTCATCAGCAGGATTCTGAGAAATTTGCGTCTTTCGAAAAATCGGACCAGGCTGAGAAAAACGGACTCAAATGGACTCCCGAGTGGAAAAATGTATTTTTGGGTAATTTCTCCTAATTGGAATGCATTTTCCTAGGGCTCTCTGCGTCTGAGGGGCAAACTGGTATTGTGTTAGGTAATTATAATTACATATAAGTAAATAATTGAACTAATCGATTTCCCATGCCGGTGCTTGAGGCCCCATGCAGTCAGCGGCCTGCTTGAAGACGCAAGCTGCCAGTTTCCTGTATCTTTTGGCAGCACTACGGAAGAGATACTCGTGCAGAGAGTATCCGTTCGTATTTGAATGTATACGAATATATGTATGTATATATATATATAAATATATAGATATGTATGTATGTATGTATGCTGGGAATGGAGCTGGAGCTTGACAATTTTGCATTTGACGTCGTCACGTGGCTGGAGCATGGCTCCCTGCTATTCTTTCCCCATCCGTACTCTGTAGTCGACGGGGGAGGCGTAGGGGGGAAGGACATCAAATCATTAGCAGTGCATAAAGCGTGAAACCAGACACAGACATGTAGATGAATTTAAACTATTAGTGTTCGCAGAGAGGAAAGAATAGAGAGAAATGTTGCCAGGTCCTGCTGTTGCTGCTCTTTCGTCTGAATAACCTTCTCTGCTGCTGCTCCTGCTGCTCCTCCTGCTCCTGCTTGCTGTATAGCCATCTATTCCTCCTCCCACCTTGTGCATCTTCTGTCGGTCTCCTCAACATTGTTGGACTCTCATCCAGTTGCAAGGTGCATCCATCGTTAGGCAGCTGGATTCGCATTGGCTTTCTTCTGCTCATCTCTATCCAAGCTTTTGTTCTCGTTCTCGTTCTCGCTTACATTCTCGTTTCTGTTCTCGTTCTAATTCTGGTTCTGGTTCTGGTTGACATAACCCTGCAAACGCAATCTTTGCTTCCTATGTCCTCTGTCCCCACTCCCCTCTCCCTCTCCCATCCGTATTCGTGTCCCTGTTCCTGTACCGCCCCCTGCCTTGGCCTTTATTTGTGTCGTGTGAATATAAAAGATGCAAATGTAAAGATATTTTTTCCATTTTCATTTTTAGGCTGGAAGGAAGTGAGTTCTGTTGAGTTCTGTTGCGGTGAGTGCAATGCAGTGTGTGTGTGTGTGTGTAGTGTGCAGGAAGGGTTAAGGGTTATGGTGGAGATGGGACAACATTGTCACACAATTTTATTCATTTTGCTCCAGTTTATACATACATATGTACATTTGTGCGTGTCTGTTGCTCTGTGGGTCTGCAATATAAATAACTCTGGTCGAGTTTTGTGCATATTTTGTAACTACAACTTAAAATAAATACAAAATGTTAGTTAGTTCTTCCCGTTGTTTTTGGCAGCCACCATTTGACTAACAATACACACACACACACACACACACACACACACACACACATGGAAAATTATTTGCCCAGTTTGCATTTGCATTTTGTTGTGCAATTTCTATTTATTCTTTACGAAACAAATCGAGCTCAAATGGCACTGGTCCTATGCGGATTCTTCGATCCGCCCACTCCATGGAATCCTCATCGACGCCCTCATCCCATCGGGTGTTCTGTTTTTCAATAATCAAGGCACGTACTTGGTGTGTGTTTGTGTGCGTGTTTGTAATAAGTGCAAAAAGTTGCACTTTCTACCGTGGACAGTGTCCTCTGGACACCTATCACGAGCCCATTGGTTGCAGTTCAAGTACATTGAAATTGGGCTTGCATGGCAGCTGTAAAACGAGCGGAGCGTTGTGAGTCGCAGCTCGGGCCGCGACTCTACACGTATACCCAGAACTCATTCAGAACTCATTCTCTCCGTCAGAGTTCGCACGCTGAACGATAGGAGTGTGTGTGGAAGAGGAAAATGAGTAGGCGCTCTCTACGATTCTGCGTCTGTGGTTTTATTTCGTATCTTCAAAATTGTTCGTTTTTAAAGATTTTCGTACTTTGTGGAGGCAGACCGGGGCGTGTGATAACCGTGTGATATCACAGGAGCCTGTATACAAAATTAGTTTTCTCTAGCTCTTATAGTCCCTGAGATCTAGGCTCTAATCGGGACGGACGGACAGAAGGGTGGATATATCTATACTTCATGGGGTTGAAAACGCTTCCATCTGGCCGTTACACACATCCATTTACACCACAAATCTAATATACCTCGATATATACCTCTGAATATTTAACTCAAACTGCAAAAAATTACATAATTTTCATGATTATAAACAAGCATAGTCACTTTTTCAAATGCTCGGATATGGTATATGCTATCATTATAATCCTTAAAAATTCCCAAATAGATCACCGAATAGAAAACGTATTGTACCTTAAAAAAATAAAATTATAAATGCCGTTAAACATGGCAAAGGGTTTTTGTCAACCTACGACCATTAACAATCAAACTAAATCATAGTGGAGTAGCCTCAAGTAAATCCTTACTATTGCCATGAAGCAAATATACACGGTGGTCCACTCCCGCAACGCGCTCTCTTTTCGGGGCTTATTTTGCTCAGTGACAGCAGCTTCGTTTTGATTGCATGTGTGTGAGTAATGAATAGGATGTGAGTTACGTTTTAGATTAAGAATAGGACCCAAAAGTGAGCGCTCTAACGCCTGCCCTTAGTTAGTCTTGAGTTGAGTTCATAAATACTCGTATTTTGCTATATCGTGCATAAAACATAAACCCCAACGAGGGGGAACGTTGTGAGTTGCTGCGGACACCGCAACTCTACAGTTATACCCGATACTAAGTCAGTATGGCTCTCCTCCGGCAGACGCTGCGAATATTAAACGACACGAAAAAGAGTGCGTGCGAGAGAGACAGAAAATCAGTCTGAGCGTGACGTCGGGCGCTGCGTAGCCACAGCAAATTGATATGTTGCTTTTGGCTATAAAAATGATCTGATCTGATCCAGATTGCAACTGGATAGATTCTGGTCATTCTCTATGATTCTGCGTTTTCTCGAATCTGCAATATTGTCCTTTGTGGGGGCGGATGGGGGTGGGGCGAAATTCTGAGATATACGTTTTATAGTGAGATCTTACAGAAGTGCGGATACCAAATTTGGTTACTCTCGCCTTAATAGTCTCTGAGGGGGGGCGGAAGGGGGTGTGGCGAAATTTTGACACAAAACGGTCAAGGTCCGATATCACAGGAGTGTGGATACCAAATTTGGTTGCTCTGGCTCTTATAGGTTCTGAGATCCTTGAACTCATATTTTGAAATTGGCAAAACCGACCATGAAACCTGTGTGTTAGAGAGAGACAGAGCGAGAAAGAATGAAATTGTTTTCTTGATTCTGCCTATAAAAATTATACGATCTGGTTCAGATTTCGCACTCTAGAAAATACAGTCATCCTTTACGATTCTGCCACAGATTTTCGTACTTTGTGGGGGCGGAAGTGGGCGGGGCGAAGTTTTGAAATATTTTTGTAGCAGTGAAATATCACAGAAGTCTGGATCCAAAACATCGTTGCTCTAGCTCTTATAGTCTTTGAGCATTAGGCGCTGAAGGGGACGGACAGACGGACGGACGGACAGACAGACATGGCTCAATCGATTCGGCTATTGATGCTGATCATGAAAATATATACTTTATGGGGTCGGAAACGATTCCTTCTGGACGTTACACACATCCACTTTTACCACAAATCTAATATACCCCAATACTCATTTTGAGTATCGGGTATAAAAATCCAATTAACAATTATGGATTGTGTGTGGACTGTGACGCCTCCCTCTTCGTTTCTGCGACCCTAACTTTTTTCTGTGATTCGAACAATGGGTTTGTTTTAAATCATGTACGAGAATTTCCGAATATTGAATTCATTTATGATTAAAGTTTGCAATTAACTTTAACATACTATGTAGGTTGCATAGGTTTTGGTTACTAAACCTCAGATGAGGAAGTCGATTGCACTAACAACGTCCAGTTGGAATTTTTTAGTACGAATTTTCTTCGGAAGAAGAAAACGAAAGTTTCCGAATCCGATGCCTCCACGACCTTTATTCTAGGAAACACCCCACCATTAACTGACTTACATCTCTTTTCAACTGCCTGATTGTGTTTTCATTGCTAAACCATTTCATTTCAAAGGGGATTTCCCAGTCTCTGAGTGTCATCAAATCATGTTCAAAGCATATATCATCAATCCTGAAGTGTTATCATCTTGCTCGCAGTGTTCCGCAAGTGGATTGTCAGGGTCGCAGATTTCTATTATATATTATATAATTATATTCACAATTTCTATTGTGATCTCGTATCAATCGAAATTGCCCAACGTTGACCAAAAGCATCTGGAAGACCTTATAGTTTCTTTCGCGCTCTGGCAGAAACTACTAAAAATGTATCCATCTCTATTACGATCTATAGACGCTCTGTATACGCTTTAATTGTTCAAATTGCTTTCAAATAAGAGGAAAAGTGCTGATGGTTAATCTCGCATGTTCATGCTGATCAAGAATATATGTACATGTATATATACATGCATTTTTTGGTGCGGAAAGGGATCCTTCTGTGATTTTCAAACTGGCAGGACTGCAATCGACCCAAGGTGGCGCTTGGTCGGGCTCTTGTGAAAAGACAGTCTGACATGTCTAGATGTTAGATGTTGTTTATACAATACATACGTACATATGCATATGCATGTATTTATGTATATATGTATGTATATTACGACTATTTGTGGATTCCTTCTGCCTTTAACATTCGAGAAAACTTAAACTATTTCCATGTTTACTTACCTTACTTACCGTACCTAAGCACAGGAGCAGTGGACCTGCTACTATGTATATAGAGAGTTTATTTTGGGTACTGTACAACAAAAATCGATATACCTCCATACTTTTTTTCCATATATTTTTATCTTTATTTTTTAAATTTATTTTTCATTTTTTTTGTCTTGATTTTTTTGGGTTTTCCTGGTAGCTCGCACAGCTGAAATATTTTGTTGTATATCAGATTTTACAGTACAAACGTTTTTGTTTTGCTCATTTCTTATGTACATAAAAACAAATCCAACTAAATTCTATTAATTTTACTTAAATGTGTTTTAACATGAGAATCATGAATTTTCGCATTATGCGGCATACTTCTGTTTTTAATTTTTCATTTTTCATTTTCCGATTATCGTTTTTGTTTTTATTTGTTCTTTTACGTGTTGAATTTGCTGGATATTCCCATTGGATGTGTATTATGCAATATTTAATTGTTGAATATTTGTATATTTAGTTTATGGTTTATCTTTGTATGGTTGTAGCGTAGTAGACATTGAATGCTTTACGATTTGAATGGTTTCTCTTGCTTCTGGCTGCTGGCTGCTGTATTTCACGTTCACTTAGGTATTGTTATAGTTTTTCTTAGTTTCGTTTCTTTTCCTATTCCCTCGACTCGCGTAGTTCCCCTTCTTAGATTATTGGGGGTATGTTTTCCTCCCATATCTTTCCCTCATTCTCATTCTTTTGCTTTATTCCCGCTCCTGCCTGACTGCAATCGGAACAATTTGATCGCATGGGATTTCTGTGTACATATACATACATACATATACATACATATACATACATATATGGATATGGATATTTCTTTTTTCTTACACTTTTAGATTAAATTTAACTTTGATTTGCTAGGCGATATCGTTACTCATTATATCCACCAAAAAAAATATTCCCTATGTATAATTAATTTTACTTTATCATATATAAAATGTATCGTCTCCTCCCCTCCTTTTCCCTGTGCCTGCTTATACGAGTGCATATCCTCCTGGTACGTATATGAGTCAGAGTACATCTGAGTAGTCAGCTTTTGAAGACTTGACTACTGGAATGGGGCTGCAATTGAGGGGAGGGGTCAAGGTTCTAGGGTCTAAGGTCTAGGGTCTGGATCCGGGATATGTGGGTTATACACACATATGTGTGTACATATGTATGTATGTATGGTATGGGTATTATGGTATATTTTGGATATGAGCACACAAATTCTATTTGATTTATTTCCGTCTTTTCCTTACTTTTTCTTCTTTCTGAGTTGCTTTTAATGCTTTTGGCACATTTAATTCTGCTTTTTCTGCCTCGTACTCAACTTCTTTTGATTTACATAATATTTTAGCATTGAATTGAATCGAGCACGCACACACATGTAGATATTGGATATTCATACACGTATACGTATACGTATACGTATACGAATACGTATGGACTGTGGGTGGTTCCTGTATCTTTATCTGCCTGTCTGTCTCTGTGCATGGGATAGAGCCATGCACCGGTCTGGTCTGTGGCTCTAGTGGGGATGCTCTAGTGGGAGTAGTTAGAGACCAAGGATCCAAATTATTATTTTCTTTGCACGGTAACAAAGGTCTGCTTTGATAGGGGTGCAGTGAGGTGAACTAATTCTCACAGGAATGGAGAATGCCAAGTGGGTGGCACAGAACTGATTAAAAATCGAGTAACGTACTCTACGCTCTGGCAGTGAATGGTTACAGCTGCCCATTGAAATGGCGAAATCTGCATATTGTATAAATACTTTCTCTATCAGTAATTCATTCTCTCAAACTGAAGCAATTATGGCATTCGGGACACTCATCTAGTTGGTTGGAACTAGTTCATAGTTCATAGGATATGGATGCACTTCAAGTGACATATTTAATTTAATTTCATTTAATTTAATTTAATTTGGCTCTCCCAAATCAGTTCCCCTTATTCCAACCACCACAGAATTGGTACTAAGTTGCTCACGTAGAACGTCCTCGAAGGTGACCAGTACCACACCTGCACCCGCAGCCGCTCCCGCACCCGCACAGAGGTTCGGTCCCAGGTTCGGAAAAGTACCTACGCAGCTGGCTTACATCTAGATTCTAGAGAGACCCACGGACGTCCGCAGTTAGTCTTTTGAGCTATGCAAAGGAGACAAACAAAACGAGTCAAAAAATAGAACCATGACATCAACGAAAACGTTCTCCAGATCACTACGAGTGTAGATATTTACAATTTATGGGCTGCATAGTTCGTCTGAACATTTGCGATTTTACTTGAACGTCAAGTCTACTCCACTAGTCCATGACTGGCTTCTTTCAGCTTCTCCTCCTTCTCCCCCCTTGAGCAGGCCACTTTTATATACAGAACTCTGGGCTAACAGAACGTGGCTTATCATCTGCACACATGTACGAGTATGTATTTAGATATACAATATATTTCCCCTAGAAAAACACACAAACCACAGAACACAAAAACCAAATAACAAACACCGAACGTAGAGGTCTGCTTATAGGTTAGACAACTAGATCATCATAATAGCTATCGATATATGTATATTTGGGGCACACATGCAGATCGTTCCTTAGTCGCACTCAGTCAATGTGTACTCCAGAGCAGCCAAAGGCATTCAAAGAACCGAACACCGATAAATCTTATTATTTTTATAGTTGATTTTCTTCTTTGTTTTCGTTTTCGTTTTCGTTCCTTTTTCTTTTTCATTTTTCATTTTTCATTTTCCACTAACGAGGTAACATTTAAACGCATTTTATTTTCCACTTAACTACGAAACTTTAGTTTTTCCACTTGCTTTTGATTTAATATTCATTCAATTTGGCCTGCTCCTTTTCTTTCCTCCTTTTCTCTCTCTCTCACCCTTTGTAATTAGCAAGATGATTAGGTCGATGATTTATGCTCGGACTTTCCAGTCTCGTGTGGGGCCAGGAGAGACAAGAACCGAGGGTCATAGACACAGGGAGGTAACGAGAGAGAGAGAGAGAGAGAGAGAGATGGAGCTCGTTCCCTGGGCCCCCATAATCGCGTTTGTATAATTACAATTGAATTAAGCTATAATAATCTTACTTTGTTGATGGTGTTCGGGCTAATCCTTCCACGCTCCAGCCAATGCCATTTGCCCCGGCCCTGGCCGTCGTCGCTGATCTTTCGCAGTACTCGTGCTCCGCATCCCCAGCCCCATTCAGCTCAAGTCTCAGATTCGTTTCCTTTGTGTCCTTTTGTCTGGCGCCCTTTGTGTAAAAGAACATTGTGGCCGCCGCCGTTGTGGTTGTTGGTGCCACCGCCTCCGCTGTCGCTGTCGTGGCTAATATTACCAATAGGGCTAATATAAATGTCTTGATTAGCTGCATTGTACCCTGAGCTGGGGCTGGGGCACGGGTCGAGTCTGCGGAGCTGCCCAGCTCAGGCTCCTGCGTGCGGTCCTTGTAGAGACGACCGTTCTGGTTGCGTGCGCCCTCTTCGTGCCGGTTCTCCTTGTGCCGGTTCTCCACCTCGTGTCTCTGCATCAAGAGAGAGAGCGTTTTATTTGGTTAACGGCCTTTAAAAGTTGTTCAGAAGTACTCGTTGTTGTGGTGTGGAACTGATATACATAGGCTGTACTTCGATCTGAATATGAATACTTACTGTTACTTCGTTGATATCGTCATCGCGCATTTGCTTCCTGCCGGGACGTTCCATTTCTGTGGAAGCAGTGCAATCATCTTTAATTCAACTAGTTTTGTTTATTTATTTAACTAACAACTAACTGCTAACCACGGTTTAAAATATTAACAAAAAACGGAAATTTAGGAGAGAAAAAAGAGCATACAGTTCTAGCATACTTATTGTGCATGTATATACGAGTATGTTTCATTCTTCAGAGCCACTAGATTGTACTGGACGAACAGCCGATAGTTGAACACGGAACTCAGAGGGATATATTACACTCGTGTGGCTGTAAGCAACAGTCAGCAGGAAGCGTTTCCGAACGCTAAAGTACAGTCATCTCTGTCCGTCAGTCCTGTGACAACACATTGCCACAAGTGTATCTCTAATTTCGGACACTCAAGTTAAACAGCTCAAACAGAAGGATCCTATCTATTATGTTGATAAAAAGTTGCGATCGGAGCACTACTCCCCTGACTTCCAGGCCACCCGCCCTCTCTCGCTTTCGGACACTCTCTCTGAACCCGCTCTTTGACACTTTCTTTGACACTCTTCTTCGTCCAGTGTGCATTTTCTAGTGCAGCGAGCGAGATATAACGGCTGCATGATGGGATAGAAAGAGAGTGAGACAGAGCAATGCTGCGGTATGGAAAAGGCTAGGAAATATTTAAAAATTCTGATCCAATAGGTCAATAGGTGAAAAGGTAAAGGGAGATAAACAAAGTGCAAAAATTAACGTTATAACATAACCAGAGTTCGCGCTAGATCTCTCTAAAGAGAGAAAAGTGCCAGCAAAATTGAGAGAGTCCTACTACAGATTTTTTGTTAGCATATTATACTTAAATACTACTAAGAAACAATCCTCTATCAATCAGTTTAGAAAGCTGATTTAATGGACACCTGTTTAGATAATATTTTGAACAACTTTGAAATTGGTTTGAAAATTTAAACTTCCAATACTAAAGGGAAGAGTATTGTTCTGCCTGAAAACAGAAAGTCGGCAATATAAATTTCAAGGCATGCCACATCATAGTAAAAAGTAAGAAGATTACCATTCATTCATTCATTTGAATATGTTAGTGTACTCCTAATGGAAATGTAGTCTTGGTCAGTAGCTCCCTGGAGCATCGGTTGGAATCAACTAAACTCATGTAGTGACCAAGCTTGAATAAAAGTAAAGGAGGAAACGGGACCAACTGCAATCAAATACATAGTACATGCACATGCGATATCCAGCTCATCCGGTGAACCAGTTTATAGGAAACCAAAATACACACACTTTATGGGGTAGGAAACGATTCCTTTTGGCCGTTACATACATCTACACTAATCTGTTATCCCCCTTTACTGTCTAGGTACCGGGTATAAGCACGGTGTACGAGTATATCACTTACCATACAGTCGAATGGTGCCTTCCGTGTCCCCGATGCTGTTCTTGGAGATGCACTTGTAGCCTCCGAAATCGCTCGACTGCAGCCGCTTGATGTGCAGCACCATCTCCATGGAGTACATGTTGTGCTCCTTCTCGGTGAGGGCATAACGATCGCCGGCAATAATCATTTCACCTGCGACAGAGCGTAGAGCAGACGATGAAAACGAGATGAGATGTGATGAGGTGGCACGAGGTGTGAATGGAGTCATGAATACGAAGCAGGGCCGAAGCAGGAGGTTTAACCAAATGAGTTTAAGTTACGGGAAAAGAGCGAGGAGCAGAGAGAGAAAGCACGAAGCATGAAGCATGCAGCATGAAACACGGAGAATGCTGTTGATGAGAAGTCGAGCCATTGATGATGACATTTCTGCCATGGCTGCTGAACGTTTCACGTTTACGCTGTGGCTCCTGTCACGTTTGCAATATACGTCAAATGCACTTGACAAAAGAGCCATCCAGCCAACTCTCTACTCTCTACCCACTCTACCCACTCTGCTTACTCCTTTCTCCACACCAGTCCTCTTAACAACAAAATATTTCAGCGTCGAACACGAACCAAATAAAGACAAATTGCGGCATTGAAAGGTTTATAAAGTTTCAACGACTGTACCAAACTTGGAAATGCTAAATGAAAAATTCAATTCGTGGCCAATGGTGGCAACCTTTGACTGCCAGTGCCACTGCCACTGCCACTGCCACTGCCAATGCCGTTGCCGCCATTGCTCCCGTCACTACTCCCTGGCTTACCATTCTCGCGCTGCCAGTAATTGATGGCCTTTGGCGATGCCTCGACATTGCAAATTAATGTGACATCCGTTAGGACCGGGGCGCCGACCAATTGATTTGGCACTTGAACCAGCGGATGAACTGCGAAAGAGAGCCAGAGAAACAGAAAAACAGAAAGAGAACGAGAACGAGAACGAGAAAGGGGAAGAACAAATAGAGAATGAGAGTTAGTAAGTTGGTTATGCCAATCCCAATTGTTAGTCCATCAGCGGCTGTGACCTTGTCGCTCCCTACCGGGCTAGACTGGCAATTAAGCCCCAACGGACCAGAGTCGAACTTCAAATCAGTGTCCGGTCTCAGTTCGTCTTCCAGTCCCAGTCCGAGTTCCAGTCCCAGTCCCAGACCCAGACCCAGTCCCAATCCCATCCCTCAACCTTTTTACGAGACGATTGAAGGCACTCGTTTCCCTTGCATCTCTTTCTCGCTGCTCGTATTAACAAAAACAGGTCCAGACCCCAAAACAACAACTGATACGATTTTAATTGAAAATGAATTATTTTGTTGTTAGAGAGCCAACAATCAGAGTCGGGCTAACCGTCCATCCTTCTCGCCCAGTAGTCAGTGGAAAAACGAAAGTGGCTTTTTCTCTTTTTCCGATCCCATTTTTGTTGTTTTTTCCGTCCTCTTGTTGGTTATACACTCACTTGGTTGTGGCTTTTGTTGATAGGAGTTGGCTCCATCAACCATTTGCTTGATAGCATGATGATCCCTTAAGGGCTTAACGAGTCTTTCATTCAAAAATAATGATATCACACGGGAATTATGGATTTCCTTAGATGTTCTGTATTCGTTCATATGTCATTTAATCAGTGATGTGCGTAAATTTTTTGCTAGGAATGATCATGGGTAGGATACATATTTCACTAATGGTTGAGTAAATTGGAACATGCTTCAAAGAAAGTCCTTTGGGTCACTGGATGATGCTAATCTTGAATTGCATCGAATTACCCTAGTTTTGCCCTTTAGTTACCACCAATTTTACATTCAGTAGGCGGAGAAGAATATCTCATTTGTCCTCACTTTCTTTTTCGTTGGATATCCTGGTAAGGGAATTCAGAGTGCACCGTAGTCATTGCCTTCCTAGTGGCTCCTGTCCTTTGGGACTTTAACCATGTTTTGTGTGTCGTGTTGAGATTTTAACGTTCAGTTTTTCTTTATTTTCATCATTTGTTGCCCCTTTTTTGTCCCTCCTTTCATCTCCCTCTAGCTCCTGTCTTTGAGGCTGGGCTGTCTTGGTTGGCTTGAGGGAACAGAACAGCGGCACCAGTAGAGCCAAGGGCCATAGGTCCGGACCACAGCCGTAACCAGCTCGGGGCCAGCCACTCGCCGTCATTGTTTTTTGGCTTTTCAACTTTGGTCTTCTCGTCCGCAGCCCCTCCTCCTCCTCCTCCCACTCCTCCTTCGCCGTGGCAGCTGGCTGCCATCCGCTGCCGTTGGCTGTGTTCGAGCGTTCATTATTGGTCAATTTATTGGATTTGTGCATGCTCCATTCTACATTCCCCATGTGGCCGTTTCCGTGTCCGTACTTCTGTCCGTGTGGGGCTGCTTCTTCGCTGCTCCTTCGCTGGGAATAGTGCAGCATATGTCGGGTGTTGCTTGTGTGATGTGTGGTGTACACTCCTGCGCCACCCCACACCACCCTACGCCACCCCACCGCGGTAGCCTTCCACTTATTGAAAATTCAATTTGTCCTAATAGAGTTTTGTAGCAGGCAGCTGGTTCCAGCGACTCAAAGATGCAACGGCCGAAATAGTAAATATTCTTCATGCACCTCTGCATGAGAAAAGAAAAGAGAGAGAAAGAGAGAGAGGTAGAAAAGTGGTGAAAGGAGAATAAGATTGAGGGAAAGAATAATTTTCCTGCTGGATTTTTCTTTTATTCGCATTTCTTAATGGCTTACTTCCATTGGAAGTCTTTAACGCCTAGCCCGACGATTCTGAGGTGCTGCTGGTGTCGCTGTCCTCGGTGCTGCTATCGCTGCTCTCGCTGGTGCTATCGCTGCTCTCGCTGGTGCTGTCGCTGCTCTCGCTGGTGCTATCGCTGGTGCTATCGCTGGTGGACGCACTATCAGTGGTACTATCGGTGGTGCTGTCACTGCTGGAGCTGCTGTCGGTGGTGCTGTCACTGCTGGAGCCGCTTTCTGTGGTAGAAGTGCTTGGGGGTATGGGCCAGCATGGTCTAGGACGACGACCCGGGGGACGGCGACCCGTGGGACGACGACCTGGGAAACGACGTGGCGGAGGACCTCCTGGTCCACCGAAACTACCTGGTCCACCAAAGCCGCCTTCATAGCTGCCTGGTCCTCCATAGCCATCGAAATCCCTACGACCACCTCGACCTCCTTGGCCACCAGGTCCGCCCAGAGCGCGACTCCGACTGCCTCCACCTCCGCCACCGCGTCCTCCACGACCACCGCCAGGACCGCCCTGGGCCATGGCCACCGCTATAAGAGCGAGAAGTGCAAGTCCAATGTATTTACGCATGCTTAGTCTTAGATAGCAATCAGATGAGCAACTGACTTTACTGCCCACCGAATCACCTTTTATAACCAATTGGAAGGCCTGCTCTGAGCCTTCGCTGCGTCATAGCTGACGTCAAAATAGTGGTATATTTTTGTGTGCATAGCTGAAACTTGGCCGAAACCACCGAAAGAGTGCCAGCCAGCCAGACAGAGAGTTAAGTCAACGGCTGGCAATGGAACCCCCAAAATCCATTGCTGCCGTTCCATTCTTCTTTCGTTCCATTCTCTAATCATCGGAGTGGGGTTTTCAGACCCTGGATAACAGGTGTCGATTGTTTGAATTGGCCGTTGTTTTTTATTTGCCCCGTTCTGTCCGATGCGTGGGTGGCGGGAGACAGGCGAGTGTTGGCCTGGGATGGAAAGGTCTGCCTCACTTGAAAAGAGTTATTTGCTGGCTTACAAAACAGAATATTCCCAAATTATAATCAAATATTAAAACGCTTTTAAAGTAGATGGACGTATGTGAGTATATAAACAAAAAACCAGTGAAAAGAAATTTTATTTTCATTTCCAAAGTAAGACAAACTTGCGCACACTTCAGAATTTCTTTAAAATAAATTAATAAGATAGTTTCGCCTTTAGGGTAGAGTTCTATCCAATCGGCGGTAGCCAACTGTGGACTGTATGCAAAAAAGTAAAAAAATCTAACAATTTTTGTATTTTAACAAATAACTTTTTAACACCACTTTGGAAATATAACGGCTTCTGCTTGCAAGAAGGCGGCAACCTTCTTAAAGCGTAGAAGATACAAAAAGCTTGGAACGTTTGGCTAGTGAAATACTTATTCACTTGGAATCTTGTGGAGAATTGCTTGCCTCAGAAGAACGACCATTGTTTTATTGCTGATGATATTTCGACACACTGTTACCCTTTGGAACAATCTAGATGCAAGGGAATCCTTTATTATCCAATACAAAAACCTCAAAAGGTTCAAGAAACTATTTGATATTTCAATGATGTTCAATAAAATAACTAGCTGCAGACTTTGCAGCCTCTGTGTGCCACACCAACCAGGCTAAATGCCCACAGAGCTTTCGCTCTGTGATTCCAGTCTCTGCACTCCACGGTGGAGTCCGCCAGAGCCAGCGCTACAACCAGTATATCTATCCCTCGTCTGTTGAGGATTCTACCTTCTACCTTAGATCTGATGTTGTGCTCCTGGCGACGGCCGTGGTTCTCGTTAAGAATCGATCTGGCGTTTTAGTTCCTTATTGTGTTATCCTAGATTTAAGATCACAATTGCATCTCGACACATCATGGTTCGCCCAGCAGCTTCAGCCTAGGAGAACTGAAGGATCTATGAAGCGTAATATAGCCGATTATTCAATATTCCATATAATATTCATCTTGGCGTTCATGTATTTTTTAAAGTCTTCATTGATGCGCGCTTTTTCTATGATCTCCTCTGCGTTTGATAAGCCTAAAGGCGGAGAGTCTCTTTTGCAGAAGATCGTGGAAATCTTTGTATGTTTTGGGAAGCATCAGCGGCACCAGAGTTTCGGTGCTGTCCCTAGGCCCGTCTACTGCTTCCAGTGTCTGTCGCTCGTGGTCAAACCTGTGGCAGTCGAAGAGGACGTGCCGCGCATCTTTCTCTATGCCTGAGCCACACTGGGGACCCTGTCCTCTATTTCATGGCCGAAGCGTTTGAGGTAGCTGCGGAAGCAGCCATGTCCGCTCAGTGCCAGGGAGATCCAGGCCGTGCCAAGTGCCAGGCCGTGCTTCCTTCCAACCCAGCATGCTATGCGTGGGATGCGTATCCCACCGAGTCTGCCATCCGTCAATGCTGATCCTTCTGGCGTTGTCCGTTAACTCGGCTTTGGTGAGTATCCCAGCTACACTGTCCTGCATGGCGTCGTAGATCTCCTTCCTTCTCACCTTCCTCACCTCAGCGGCTTTCGCCCACACTGGCACGGCGTAGAGCATTAGCGACGTCACGACGCTCGTCAGCAGCTTCCTCGTTGCCGGCTTCGGTCCTCTGGTGTTCAGTAGCATCCTGGAAAGCGCTCCCGGGGTCCGGCCGGCCATACAGGGGACGTACCCCAGGTATTCTTTGTACGTGCGCGTGTCGATGAGGACTCCTAGGTACTTGGATTGTGGTCCCACCAACCTGCACTCTGGCGGTCTCAACCACTTTCCGGCGCGATATTAGGACTATCTCCAGTCCCGCGGCGGCAAGCCATGCCTCTACGGCTTGGACGCCCACTTTGGCAAGATCTTCCCCGGAGGCGAGTTCCTTCTCTACTGCCACTATCGCTCTATCCTGAGCAGGTGCCCCAAAACGGAGCCCTGAGGGACTCCGGCTGGCACTTCGAATGCCCTGGAGCCCAGATTCGTGTCCAAGGTGAGCACCCTGTTGCTAAAATAGCTGCGCGCTTTATTCAGCAGATAGCTTGGGATGTTATACATATGTGCTCAGAGCCTCCAGTGTTCGAACCCAGTCTACCGAATTGAAAGCATTCCTGATGTTCAGGGTCACCACCAAGAAATAGGGCTTTGTGCCACCTCTCCACCTGGTCCCAGCAGTGGCCTTCTCCGAAATTTACACAATCCTTCTAAGGGCGTGCTGCGTCGACCTCCCTCTCCTGAACCTAGATACAATAAAATGCAATGTGATGTGATCCAGATGCAGGACTTACTAGCTTTTCAGTATGCTCCTGTTTTAAGAGCTGTACCATCGCGATTTCGAAAAAATGAAAATGTGTACTTTAAAACTAGGTGAAGCATACTCAAGTTATGTGGAAAAAAACACATTTATACCCGATACTCAATCAATATATGTGTTGCTATCTCGCTCCCCTCTACCAGGAATACTATGTCGCACACTACATAAAGAAGAGTTTGCGAGGGAGAAAGATTAAAGGCGTTGAAGGGAGTTGGGTAGCCACTGCAATTGAGGCTTGGCCTTCCGGCTATAACAATGATCCACATATGGATGGCACAGATTTTCGTCGTTTGTGGGGGCGAAATGTTGGTCGCGTTAGCTTTTATAGTCTCTGAGGTCTATGCGCTCATCGAGGCGGACGTATGGACAGACGGACAGACAGACATGGCTATAGCGACTATATCGATACTTTATGGAGTCGGAAAAGCTTCCTTCTGTGTGTTGCACTCAGTCGTGGATGTCACCACTCCCGCTGAAAGTTCAACGTGTCCGTGCTGAGCATCCTGTCGCTAAAACAGCTGTGCAATATATTTAGCAGATAGCCTGAAACGTTGTCCAGAGTTCGACCGGAGTCACCCAGTCACCCTTATATCGCCCTAATTATAAAAAATAACCATAATTGATTAGACAATTTCGGAGCCCCAAGTCTATCAGAAATGAATTAATTCCCGGAAAAAAACGCCTAGAATTAGCAATTAAATGCACCAATCAATTGACTGCGTACCGCATTGGGCGCATACTAGAAGTACCCACAGGTAGGAAGTGGTAGCACCTTAGACCAAACTTAACAGGCTCATCTATCCCACAGGCAGCTAAGGAATCTGACTGATCCTTCAAGGGACACCAGCTACCTAGCAGTGGGCTAAGACTTTAATTTCGCACACCTTTTTGGCGCTAATACACGTCCCGCCCTTGCAAAGCCCGGCAAAGCCCAGGATCTACTTAATTTTCTGATTAGAATCAATCAAGCAGTGCAGGCAAGCGCCTAGGGGTGGGGCGTCACACAATGACAAGAAATCAAAGGCAAAGCTAGCAGCTCTCTCTTTCTCTCTCTCTCTCAGCCACTTAGGCAATGAGAAGACGAGAACAGTGAGAGAGAGAGAGAGAGAGAGAGAGAGAGGAAGAGGCGCCACACTCGCCTCTTCTCGCACACAGACGTATGTATGTATGTACATACATATGGATTTTAAAATTGAAATTGAGTCGGAGGAGCATCTTCGGCGTCTTCGGTGCCAATGTCAGCAGAGGAGGTTGAGAGCGACCAAAGGAAAAAGCCAAAAGCAATAACGGAACAAAGGAATAAGGGGAAAGGAGAGCAGCTTTATCGATGCTGGGTGAGGACAGTACAGAGAGAAAGTGAACGAAGGTCCTACCAACCCAGCTGATGGAAATGAAATGACAAAAGAAATGAAATGAAAGAAAAAAACCTGAAAAACGAATTTGTGGCATAGATAAAATAAAAATGAAAATTAATTTTTGCGGCACACAGTGCGAAAGGGGGCCAGACAGCGCGAGTGTGTGGCAAGATGCTCCATCTCTCGAAAAGTGGCGAAACATTTTCACGCCCGTGTCAATATAATTTCTAGATAAGACGTTGTCTTCCGCCAGGGTGCTGCTTTTCTCTCTTTGTCCTTTTCTTTGTACCCCCACCCCCCACCCCCTACCCATCCCCAACCCCCTCCCCCTACCCACCATCGTATGTTTTTCTTACCTATGTACATATTTGTATGTCTACTTATGCCCACCTACTTATGTTTCATCCGTCTTATGTCTCCTTCACCCCCACATCCACATCCACCTGCACCTCCTCCTTCTACTGCTTGCTAGCCCTCTTCTGACTGGGTCGACTCTCCTTGCAAGACTAAGAGGTGGTTCTACCTGCTTCTACCGCTTGCCAAAATGTCGTCGTTCAAACTTTTGCCCGCTTGGAAAATTTCATTAACTTTGATGCAGGAAGGTAAGGCAGGGACAAAGAGAGCATGGAAGAGGGATGGGAGTACGGGAAAAAGTGCGGGAGCTGCCCTTAACAATTACACCGCACACACACACATCCGCACACCCACATACAGACACACATACATATGTATATATATATAAACAAATGGGGAATGCCCCTTAAAGTTTTACAACAGGAACGTGACGTTGCCTGCTTGGATATGGATGTGGATATCCACCCTGCCGCCCCAGCGTTGCGTCGCGTTGCTGTCCTAATGCATTTGGAAAGTTTGCCGGCCACGTGAAGGAAGCTGCCGGATATCGGAACGGAAACACTTGCAGTTGGCGCCCATAGCGTTATTGCTGCGGTTCTGTTCCTGTTTCTCTTCCTGTTCCTTCTCAATACATATACACACGCAAACACACAGAAGCACACACACACACACACACACACACACACACACATGCATATGTACATATGGTGGCACGCACATCATATCCGACCCGGGCTATAAGTTACCATTATGATTATTATGGTGCATTAGCTCCTTCCCTGCCGGGCCCCATAAATCAAAGGAAATCATTTTCTTTGCGCCACCAGCAGGTGGCACCACCCATTCATCATTTACAGTTGCTTGCAGTTCAGTAGGGTATGGCCTGGTAGGGATACTCACAGTGCACCTGTAGCTTCATCCGCTTGCTCACCGATGGCGGCACTCCGTTCGAGGCGATGCACATGTAGGCGCCCATTTCCGATCGCGTGACTTTGGAGAGCGTCAGCATTTCGCCTTCGACGGACGGGGCTGAAGGATTGACATGCGGTGGGTTAGCTAGTCACTTTACTCTAGTCTCCACCTGCAGTGCATTGGAGTGCAGTGGAGCGGAGTGGAGTGGATGGATGGCTCACCTTTGGTCTTCTGGTGCCCGGCATGCCGTGCAATAATCTCGCGTCCGTCCTCGCGACGCCAGGTGATCCGCGGCTTGGGATGCCCGCGGGCCCGGCACACGAGCTTGGCCGCACCGCCCTCGGGTACCATCAGGTCGCCAGAGGTTTCCTCGTTGATAATGTCGGGCGGGATGACCACCTCGAGGGTGGCTGTCTGTAAGTGAACAGAGAAGGGCGTCGATCTAGTTAGTAGGGGATTAATTTCCATGCCATTTGCTTCGCTCGCTCCCTCCCTTGCTCCCAAATATCCCATAAAATGGAATTCCTAATGCCAAATTGCAGCCACCCATGTTGCTTGGCTCGAACTCACTGCAGCACTGGACAATGGGGCCGAATATTGTTCTGTTGGTTACATTTAGGTTAGTAGTAGAGTTGACGCAAAGAGAAGCTCAGTGCATTCGAAACCCTGATGCTAAGCTTTCATAACTCAAACAGGTGCCTCAAAGTTGGACCTTGCTTGCCCCTGCTGTCCTGGGCTAGAGCCAGTCCACCAACTAACTAAATCCCTTGCATCAGTTTAAGTGGCATAACTAGCTCTGTTCAAGGCACAATCTGCTCAACGATTATGCCAGTTGTATCCTTAATCGATAAATTGGTTCTCTCTGTTGAACAGCTTTCCGATAGTGCTGGCCAACGATTCTTAATGGAACGAGTGGACAAATTGTCTCATTATGCGGCTGTTCTATAGTTCTCTTTCTGTCTTTCTATGTCTCATTTGCTCATTCAGCGTGGTGCCTGTTTTTTACATTTGTTTCATTTTGCGGTTGTTGACTCCCACCAGCAATAACCGAATTGCTGCTATCATTGTCGTTGTCATTGTCATTGTCATTGTTCCCGCTGCAGTTGACAGTTGTGTCATAAAATAAAGTTGACGTCGGAGGGAAAAAAAAGCACGAAAAAAATAACAAAATGAGGAAAAAAGAAAGCCCCAAACGAACCAAGCGCGAAATGTATACTAAAGATGGATATAGAGAGTGGGCGAGAGCAAATGAGAGGGAGAGGGAGATGGTGGGGCCAGGGGGGGGCGCGCACCAAGAGGGTAAGGGCATGGAAAAGGCTTGAAAGGCAGGACAGCAAGCAGGAAAAGCGAACCAGGGGGAGGACGTGAAGCCTGTTTGCTTTTTATTTGTCTCATATTTGCTTTTCACTCAATTCGCTTTGTTAGGTTGATTTTATTACAAGCCATGGGTGAACTCGGAGGGGCGGGATGGATGTGGAGGGGGTTCGTTTCACCTCCATCCCCCAGAATTCAGTTGCACATCCGCCCCATCATCACTCGTACAGTATAAACGAAATGAAATTGAAAACGCAATCGTTTTGCACATGTCGAGCGAGAGCGTTTAATGGCATGATGGGGAAGGTGGAAACGGGCCGGCTATCGGGCATGCATGTGATAGAGGGAACGAAATGGGAACGGGCCAGAGGAAAATGTATTACTGGCGGGGTGGGGGGTTGGGGGGTTGGGGGGCTGGTCCTGGTATTCGCATAAAAAACGCAACTCGACTTGATTCGACTCGAGTAGTCAGAGGAAAAGCGTCACATGAGACTGACTCCCACACTTAAACTCTTTCCCCCAAACACGCACACACAAACACACATATACACACCAATGAACATATGTACACACTCTGGTAACCACACTGGAGCATGGTTTGATGACGTCAACGTTGCATCACCGCACTGGTTGTTATTTATTTTTGTCATTAAAGCGCTTCATTGTTTATATATCGTGTTTAAATGTCAGTGCCACCTACCCTCTCCCTCTTACACCCACCCAAGTTTGTGCCCCACAAAGAGGACTGAGAGAGAGAGAGAGAGAGGGAGAGGGAGAGAGATAGGGGGAAGAAAAACGAATGAGATAGACATCCCCACATTCACACACACATACATATGTCAAATGAGGATGGTGAAACTTAAAGCTCAGGCAGGCAATGAGGGAGCCTCCAGAACAATTTCATTATACTCTCGGGCATGTTTCCAGTTTTGGGCTTTTTTCGCCTTTCTGTCAGAGATAGCTTTGATTTGGTCGGTCCCAGAAAGTGGGCAGAGGAAAAAAAATGGAGAGTAAAGAAGGAAATTGAAGCCCAGAGAAGAGGTCGGATGGAAATGGGAAGCATTTAAAGATAAAGACAACACAGCTAGGCGACTCTCACCCAACAATTTCAAATGCACTCAGCATACAAAAGAATGAAATTATAAATTTAACAACAGCATCAGCAATTAGATGATTGCTGAAAGGGATAAGCGGCGGCTTCCAAAAGAACCTAATACAGTAAACGTAGTCTATTCACTATTCACTATTCATTCCCCTTTTCGGCAGCATTTCTCTGTCGAATAGAACAACAAAGTACAAAGGCTCTTAGATATTGTATAAGAGTATTATTTAGGCATTCTCCGATTCATTCTTTAGCCATTTTTGGCCATCCAACTATGCACTGTGCACTCACCTGCATCTTCATGGGATCTGTGTTGACCTGGCACATGTATTTGCCGGAATCTTCCATTTTGACGCTGCGTATGTTGAGAGTCCATGTGTTATAGTCGTTGTGTTGCACCGTTAATCGATCATTGTTGGTTATCACGTGCTCGTGTATGGCCAGAATTGCCTTGGCATCGGCCTTAATCCAGGCAACCTGATGACGCCACACACCACACCACAGTTCCCAATGTGCCAAATGGAATGATGATGGGAACGGGAACGCCGACAGAGCCAGAGCCAGAGTCAGAGTCAGTCAGGAAATTGGAATGGGGATAAAGGGATGACCATTGTTGGTATCGTTGTCGTTGTCGTTGCCGTTGCCGTTGAGTTGAGTTGATGACACAGGCGTTTTGTGTGTGGCGTTGATGAAGACAACGGTCGGCCGTTGTTGCATGTCAAAGTGTTGTTTGTGTTAGTGTTGGTGTTGGTGTTGGTGTTTGTGTGGGCCAGCGTTTTGCACGCCAGATGTTTCGAAATTGCAGTTTGATAGCCCCCACAACACAACAGCAGTCCCATCACATATGGAAAAAGTTCGATGTTGATGTTGATGGGACAAACGTCGTCATATTTAGTTAATGTCGCTCATTGCCATTGTCATTGTCGTCATCATCATTATAAACAATATCAATACCATTGGTGATATGTATTGGTATTGGTTCGTTAGATAGCGTTGCGTTGCGTTTCGTTTCGTATCGTTTCCGTTTCGTGAGGATTCCGTTCGATCCCAGGCGGGAACCAACCGCACAAACCAGATCAGAGACCATTGAAATCGATTTGCGGATGTATTAGAATTTAGTTTGTGCCACCGCCACCGCCAACGCCACCGACAGTGGAAAAGGGCGTCGGTCAGGGTAGAGTGGGTGTGTGGGTTGGGGGTTTGGGGGTTTGGGGGTTGAGGGGTGGCAGAAAGTTAGGCATTGGTGTCAGTGTCGTTGACAATGGATTCAAAGGCGCAGGCGATAGTGTTGATAGTCAGTTTGGGGTCCGTTGTTGTTGGATTTTGTTGTTGTCATCGTCAGATGCCAGCGCAATTTGACGCCATTTCCATTTTGTTGCAACAGAAGCAGCAGTGGCATCAGACGTCGTTGGTGTTGTTGTTGTTGTTGTTGTTGTTGTTGCCGCAAAGTTTTTGCAAGTTTTTTGTTTGGTTTTTTTTTTTGTTTTTTCGAGGGATTTTAGTCGGTTTTTGGGTTTGAGTGCAGATTGTTAGAGTCAGATTGGTTGTTGTTGGTATTTGGGGATATGAAAAGGGATATTTCAAGTGCAATTAGTGGAATTGGGTTTGCGGTTTTTGGCGTCCATCGTTGTTGGCCATTTGGTGAATGGTTTTTGTGTGCGTTGGTTGTGTGTGTGTGTGTGTGTGTGTGTGTGTCAGTGTGTTTGTGTGGAGAGAAGAAACATTCGACAATTAGTTAACATTTTTAGCTTATGCTCTGCTTTCGCTGGCATTCATTTCCCATCTTCTATTTTGGGATTTCTCTTTTTTTCAGGGAGGGTACAACCAAAAGGAATCCACAAAGAATAAAACAAACGTGACACACAATGGAGAGGTCGCTCAGAGGTTGCAAACTGCTGTGAATGAGGTAATGCGGGTATGACGCTTACCCACCCCTCTTCTTACCGCCTGGATTAAAAACAATTCATTTGGAGCCCAATGCGACTATGAAAAATAACTCAAATCTTGCATGTCAATATTTTGCAGATCATCTTCCTTCATATAGCAGTTCCTAAATACTTCTTTGTACATCTACTTGGATGAATTTCACCAGCACAATGTATCGTGTATCATGAATCATGTATCAGTTGTCATCTTTCATGTTTTAACTGCTGGTGAGCCCCATCGGATCAGAACCTATCGATATTGGCCTCGACTCGCACCAAAAAACAATCACATCAAATTGGATTCGTTATTTTGTGGTATTCTGGCTTTGTATAATCGAGTTGCATCATGCATCAAGAAATTGGATCGTACTATATTCAAAATATGCATGAATTTATGCATCAAAATCACTAATCGTGTGCCTTTATCAGCACTATCGTAAGAAATCCATCATTGATCCCTGATCCGGCTATGTTGCTGAACGCGCACAATGATCTTTAAATAGAATTTTTAAAGTCTCAATTTGGGGTCTTCAAGTGCGTAAATAGAATACTATAGCAACCAGACTCAGATAAATGGATATTTGCTACTATTTAAATGATAAGAGAAATCGAATGCTGTCGATCTTCTTCGAGCTTACTTTATTTTATAGATCACATTAATCTGCAATAAAACACGACATGGAAATTTGTAATATTTTTCCTAATTAATCCAGCGGCTGTTCAGTAGATGAAAAGCAAGTGTCGCACCCGCGCAATGCAACTGCCCCAATCCGGAGACTTGTGCGTGCGTGCAACAGCTGGGCGAACACACACACAGAGAGATAGAATACGAACGGAACGAACGAAACGAAACGAAACGGAATTAAAAGAAAAAGTCATGAATAATGGGTGCAGTTGGCGGTGCGTTCTGAAGCGGCTAATCAGTTGGCATTAACATGGCATGCACAATTAGAAAAGAAGTACAGTAACTGGGGAAAAGATGGGCTGTGATGGGGGATGGGGAGGGGGATGTTAGGAGGAGAAGATATACATCGCGTGTACAGGGCGTGGCAGCCGAAGCAACCGAAAGCATCTCTTTGACACATCAGCTTATCCCCGAGAGACGCAGTTCCATCCAACTCTTTTGCTCCTTGGCCCCAGGTCCTGCGTCCTTGGTCCTTGGTCGTTGTTCCTTCCCTGTGCCTGCATATATGTACGTACTTTTTCTCGCATACGTAGTTTTAATTAGCATTATGATGTGCAGACTAAGCCTGGTCTCCGAGTTTTAGTTAATAGGCTTAAGCAGCTTTTCTACGGTCCAAAATGGGTTTCGCAATCTGCTGCTGACAGCGAGCAGGGGAGCAGGGAAGCAGGGGAGCAGGGGATGGGAGATGGTAGATGGGAATGGGGAACAAAGCGGAGGCACTGTAATCGCGTGGAAGAAGAGAGGAGCTCGCTCATGCGCTGCACTTTATGCATATTTGAGCCACTTCCAAAGCTGTGTGCATATTGGATGCTGGACAGAATACTATCTAGCTGCCCGGCGGGGCGGGCTGGGCTGGTATCTTTTCGGACCGGCTGGAATCGGCTTAGATTTGATTGACTTTTACAACAGTTGATTGATAACTAGCCAATAAAAATGGTGGAACGAATGGTGGGAATTATTTGAATATTTGACATTAGCTCCTTGTTGTCTTGCGTCTCCGTCGGCTGAAATCCACCGACTATTTGCTGGTTCATATCGAGTGCCGCGCAGCCCAAGCCAATAAGTAGGAGAGCCAATACAGTGCCATCCCCATACAGAGCCCCGGCCCCATCCACACCTCCACCCCCAATCCCCACCCGTTCGTTCGTGTGTCAATAGGAGGGAAAAGGAGGAGCGGGATCGGGATCGGGATCGGGTGGCAGCGGCTCTGCCACAGAAAATAAATACCCACGGACAGTAGTGTGTCCGTCCGTCTCTTTGATGTTGGTGGAGGATTCCGCTGGCTCTCTTTATTTATTTACTCAATAAAGCAAATTTATTGAGTAATGCATGAATGCGATGGGGCCATCCAGGACCCAGCCAGGGGGTGGGGTGGAACGAGGGGGGATCAAACAAAGGCTCAAACGGATTGTGACGAAAATCGGGGCAAACAGAAAAGGCGGCCCCAAAAAAACAGAGAAATGTAAAGGGGATTGTAAAAAATTTTCAAATGTAAATGCAAATAAACCGAGCAAATGTCATAAAGTAAGTCTACAGTTACACACACAGAGTACTACTACTACATATAGAGAACAGGACTACGTAAAAGCACACACACACACACACACACACATACACATGGCAATATACACATGTACACTTACACATTTACACATTTACATACATAGATTCATAGTTATACGAAAATGGTGCAAAGTTTGTTTCGGTTTGAACTCGGTGCGCTTGAATTTATTTTTATTAATCTTTTTTCGGGTTTATTTTTCAAGTATTATACTAACCGAAAAAGGAAATACCAACGAAATGGACTAAAATAAGAAAACAAGAATGCCATATAAAAGAGGCGAAGGGAAGGAAAAGTAACACGAAAATAACGAATTAAACGATAGTAACCAGAGATATACAGAGAGATGGAGATAGGGAGAGAGAGAGAAAGAGAGAAATAAAAAGAAGACAAGAATCTATCTTCGGACGCCGAAGTTTTTGATATTCTTTCAGACCGGATTTTCGGTTTTGCTATAATCCTGGTTCCTATAGAGCCCATTAGGGCAGGGCACATTCATCGAGTGACCTTAAGGACTGTACAGTGATTCCCTGTACTAATTTCTCATAAGCGAGCGGAAGCAGCAGATTCTGCAATTTTAACGATTACGTATGGAAAGATATGTTGAATAATGCAACGAGTGGATGTAATAAGAATTTTATGTGGGAAATTGTACGGCTTTCTCTGAATTGAACGGCAAATGAACGGCCAAATGTGGATGGGCTGCTAATGGAAACTATAAATTTCTGTATAAATACATATTCATTGGATTTTGATTATCTTCTTTATGTAATTCGAGGATAGTGATCCGACTTGAAGTTTGCATATACAAACTATGCTGCGACTTTCAAATTTTGGTTGAATTCAAATGAAAAGAAACTGAATTCACCTCTTCAGAGGGAAAAACGCCTCGCTCATGGGAAATTAATTTTCGATCGATCGTGGCTGTGACATCGGACGGACGTATTTGGGGATAGAGACGCTGCCTTCTCTGCTTTTGAAATAAACATTATAGTGCCCTCTGGTAGGGTATAACAATGCAACGATTATGCGACTGTTTGTTGTTGCTACTCGTATTGTTAATGTTGTCCCCGTTGTTGCTGCTGCTGGTGCTGCGGCTGTCCTCATTGTTCACCGCTGTTGCTGGCAAAGTTGTTAAACAAATGGATGAACAACAGACAGGACCAGAGGCAGACGGAGACGGAGAGCCAGAGCCAGAGCCAGTGCGGCAGCAGAAACAAAGGTCGCGAATGCTCCTGCATCCAAACCTTGGCTGCGAAAGAAATCTTTAATTAAGCATATCTAGCGGAGGCCAGAGCCGATAGATATGTATGTACATACATATGTATGTACATGTGTCCAACCATATACATGGATGTATGTGCTATGTAAGTTTGGCTGAAGCATGTGCAGCCGTTTTGCGTGAAGTGCTGCAGCATTCCAGCAATTCCAGCCAATGGAAACAGATGGAAACAGTCGCTGCCTGAATTCCTGTAGCTCAAAATTGGAATTTCTTTGTTGGAATTTCCATGTTTACCACTCAGAAGATCCCATTGTATCGACAGAGTCAATTTGGGGGTATCCTGGATCTTCGATGTTAGTTGGTCCGGCCTTGTCCACTCCAGTGCCATTTGTTTTGTTCTGTTCGCCACAGTTTATATATTTATTTGTTGCTTAAATAAAATGACATCCTCCCTCCTGCTCTCCCCTTTCATTCCGTTGTGCCGCTGAATGGCTGCACCGCTGTCCCGTTGCTTTTGTTTGATTGAAACATCGAAGGATTTATACGAAATGGCGTTTTTATTTATGAGGCCATTTCGTTGATTAACACTCTTTGACGTGCAACGCAAACAAACGGAGGGGAGAGACAGAAAAACAGCTCTGACGAAAGCTCCAACAAAACGCATCCAACGAATGCAAAAAAACAAGGAAAGGAAAGAGAGCCAAACGGTCCCAAAATGGCAAGCGGAATAGCGGTAACCGGCATTTTGGTTACACTTCGAACATTTCGGCTGACAATATTTCGATCTGAACTGCCTAATCAATAAAGAAGCGATAGATTGGCATCATGTGCACTTCATGATGTATTATTCAATGATATCCCCCCCATTCCAGAGGCTTCAGGAGCTTTAGTGGTGATTCAATTGGCATCATCGACCCATCGGGTCCGGTGTCGAACAGACACTCGTCTGTCCGTATGGCCGACCGTCTTGCAGACATCTTCCACCACAACCTTAAGGTTTTCGCCAGGGCCTTGCAGGCGTGGATCTGCATATGCATTTGTGGAAGCTCCGACATAGCACTTCCACTGTTGGTCTTCCTGGAAGGGACGGCCTCTAAGTCCTAAATGACAGCCCCGTCCAATTGCTATTTACTACAATCTTGCTCAGCAGCATGCGATCTCGATGCGAGCTCGATGTCCGTGCTGTCGGAGTCATCTTGGAGCTCGTTGGACATCAGTGTGGTCACCAGTTGCTTCTTTGGAGGCAGTTTTTTCATCCGGTGCAGCCTTGTCTTTGTAGCCGTTTTGTAGTTTGAGAACCTATCACATTTAATCATTTTTTATTGATGACTTTTTGGCATGCCCCTCGAGCTTCATGGGACTAGAAGGAAGCACCGCCTAATGGTCTTCCAAGGAACTTCTTCAATTTCTACACCGATTTTAGCTGTCAGCTGCAAAGCAGCTGTCAAGCAAATATGACGACTGCCAGTTCTGCACAGTGCGGATATGTGGGAGTTTGAACAGTAAATTTAAACTATGGAGCTGTTGAACGCTTAGAACGAACGGAAAAAAGCAAAACGGATTACGCGCTTTAAAGCGATTAAATTCTTGTTGATGAAATGACTTAATTTGTTTTCATTGTCTATTTGCTGGCGCGCTATCATCCTACCCATCGAACCCTTGGGGGGCTGTTCGGCATATAATGGCTATTTTGCATACATTTTTGTGTTTTATTTTTTAACGATTGTCGGCTGTCGGCTGTCGACTGTCGACTGTCGATTGTCGATTGTTTATTGTTGTTAACAACAATCGCTTACAGGTCTTTTTTGTGATGCAATGCGATGCTCTTTTATCGCTTAAATTCCTTCACACAGTGGACGCTCATCGCGGCTGCCTCTCGGGTGGCGACCAGAGTGTGCACACTCTCTGGGCCTGGCCCGGGACTCAGACCCTCTCTGTGAGTGTTATAAATTAAATGTGAGTGCTAATAATAATATAATACGATGATAAAAACAATAAGCTATTCGTTTTTCGGTTTCGTTTTCGTTTTAACCTCGCCTCGTCTCGCACAAATTGCGCGCTGTTTATTTAAATTTATTTCGGCCCCATTCCGCTCTGTTTGCCTGTGATCTGTTGGTAATGTGCTTTATTTCTCCCCACCATTATTGTTTTTGTTTTTGTTTGATTCTTTTGTTGTTGCTATAGTAGTTGTTGTTGTTGCTGCTGCTGCTGTGCGTTGGTGCGTTAAATATGCAGAGTAGAGTGCTCTATATATGCATATACATACATATCCATATGTATGTATGTATATGCAGTAGGTATGAATATATATCTTAGATATTGTATGGTGCTATGGCAGCTATACTTGTAATTAACTATCTATATGGGTAAGTGTGCATTTGTTCATGTATGTATGTATGTTTACTGGTATAGGGGTAGGTAGGTAGTAGAGTAGTAGAGTAGTAGAGGTGCGCTTAAGGGCTAGTTACATAATTGCGATAGTTGTTGTGCAGTTTGATTTCGTTATTATGTTCGTATTTGTTTGGTTTTGAAATCGTTAAAACTCTTAAATCTCAAATATTGTGCACTTGAAATGAGACAAATGAAAGGGGACCAACTCAAGAGAGATAGACAGAGAGAGAGAGGTAAGAGAGATAATAGAGATATATAGATACTGAGAGAACCGAAACTGAAACTGGAACTGAAAACAGAAACTCATTCAACGCTGCGCCTGAAACCGATACATACCTTGGCGGGGACCGTTGCACCGTCGCCACTCACCCGATGACCACCCAGATTGTTCACCACGCACGTGAATGTCGCGTCCCGGCCCTGGGCGATGGTCACGTTCTCCAGCGGGATGACAAAGTCCGGCTCGAAGGCGCCCACTGAGGAGATTTGGTTTGAAACGGTAAAATCTTCATTTCAATTGACATTTCCATGAAGAGAAAACATTGATTGAACAATTAACGCAATTTCAAACAAATTTACAAATGGCTGTATGTGTTTCTCAGTTCTGTGTGTGTGTGTGTCGGTGTGTGTGTCGGTGTGTGTGTCGGTGTGTGTGTATTTGAGTAGGCATATCTATGTGGGTGTGTTTGTGTTGGGAACGAGCGGCATGGCCTGCAAACGATTGGCAAATCAATAAGTTTAAGCTAAACGAATCGATCGATAGCGATCGATAGCGATGCTTGTTGCAGAAAGCTGGAGTTTGAGTCGCTATCGATCTGGCAGGGCAACTCAAGCAAAGATAGGACGGTTATCGATATGGTTTTGTGTGTGCAAAGCAAAGCAAAAACGGTACGTTCCACACTGAACGATCAACAATGTTATCGCTATTTGCCCAAACGCTTGGGCGCCCAAACTCGGTCTTATAGCCCGGTTCCACTAGCTCGTCGTCGCACTTACGCTATCCCTAAGCCAAAGGAGTTTTTTCATCTGATGTACATATGTACATATAAACAGTTCGAATTCGAAAGCAGACTGGCTGCCCCACTGGAGTACAATTCAATTGACGGGGTAACTTCATAATGAATTGAGAATTAAGTAATTGTACACAAATTGTTAACAAAAACAAATATCTAGCTCGAATTTGTCCAGCAAACAAGCAGAATGACGTCTAGCGGAACCGGCCCTCTGCCTCCGTGCCTCTCATATACTTACCAACGCAATTGCACAGCATCAGTACCAGAAGCGATAGCCAATGGCCTCTTAGGCCTCCTCGAGCTCCGATTCCTCCTCCTCCTCCTCCTCCGAATCCTCCGAATCCTCCTGCTTTTCCTATCCGGAGTTGCGCCAGCTTGGTTTGATTCCGTTGCGAGGGCTTGCTGGATGTGAAAGCAAATGTAAATGTCTGAGCGGGTTTAACGTTCAGCTTGCAGTTTCCGGAATCGACGGAATCGATAGGCTCGCTGATTTTCTTGTCTACCAGAATCGCCATCATAAGACTGACGTAGTTCCTACTGGCATGACTTTATGTGCAGACTTATCTGGTTGAATATTCTGTAAACGCAAGGAAGATGTACGGACAACATTGTCCAATTAGTTTTAATAGTTTCAACTCATGAATTGTTGAAATTCTTGGCTCGCATAGCAAATCGTCTGCAAAGTAAACGAGATCACCGCTTTTAACAATACGAATGGACCTATTTTAGTGGAAAAGTCTAGCAACAAAAGTCCATAATTCAAATTCAATACGCAATCGATATTTTTTGCCGAAGCCCCAATAGATATTGTTGTCGTCAAGATGACACCACTAACCATACAGTAGATATACATATGTATGTATAGATGTGCCAGGGCATACCATGATGGAGCTCCCCAGAAACTTCGTCTCAGAACGCAGAAAGAACATCTTTGCATGCGTTAGTACACACTGAATATGTTTCGAACCTATTGGTCCTTGTTTTGGGTCATTTGATGAACTCACCTACCGCCACAAAATAAACGAAGGACGGGCAGGGGGTGCGGGAAATAAAATAAAAGCTGTTATTTGTTTGATTTATACTAAAAAATATTAAATATTACAATAATATAATTACGCATTTATATCCTTATTTTAGACGGGTTGATATAAATTATAAAAATATTATTTAAAGTCCGTCGGTTCTCGACTTCTTTGTTTATCCCTTTGTTTGACTTTAACTAAAATAATGATATATTTAAATATACGATCTATGAACCAAAATATATACACTAAAATAAATATGCATACATATGTATGTACATATATATACATATGGAATTAGTTTTACATATATTTCAAATCACTTGTCAATCGCGCGCTTTCCGACGGGAATGTTCAAAGAAAAACTGTAGATGCGTGTCGCACCTTGAATACTCTCATAGACAATACCCATACATATTCTAATTCAATTATGAAACATCTCAAGGACATACATAAAAATATCAGTTTATTACGTTCGTATGTTGCATGAGGGTATTTAAAAGTACTGTTGTCTTGATGTCTCGGTGGCAAGCTTCTTAGAAAAGTGTTAATACCCTAGAATACTCCAAGTCAAGGGAAGGAATCAGAGCAAAATTCGAATTATGTACATGTCTTTCCCACAAGATTCTGCGAATTTGCTATGTATATCCATCATACACGCACACACACATACATACATACATCCCTCTAGTACTGGCGGTGGCGATTGACCATGCCCGAACTACTGATTTGGCTGGTTCCTACATGGGTACTTTCCTGACTAACCCTATGGTAAACGAACGCCGAACCACTCAAAGAAGAGACAAAAAATGTTGCTCTGTATACTCTACAACCCACCGCGCACCAGCCACCGAACTAGTTCGGTTGGGATGCAACGTCTCACCAGTAGACGAAAAAACGAAAAAGCATGAGAGGAAAATGAAGAGAGCAGGTAGCTAAAAATGATGCTGATCTGCTCTTCTCCTTTCCCTTTTCTGTTTTCGGTAATTTCATTGCTAGAATGTTCTTCGCGTTTGGCGTTTGTGCAAATCAGTGCGGCTGTCCAAGTGATTATAATTATTCAATTTTAAACAGTTATTCAAAGCAAATGTATAGCAAACGGCATTTGCGTAGGCTCAATAAAGAAATATAAGACAAACATGCAGCCAAACATAATCGTGCTAGCGGAGAAACAGTGTCGTGCAGTGAAATAGAAAAAGTTGAAGGCCGCGAAATAGGAGAGACAATCGACGAAAATAAAACAAATGGAAAGTGACACTGAAAAATTTAAAGAACTTCTTTAGAGTTTTGATCGGTAAGCTTATATGCTTTTTTGTTTTTTTGTATTCCTATTATATATGTATTTTATATTTATAGATGCCATAACTGTAGATACTGGATCAGCTGAAGTCCAGATTAGGAAAGCCCTACAGCTGCAAAAAAAACGTTTTTTCAAAAACAGTACCACCGCGAACAGCAGACCTTAATTAGTAAATTTAAAAACTTAAATGAAATATGTATATAATACAATAAAAATTTAAATATGAAATTAAATGAAGATTGATAACCTACTTCATGGGTACCCATTTCACTAGCTACTACATGGGTACCCATTTCACTAGCTACTACATGGGTACCCATTTCACTAGCTACTACATGGGTACTCATTTCACTAGCTACTAGACGAGTACCCATATCACTAGTTCGGGGGTAAACGATGTGGTGTCGCTGGTCCCCATGTCGTACGACATTGCGGGTAAAAATGGAAATGATGAAAAGCATTGTTAAGGGTTAGTAAAGAAAGTACCCTTGGTCTGTTAGGGAGTGGTGAAATCACCACCTCCGAACTAGTTCCCAGTACTGCTGGGATTCCATACAATTGCGCGCCCTTTAAAAGTAGTTTAGTATGCCGTTGGCAGTGTGTGACGTAACCGACACGCGGCTACGGCCACACCGCAAGGTAGCTGTTAATTGTTTTCAAATTGATTCTTTTCGATGTTAAGTTTAAAAAAATATGTTTTTGCTATGAAGGATCAGGTCTATCGAGGATCAGGTCGGGGATGTTTTTATTCAAGGAGGAAGATGCATGATCCATAGATCTTTTAAAGAAACGAAGAAGAAACCGCTTGAAGTGTTTTACGTGGCTGCGGTGCAGCAGTCGATTGTGGCCCAGTCGACTGTGAAAATACCCCAATCAACTGCAATTAATATTTGTTTATAAATACATCATTACAAATTGCTATGGAATATGCTTATTTGCACTCGCCGTCCATTTTGAATCAAATATCAGCTGTGGAAAGTGTACAAGGGTGGCAGCACTAGGGGGCTGCCACCTAGGATATATTAAATCCCGGCGTTCACAAACAAGCCGGCCTCGATTATGGATAGACTTAGATATCCATGAGCAAGTCTGGCTTTGAGCGAACTCAATTAGTACAATGTGGATGCAAAGGTGTTCGTTCGATGACTTGGCTCCATGCAGGGCTGCATTTGGCACTGAATCGTTGCGAGATGGTGGCTTTTGTTTTTGTGGTTTCCAACACTACGTAGCTTTTTTCTCAGTTTTAAGGTTGTGTTGTTTGCTTTTCGCCATGCCGAACATTTTCCGCAGCTTCTTGTCGAATCGCTACGGCAAGCGTGACCGCTCCTCCGAGCGCTATGAAGGTGAGGCTGTTTCTGGTACATGAAACGCGTAGTTGAAACCAAACTTTTCGCAGCCAATTGCCGCACTGTACCCAACACGGCACAAATGCCAAGACCAGAGCCGATGGGAACCAAAACGTGGAGCAGCGAACGTGTATCAAATCGCTTGTCGAATTTTACCTTCCACTACGGCAGTGGGGTCCCGAACAACAACTGGCTCAGTAGCGATGATATACCCATCGTAACGAGGCGCGCGTTGGAGGAAACAGCGGGCCAGCTGATGGCCCTTCAGCCCATCAATGAGGGGACCGAGTTTAGCCACACCATCTGGAAAATGGGGATGCCGAGGCGACACCCGGAAAAGGGCAAGGACGGTGCCAAAATAGGCTACATCCAAATGGTGACCAAAACAAATAGATGCCTCAGATCCAATGAGAATAAGTACGCTCCGGCCAATGCTCCACAGTGCACCGAACAGCAGGTAGGGCAGCTCCTCTACAGCGGCACGGGAAGGAGCAGGGCCGTGGCTTCGTTTGTCTGCCCCGAGGAAAAATGCCTCATGGAATTCGCCAATCGGTTAGTATTCGAGTAACTTCAAGGGTAAATGTATGGGAATCTAATGTTGTCTGGTATCCCCTCCCGCAGCACCAATCTGCGCTCACACCAACGCGCCAACGGACACCACAACTGGCCGTATCAGTGCGTCCACTGCCGTACCTACTTCAAGCAGATAAACTACCTGAATCTTCATAGCACCGCCTGTCGCTTGAAACTGGCTAACGGTTTTTAATATTAGAAAATACTTGGGAATGGATTTTAGTCGTACCAAATTGTAACTTTGAAAGACTTACACAACTTTCATGTGATACCTCTCTAGTGAGACGTCGATGCAATCTTCTCAATGTTTTCATAATATTTTTTTATATATTCTTCACCCAAATAATACCATCGCTCGCTACCATCATCGGTCAGAGAACGTCATATTGTTGGCTATTTTCCTATTGGCCTCTCACTGTATGGCTCAAACTCTACACGCCTTCTCCATCAGTCGATCATTCGCTGCCAATTTGTACGCTGTTACCCCCTCAAAATTGCACTTGAATCCGCTTGTCAGTCAGTATGCTGGTTGCACATGGCCAAATAAATAATACAAATGCGGCTACATCGTATCTGGTGTCTTGTAGATGCATAATCTATTGACAAAGGGCTTACATCTCCCGGCGCGGATGGGAGAAGGGAGCTATAGGAAAGCAGAAGGCTGCCTGGTGCCTGGGACAGCGACTTGCCTCCCCTTTGTTTGGCGAGGACAACATTTATTTTTCCAGAGACGTGGAGTGGATAAAGAAGGAGCAGTTAACAGTTAGCAACAGGAAGTCAAAGAGGAGCAGCATTTTGTTGCTGGCTCTGGTTCCTCTGCAGGATTCACAGGACTAGGACCTGCTGCAGGACAGAACAGAACATGGCTGGAGAGGACAGAGAAAGGACAGTCGCCCTGCACGTGCCGCTATTTACATTTGCACGTAATAAATTCACAAGGGCCACGAGGACGAGGACGAGGAGGAGCACGAGAACGAGAACGAGAACTTGCAACAGGAAATGTGCCCGGAAGTGCATATGCCGGCTGTCGTTTGCCCCACGCCCCACGTCCCACGCCCCATCTCACACCACCTGCAACGTGGGGACCAACGTGTTGCATTAAAATGGGCAGCTTTCTGCTCCACCACTGGGCTCCAGTCATGGCTCCACCATGCCATTGACACATATTTGCATTGACGAAATTTAATGAGCTCACAAAAGCAGTGGGCAAATATTTGCGAGTCTGCTAGCTCGGATCGAAGCCAGCACATTAGTGAAGGCCGAAATGGGAACAGGACGATGGGCGGACGATGGGCGGGCGATGGGCGGACGATGGGGACGTGTGCAAGTCGTTTTATTAGATACGTGTCCTATCTGTCGCCCAAGACCATGGTGGCTTTCCACCACTTGCCTATCCCTTTCCGTCTCACCCTATAATCATATCCTGTCGCCGGCTGCGGGTGCCTTTTGTGGGAGCTTAAACACATTCCTCTCCCATCCATGTCTCTCTTGTGCCCTAGATCTCGAGTAAGATCTGTCGACTGGCCCAACACTCGTAAGAGTCACACCCTTACCTAAAACCCTTTTACTCTGCGACGAGGTGGCTCCTATTCATTGGAAATCCTCAGTGGAGGATGGTGGAAAACTATTCAACTACTGAAATTTGTTTTGTCATCCTATAATTCAGCAAGGGTGTTTAATTTCTTTTGTCATACAGGCCCTTGGATGCAGATTGAGTGCAAATAAATATTTCCTGTGATATAGCGTTCCCCCGTGTGGCCTGTGGCATTGTATGGGTCCATCCTTTAATCAGCTACATATCTCTCCCAACAGAAATCCCATTCGACCTCCATGCAAATGCCATACGAGGAAAATGTTCAACGTACTCGATATCCCATGTAAAACAGTCGAATTTCCCCACTGAGTGTGGATCGCACGTGCACTGTGGGCACTGTGGGCACGGCACCCGTTCGGTCAGTGCATTTCCACTTCGTTGCAGTCTGTGGCCTGGAAAATTGAATTAGCTGCCTAATGATGATAATATTCTATTGATTTTGGTATGTACATTTAACCCTATACCCCCTCCCACCCACACACACACACACACACACACACACGCACCACATACACGGAGGGTGGGAAGGTAATGTGGTTAAAAATTACTTTGTTGTCGAACAAAATGACGGCTAGTGCATGTGAAACCTGCACCGAGGTGAGGGCCACTGGAGCAAACGTTGAAGTGCCTGAGGAGATTCTGGCCCTCTTTTGGACTTTTAATTGCAGTGCAGCAATACAGCAATACAGTGCTTCAATGCCATCGAAATGATTTACTGAGCTCTGGCTATGGCTATGGCCATGGCTTGGGCTCGGGTTGAGAGGGATGCTCGTCCCACAAAGTGATTTAATTTAATTTGTGATTGTTTAAAGCCGAGGGCGCATTCCCTGGCTTTTATTTGTTTTGCCTGCTGATCAAGTGAGCTTCTTGTCTGCCGTTTTCTTACCTTAACCTCCCTTAACCTCAACCTCGACCTCACATTGGGTCACTTCACTTAACTTCAATTTTTTTACAGACTCCATTCTCTCCAGGCTCCGTTCTGGACTGCCATGGAAATATATTCGTTTGGCTTGGCGTAGATTTGTTTTGGTTTTTTGGTCCCGTTTATTGTTTTATTCGAAACAAGGAAACTTTAAGCAAATCAGTTTTGTTTGTGGCCAAAGTGAAATGTCGAAGTCGGAGCCACACACACACACAGACACCCATGCATACATGCACATGTGTGCACACATATTTCTTGTGTGTTGTGTTGTGCTCTGTTGTGTGTGCTTATTGTTGCTGACATTTAAAATTACACTCTTGGGAATGCCCGAAGAGAATGGGAACAAGGAGAGGTTTGGCTTCAAAGTAAGCAAAATTAAGCAAACACATGGTTGGGACGAATCGTAGAAGGAAAATGAACGAAGGAATGTATGTATGTATATAGTACATAGGGGTGTATGCTGTGGCTCAGGGGGATCTGCTGTGTGGGGGAAATGACATCTGACCATCGAATGGAACGTGCTCATTTCCCACTCCACAACAAAGTCATCTTCATCTTCCTCCCACTCTCTTTCCTCTCCCTTCGCCATCCTACCCGCCACCACCACCACCACCCCTTCCTCAACGCACCGGCCGCTCCCCCCCAGCCCCACCCCCACGTGCCACGCCTCCTAGTGCCACAGACGTCCTGTGTACGTTTCTGGTCAATGTGGTCGTTGTCATGGTCAGCAAAAGTTACTTCTCGCGGCGCTTGTGGGTGGGTGGACGTGATAATGGAATGTGGAATGTGGAATGTGGTGCGGGGTATGGGGTATGGGGTACAATTGTACAACTAGTATAACTGTATTTGCTTAACATCACACACATACACACACACACACAAACGTACACTGAGAGACAGACAGGGCCACAGAAAGCGACAGGCAAAACCCAAACACAAGCAAACATACATACATACATACATGGTTGTAGGAATGTATAAATACTCCTATATGAAAGACAAATAAGTTTAGTCCAGTTGAGTGGACTTCTTTCAACTTTTTGCTACTTCCAACCAGCCAACACCCTGTAGAGCTTTAGCAAATTTCCATATGCCCTGCAAAGGTAGGGCCCGTACTTGATCGAGAGCCGAAACTCGTACTGTGCAGCCACTTGGAACCACAAGCGTAATGTCTGGAAAAGTACGACCCTAATGCTATTACCCGAAAAAAAAGAAACCTGAAATTCTATCTTATTTCAACGATTTCCCCCATAATATACTGCAAGTTCTTCGAAATTACAGAACACGATTCATGATCGCATTGTGGTCGGCATCTGCTCTTTCCTGTATGCATCGATCCATTTTCGCTGCCTTCCTTTGGGGCATTTGATACCTCGCATAATAATCCACTAAAGCAATGCGACTTGGGCCGACCACCCCACCTGCCGGGGTGTCCCTGCCTTCCCTCCTCCACCCATCCCGTGATGGTGCTGATGCGACAGATTTCCGAGACACTAGAAGGGGCCATGTGGCAAAGTGTAAATGAGCAGTCATAGCCAGGGCTAGCTGCAGCCAGCGGCACAAATGTCATGCCAGGAGGGAGCCACCCACACCACCCCCGTACCGCGACCCCCCGGCACAGACGCAGACACAGGCGCAAACACAAAGACAAACACAGAAACAAAAACACACACAGCCACAGACACAGACACAGACAAAGACACCGACCCAGCCTGAATGCATGAATATGCGTGTCTGTCAACCGGTCAACACACTCACAAATATTGCCACAGGAGGGGAGAAAAATTCCATTCTAGTGTCATATTTTTATTTTCCGTTCCCGTTTCCGTTCCCTTTCCCCAGTCCCCAGTCCCCATTTTTGTTCTCCCTCCTCGTCCCCCAGTTTGCACTACTTCTTTCTTAGTTTTCTGCTTCTCTTTTCGTCAGTTGTTATATGTGACGCACGCTTAGCCACGCCCATAATTCGCTCCCCGCCGCCTTGTGTTGTCTAATTGAGCGCCATGGCTTTGTCCTGCTGCCGGGCACTGGCACTGGCACTGGCACTGAGCCGCCTAAGCGAATGTGCAGCAGTGTCAAGGAGCATGGGATATGGGGTATGGGGTGAGGGGTGAAGAGCAGCAGGTCAAAGCTTCGTTGCTATTCCAGGCTCATGGCCACGACAATTGGACCACGGCTTGATCCTTATCGTTAGTTATCGTTAGTTATGCTGTGTGCTCCGGCACTGAAGCGAAAGAAATGAAGGAGTGGTCCCGGTCCCGGTCCCAGTCAGACCAGATCGAAGTGCTTCCAGGGGATTTGTGACCGTAGTTGTCAGGGATTGAACATGGACGGGGACGGGGACGGGAACGAGGACGGGCTTCGATTCAGTTCCATTGCAGTCAGATCTCGTTAAGCTTTTTTTTTCGCCGTAGTCGGTTTCTCGAAAGCTTTGGAGAGATTCTTTGGCCAAAATCCACAGCTGGAATGTCCACCTCCCTCATCCGAGATGTCAATTTCAATGAGCCGGGAACCCTTGAAACCCTGGCCACTCCTCGTTATCCCTAATCCGTAATAAGCTGTATCAATAGCTGGGGCAAGTCAATAAGCGAACTTAGCTCTGCTCAGCTCGGTGCGGTGCGGTGCGGTTCGGGACAGAAACAGGGACAAGGATAGGTCGGTTCGGTTCAGTTCAGTTGAGTCAAAGCAATTGCCGTCAAGTGCCAAATAAAGGCATAACTCGGCAGTCAGGACACGACATCCGACCTACCAGGGCCAAAAGGAGTGGGTGGCTAAAGGCAGGCTGCTAAAGTAGGAAGCAGTCGGGCAGGGAAAGGCCAGCGAAAGAATGAGAAGCGGAAAGTCAAGGCATAAAGATTGAAACTTGTAAATGGGCAAATAAAATGGAAATGAATATAATAAAGACTCCTGACTCTTGGCTATTCCTTTCCGCTTCTCCAAGCTTTGCCCCTCTATCTCTACCTCTACCTCTACCTCTACCCCTACCCCTATCCCCACCCCTGCCCCCATCCTTGCCATTACATCCAATCCTGCAAACCTCTCATCCCCGTGAAGCACTCCTCGACGCCTAAGTGAAAAGCTGACAAGCAGCTTACGTAAATAATGTCAACGCAACAATAAAAATAATAAACGAATTAGCTGCTTATTCAAGGGCCCTGACCCGAGGGGCCGTCCTCCACAGCTCCACAATAGCGCAGAGACATAGACAGAGGCAGCAACGGCAGCGGCAGCGGCAGAGGCCGAGGCCGGGGCAGAGGTCGATGTAGCGGCAGAGGCCGAGGCTGGCAAGGGGGTAAGGCTGAAAAAAGGCAAAAGCCCCCTTCGCTGGCGCACAGACAAACAAGCGAACAAACATTCAAATTGACTTTGCGACTCGGAGCATTTGTCGGGTTTACAATTTCAAAGAGCAACTCCAGAACCGAGACCTCAACCTCAACCTTTGGAGCTCAAGGACCTCCCAGGCGACATTTGTAACTTTAGTCTATTTGTCTGGCAAGGGAACAGAGGCATGGGCAGGGGCTGGGGCTGCTGCTGGAGCTGGAGCACAAGGACGTTAAGATGTTTATGGCTTGTCAAGGATTATTGTTATCACCAGCTAGCCAGGTATGCAAACAAACGACCACTCCTTCCATTTGGAAAAGGAGGATCTGACGCCTCTCCACGCTCTGTCGTGTAATTGCCGAGTAACTGAGATGAGTCCGTGCGACTCCACGGACAGATGAGGGCAAGCCGCAGGCGAAGGGATACCTAGACAGACAGAAAGGAAGGGCCTGCCTGACCGCTACTTCAACTTCAGTTTTAATCTTTTCCAGTCAAGTCAAGACAAAAAAAAAATGAATGGAAAATATTATTAGAAAGGACAGGAGTGAAGTGAAAAAAGCCAAAGAGGGTGCGAGCCAGAAGGGGGGTACCCAGAGTAGATTAGACCCTGCGGATCGTTGGTAGTCCGGAAATAATTCCGACTGTATTAGAGTAGATATGACCAAAAGATAGCTGGATGTATCCGTATCCCTCCTCTTCATCATCTTTCAATTGTCCTTTTCCAAGCTCAATTGGTAGCTGTGCGATATGGGAGCATTATTTCCCACCAAACATCCTTGCAGGGCATCAATTTTTCGACTCCCGATTAAAAGCACTAAAAGGACCCTCTGTCCTTTTTTCGCGCACAGCTGGAAACGGAATTTATGAGCAGCATACTCCGTTTTCCCCGTTTACGGAACACCCTCCTCTCTTCTGTCTACGTCTATGCCTCCCCTTCTGCGCTTCTTCTCCACTCCTCGACCTGATGGAGAAGGAAAAGCTGCCAAGTCATGAACTGTGACAAAAGGATTACAAGAGAGTTACTTTTGTAGCTCTCTCCTGTTTCTGGCGCTTTCTTTCTGTCTTCTCACCATCGCACCATCCCCCATCTGCTGGACAGTGCAGTTTATAGGCTAAATAAGATTAATTTCGAGATTAAACTGCGGCTTCAACAGTGGCAGGACTGGCACCAGAATGTGCTGTGCAGGATGCAGTCATTCTACTCCCTCTTCTCTGTTTGTCTGTCTGTCTGTCTGTCTGTCTGTCTGTCTGCCTGCCTGTCTGTCTGTCTGTCTGTGGTTATCAAAAAGCTTCCAGCTGGACAGGTCAACCTACATGCCTAGCGCCGCACCCTCCTCCTGGCAGTCTGTTGCCTTTCAATTCATTTGGTCGCCTGTCGATTTAGTCAACGTGCAAATTTATTAGATTAACAGCAAATATCAAATAGGAAATTAACTGTCGTCTGGACATCTGCTATATTACAACGCTGGATGGTTGTCGTCGGAGAGGTGGTGGTAGTGGTGGTGGTGGTGGCGTTGGCGGTGGATATGGAGTGCGGGGCACTGACTGGTTTTGCACCTGTGCTATATACACCCACACACTTGCATTTACACTTACAGGCTTGTCACATTGATGTTGGCTGATGCTGTCTATCGCTGTGGACAAGCAGAAATCGGATGCCTATTTTTCGGGGCTAATGGACTTCTTCTGGACTGACAGGAAGAAAGGTTTATCCATGAAGGTCAGGTGGGAGCTCGTTCACTTTGCTTATATCTGAATTCCCCACTTTCTATTGCTAATAACAACTATTTATAAAATATATGTACATAGGGTATGGGCCTCTTTGCACCGGTTTTTTTTTTTTGTCTCAGTTACTGGTAGGTGACCCTATTGGTCCAACAAGTTGCAGCAAAATGCTACCCTCGAGGTGCTCACATTGAGTAATTTTGTGGTCTCACACAGTACAGAGAACACAGAGTGGAGTCCTAGACGAACTCTGAAGGATTGCTGGCGGCGAGTGGCCGGGTAGGATTTCATGGATAGTTTCCACGTTTGACGCAGAACAATTCTTGCGGGCCCGACTGGAAATATTTCCTAGTTGCAATGCTTGCAAGTGTCAAGTGACAGGATGTTGGAACCCAACAATTTGCTTTCCATCCGCACAGAGAGAGTTAAAATGCTCGTATGAGCAATGGGGAGAGCAAGTGACAATTGCCTGGACGATAGGGTGTCAGGAACTGATGCAGCCAGCCAGAGAGACAGGGGCAACCGCATTCAGCATGAGGATGGGGATGGGGATGGGGATGGGGATATGTATTAAATGCTACAAATAGCTGAATCCTATTCAATAGAGGGGAGAGTGGCAGTGGTCGGGGGGTGGCTGCTGGGGCAGCTTCTGAGGTTAACTCTACAAATGGCAAGCAAAACATGATTCGCTGACTTGTTGCTGTGTGCGTGCGTGTGCTTTGTGTTTGGCAATGCAATGAGTCAACGTCACAGGGACACATCCTTTTTCATGTTTTCAGAGGGCGAGAGAGAGAAAATGGAACATTTGCAGGGGCGACCAGAGGAGGGGAAACCTCAAACGAAAGCAAAGTTTCCCAGACATATGTATGTGCGTGTTTTTGGGTGTGTGTGTGTGTGTGTGTGTTGCAAGGATGGGGCACGGAGGCTGAGCGGAGGTCCTCTGGATCTCCCGATTTTGTCAGTTGAAAAGGGTTCAGAAAAATGTTTAAATTAATGATAAAACGAACAACGCGTTAAAAAAATCGCTTGGGGGTGGTGACATAGAGGCGGAGAGCTTCGTCGGGTCTCGCCCTTCCGACGCATCCCCCCCACCCGTCCCAACAACCCAACCACCCCTCATCGCCATGGCTCCGTATTGGAAAATCGTTTTAATTAAATTTCGTGGCCAGTTGGCAATGGCAGCGCCAGCCGCGAGCGACGAAACGAGAGCAAAATTTACTGCATATTATTTATAATTATTGCTAGTCGACGGTGCCTTCTTTTACATTTCAACCCGCTTTCCCCGTCCACATAAAATTGGACTGATCATTTGAGACCAACCGACCGAAATCAATCAAACATTATCGATTCATTATACTCGTATTCACATTCGAAGAGCTAAAGCTTGTGACCCTTTTTGACTTATTGACTCTTTTTCTGATACGCTTTCGGAGATGCTTTTCGCAGTGTCACAAACGTATTTCAAAGTGTTCTCCCGCCCCACGAACAACCAAAAAATATCCCCAATTTTGAAGACACAAGAAAACCGAAAGCGTCCAATCATACAGAATGATTTTTATCTATCAGATGGACGAATCTGGATGAGATAGAAGCATTGTTGTGTCCAGAATGAACGAACAATTTTCAGTGGTAACGCTACGCCTTCCACGCGCTTACTCTGTCTCTCTCTCTCACACACTCTTCCTCGTGCAGTGAGCGGGAAAGCGGAAACAGATCAAATATTTTAAGATTAATAGTTGGCAAAGATGTGCAACGTGTCCAACGAGATAAGCCTAAGGAAAACTTTATTCATGACCTGTTCTGAAAATATTGAATCTCGAAAAACTATCACTGAAGAACATATCTCATTATTATTTCGGAAAAATTGGAGCAAACATTGTCGAGTTTTTTAAATATTTCTTGTGAATATCGTACTTCATTTGTAGTAATTTGAGGGAACTGCTGTAAACACTGGGAACCAACCATTGAAGGGTAAACTTCGTTTCGATTGTTAAATTTCAATAGTCATTTGTTCAATACGAGTTCAAACGAGGGGGTTGCGAGTTGCTGCGGAGACCGCAACTCTACATTTTTACCCGATACTTAGTCAGTATGGCTCTCCTCCGGCAGACGCCGCTAATATTGAACACGACACGACAAAGAGTGCGTGCGAGAGAGACAGAAAATCAGTCTGAGCGTGACGTCGGGCGCTGCATAGCCACAGCAAATTGATATGTTGCTTTTGGCTATAAAAATGATCCGATCTGATCCAGATTCAGCAATCTGATAGATATGGTCATTCTCTATGATTGTGCTTTTTTATTTTTCTCGAATGCTATATTGCTATATTGCTATATTGTGGATGCAACAGATAACAGAAGTGCGGATACCAAATTTGGTTGCTCTGGCCTTAATAGTTTCTGAGATTTGTGGATGCCCCAGATTTTCGTCCTTTGCTAGGGCGGATGGGGGTGTGGCGATATTTTGACACAAAACGGTCAAGGTCCGATATCACAGGAGTGTGGATACCAAATTTGGTTGCTCTGGCTCTCTGGCATGAAACCTGTGTGTTAGAGAGGGACAGAGCGAGAAAGAATGAAATTTTCTTTATTCTGTCTATAAAATTATACGATCAGGTTCAGATTTTACATTCTAGAACATATAGTCATCCTCTAAGATTCTGCGTTCTTGTTCAGTATTCTTGTATCTTTGAAGTTGTGGATGCCACAGATTTTCGCCCTTTGTGGGGGCGGAAGCGGGCGGGGCAAAGTTTTAAGCAGTTTGAGCAGTGACATATCACAGAAGTCCGGATATTAAATGCCGGTGCTCTAGCTTTTATAGTCTTTGAGCACTAGGCGCTGATAGGGACGGGCAGATGGACAGACGGACTTACGGATAGACAGACAGACAGGGCTTAATGGACTCGGCTTTTGATGCTGATCAAGAATATATATACTTTATGGGGTCGGAAACGATTCCTTCTGGACGTTACACACATCCATTTTCACCACAAATCGAATATACCCCAATACTCATTTTGAGTATCGGGTATAAAAATAGGCTTGACTGGGAAACACTTTTTCAATGAAGTGAAGTTTCTCAAAATACTAATTTCTAGCCAAGGGATTATATTTTTTGAATAAAAAAAAGACTATTGGCCAGTTATTGGCCCTTTAAGGGCTTGACTGGCAGCATAGTAAAAGTTCTCGGCAATCACTATTTGAGACGGTGCACCGCGGTGATCGGATTCCATACCACTATATTGGCCAAAAGTCGATAGAAATTTGTTAGGCAGCGATCCGAAATATTTTATGGAATATGCTCTGCAGTTTCTGCAGGGACCCACAAAACTGGGCTAGCAGAGACCTAGACGCTGTCGACAGGACAGGGGACAAATTGAATGTACATTTTGAATACACTTTTGAGTGTACGAGACGAAACTTAGGTTGTAGGCCTGGATGAGTACATAGATCACATTTTCAGACTTCGAATGTAAAATATGCTCGCAAAGTCTTTTTTCTATATTGAAAAACACCCTTTCGAGACTCTCTGCACTCTCAATTGATAGTTTTATTAAGACAATTATATGATATTATACGACAATGGCTGTACCCGAGGATAAAAAGAGTTGAAGTTTTGGCGTATGTTCCTCCAACTGAGGACCTATTAGTCCACTAGTTAGTTAGCTGTAGACTTTTTACAGGAATTAGTTCCTGACAAAACAGGCACACAATCTTTAAAATTGTCCAAGGAATGCTGAAGGTACGACTTTTTTAATAATTCAACTGCATTTTATACAACCATAAGCAGTGCTTGTTTCGACACTTTGGGTATCAAATATTTAAAAATGTCCACAATATCATTGGCTAAGTTTTGAACGCTGCATTTTCTCTATGGAAGAGGGTCAACAAATGGAAGAAGCTGTGGAAAAAAGCTCTCGTTCATATGAACAAAGTTCCCATCACGAATTGCAGAAGAAACTATGTAGTCCATATAGTTTTCATGCAACGATAAAAACCAGAAGAAATTCAGTATACATTTTGCAATATGCTGGCCTGAAATATGCTAAAATAGCAATATTGCGCACCACCATTGAGGAGGTTGGGTTAGCACTTGGGAAGCTGATAAAGAGTACTCTTCAATGTACATTTTTAATTCACATCACTGCATATGAAATCACTAGGCAATAAATGACTGGCAGCTCTTAAAACTCTTTCTTTTGTTCCAGCTTTTTTCCTACAGCTCCCACCCGCAATCGCGATCAGCGAGTGTTTAGTTCCCAGGAAGAGGGTGTGTATACCAGGCACCCAAGAGGTGCAGAACCATATGAAATAGCCAGTAGGAAGCGTTTCCGACCCCATAAAGTATATATGTACATATAATTCTGATCAGCATCCACAGCTGTCCGAGTGCCGAAGTCTTATAAACTATACGAGTAATTCGGAAAATAAAGGCTTTGCTTTCTATACTCTAAAGTAGACGCTATTGTATGGGTGCCCACTAGCAAATACTCATGAGTACACTCATATTCACGCACATGCTCAATATGCCTTTGTGCCGGGACCGGCATTAAGTTGTTCGCTGTCTTGTTTCGGCTTTTATTGTTGATATTTAAATAGATATTTGTGTCGACATTTTTGCGTTTGCCCCCCAACGTGGAGTCTAATCCAAATTCAAGTGGTTATAGGCCCCCTTCTTCACTCCAGTGCGTAAATGAGTGTGTGTTTGTGTGTGCTGATGGTTACTTCATGCTTTATTTGCGTTCCGCTCAATGCAAATGTTTTGTAAACGATCTACTCCACTCGCTTATTGCAGCTTGACATGCAAGGAAATGTATGGAAGGCTGTTGGGGGGAGGGCACAGCGGACAGGAAGGGGAACACAGGTGGCATGCAATGCCAAGGGAAATGGTTTGGGGGAAGGGTTCTGGGGGAATGGGGACAACACACATATGACAGTGAAAGTTCAATTTTCCTATTTCTCCAGCAATTTGTGTGTCGTCATGTTCGCTCTGAGACGGATACAGTGGATACCCGTTAAAGGGGCAACAGTGGGTGCTGGAAAGGGCCTGAATACTAGAATTTGAAAAAGAACTAGCCTCCAGACAGACTGTCTTATTGTTTGGGCCTATTGTGTCCCACTGTCTTTTCTGTATTGCTGTCTCGGTTATTTTCGACTCTTCTGAAAAATTTAACAGTGTTTTCTGTGTATTTTCTGTGGAACACGGTACTACGGATCGATGCTACACACTGTTCAATCATTAAATTGTCTCATTTTACTTCGAATTATAGAAAATGTGTACAGCAGATATTGTAGTAATAACCCATTCGGCAGAGAAGCTGGGGAGCCCTAAGCTAGACTTTCTTTACGAATTTAATAATTTTAATGATTTTCTTTGATTTTGGTACGTAGTTCCTCTCTTCCCATTTTCTTCAAATTCAAAACTTGTTCCTCCGTGTTGATTTTTTCTGTTAACCTGGACATGGGCTTTTGCATTTCAGCTCAGTTTTTCCCTGTTTTCCTCTTGTTTCCAGTCTTCTATTTTGCTTTCCTCGTACTGCACCTAACAATATTTTTTGTTTTCATTTCTTCTGTTTTGCTTTCTGTTCCCCCCCCCTGCTTAGCTAATTTCTGATACCAAATGGCAAATGGCTTTCGTTTTCGTTTTCCCTCTTCACTTCGCTGAACCACATTACGCATACGCAAGGTGGTTCGGTGGTGGGCTTGGGGAAATATTTGTTGCTGCTGCAGTAGTTTTATTTTGTTCTCTTAAAGTAACTGCGGCACCCTCGTCCACCTACCGCTATTTGCCGCAATTGTTTGTGCAATTTTCTTTTCATAAGAGGGGAAGCTTTCCTCTTGTTTCCATTTCCACTTCCACTTCCATTTTCATTCTTCTTCTTATTTTGTTTTTTTTTGTTTCTTTTGTTGCCGCTTTGTTCTTTTGTTCATGTGCAAGTGTTTGCTTGTGGCCGCTTTGAGGAGCTTTTCCCTGCCTCGTGGCCTACCCCCAACCCCCTTTGCGCTGACCACACCCGATTGTATCCATCATATGTGTAACCATTTTAGCCCTGATGCGTTTTTAATTGTGTTTGTTTCCGCTTCACTGTGACACGTCATTCATTAGGCGACACGCCCCCAGGCCCCACTGTTTGTATCCCCACACTCCAAATGGCTGTTAAATTACCTAAATATGTTACCTTGGGGCAATTGCTGATTCGATAAGAGATCAATCGTTTTTTCTCTTCTCCGTAAGAGATACATTTTTATTTAAAACGTCATTGAAAACATCAATTTGTTGTATTCAAAGTAAAACTACCATCAAAAATATCTTACTGCAATGGATATTCAGTTTCCTGTTCGTCATCGGCTGCGGATCGGTGCAGCAGCGCTCTACATGATGAATTTTATATTCCTTCTCTACGATCCTTATCCTTTTGTCGAAACTATAAGAAATTATTATAGCATTGGGACGGGTCCAGCTCTGGAAGGACCTGGAGCTGGGACCGGAACTGAATCTGGGGCTGGACCGGGATACAATGCATGCGGACATTTTGGTTCGGAGTCCGTTGTTTCCTGCTGCTGCCGCTGGTGCTGCCTTATACTCGTAATTACAGTTCAAATTTCCTTTGTTGGTCGAGAGCTTGGGTCCGACTTGCCTCGTGTGTCGGATGCGGGAAGTAGGGGGAGGATGGTGGAGAGTGCGGTGTGGTAAGGATACGGGGAAGGGTACGGGTAAGGGTAAGGGGATGTGTCTATTTTCACACGTTCATCGATGCCTTTAATTGCGGCTTTTCGGCATCCAAAAACAAAGGCCGTCGTCGATGGCCAAAAATTTATGCTAATTAGTTTTTAATGCATCGGATTCGAAATCGGAATGTTCCTCTGTACCTTCCTGCATCACTGCAGCTGTCCACCTCTCTATCCAGACTAATATACCAAATTCACGTAACATGAACTCTTACTCTCCCAGGTCCAACTTGCAACCTTCAACCTTCAACCTGCTGCCTGCTGGCTGTGCGGAGTCTTTTCTCCGACCACTCGAATCCCCTCCAGAAATGCATTCACATTACCATCTGGTTCACTCTGCCTCATAGAGGGGGTGCTGATGGCGGGAGGCCATTGCAGGCCGTCATTGGACCGTGCCTGACCAGACGAATCATGCATTGATGGCCACATCATCATTCATCGTCCCAGCCATATCCCATTTCCAAATAATTAGCGCCGTTTGCCCGTCACTGGTAGTCCGTGAATTGGTTGACTCCGGTCGGGAGCCCACAAAAAGCAGCGGAGTTGGAGGTTGGCGTGGGGGGCTTTTAAAGCCTTACTTCGAGGATGCTGATGCTCTCGACAACGGTTTCGCTCGGCTGTGATGCTTTAGAAGTACCCAGCCTATTCTTGATAAACTTTCGGGTGTATGCCTAATATTCAAAAAATATTCAAAATATTTCAATAAAATCAATCTATCTGACACCCTAACTAAATATATACATATAATAATAGCTTATCGACCCTGGCAAAATTGGTTAGAGTCAAACGAAACACAACATCAAATACAAAGTAATGTGTATTTTATTATTTATGCAATCAAGGAACTTTGGCGCAAAGAACATTCCAGCAGAGAGTTTTTTTAAATGAAGTATTTTATAATGTTTTCTAGTAGGCAATTAGTTTTTATACCGAGCACTCGAATGAATAATACACAATTTGTTTTGGTTAATCTTTGGGCTCCACTACTCTGTTGCGGCTATAGAAAGTTGTTTCTTTATTTTGTAATCAGTGGGATCTATATTTCCAAAATGTCCACATGTTTATGAAGCTCAACCTAAAAGTCAAAATACGCTTATCCAGTCTAATGGCTTGATGCTGCTATTTCACACTTGCAGAGAGAGAGAGAGAGAGAGAGTGTGTGGAAAGGGGGAAGAGCGATTTTGCCGCTGTGGAGTCTACAGTGTAGATTTTTTTCTTGTTTACAATTCTGCGTTATCGGTATTGTTGTCTATTACTGCGGGGTGGGCTTTAGGGGCGAGATCTCTCTGAGGTTTCTGAGATCAATAGTGTTCAAAGAACGAAACGACAGGTGTGCCTTTATTGTTTATTTTTGGCCATAATAATATTAAATTCTGACCTCAAATTCGGAATGAGCATAACTTTAATCAAATCCATTCGAATCAGTTGAAATCAGGACTATGAAATTGGGCTGAAATTTGTAACGCCCAGGGGTAGGCATCGCCGATCACATACTGTAAATATGAACATATTTACAATGTTAATGCATATCCGTTGGTGCGTTTATTTTCTGAAGGGATTTTATATAAGTCGGAAGTTATCTTCCCTACTGATTTTTTATAATTGTGTCCTCCAATTTAGTTTCCTGGATTGTATTTCTACTCCTTCCTTGTTTTCTACTCTTTCAATAAGGCAAATCCAATGTTTTCGATCTGAGGCTGATATAAATCTATCAAATACTTGGAAAGGCAGACAAAACGGAAGCCACAGATTTTTGTTTTTGGTAGGGATGGGAGACGGTAAAATATTGAAAAAAAACTTGTGAAACATAAGTCGGGATACAACATTTGGTTGCTCTTGCTTTTAGTGTAAGAGTCTCACAGACAGATGGACATGGCTATATCGACTCGGCTATTGATGCTGATTAAGAATTTATATTCCTTTTCGGGTCTAGGCGCTACACACATCCACTTCCACCACAAAACTAATACATATATCCCTCAACCCTTCGCGAATATCATATCGAGTGGAGTCTAGTTTCTAGTTAATGTCAATTGAATTGAATGATATGTATGTATCTTTAACTCTAAGAGGTGATATGAATTGGCCTATGAGTATGCAGAGGTTGGGTAGCAGATTTGAGATTGGCTATCCGAAGGCTTATACGTAGATACATATGTATGTTTGTATTCGTCTGGATTGGTCGTTCATCTTTTTCTCTCTTTGGGTTTGTTGGGGCATATAAGGTGGGCTCTTCAATATTTATTAAAAAATGCATTCCCAAATACGCACTCACGCATACTCGGAATCACATTGAAAGGAAGACAATTGGCGGCACTACGCACAGTGGGACACAAGCTGAAAAACGGTGGCAAAAGTATTTTTCTGAGTGAGCGCTTCGAATAATTTGAAGCTTTCAGGAAATTCAAAAATTGTTAGTTTAGCAGATACGAGCATTCAAAGTTGACCATTTTTTTAGTGAGTAGCAATTTACTCAGTTTCTATGCACACTCAGCATCTTTATGGTAGGATACAAATGGGTATGCTATGAGTATCTTTTCAACACGATACCCAAAACGAGTTAAGGGGTATATTAGATTTGTGGTGAAAATGGATGTGTGTAACTTCCAGAAGGAATCGTTTCCGACCCCATAAAGTACATATATATAGCCGAGTCGATTGAGCCATGTCTGTCTATCTATCTTTCCGTTCCTATGAGCGCCTAGTTCTCAGAGACTATAAGTGCTAGAGCAACGACATTTGTATCCAGACTTTTTTGATATGTCACTGTCACAAGTTTATTTCAAAACTTCGCCACGCCTCTTCCGCCCACAAATCTCCACGGATGAAAATCTGTGGCAGCACAATTTTGAAGATACGAGAAAAATCCAAGTCGCACAATCAAAGGGAATGACCGTATCTACCTGATTGCCGAATCTGAATCAGATCGAATCATTATCATAACCCAAAGCAACGAATTAATTTGCAGTGGCTGCGCAGGGCCCGACGACACGTGCTGACTGAATTTCTGACTCTCTCGAACGCAATCTTTGTCGTTCAATGTTAGCGCCGTCTGCCGGAGGAGAGCCATACTGACCAAGAATCGGGTATAAATGTAGAGTTGCGGTCGCACCAGCAACTCACACCGCTCCCACTAATTGCATATTTTATTAGGTACATATATCCATTACACAGCCGTAAAAAGAAAAATGTTGGGCGCTGATCTGTGGGTCTGACTATGCGTAGCTCTGAAACTCAAATTTGACTACATCACCACGATTTTTAAATAACCCCAAGTAATAAATATGGAGGAAATATTTTTGAAAAATTCATCGGGCTCGCTCGAAACTCTTTACTCAGGGGTCTTTGGAGGTGCTAATTATGAATTTGAATTCAGTTCTCAAAAATTTAAAATGGTGGATTCAATATAGCCGAAAACATGTTATATTTTAAAAAAGAATCATTCTTCGAACTTGCTAAATGTTCATCTACACCTTTATCCTCTAAACCGATAAAATTAAACTTTTTATTTACGCCTCGAACCAAACCGACTTTTTCTGATAGATTTGGGGCTTTAAACTTGTTTAATGAACTATGATTTTTTTGTTTATGGTGTGTTCTTTTTAATTTGTAAAAAATTGAATTTTTATCATGTTTTTTCAGAGGCACCATTTTTACAGCTTACAAAAAAAAAACACCACAGTTCACTAACATTTTGTAAAGCCCCAAATCTGTCAAAAAAGTTTGGTTTGGTTGGAAGCGTAAATATGGTATTTAATACTGTTTTCAGCCACTACAGTGCACTGAACACAAGCAGGTACAGAAAAACAGTAAAACTTGAAGAATTTGGGCGGTAAATCTAGTGGGATTTATAGTACATGAATGTATAGTACATTTGAGTAGCTGTGTTATAAGAAATGTTCAATAAGAAAGAGAATGGTCTGTTAAACCGACCGTTCTTAAAAACAATATCTATTTTCAGGATCATTCAATTGTTGACCTATTTTTACGCTTTGACATCACTTTCAGAGCAACCCGATCTACCCCTGGTTATATTTTAATACTAACAGATTATAGGGATATACTAGATTTGTGGTGAAAGTGGATGTGTGTAACACCTATAAAATAAAGATATTCTTGATCAGCAAAAATTGCCGAGTCCGACGTTTTGTCCGCCATGTTTGACGCCTACTTTTCCCGGACCATAAGACAAAATTTTGTATCCAGATTCCTGGGATAACCCACTGTTAGGGGTGTATTTCAAGAATTCGCCCGCCCCCAGAAAGGATTAGATTTTGAAGACACGAGAAAACCGAAAACACAGAATCATAGGAACATCCAGATCTGGATCAGATCGAAACATTATTATTGCCAGAAGGAACAAAAGATATTGCAGTGGCATCCACGCGCTTACTCATTCTCTCTCTCTCTCTCTCTATCACACACACACTCTTCCTCGTGCAGTGTGCGAGATAGCAGAAAACATACGAACTGTATCAGGTATATGTAAATGTAGAGCCACAACACTTGCCGCGGCGCACAATGTTCCCGCTATTTTTTTAAATGTTCTTTGTACATTTTTTTACCAAAGCAAAGAGGCAAAACCTGAGCTATTGTGAGATTTTGCTTCTAGAGCGATTTAAGAGTCGCACCGTCGCAGACAAAACAACCAAAATAGCGGTAGCGCAGGTACATATGTATGTACAGTCAGCACAACATTTATTCGGACACTCGTCTATGTCAACTTTCTTTATAAATAACTTGAAAAGTATTTAAGTTTGACAAAAAATTTTTATTTCATTATGAACATGGATATTATTACTACTAATTTCAAAACTAAAAACAAAAAAAAACTTCTTTGGCGTATCAAAAAAAATTAAAAGTATCAAAAAAGCCACTTTTTTACGCACAACAATTATTCGGACACTTTATATTTTGTACGAAAAAAACTTATTGTCCCCAATTTTTTCTGATTTCAATATTTGGTGGGGCCGCCCTTAGCTTCAATAACAGCTTTTAGACGTCGGGGCATACTTTTTACCAAATGATTGGTTTCATTTGGATCAATTTTCTCCAATTTCGTCATCAGACCCGTTTTAAGGATTTCCTTGGAGGAAATTTTATGTTTCCTAATTTTTTTTTCTAGCAAATCCCAAACATGCTCTATGGCGTTCAGATCTGGTGACTACGGCGGCGTTTTTAACTGCTTGCACTGATACAACAGCCATTCTTGGACCAAAAACGAGGTATTTTTGGGGTCATTGTCTTGTTGAAACAAGAAATGCATCGCTTTAAGACCCAATTTTTCGACACTCGCCATTGAATTGTCAGTCAAAATTTTCTTGTAGATGTGTTTGTCCATCTTGGTCTCAATAAACACCATTTGCCCAGGTCCAGCTGCTGCTATACACCCCCAAACCATTACATTTCCACCGCCATGCTTGTATGCCATGTATAAGAAGAACGCAGAACAGAAATGATTCAACCAAAATTTAATAAAAAGAAATGAAAGTTTAGAATTTATGTATGTATAAAAATATGCACTAAAGGCTCTAGGCATAGTATAATCATTTTCCTTTCAAATGCAGTTTATTTCATGAAGATTCTTTATTCGATCACAAGTTATTCATTTAGCTAGCTGAAATGGCCGAATGTCCCACTGTGCAACGAGCGAATAAGTGAAAAATGTTATTTGATTAATTAATTTTCATTAAAAACACGACAAAATGCGACGCCAAATAGAGACGCGACGCGGGAGAGTGTGAAACACACACAGAAGGCGAAATGACGTGAAAGAACAGCCAGGATGAACAGATGCTACCGCTCCGGGTGCGGCTCTTGGTCCTGCTTCCACTCCTTCGTCCTGTCCTGTCCTGTCCTGTCAGTCTTGCTGTCATTTATAATTTTAATCTCGCTTTGCAGTTTAGGTTAAGTTTGGGCGATCGGGCAGGGCAGTCGAAAGCGGGTTAATGAGTGCTGCTCTAGGACTCTCGCTTAAAAATACATATTACGGAACGCGGCGCCAACTGCCAAATTGCATCGGCGAAGGCGCAGGAGCACAAGCCGGAGATGGAGACGGAGACGGCGGTCCCCATGTAATTAAACAATCGTGCATGCAGCGACGGTGAAGGTTTCACCTGGCCCTGGGCATGGCCAAGTTTTGCACACAAATTTCATGGCTAATAAATCACTTTTAATATTAATAAAATATAAATCACGGCCAGCTAAAAACTTGAAGCGGCTGGTCAGAAAGTCGGCCGAGTGGGGTGAAGGAGTCAAGGATGGCAACTGCAGTTTCATTTTTGGCGCCCTTTGTTAGGCGCAAGACGATGGTATAAAGTTTGAGTTTTCCTTAAAAAATTAATTTTAGAAGAACGTGTGTGAGGGGTGAAGGGATAGCTTACAAATTTGGGATGAACAGACTCTGAAGAGGTAAAAGAGTGGGGTAATCGAAGACAGTAGAGGATGAATGGGTGATGCAACGAACAACTAAGTGAATGCATGATGTCACAAAATAATTTAGTGAGTTCATGAATAATAACTTAAGAAATTACAAGGATACGAGCAACCGAAAAAATGTGAATACAAAATAAATCCACTAGACAACATGTGAATAACTTTACAAAAGCACCGCAAAGTTTGAATGATGCAGAGACAAAATTGCCGGAATGAATGGACAGAGTACGAATTTGAATACGGAGGAAATAAGGCATGCAATAGACAATGAATTTCATTACTAAAAGGTAGGCAGTCAAGGATTGATTCAAATACTACAAGAATTTTCTATGAAATGGCTAAGCACAGAAATGGAAAATACTAAGGTTAAGGTCCTTGAACAGGATAATCAGGTGAATGTAGAAATGAATGACTGAATACACGAACAGGCAATGGCCTAAGTAAATGAACACACAAAAGTCTGATGAAAGTAAAATATTCCAATCAATCGAATACAGTCCGACGTTTTAAAATAGTGAATATTAATTAGAAACACACACTCACAAGCAAGCTACAGTGAAATACAAGTGGTTGTGTAAATGATTGTGACATAGAATAATCATACTCGTATGTACACATAAGTACATATGTACATATGTATTTAAATTTGCGGTTGGAGCTATGACAAAAAGAATGTACAGTGTACATAAGTGATCGAAAAAGGAGTGCTGATGAAAATTCACACAATCCATAATGCGTTACATGAACGAGCAAATTAGTGAGACTAAGGGTCGACACTGGCGGAAGACTTGAGGATTCCAAAGAACCAGAGGACCGCAGCGAGGTCGTGGTTTTGGCCTGCGATAATTTTCTTCCCCGGAAAGCTGAAGTCCTTGCGAAACACTCCAAACACTCACGGGGAACTCAAAGGAAGAATCTTAAGCTTTAAATTTTGATAGATTGTGATTACCTGTGCCGGTTCACAAGCCGATTCCAAACACCTGCCAGCACTCGAAAAAAATATGCAAAAACAAACAAGGTTTTTCAAAAACACTTTTCAAACCAAATCGGCAATATATACATAAAATACTCGCAACTTTGAGATATGGAATTCTCTTTATTTAGTTTTACTTGAAGTGGTTTGCACTTTTTTAAATTAATCTTTTCTTGATTTGGTTGTTTTGTTTTGATTTGATTTGATTGGACTTGATTCGATTCGCTTTGTGCGACTTGCGTTTTTCTGCGGCCGTTGGAAAACTGTTTTCAAAATGATTTTGTAACGGTAAGCGGGGAACCCGATTCAGAGTTGGGATTGGGAGCTGAGTTCTGAGTTCTGAGGACTGAACCAAACCGACGCGCTAGGAAGTTGCCCGAGCACTGAACCTGTCGCGCCAAGCTCTGCTCGCATTGGACCGACCTTACACAACGCGCTCGTAATTCGGCTACTCTGCTCGGCCTGTCCCGTTATTTCCTGTCCTGTCCCCACGCGCGACGAAGTCGCTGCCATTCGGAGCGAAGCGGAGCAAGCGAAGTCAGACGAAGCCGAAGCCAGACGAAGCTCACAGCACTCGCTGGCAGTTCGGCCAAGTCCTCCTCGGCATTCGGGCTGCCCGAGCTAGCGGCTCAGTGGGAGTGGGCTTCAGTCCTTTGGCAACATGTTGCCAGCATCTTACTCTCGAGCAGATTGCTTACCTGTCTCGTAGCTGTTGCGCTGTCCCTGGCCATCTTCGAAGTGTGCACTCCACATCCACACTTCACTCAAAAGTAGAATCTGGTGTCTGGTGCCCTGTGTAACAGATCTGAGCATGCATTGAAAATACCAAAAAACGAATACTAATTATGAGAAAGATATGCTATATGCTAGTATTAGTAATTTGACAAGAGGGAAGGAACTAGTAGTAAATATATCATTGTAGAGGGAATAAGTCCGAAAACGGGTCATGAAAGAAATAATTCGATCTACAAAACGGAAGGGACAACGGTATTTATGCAGTTTCCAGTGAATATAATAGGAATCGTAAAGTTTATGCGGCTCGACAAATCAGGGCTATCTACGTCTCCTTTGATCAAGTTGCGCATAACCATCACATCAAGCATTTTTCTAGGATTGACTAAGGATGGAAGGTGTATTAAAAGCAATCTATTGGGGTAGGATGCAAATCTTCGACATACATCCCAGTTCAGGCCGCGCAGTAAAAAAGTACAGCATTTTCAACGGCCGTTCTCTCAGATTTCTGACAGAGAGCAACGAAATTCTGTGTTTAGACTGTGATATCACACTGAATCAAGTTTATTTCAAAATTTTGCCACGCCCCTCTGCGCTCCCATAAAAAACCATATCGGTGGCATCCAGAATTTTTAAGATACGAGAAAAGCAAAGAGGCAGTATTGTAGAGCAGTATCTTCCAGGCTGCGAAATCAAAGTCAGATCGAATCGATACTGACTGAGTATCGGCTATAAATGTAGAGTCGCGACCGTGGCAGCGACTCACAACGTTCCTCCTCGGGATTACTAGAGCTACTGCTATTAGAGGCCATTTGAAGAATTCATTTTTCTTTTAATAATTAATATTAATAAATAATTCATAATTCTTTGACTAAGATATTACACGTAGGAAAAACGCGAAGACGATACCTTTTTAATTTTTTTTTCAAAGATATTAGTTTATATAAGCCAGTTTGCCGTTTGACCCACTTTGGAACGGTTTGACCGATTTTTGTGAGATTTTTTTTTGCCAAAAACCAGTTTATCCCTTTTTTAGAACAACGATATTAAACGACACTAAAATCCATTGCATAGATCACATAAATAATAAGCTCACATATGTGAACAAATACTGACTGAGTACCGGCTATAAAGTAGAGCCGCGACAAGGTACTATCGCAACGTTCCCTCTCTTTTCGTATTTGTTTTTTCATTTCATTCATTTTTCATTTTACGAGTATCAGGCTCTTTTCATAGCAGATTCTTGAGCTTCATGTTTGCTCTGCGCTGGGGCTCGGCTGTAATTAGGTTTTGATTCAGGTCAGCTTTTTGGCTCATCTCCATACCAGTATTTATTATGATTTTGACTGGATGTGGTGCTTTTTGAATTCACATTTGGCTCTTTTATGCTTTAGTTCCGTTCGGGCTGTTCTTTGACTCGACTTTGGATGAGTATTTGTTACCTCATTGGTTGAGTAAGTCTTAAGGTTTTTAAAGCAGTATTTAGAGGATACATATATGTAAGCGCTTAAAACTGACCCTTTTCTTCGGTACATCTTGAAGCCTTTTGCCTTAACTTTGGATTCTGTCTGTTTGTTTAATTTATTCGGCTTATTCATTCCAAGCATTATTCAGTAAACAAAAATAGTTTAAAAATTATTTTTTTTAGTTTTATCTTCAACCTCGACCTGACCTTCAAAAAACCCAATCCAGCACCAATTCAATCCGATTTAGATACCTTTCTCTTAGAAGCAGGTTTCTTATGCCGAACGAAAAGAATAAGAATGGTCAACAGGTTGATTCACGCTAACTGATTTGATCGGTCATTGAAGTTGCACTTATCTTCGGATTTATATAAATATGTATACATCTACATATGTACAGATGACAGGTATAAGGCCGTTATTATTTTAGAGCAAGGAAGACCAAATCGACCTTAAGTTGCGTTTTTAAAAAAAAGCAGAAAGACTTATAATGTTTGGATAGTTAAAGAGGTAAGCACGGAATATGCATTGCATACAGGAATTTTCGAGATGTATGGAGTTCATTTAAAAACTTTCCGCGAGAGCGAGAATCGTCTGACGAGAAAATATCAGAAAAGAAATGATTCAAACTGAGTTTCGTATTGAATTTTGACTGAGGGCCCAATACCCCAAATATGGACAGCCAGTTTACCGGATATTTTCTGAAAAAAACGAAATTACTGAATAGAAAGATTCGATATTGGCATTATCGAAAGATTGGGTATCATTTTGAATATTTGAAACTTAAAATATCCTAGAGAGAAGTTCGAAAAAAGGGCAATTTTAATTGAATATAGTACGGGCTCGGGATTTAGTTCGACTGAGCGAACTAGTTTGATGATCGTCCTCTGGAGATCTCCCTCTCTCCATCACCATGAAAAACTAAAAATGCGGTAAGACGGACTCCCATCGAATATGCCAGCTTTCGAATTGTAAGTGATCTGCGGTTTTCGCAATCAAAGTCGCCTCGCTCTTTTGAAAACTCACCTACAGGGTTCTTTGTGTATCCGTCCCCTTCTCCCTAGTATTAAGAGGAAAATGCACACACACTCACACATCTCGTCACATCACTTAGGCAAATCAAGGAGACCAATAAAGGCAGAAAGGCGGCAACACTTAGTCTCTCTTACCGTCAGTGTGTGTCTGTGTGTGTCCTAGTGGATGTGGGTGAGAGCGAGAGTCCTTGGCGGCGTCTTCTGCCTATCATAAGTCTCCTCCAAGCCACCAAGCCACCAAGCCACCACGTCCCCACGCCCCTCCCGCTTCTCATATGTGGGGATAGGTAAAAGCACTTTTGCGCTTGTTTTAATGAAATTCAATGCGTCGACGAAGCCGTGGCGTCGCTGTCAACGTTCATCGTTCTGCAAAACCTTTTCACCAAATGAACACGAAAATTTTCATCAATGCTGTTGGGGCATGCTAGGGGTAAAGCATGGGAACTTGGGGGTGTAGCAGTGGGGGCGCAGTGGGGGCGAGGCGAGTTAACCGAAAGTAACCAAAGAAACCCACTTTCATGCTCCATAAGTAAATTCATTTGGCACGCCTGCCAGCCTCCGTTCTCCGTTCTGGGCCCAGGCCCAGGCCCAGGCCCACCACACCTTGATCTTAATGAAATGTCATCAACTTTGAGGTGTTTATTGCGCACACAGGTGCGGCCGCGGGGTGGAGGGCGATAGCTTTGTGGGGGAAACAACAGTTACAGAGAAGCCTCTGAATGGCGGCGCAGGGGAGTGTGGAGTGTGGAGGGTGGCTGGAGAAGAAAACCCTTTGAGGACAAGCCCGAGACCAAAGTAATCTTTGAGTCTTACTGTCAACCCTCTCTCAGCTCTGTATTGAGAGAGGGGGGAAAGCTTGGATTCAGCGGGTGAGATGGGGTGCAGGTGTGCGGTTGATTGTGGAGAGCTAAGCAGGAAGAACATTTTCATGTATCATAAATTGTCCAACACTTAAAAAGTGATTACGTCTGCGTGTTCTTTACCCCTCCCACATCCCAGAACATTCTCCCAGAACCTGCTTGAGGCACCCAATCCAATCGAGAACATCAATTTATATTAGATATAGTCGGGAAGGCGAGGGAGGCAGGAGGCAGCAATGGTAGAGGCAGAGGCAGAGGCAGAAGAGCTTAGCACTTTAGATAAACAATTTTGTGCAAGTTGTTAACTTTTACGATGACTCATTAATTTTGCAGATTTCCACTTGTAGTTTATATGGGAAGGGAAATGAATAGGAATAGGGACTGGGATTGGGATTGGGGTACACTGGGTGGGTCTTGATGTAGTTTCTGCTGAATTGTTGTTTGACAAAAGTTGTTTGTCGATTTTAATGATGTGACACTAAATACTCTTCCAAGCCCCAATCCCCAATCCCCAATCTCCCATCCCTAGGCCAGACCCACAGACACAGAGGCCCAAACCCAAACCCAAACCCAAACCGTAAACGAAACCCAAGCCCATCATCAATGTGATTTGCTTTTGTTGGGTGGTCGAAACTTTTGCATAACAATGCAATCCATTCGCCCATCCGCCCATCCATCCTTCCATCCATCTATTCACTGGGGACCGACAACTACAACTACAACTACAACTACAACTACAACTACAACAATAACCACAGCCGAGAGCACTTTCAAATGAACAACGAAACAATGAGCGAAAGCTGAAATTTGAAGCAGGTGACAGATCAACACATGATTATGAACAAAAGTAAGTCAAATTAGGTTTTTGTCCAGAACACAGTAGATGCATACGTAATGCGTATGTACTATATAGGATGTACATACATATATGTATATATGACAGATAGCTCTGTGGGAGCTCTGTTACTGGGAAGTTGCTGGGCAGGGAAACAGACAGAAACAGTCGAATGAAGCTATGAAGGCAGAGTCAGAGATTCGATGAGGCCTCGGCCTATTAATATAAAAAGCAAAGATAGAAAACTGAAAATGGCGCTGGGAGAGAAAAGAGTGCATGAGATGTGAATCACTGACAACAGACTGCCATTCAAATTAAATCTGAGTCTGTATCCATATTCAGATACTTCTCATAGCATACAACAACCTCTAAGAACGAAACCTGAAGTATTTCTCAATCTCAAATTTCTCAATTATAAAAAGTCCAGGACTTGCCCCATGCCGCATGCAGCTTTTAGTAGGATTTACTAGAATTTGTATTTACATTTAAAGGTTTCAGCCGATTTAAAATTGGTGCCTACCTTCTTCAAAAGAGAAATCGAACTTTATTTATACACAAAGCCAAACGATAATGTAGCCGAATGAGCGGCTCTGTGAGTTGATAGCTGCTGGTGTGGAAAGGCCAGCCCAGTCCCCCTGCCTTCAGAGGTAGTACTTCCAACAGCCTTCTTAGACTGCGCTTATATTTCTCGGAACAACACCTTTACCACCAACAATCATCTGTGATTGAGGGACTAGGTTTACCCCGCTCGCCACTGCCTCCGCCTCCGCCACTGCCCTTGATGACCGCTCCGCGAACGCAGTCCCGACATTCTTTTCCCACATAAAGGACAAACAGACAGACATACGACGATTTTCCCATGCCATTCTTTGATGTTTAAAAATCAACAAACTCTGGCCTCTCTCCCTCCTCCTCTCTGTCAGCGCACTCTCTGGGCTTTCCTCTATGCTTTATTGGTGTTGTCGGGGCAAATCGCTACAAAATGTAACTACTTAACAGCGACAACATTGCCATAGGGTGTTGTCGGTGAGGCGGAATCCAGGGCCTTATGGCCTGGCAAATTAAGGAATTTTCATTGAAAAAAAAGTAGCCAGTCACGCAACAATCATTTGGCCTGGGTCAACGTCAACGTCAACGTGGGGGGGCCAAAATGGGTGGACAGACACGAATACGACGCTGACCAACCCCCCCACCCCCCTCCATCCACAGCTTGAGCCTGTCCATCAATGTATGCCAAGCCCCTTGTTCCCTTGCTCCCTTGCTCCCGTGCTTGAGCCCCTGCTCCTGCTTCTGCTGCCGTAGTGTCTGCTCCCGCCCATACTTTATTATTTCTTATTGAATAATTATGGGTCATTTGTGAGCGGCGACGTGGTGGGCGTGGCAGCGATACCATCTGCCCCGCCATGTGGCATGGTATGGGGCAGCAGGGTCGCCTGTCGCTTCACGTGCTTATCTTGTTTCCGTTGCTTCATTTAAAAGTTAATGACTGCTTTTAATGCTCCAGTCGAGTCGGACTCCGACTTGGCCCCGACTTTCGGAGGACTTCAGCTTCCGCTAGCCGGGTCGGGCCGGGCCGTGTGACCAGACAGCCAAATTGATTAGGTTTAAAGGGAGCACACAAAATCAGGGTGAATGCATTAGGGACAGGACACTCCAGGGCACCCCAGGATACCCCAGGTCCTGGCGGCTCCCATTAAAAGCGAAAATGTTTTATAAATTGAGAGTCACGCCACAATTGATCAGCTGGGGAGCTGATAGCACGGAGCAGAGTAGCCCTGGCCACCACTTTAATGTCGGTTGTCTTGAAACCACCCCCACCCTTACCAAGACCCCCACCACCCCCACCAGCTCCATCATCGCCAACACAGGCACGAGCACAAGCACCGCCAGCTATCAGCTATCAGAGGCAAATGTTATTGAATCATTAACACCTGAACAGAGGCGTCTCTCACCTTTGGAGAAAAAGTAAGCCGAAAAAAATGATGCCATAAAGTTGATTAGAAGTCACTTAATGGCAGCGGATGTGCAGGTTTATTACAATTTGTAACGAGAGCTCTTCCAGACGATGCCCGAGCCGCCAGCGGACCACATTAACATTAACGCTTATAAAATATGCACTAGTCGCGTGTCTGTTTCAAATAAATATTTACACTGGAACCCAAATACTGCAGACGGTCGCGACGCCGTGTGTATGGGGGGCTTTGACCAACCGAGCCGGGCACTCCACTCAGTTTGGAGAGAGTCGCCCTCAAACGGCCGTATGGCCAGCTCTGCTTGTCGACTTTTTATCCAGCTGAATCCCTGATGTTGGACTATTCCTGCTTGTCTCTCTATAGTTCTTGTCTAAATGGCGCAATTCAGTAGAAAAAAGATTGTTCACAGTCCTCCAAAGAACCAACACCAACAAAAAAATGTTGAACGGCAATTTTTGACCAGCAGCACCAGCCTCAGTGACAAAATATTAAATCTATCATTGGAGGCCCAGTTAAAACAATCTGATCTGTGCTAATCCGGCAAGTTTTGCTTCACGAAACAAGACTACTTTTAGGTTTGGAGTATCTGAAACTTATACAAATAATACAGGCGGAAAAAAGGACACAGGCACGATTATTATACATACGTATAAAATTGGAAATTATATTTCAATTAGCTGCGTGTATTAGATGTAATTGGAACAGCTCGAAAAATGCTTAATCCTTGACTTTGAATGCATTTCAAGCTTCACAAAAACGCTTTTCTAGTCCGTTAAGTGTGCTTTCTACTAGTGCTACTTTCTCTGGTCAGCGATCATCCTCTATCACAAGCAAATGAATGAGGAAACCAGAGGCGTAACAGCAATCAGCGCATTCCATGCTGTCCCCGCCGCTGTGCCGTATTTCGTGTGCCTCTTCTGGGAGATATTATGTATTCTCCACTAGGAAGCATCATATTGTCCTGGCCCATGTCCAAGTATAGGGAGGCAGTGGAGGGCAGAGGCCAGCTGGTGGGCGTTTTTAATGTCGGCAACAACTTTTAAGTAGCACAAAAATGACGCAAGACAGACGACGAGACGATGGCTTTTGCGATGGCGATGGCAATGGCGATGGCAATGGCGATGGCGATGGCGTTGGCGATGGGGTTGATGTTGGAGTTGAGTTTGAAAATGGCGATGGAGAGTGGTAGGTATTTCAGACTGACAGCGAGCGGGCATGGTTTTGGGCTACGACTACGTCGACGCACGCTTAAGCATAAGTACTTCCGACTTTAAAAGGATGTCACATCCGGTTTCGCTTCTGGAGCGTGAAGCGCAGACTGGCGACGCGATAAGAGGTCGGCACAGCTCTGGGCCCAAGCACGAAAAGGAAAAGGAACAGGAACCGACCTGTGAGCCAGTGCCAGTCAGCAGTGGGCAGCACTGGCAGGGGGCGATGACGGTGACGGTGACGGTGGCGTTGGCGACCACAATTTAAGGTGCAACAGTTTGACAGGCTTAAGCCGTTGGTCTGCACCTTCACCCTCAGCTATCGCCTAGTTGGAGGATTGGTTGAACTAGAAGAGCTACGAGCAAAGCAGCTTAGGGGGCACACTCGTCGCCAGTGTGACCGTATAAGAATCTTATGGAAAACGGCTTATAACCTACTGCTGGACTTACACATCACATTCGGGCTTAAGGTGTCGTGTCCAAGGTGAGCTCACTGTCCCCTATTCGTTAATATTTAAATTACATAATGATGGAGATGATTCTGATATCTGCATTCCATTTTAAAGGAACCGCCCCACAGTCTGAGAGCACTCTAAGTATTTCCGATTGTAGGAATATTTCAGTGCTGGCACTCTTACAGTGAATACAGTTCTAGTAAAGTGATACAGCACAGCGATCACTGTCAAGATGGGAAATTGGATCATCCGGAATGAAGAAACCGTGAGGCGAGCTCTGGCTCATTGGCAATTCGCTAGTATCTATAAGGGAATATCCATAATCAAAATATCTATGGATGCTATTAGACATGGACAGTGTGTCAACACCCACTTGCACTGAACACTCTGTCCAAAGTGGAAGGCGGATGCACATCAATCGATGGGGATTGCTTGTACAGATGTAGAGCTGTGGATAATAATGAGGATGACGATGACGATGATGGAGTTGTAATGAGTTTTGAGCCACAAGCCTACCAGCACAAACAATGCTGACAATCCTGATGCTGACATTTATGCAGTTAGACACAACAATAACTACAGTAACTACAAGAACAACACCAACAACAACAACAACAACGATGGAAACCAAAGTACAACAATGAATGCAAAATGTGTTGTAGAGGCGAGGCAAACGCGGCAATAACAATAGAAATGTGCCTCTGTCACCAGCCTCCAGCCTCCAGCCTCCTGCCCCATGCACATCCTCCTTTACCTCCTTCGCAGCAGCATAAAAAGCAACCAAGATTGATGAAGAAGCGCCGCCAGAGCAAAAACAATAAAATGTATCTAAGGCAGGAATCGGATACACAATCCAAAAAACACAAAAAAACACAAAAACGAAGCAAAGAAAAAGAAACACGTTAGTGTCTGTATCTATGACAATCTGTGTGGCAACAATAAAAAAGAAAAAAAGAAAAGCTTGGAGGCAGCAAAGGAAAGGCAGTGGAAACACGCAGAAACCGCCACCGGGGAAAGAAGAAGAGCCAGAATGAATACGGATCGGCTTGGGCTTGGGTTTGGGCTTGGGTTTGGGCTTGGGTTTGGGCTTGGGTTGGGACTCGGTCTTGGGGAATGGGCAATGGGGATATGGGGATTGTAGATTGGGGATCGTGGGGAGCAGCAGTGGGGTGGGGTCCGCGAACAATACGCCTGACAAAAGTGGAGTCAACTGCAACGGCTGCATGCTGCACGCTGCACGTTGCACAATGAGGGATAGGCCAGCGACAGTAGGCAGCCACAGAGAGCGGTGGGGAGAGAGGTGGCCGTTGCCGCCGCATAATATGTGTAAAGCCAAAAGGATTTGTTATTCGAAACCGAGCGAAAAGATAAATAAACAAAAGAAGATACTCTTCTCTCTCTTCGTGCCGCCCCGTCTTGTTGTGCCATGTGGCCACCAATTCTCTGTACGCCATCCCTTCCTCCTCCTTGTAGTGGGTAGGTGGGTCAGGGCAGTGGAAACAAAGACCCAAAGGATGCGAGAAATATAGGGACAGGGAGAGTGGGACTGCGACTACGACTGGGACTGGGACTGGGTGAGGCTGTAACAAAACCAGGAAAAAATACCAGAACATTTTTAATAAGTGCCAGCAACAATGCAGCAGCACAAGGAACGCGCACCAAGAGAGAGAGAGAGAGAGAGAGAGATAGAGAGAGAACGGGAGAAAGAGGGCGCATGCAGCAACAATAATGAATGCTCGGACACACAAACACACACACACACATGTCCCTCTGTTTGTGTGTGTGTGTGTGTGTGTGTGATGCATTTAGAAGTCAGCCAGAGGCCAAACACCAAAATCCACCATGGCGACAACGACAACGACTGCGACGGCGACGTCAACGCTGACAGGATGTCAACCAAAACGTTTGAATGACATGCAAAAGTGAGAGGAAATAAAAATTGTTGCATAGCCCCCACTCCCCCCCACCCCGTTCTCCTTGAGTATTAAAGCAGAAGCTCGTTGGAATGGGTTGGGAAGTGGAAGGAATTATGTAAATGTATTTTAAATGTACACACATACATATATTGCTATAACATTTCCCAATTGCCCAAAATCAAACATTTTTAATTCTTGACATTCTTACAAACAATTTTGAAAATATATAAGGATGACAATAAGGACAATAAGGACCACATAATGATTCATCGATAAGTTGGTGGTAGCATCAATATTGGTGTTCGAAGCGAAGTCCAGCAATTGTGGGGACTGGAAATATTCGTTACTTGTGTGGACAGGACAACACACAAACACTTACGAAAATTACGCCCAGGGATAAGAGGAAGAGTCGTACTACTACTCCTGATGGGGCTTCTTGCGAAGCTTCTCGCAGGCTTGCTTGAGTTTCAGCTCTACAGCGTTATCGATCAAGTTATTTAGCGTGGACTTGCTCAAAGACTTGGTCTTCTTCGTCGGCCCAGCCTTCTTTATAGTGCCTGGACTGGCATCCGTGACTGCACTTATACATATTTTAGGATTAAGGATGTTTTTATGCCTATTCTCCACTGATATATAATACTAATGACACTAACAGTTTTATGAGAAGTAGATTGAATCAATTTGCTAGACCTATTAGAACTACATAAATGACAATTTATACATCCCATTCGAAACATTTTTGAAATATTAGATTAGCAGCTATCTTTCCTCCTTGTTCGCGTTCAGGTGGCAGCGCCCCTCAGTCGGTTGGGCGGGAGGATCCGCGCGTAACAGCCCTCTGCTGGTGGCACACGGATTGTGCACCATTTGATGGTGCAGTAATTGCATCGCCTCTTGAAAGATGCAGTCATTACATGTCAACGTCCAAGAATATATTCATGTAGATTAAAGAACACTAAACTATTTCTTGCAGTTACTGATTGTAGTTTGTTTCAACCTCCTTTGTCAATTCATTTAGTCGTTTGAGTCGCTAAAAATATATTATTTTGATGGTTATCTGCCAGTGTGGCTGGTCGCCCCGGACTCGTATCACTGGGATCCGCGGAAGCTGGGTGGTCGTGGTCGTGGTAGTGGCCACAGCCTACATTACTCTTCTGCGAGCTGCATTTCCACTGCAGATGCGACCTGGGCTCTGGCATTCGAGCGAGCATAAAGCATATTTAGGCTCTCTGCATCCCGAAGTAAGACCGTTCTAAAACTGGGACGATTCCCCTTCCCTCTCGTCCTTCCACTCTCCACATCCATAGTAATCTTTCCTTTTGTGGAATCCATCCCGTGGCCTTGTGGTGCAGCTGGGAAAAAATGGAAACAAACAAAAGCTCTGGCCACGGAAAATGCATATATTGTAACAAAAATAAAAGAGACAGAGAGATGGGGTATTGGTTGGTCAGGGGAGGGTGCAGACAACGGCAAACGGAATTGAAAAATGAAAACAAATTGTCCACAATTTTAATAACTCACATTTTGCGGCTACGTTTGGCGGCAGCTCGGAATTAAAAGCCCGGACACGAAGGCCAGACGGAACTAAGAGAAGTGGAAGGCACATCAGGTGTCTTGGCCAAGGGGCAAGAGGAGGAGTGGTGTTCTCTGATGTGGAGTGATTTGAACAATGCTTTAGACCGCGCAATTATCGTCCCACCTGCTTTTTCCGCTGGCAGACCTTCTGTTTCCATAAGTATTTGATACTGTCATTGCTAAGATATCGATGATGATGATTCTGAAATATACCTACCATCGAAAGAGACAGACTGACGGTTCAGGCAACAACGCCGCAACTTTCGTTGGTTTAGAATGTCAAGACTCTACACCTTATGCTTCGTTGATCTCTAAGTCGAAAAACAGACAAAAAAACCCAAAATGTGAAATCCCACAGAATCATAGTTATTATAGCCAGATGAAAAAATAAGCAACCCATTCCACTCGCTTAGTCATTCCCTGTATTTCACACACTCTTCCTCGTGCACTGTGCAACATCCAGCGAAAGGGAGCCGTACTGACCGAGTATCGGGCATAAATGTAGAGTCGCGTCCGTAGCAGCGACTCACTACATTTCCGCTCGTTTTCATTATTAACATTCATTAACATATCGGCTGTCTGGCCCAATGGGCCTGCTTAAAATAAAAAGTGATAGCAAGCTCTGAAGGGGCAAAGGTGACAAACATTTAATGGAAATTGAACATAATTTAGGGCAAAGCATAAAATTAAATATAAAGAGATTTTTTTTACAGGGTTTGACCCGATTAATGCTTGCATGATTTATTTACATTTTTATTAATATTTTATACATAAATATGTAGTTATGTATGCACAGAAATATAAAAAAAAAATAAAAAAAGTACAAAATTATTGAAACTATTCTGAAATATTCATGTGTGATTAATGCAAGGAGTACACACAGCACAGCACACACGGACAAAGCACCACAAGCATATGTTGACTGTTTGCTGAGAGATTTTTCAGTTTTTTCCACTTTCCACTTTCCACTTTGTTTGCTTGTTTGTTAATTTTGTAAAATAATACAATTAAATTGTACACGAACGCCACAAACAGGACCAGCACCAAATATCCAGCTGCCGTCGAACCGACCAAGTTTACCTTTTGCGGTTGGATCTGGATCTGCATATGCATCTGCATCTGCATCTGCCCGACCCCAACTGGGATGGGACATATGTACATACATATGTACACATGTGCAACAATACGCCCACAAATTTTACGACTCTAATGATGGCATCTCCGTGCAATTTGAATTTAATTAACGCACAATTATCGCCTTTAGTTGATGGTCTGCATCAAGTCTGCACTCTGTCCATATTTTGCTTCTCCTTTTTTGGTGAATTGCGATAAAATGAGCGTATGAGCGTATGAGCGTAATTGAATACTCCACTCGATGCGTGCCTTGGACTCCGAAGGACCTGCATTTTCAGTTGGGTCTTGGTACTCGATTTTAGCATCGAAAATAATGAATTAATTGGAAAGAAAATCCGAAAGTGTTCAATTGGTTGGAAAGGCGATGATATTGCAATGGGTGTAACTAATTTAAGCGACCAGACTCGAACTCAATACTAAGCTAAACATGAATCCAAATTGGAGTCAAATTTAAATCACAATTGACCTCGTTAGCCCATTTATAGTAAATAAAATTTAAGCTCATTTCACAACCCAACCAGCCAAAGAACTACAATTCTCACTCCACTGCTCGTATCAAATATATGCACAGAACAAACAATTTAATTTAAACAAATATTGTCTTATCCAACCTAAGCTTTACCTTCAGCTTATACCACCTATTCTGCAACAAATATCAAAATTATTTCAACAGCTCTCTACCTATTAAGCTCTTAGCCTTACTGAAACATTTCTTCGCCGTGTACTTTCCTTCAGTCAAGGATCTTGACACACTACCCGTAGTTCAAGGCCAGCGGAACACGGCACAATAAAGCCTTAAATAAGAATCGAACAGCGAATAGATCGGCGGATATTAAAAAATGTGAAGTCAAAGTTGCCAAAAAAGCTCGAAAGATTGCAACCCCAACCATTCTTCAGTACTTACCGTCCAGAGCAGCACCTTACCAAGCCTTAGAACTGGATCTTGCCTAGAACCTACTCAACTTAAACTGGCCTGGGCCCACAATATAGTACGCCGTAAGAGCTTATCTAACTCAGAAAATCTTACCAAGACTCTCTTTTTCTCATCAATCCGTTCAAGTAGAACACAGTGGTCCAAATGGACAAAATGCTGGTGGAATCGGAAAAATCTTACTCTGCAACACCGCCCATTTACCCCGTGCCCCATTTAAAAAATATTATTTTTAACATTAGATTCCATTAAGAGTGTTTTTTCAGTTATCAGCGCTAAAAAAAAATGTTCAAAGAATTAAGATTGTATTTATATTTCATGTTTTTGATCAATTACTTTGATCGATTTATTGAAAATGGTGGCAATCGATTTGGGATCAGAAAATTAAAACATAACTTTCTATATATTCCCTTGTATCTCAGAATACTGAAATACTTTTCATTGGAAAGTTTTTAATTTTGTGGTGTAGCTAGCCAGAGAGTTGCTTCACTTCCACTCGTCACGCTTCACATCATCATCGTGGATCTCCAGTCCCATTCCCGAGGCCAGTGTCATCATCGACCTCATCCCCGCCCAGCCAATAATTTAAATGTTTTCGGAGTGGGTAAGGGACAACGGGCGTGCGGTCCAGAGGCCAACATCAATTTAAAATCATTTAATAAATTCGCACTAAATTTCAATTCCGTTTTCATTAAATGCCACATAAATTATACGCACTGTGATGGGCTGTGTGTGTGGTGGAACGGCGTGGGTGTGCCAGGGGTTAGTGGGTAGTTGGGCTGAGAGGAGGAGTAGAGCCATAGGAATGGGATTGGGAGGGGGAAGGGAGTGGGAGTGGGGATTGTCAGCTGGGGCAACCAAATCGCGTGTTACCATATTTCGTATTCGTTTTAAATTCTGCGCGCCATTTGCGCACAAAATGCTTTTAATTTTTCGTTACATTTATCGTTTGTTCTTCTCTCGAAACAAGAGAATCTCTCTCACTTGCCACGCCCCTCACTTGGCCACATTTTCAATTCGACCTGAATAAAATTTACACCCAACGCCTAATGGCTGGCGTCGAAGGGGGGCGCAGGGATTATTGCCACTGACAGAAAGGAAGGGGCCACAGTCGAAGATAAACAAGAGTACAGAGGGGGATGGTACTTGGGTGCGAGCTAGAGAGGCTGCGATGGCTGCGGTCTATACCCTTGCCTACAAAAAAATACAAAAGAAGCCCGATCGGTAAGGATCGATCATATATTAAAAATAAATCACGAGTCACGGAGTCGATGGGGACCAATCCTTCGGCACAATACATTTTCTACATGTTTACACATATATGTATGTATATGTACATAACGTAGGTATGCATATCTTTTGACTCTTTCTCTGAGGCAGAAAATAGCATCGATGCTAAAAAATGGAATGTACATATGCTTATGTGTTTATGCCGTACTATCTGGATCTCGGGATTCCATGAGAGTGAGCAAATTAAACAGACATTCCTGCTGGATTTCCATAAATTTGCTCCCTTTTATTATTCGGTTATTCGAAGATCGAAATGCTTACCGGAGAGATCCTGAGAGTCTGGTAAGGGCCTACACAATTCGGGGCTTTTATCGATTGTCGCTCCCTGAGCTTTGCTGTTCTTCGTGCTGTTGCCGCCGTTTTGTAGTAACTCCGACTTGCCTCATTGCCCAAAAAGTGTTCATTTCCTTTTTGGCGTGTTATCATCGCCACTTCCGGCAACGTTGAGAACGACAAGGACGGGGACGGGGCCGTGCAGGGGTGTGGATACGGACGCGAGCCCGAACTCGAACACTGACGACATTGAATATCGCGGAGTGTGTGTGTGTGTGTGTGTTTCTCGCTATGTGTTGGTGTATCAGTGTGAGCGAGAAAATAACTAAACTTAAACGGTGGCTTTAAGGCATCGACAGCGACAGCGACAGCTGAAGCAGAAGCAGCCACAATGAAAACAAAGGAACTTTAACCTGAACTCTTTGGCTTCCCTTCGGGCAACTTAGCAGCTCGCAATCTCCATCCCGTTCCCCTCGACAACATTCTATACCCATTCTACCTTCCGACCTCCCGACCTCCCGACCTACCGACTGCCAGGCATCCCAACTTCTTTGACGACCTTGGCTGGCACAGCCAGAAAAGTGAAATAAAATGAAACTTTAGCCTCGTTCTTCTCCGAGCCGAACCGAAACGTTCTGCTCTCCGCTTCGCTTCGCTGCAACGGAGTGCAAACACAATTTGAATGCTGCCGCTGCCATCAAATCGACTAGAAAACATCTCCGTCCGACTCCCAGCGCCACCCCCTCTCCAGCCCTGAGCAGCAGAGTGCACAGACTGCTGGGGTGGTGGCAGGGGGCGGGGGGCTTTGGGTGCTGGCGGTTGGAAAAACTTTTCACTTAATCGCTTTTCGTTGCGTTCGAAGGAAAACAAACAGAGCTAATTAGACTTTATCTCCTTGTGCTCGAGCTTCGATCCTTACATATACTTACTCCGACTATGGTCATCGTCTTGCTTTTAGTCCTGGCCATCCTTGGCCCCGTTCATGCATGATACAAACGAATTCAAAGAAATAGAGAAAGTCTATTGACCGAGAACTTGAACTTGAACAGTTAGTTCCCTATAGTATTGAAGGAAAGGGCTTCCTTCCCATGAATCGCAATTCCCAGTGGTACCCAAACAATCTACATATATTGACAATTTCATTTTATTTGTATTTTATTTTATTCTATACTGACCGAATATCAAAGAGCTAAAGTCGAATTCCAATGAAAATGCACGAAAGCATAGATATAGGGCCACGTGCTTTACAGATAATATAAACCAAAGAAATAAATAAGCCGAAATCAATTTAGATAGTTTCTTGCTCTTCGAAACAATCTTAAAGTAACACCCAATTTGAATATTGCATTTTTTGCCATTTGAAAGGCTGGAACCCAACCAGAAGACCTAAGCCCAGTACCGTACCGCATTGATCAGAGGCGAAGTCGAAACTTTTCTCAGTTTTTAGTTCGGTCCGTCTAACGTGGTTACTTAAGCGCAAAAACCCCACTTCCACTTCCATTTCCATTTCCACTTCCAGTCGTAGTCGCAGTCCCAGTACGCGTCTGCCAGCTTGTCACACCTTTTTCAGCACTACCAGCACCAGGACCAGGACCTGAACACACCCCCTCAATCAGACCCCTCTGACAGACAGACCAAGACTATTCCAAACGCCCACGCAAGTATTTCTGGGGGAAATGTTTTGCGCATTTTGTAGCCGCGTTTTTCAAATACACTTGCGACATTTGACAGCTCGACTGTCAGTGCAATATGTGGTGTGTTGGTGTGCTTGTGTATCGGTGTATTTGTGTGCTGGCACTGGTACTGGTACTGGTACTGGTACTGGCACTGGTGTGTGTTGCATGTTGATTTTGAGGCGAGTTGTTTCATGTGCCCCAGCATGTGCCAGTGCCAGTGCCAGTGCCAGAGCCTGCGGCATTCACTCACGTGGCATTGCCATCGCCAGCGTTAGCGTCATCGTCAACTCGACCCTGACGCTGGCTTCAGTTGTAAATAAATTTGCATTTTTGTCAATTTTGATGGCGACCACACACAAACTCACATGCCTCTACGCAAATACAGAGACAGAGAGATGGCAAGAGAGAAAGGGAGACACAGAGAGAGAAAACAAACACACATAGGCACGCATGAATGCATGGAAAGTATGTAAAGTTTATTCATGTATGAGTGCATTGCGGAACCCACCCACCGACCAGGGCTGGAAAACGAGTCCTGCCAGGACTGATCGACTGTCTGTTTGGGGCTTATGTTTGTGTAAAAATTAGTTCATTAATACATCGATAATACCATAATGAATAGGTGCGAATGCCTCGCCGACTATAGTCTTTTTGGTTCAATTAGTCTATTAGGCTTAATCAACCCCTGAGAGTTTTCTCCAATTGCCATGCTGCCATGCTGCCATTTGCCTGCTTCACTCCTGATTGCCTTCGGTTAACACCTCAAAGACCCAGTTCTCTGGCCAGAATCGAATTGCTCTTTGTTTTTGTGCAACCCTGCTGTGGTCACCTCACGGATAACGTTTTGCAATCCCTTCAACTGGGACAGTGCAGCTTTTTGGGCAGCTGGACTGACAATGGGAATAGGACTAGGACCAGGACCAGGACCAGGACTCCCTCCCAGTACGACGAGGGTCATGATCGACTGGGAGATGGAACACAGGAGCCAGGAGTCAGGAGCCAGGAGCCAGGGAGCATAGAGTCAGAAAAATGTGTTGGTGAAATAGTCACAAAGTTGCTGACTGCGTTTTTGGTCATCACTTTGTCGTCATTCTTGTGGTTGTCCCATTGTTGTTGGCGTTACTGTTACTGTGGTTGTTGTCGGTGCAGTTGCAGTTGTTGTAGTCGTAGTTGTTGCCCAAACACTATTATCGCAGCTTTGTGTGTGGGTTGGTGTATGCTGTTGAAGGTCTTTGTTGGTGTTACCAAAAATTAATTTGCATAATGGACAGACAGACACACACACACACACACACACACACACACACACACGAGCGCATTAAACATTAGCGCAGGTTTGTGGGCGTACATATGGGTATGGGGGCGTGCCATACAGACCAACATTGCTGGCATATTTCTGCACATATTTGACGTCGTCGGCGGCAGAAACAAAGCACGCAAATTTGTTAAATCTGAAATAAAACAAAAACAAAAAAAACAATGAAGCACACACAGAGACAGCCACAAACACTGGCCATGTTCTTCTGGCCATGTGCTTTTTGCGTCATTAATTAACTGGGAATGCCAGCGTTTGCTTTTCGCATTTTGCATTTTTGATTGCGCCTCTCTCTAGCTGAGAAGCTGATCCAGCTGAGCAATTAATTGAAAATGTTTTCGTATTTATTTAATTTGCTTTGAACTATAAAATAATCCGTACTCGCGGGAGATTTCGGATTTCTCTACGAGTGTGTTCAGTAAATATTCAGGTTTCGTCCAGGGTCTAGTAGGTGGATCTTGCTTGGGGCCGCACAATTGATTTCTCCCACAATAGATTAAGGTTTTATGAACAATTTATTAGTATGCTGGGGGCAAGATTTTGTTTCTACGAATCGTAAGTTGAATGAATATTCATGAGTTCTAGCCCTGGTGTCTTCCTGCTTGGGAAGCTCGTGGAGCAGCGTAGGAATCACACATACCTCGGAGTTACACTGGATGCACGTTTAACTTTCGGCAGTCGCATCCGTAGCGTGGGGAGCAAGTTGGTGGGTAAGGCCCAGAAAATGTTCTGGCTACTTAAACAGAGCAACAAGCCCAGTTTAAACGAGGGGGAACGTTGTGAGTTGCTGCGGACACCGCAACTCTACATTTATACCCGATACTTAGTCAGTATGGCTGTCCTCCGGCAGAGGCCGCTAATGTTAAGCGACACCACAAAGAGTGCGTGCGAGAGAGACAGAAAATCAGTCTGAGCGTGACGTCGGGCGCTGCGTATCCACTGCAAATTGATTTCTTGCTTTTGGCTACAAAAATGATCCGATCTGATCCAGATTCAGCAATAAGATCTAACAGAAGTGCGGATACCAAATTTGGTTACTCTAGCCTTAATGGTCTCTGAGATTTGTGGATGCCCCAGATTTTCGTCCTTTGCGGGGGCGAAAGGACGACGGCGGAAGGACTGTTCTTTGGACGAACAGACGGACGGACAGACAGACAGGGCTCAATCGACTCGGCTATTGATGCTGATCAAGAATATATATACTTTACGGGGTCGGAAACGATCCCTTCTGGAAGTACGGCATTGAGGTGTATGGGATTGCCGCCAAGTCTAACCTTGCGAGGATCATGACATTCCAGAGTAAATTTCTGCGTAAAGCCTCCGAAGCTGAGTGGTATATCCGTAACCGGGACATCGCAAAGGATCTTAACGTACCACTTGTTGGTGATGTTATCAACAATCAAGCGAAGAGCCACCCTAATGTACTGGCGAGGCGTCTTTCCAGATCCAGATACCGGCGCAGGCTGGCCAGAATACACCCAGTCGACCTGCCCAACAATCATCCAAGAGGACCTCTGCCCTGGAAAACCTGGACAGATAATTGAACCAAATAATATCCTCATCCAAATTCTTCGACCTTTTTTTTTGTTTTTGTTTTAATTCATCCTAATTTTCTGTGACTGTTGTGCAAGTTGCTCTAACAGTAAAATAACAACATAATTTGTATCGGTGATATTATTTTATATTCAAAACTACCAAACACAATCATAAGTATAATAAAAAAAAGTATATCAAAAAAGGAGTTATTTGTCAAATAATATCCTCTGTAGTTTCGGTCCAAATAATATGTTCTAAATTCTAAATTAAACGCAAAATTTTCGGCTTCCGAAATATTCTGCAACTTTTCAACGATTTTCGCTCAAAGCAATAGCCAGGTTGGATACCCAGCGATCATCTGTTTTTATTTTAACCGAAAAATTTGTAATTTCAATAGAAAGTTCGGTGGATGCCATGACCAAATGACGCAGCTAATGGCCAGCTCTGGCAACGCAGGCAAGGAAAACATTCTCACCACCTGCGAGGGGACCGAGAAGACCCTTCTGAGGGACAGACGTCGTCCAGGAACATTGCACCGCAGCAACTGGGTGGACCGTGCTCTATGGAGCAGCAGCCCCGGCGTATGCCCCCCAGCCAGCACAGCCGCCATTTCAGTTTACCGATCAACAGCAGCAAAATCCTTGGCAACAGCGACCTTCTCAACTTCCTTGTCAGCAAAAGCAGCAGTTTCTATCCCAGCAGCAACAGCAGAAATGTTGCACCGAGCAGCAGCTTCCGTGCCAGCAGCAGCAGTCATCTCCCCCTGTGGCATGCTCCTATGCGTATCAAAGGGCCGCTGTGGCATGATTTGACGACGTATGATTCGTCGTGTATGGAAAGTCCATCCACTCCAGTTCTTCCGGGGGCATCTGCTCGAATTTCCCGTAGAGGCGCTTCTGATTTAGGCACACACTCAATGCAATAATGTATCCGTTCCGTATGCACCCCTTGAACACCGTCGCACTTCATAGCTGTCAGTTCTTTGAGCCACTCCCTCGCGTATTGGCATTCCTGCGAGTTGGGGTGGAATGCCTCTTCCGGTTGGGGCTGCAGTCCAGCCTCAGAAAGAAATCACCACCTGCAGCAGCAACAAGAGCAGCAGCAGCAGCAGCAAAATCAGAGGCCCAATCAGTAGCCACAGCCACAGCCACAGCAACCTAACCCGCGTCCAAATTCTTCCAACCGATGCCGGGAGCAGCATCCTTTTAACAGCAAAATATGTGCCCCCATTTGTCGCACTGCTGCCCCAGCTGCTGCTACATGATGCCGCTACGCTGGCCGCTGGAATTTTGCAATTCTTCCGATCTTCCGGATAAAATTGATGCCAAAAAGTTAACAATAACACAACAATAAAGTCTGAAATTGGTTTACAACTTTAAATTTATTTTATATTTTACTAGTTTAAGCGCCAAATCATTCGCCGCACTATCGTGAACTATTTCTGTTGCTCCAAACGATGTCATTTAGCATCCCCGTGGATCGCTGTGGTTCCCTGTGGAGTCTAAGGGTTGGGGCAACGAGGACATCCCCGTTGTCATCTCCAATTCATCTTTAGCCATCCCGTCTGGTTGCTCTGGATTTATGTCTGGATTTCTTTCGTCGGAAAGCGTAGCGTTGGTCTGGGTTGCCGGGTTCCAAGGGCGGAACCGTAATTTCGGTTTCTTCTCTGGTTCCGTTTTGGCTTCCTTCGCCAGTCCGGTCTTATCCATCGGTTTATTTGTAATTGTTTTTGTGATTGATTCATTTGCTTTTGTTTTCCGGGTTTTTGACGAAGTCTTTGTTGGCTTCGGTTGTTCCTTTTTGGTGGAACGCGGGGCCCCAGCCCTTTTTGACGGTAAGCGTTTTTTGACAGGAGTGTTCCGCTTTTTGAGGGCTTTCTTAGCGGCTTTGTTGGGTATTCCTCGTTCTCGTCCTTGTCCTCGACCTTGTCCTCGTCCTCTCTGTTCTACACGATCCGAGGAGGGATCGCTGCGTCTCACTGGCTTTGGCTGTCGCTTGACTGGGGCACTTTTGCGCCTTTTAGCCAGTGGTGGCCCCTCAATGGAGGCCTCGGAGCCGCATGCTATCTGGTCGAGGGCCATCTGGCGGCGCTTCTTGGCCAATCGCGTTTCAATCGTATAGGTTTTACGTTCTGAAGTTGACATGTTATATGTTTATTGTTGTATATTGTTTCAATGAACGATTCTGAATGAATCTGGTATAGGAATCTATAAAATACCTGACGTAGTCATGTACAGCCTACTTGAAATGTAGAAATTATTATCCACCTCCAATAAATTTCCACCTCTGGAGTATTTTGTTTAGTAACAAGCTGACCATTTGCGTCAATCCATTTATGAACTATATCGTTGTCATTTCGAGGCATTAATTGAATGTGAATGGACTTCTGGAACAGGTTTGAATCTGTATCCGTGCCGAAGAGCATGCCTTTCATTATTTTCTTGATTTCCTGGCATTTTGTATAGGATCGAGTCCCGATTAAAATATGGTGGGTACAAAAAACTAAAAATGTATCAAAATCGTTCGATACGTGACACGATATTTTCATATACATATGTATAGATACATATATATATATATATATACTTAATGTAGATTTTAGATAATGTAGGGATTAAACCCGGATTAATACTGTATGTATTATTAAATTAAATGGCTCACTTAACTTACACGTCTATCTTAAACAATAACGAATAACAAAATTATAAATTAATAAGTAACGGGAACATTGTGAACCTCGTCAAGAGCCGCTCTTTAGACTCGGACACTTTAGACTCGGTACTCAGTCAGAATATATGTAACTTATGATTAGTGTGATTTATACAAGATATTTTACGTGTTGTTTGGTAGGGAAGAATTGATTGATTTCATAAAATCGGTCGAAACGTTTGGTAGATTATTATATATTCGACTTTATCGGTTTCCATTTTACTTTTTGTCTCTTTTTTCTATTCTAACACCAACAACAGCTGTTTTATCACGTGATAGGGCGCACACTGCAGGATGAAGACGGACGACTCGGGTATTGATGGTGATCAAGAACATATGTATATACTTTATGGGGTCCAAAACGCTTCCTTCTGGGTGTTACACACATCCGATTTCAGCACCAATCTAATGTGAGACACACGTAGAGCGTTTTCCAAGTGCGGTTGTGTTCACCACGAGCTGCAAGTTTTCCGGGTGCCACGCCTGGCAACTGAAAAGGAAAGCTGTTAATAGTAGGTCACTGAAGCACCGGTACGTACTGCGTATGAAATCCGCCCTCGCCGACACCCCGTTCGGTTGCAGGGGCAAAACCAGTGCGCTCCGGGCAGGAGGAGGAGAGGGGTGCTATACACATTGTTGGTGGAGTTGAAGCAAAACAATTTCTCACTCAAACTTTTCTTTTCTTTTCTGTTTACGGTTCTCGCCGGTAGCCTCCCACTCAGCAGCTGATCAACGTGCTGACAGTCAGGTGATCGCGCAGGGTGGCAACATGGACGGTGTTGCCGGACATCCTCGAACGGCACAGGGCTGCCGGCGTGCCGAAGCCGAGTTACGCGCCAAGCCAAATTTGAAATTTCAATTTAAATTCGACCCCAGAGTTAACTGGATTTCGAGCAAGAGGAATGGAGGAGGACGAAAACCTTGTTTTCATGAAAGACAGCAAGACAGCAACTGGGGAATATCTTGGATGAAGTCCATAGCAGGATGATGGACAAGAATACGCGCCATATCAACATGGCGACGAGGAATATGTTCGTGCGAATGAAGGAGCTTCACACGAGCATCAACGAAGCTAACCAATTTTTCTCCTAGACAAGGCGGGCAAGGTATGCGAAAAGCTCTTTGCACGTAGGCTCAGTCATGCCATTGAAGATGCCGGCGGCCTGTCGCCCAACCAGTATGGCTTCCGGAAAGGCAGATCAACTCTGGATGCTATCAGCATTGTCACCAACATCGCGGAGAATGCCATCAGCGGGACGCGTTGGAGAGTGGGCAAGAAGCAGTACTGCCTGCTGGTTACCCTCGACATTAAAAATGCGTTCAACACGGCGGACTGGAGAAGAACGATGGAAGCCCTGCGGATGCTACGGATCCCGGAATACTTCCTGAGAACAGTGGACAGCTATCTCAGTGAAAGGGTGCTGCTGTACGAGACGAGCGAAGGGACAAGAGCATACAGAGTAACTGCTGGAGTCCCGCTGGGGTCGGTGCTGGGGCTTCCTACGGAACACAATGTATGATGGAGTTCTGAGACGGAACCTCCCCGAGGGCACGACGGTCGTGGGTTTTGCCGACGACGTCGCCATCGTAGTGGTGGCCAAGGATCTTGCAACAGTAGAAGAAGCTGCAAACGGGGCAATCCGTACCGTGGAGACGTCGCTCGCCATAGCGGGACTACAGCTGGCGGCCCACAAGACCGAGGCTGTGCTCATCAGCAGCAGGAAGAAGGTGGAGACAGCTCGAGTGTCGGTCGGCAGACACGACATCACATCGCAAAGAGCGCTGAAATACCTAGGGGTTATGTTGGACACCAGGCTCTCATGCAGGGAGCATCTGGAGTACGCCAACGCAAAGGCCGCTCAGACTTGCCGAGCCAAAGAGAGCGAGGAGGAAGTTAATCACCAGCGTCGTCTCCTCCCAGATCCTGTATGCTGCCCCAGTGTGGTCCAAAGCGGCGAAGGTGCCGAGCTATTTGCGAGGAGTCGAGGCAACGCACTGCTTATGCGCTATCAGGAGCACTGGTCATCGCTGGACTAGTGCCAATATCAGAGCAAGTGAGGGAAAAGGCCGAGGAGTATGAGCTATCCCGAAGGGACTCAACCCTCCCACGAGAGCTGCGTGAGAATCACTCAGGCACGAAAGCGTCAGGAGATGGCAGACGAAGTGGGATTCCTTGACGAAAGGACGCTGGACCCCCAGGCTTATTCCAGAAATCAAGCTGTGGTTGGAGAGGAAGCATGGACAGGTGGACTTCCACCTCACACAGATGCTGAGCGGTCACGGATGCTTCAGATCCTAACTGAAGCGGTTTGGCCACGAAACGGATGACTAATGCCCATCTTGCGGTGGAGGCATCGTGGAGGACGCCTCGTACCTCGTCTTTTCGAGTGCCACCGCTTCGAATATGAGAGGCGTCAGCTAGAGGCCGAGCTAACCACCAACATCAGCGTCGGAGGGATCGTGCCACTTATGGTATCGGATCCCAAGGCGTGGGAGGCAACCGCTCCCGCCACTAATGCGGGAGCTACGGAGAGCAGAGAGGGAAAGGAAAGTGTCGGAGGAGCACAGCCACGCCCCACTGACCCAGATCCTCACAGCTAGCTGTTAATCTTAAAATATATACATACATACATATGTACTATTAGAAGAATAAAAGGAATTGAATACAAAAGAAACGAGGGGGAACGTTGTGAGTTGCTGCGGACACCGCAACTCTACATTTGTACCCGATACTTAGTCAGTATGGCTCTCCTCCGACAAAGAGTGCGTGCGAGAGAGACAGAAAATCAGTCTGAGCGTGACGTCGGGCGCTGCGTAGCCAGTGCAAATTGATTTGTTCCTTTTGGCTATAAAAATGATCTGATCTCATTCAGATTCAGCAATCTGATAGATATGGTCATTATCTATGATTCTGCGTTTTTAGTTATCTCGAATCTGCAATATTGTGGATGCAACTGATTTTCGTCCTTTGTGGGGGCGGAAGGGGGTGAGGCAAAGTTTTGAAATGTACTTGTAGCAGTGACATATCACAGAAGCCCGGATATAAAACGTCGTTGCTCTAGCTCTTATAGTCTTTGAGAACTAGGCGCTGATAGGGACGGACAGACGGAAAGACGGACGGTCGGACAGACGGACGGACGGACAGACAGACATAGCTCAATCGACTCGGCTATTGATGCTGATCAAGAATGTATATACTTTATGGGGTTGGAAACAATTCCTTCTGGACGTTACACACATCCATTCTCACTACAAATCTAATATACCCCTATACTCATTTTGAGTATCTGTTATAAAAAGTCTGGATACAAAATGTCGTTACTCTAGCAATAATAGTCTTAGAGAACTAGGCGCTTGTAGGGACGGACAGACAGATAAGGCTTAATCGACTCGGCTATTGATGCTGACGAAGAATATATAACTTTATGGGGTCCGTCCTTCTGGACGTTGGGCACATCCATTTTCACCACAAATCGAATAATATAAGATGAGTTTCAGAAGTTGCTAAGCGTCGCAAAAGAATATGATAGTCATTGAATAATAAAAATGACTTAATTTAATATAAAGGTAGACTGTTAAATATTTATTGTTGGCTTAAATGTTAACCAATCGAGCTGAAATTTTAGAGGATGAATAATACATTGTAATATTCCAAAACACAAAGAAAATGCAATTCGATAAGAGTGACAATTGGGCAAATATCGTATTTTGCAACTTTAACGTCAATTCGGCACCTCTAAACGTTGTCGAATCGGGCTAAAACTTTATATTTTCTTGTTTTATACCAAAAGGAACATTTTGAGACCCTAAGACCCTCGATTCCGACACATTTTATTTGGCCCAATCATTGTTGACCAATTTGATGTCAAATAGAAGTATCTGACGCGCGATGGTACCTCGATTCTCGAGGGAGGAGATAAACGGGCTTTTATATTCTTTTAATTTATGATGGATAGTGGAGGCTTTTTTAAGTTTGAGCTCCATCTTTAAGGTGCTATCTTGAAATCTTATCCCAATACTCCTTGGCTGGACTCTATTTGAGTTGGGACTCTGCTCATGTTCTTTCACACTTTGAAATTATCCTCGCCTGTGGGATAGCAATCCGTGCCAAACCCAGTTTTCCCCAGTTGCATCTTTCGAGAGTCTATGGTCATGGCCTGGCCCAAGGAAGTGCTTTGAATCTATGTTGCAGCTACTTAAACTTAGTTGGCCAACAGTTTTTAGCTCTTTTTTTGTGTTGCTTTGGATGGCTACGAAAAACTTTCAGCATAATGGAATGGGATGGGGAAGAGAGATGGGAGTCGAGTGGAAAGAAAGTGCCACATAAGCATAACAATAAAATCCAATAGAACTGCAAGAGGACGATAATGTGAGCAGGCACAGCTTAAAGTACCGTTATGGCCTCCAAATATGTATTCCTTAACTTTGGACTGGAACGAAAAACAGGGAACAGGAACAGCGGAAGCAGCGGAAACAGCGGAAACGGAACCGATTTAGCGACATCTACTGCTTTTCGGTCCACTTTCTTTCTCTGCTCGAAGCGAATCTCGGCTCAGATTTGAAATTACTCAGCAAAAGTGGAAAGTTCAGGGATGCGTATGGGTTATGGGTTATGGGTCGGAAGTGGCAAGTGGTAAGTGGAGGGGCAATGTTACACTTTTAATCACAGACAGCAACAAATTGTTGTTGCTTTTGTGTGTTTGCTGCTATTGTGTGTTGTTTGAGTTACGTTGTTAAATGTCATGTTAATTCCCTCGTAATACCCGTGTTCATTATGTTAAACACTTAGCCTGTATGTGTGGGTGGATGGGTGTGTGGGTGGATGGGTGTGTGTGTGTATGGACCCGAGGGAAATGGATAAATCTCTATGTTGTATGTATGCATGTATGTATGTGTGTGGTATGTATGTACCTTTGTGAGCAGTATGGCTGCGGTACATGCGAGCTGTTGTCAGCTTCGTCATCGCTGTACGTACGCTCGTTCATTCATTTGTCGCCTCACAAACAATAAATGAAAGTGTAACACACTAATTAGTCTTGTATACGATTCATAATGATAACAGTAATTAACACGCGTGTCTGTATGCATAGATATGTGTGTGTGTGTGCTTGTCTAGTATGTCTAGTATGTGTGTACTAAGAGTGCACAACGAGAGGAACAGAAAGACGGGCCCTGGATGAGCACCGCCTTTGCTTTTGTTATTTATGCGTTTATGCGTAGGCATACAATTCATGTAATCGGAAAACTTAATATATATCATACATATGTATGTATGATCTTTTTATTTTGTTTATCTCAAGGATATAAGCTATGTAAATAATGAACCTTAGCTGAATGCCGTTTGAATTGCTTGTCAGGATAACCTTTTTTAATGCTTAACATTATTACATTTATTGAATTTTTCTTTTTGACCCTTTATACATATATTCCTTTAGAAATTGATTTCTCATTCATTATTTGTGGTGAGATCAAGACTGTTTTTTCTATACTTTTTGTTTCCGATTTTCTTCCCGCATGTCCTGGTTTTTTGCGCATTTGACTGCTGTTGGCAGAGTCTGTTTATGTCTAGGCGGTATACGGGGGGACACTCATTCTTATATATGTACATCCAGAGTTAAAGGCAGCTTCCTCATGGCAAACTCCAACACTCCCTCCCCCGGACCGCTGATCGACCCATTCGGTGCTGCTTCTTGGGCACCTTAGGCGCGTGTTTATTGCCCAAGTGTTGCCAGGACAGGACCGAGAATACACACCCACGGGCACACGCATATAAGCAAACATTTACACATCAGCACACCCACACACACGCACCCCATACACAAACTCGCAGACTCGTGGAGGGGGGTAGCCACTCACTGGGCGCATTTTGATTCTCGCAGGATGCCATGTCATGTTTTCATTATGCTCATGTGTCTAAACAATTATCCTGCAGGCATAATTATGGCTGACGTTTATAAGCTTTGACACTTTCGGTTTTCGGTAACATGTCGAGCCACTCCGTTTCCCATGCCCCCGTCCCCGTCCCCTTCCCCGACCCGCCCCGTCCCGTCCCGCGCAGCTCCAGGCAGCCACGAGACACAACCGCCCCTGAGAGGGGATTTAAAATGTTTTGGTCTGAAGTTGGTTGCTCTGCCCCCGCTCCAGTTACCTCCATATCGAAATGATTATAACTAATTACGATGCACTTAGGCTATGGTTAGACCCGAACGAACCTGTTCCTTCCGCAGCTTCAGCTTCAGCTCTACCAATCATGCTGCCACACCCCAGCCCCTGCCCCTGCCCCTGCCCGTGCCCGTGCCACTGAATCTGCCTCTGCCGCAGCCGCAGCTGCTGGTGTCGCCCCACCTCCTGGCTGGTTGGGTGAAAAATTACTGGCATGGCAAAACTTATTTTGGCGTAAAATTGAAAAATTCTTTTGTATAAGGAATTAAGAGTAAGTTGATTCTTTGTTTTCCGTTTCGTTCAGTTCTCTGGGAGTTCTCCTGGTCTTTTGCTTTTTTTCTGTGTGTCTTTTGGTTGGCCGGTCCCGGTCCTGGTTGTGGGTTGTGTTCCAAAAGTGGGTCCTGGAGTAACTGACGCGACTTGACTCGACTCGACTCTCTTCTTTGCCTTGCCTGGCCCGTCCTGGCCCGTCCTGGCCCGGCCTGGCCCACTCTCCCTGTGCTCTCCCGTTATTTTATTATGCAAGAAACAAAAGTTTCATTTGTTTGTCCCGTTCTTCGTTAAGAAAAACCATCAATCATTCGCGTGTTGTGCGATGTCCTCCAGGACGACGACGGTTCTCGCCGTACGACGCAGAATAACCAAGAAAAGCGCAGCCAAGCAGCTAAGAGAAAGATACCCAGACATCCGAGGGGGCGGTGGCATGGGGGCGAAAGTAGAAGGGAAAGGAAAGGAAAGAAGTCGAGCGGCGACAACAAAAATGTTTCATTTTCACACACTAAACAAATTGCATGCCGACAGAGTGAAGTGTCCTCCTATCTCCTGTCTCGCGCTCCTGCCTCTGCTTCTGCTCCTGCTCCTGCTCCTGCTTCCACTCTGGCAACGCATTCCGGTGGCCTTCTCCTGCTAGGTGGCAAATAGTTTCTATAATATGCTTTGCTGCTCTCCGGCTACCACAGCCATATCCTTACACCGCCTGGTTGACTTCACTCACGTCTGCCAGGGCTTACAAACATTTAACCATGCAGGATTCCGGGCATATCTATCCTGAATAGGAGCTCCCATCTGTATCGGGGTCTCTCAGTCATTCAGTCGTTCAGCCGCTGCAAGTGTAAGCAAGATGCAAAGTCCCAAACTCTTGATACCCCTGCAGATCGATAGTTCCATATCCATACATATGTACATATGTATGTTAGTAACTCATGAAATTAGCTCAGAAAAAAAATAGTTTCTCTCCGTTGATCGTTTGTTTAGCAGAGCTATTATGTATTGATCGTAACTGCCCATCTAGGGACTATTTTACATCGTACTTAGCATACAGACAGAAGATCTGACAAGGCTTTGTAGACTTTGTAGATTAGAACACATTTTTATAACTTATGGGGCTACGAAAGGCTTCCGCGTGTGCGTTGCAAGCCTTGGGTTCAAATCATAATGCTCTCCTTACGTGTCAAGGCAATAGCATAATTTTTAGGGAAATACATATGTAAATATGTACACTGGAATCCAACTTAATGAACTTAACACGAGTAGTTGAGAGTTTTGATTTAATTTCTGTTACAGCGCATGTGAATGAGTAAATATTTAAGCTGTCTTTGGTTCATTTGGCATGAAATGAGCAGATTATTTAGTTGGACATACAAGGTACATGTAGTTAAATGTTCTAAAAAGGGATTCTAAATGCTTCAGAAGGGGGTTCTCTATCCATTGAGCCTCCTCACTCGGAGGTTCGAAAGAAGGTTGATCGTTGTTTCATAGTTTTGACCCAATCCTTCCTAGGCAAAGCAGTCCAAGGACTTCTTTTCCAACAAGCCCAATACGAAAACGCCCCCTTTGCCATAGCTGTTGGTCGATTGCCAATTGAAATTCATGTTAAGGCATTTATCCATTTCACCTTGGCACGGCCTTTGACCTTCAGGGAAGACACTGAGCCACAAATTCCACACGGAGCCAGCTGGCAACAGAACAAAACAGAACTGAACTTAACTAAACCGAACATGAACATGAACCTGTTTCTGGTTTCTGGTCTGTGTGGAAGCAATTTATTTTGCAACTAATAGCGCTCCACCTCCGGCCCTGCCACACCCCTTTATCTTTCCCTGTTTCTCTCTCCTTTGGTGAGCCCCTCTCCGTCTCCATCTCCGTCTCCGTCACCGTCTCCCTCTCGGCTCGACACTTGAGTCATGCAACTTAAATTTATAGAAGCACATTAAACTTTTAAATGATAAATTGCTGAATATAATTTACGTTTCCCAGTCAAATGAGCGGAGCAAGTGGCGAACGTGGTATTGAAAGGGGTGGGAAGGAGGTGGTATTCTTCAGATAGTGGGGGAACAATGGAGGGTTTGCCACTGTAGCGCCAAGGGCTACACGGCGGATAAGCAAAGGTTTCTCCCAGTTCCACAGTCCACAGTCCACGGTCCACGGTCCACGGTCCACGGTCCTAGGTCCATTTCTCCTCACTCAAAGTTGACGTCGTGGCAGGCCCAGTTAATAACTCTTACGCCGTTTCCTTCGGCTATGCCACTGCCACTGCCACTGCCACTGCCTGGAGGGGGGGATCGTTGTTTAATATGCACGCAATGTCGGCGTAAATGTTTGTTGATTAGTGTGTCCTTAGTTTTTAGTGCCTTCCGATGCCAGCACCAAACAACGATGGAAACTGACGAATGCATTTCCGTTTTACATACTGTTGGCTTGGGTTTGAGTGTTGGGGAAGGGTTGGGGGCTTTGGTGGTTGATGGGGGTGGTTGTTGGGAGCACTTCATATTCATGCTCATTGACAGCACGCTAACGGCATATAAATTGACAGTTATTCGCGTGCCACCGACAGAGATAGGGACAAAAAGGGAGCTATTACTATCTGTTAGCTCTGTTTATCCCACTCGCTATCTCTCTCGCTCACTCTCTCTGTCTCTCTCTTTGCCACGTTGGTATCTACATATGTCAAAGTAGAAACTTCCTCTTCCCCTCTATACCGTTTTTTTTTTATATACCCTCTCAAGGGGTAATACTATTCTGATCATGCGTTTTTCAACGTCTATACAATGGAGCGGTTACTAACATATACTCTATACATATTCTTGATCGGCATCAGAGGACAAAACATAGGAAGATATAGAAAATAGGAATTGTATTGTGAAATGTACACAATGTACATAATGCACTCAAATTGTATCGATATATCATGTGATAGCTGCCATAGGAACAGGATGGGTCTGAAAGGGTATCTGAGGCTTCGGTCCTCGATCCTTCGGCTTCATTTTTGTTTGAGAATTGTTTCCTTTTTGTTTCCTTTCTGCTGTTTGTGTGTTTTTTTCTTCCGCTGCTTATCCCTTTGTTGCCTTTGCATTTTCATTTTCAATTACAAATGACACAAGTGCCTCACGCTCCAGTTTCTCAATGTGTGCGTGTGCGTGTGTGTGTGTGTGTGTGTGTGTGTGTGCTCGGCATCATAATAACGAGTACCGCAATTTGTTGCTGGGGTCCCGCAAGCGCAAATAGAAGCCTGAAAAAGCAACAACTTAACACGTTTCCATTGCCTTTCTCATTTGTAGTTCTGCGGAATACACATGTACTCACATCATAAATACATACATACACATATGTACATATGTAGGTGTGAGAGTCCAACACCTTTTGGTGGGTCCGACCGGGGAATTTAAGCATTTCGATTTGGCTTACCCACCTGTCAGTCGCCCGATTGACCCCAAAATTGAATTCAAAACTGTTCCGTTGGCCGTCTAAAAGCAGGTGAACGATTATTTATTATTATTTTCGTGGTTCGGACTCGAACCTGGTGTAAACTTATCTCAATTTGGATTAAATCGGACTTTAAGAGACTTCGCATCGCCTCGTGTGGAATAAAATATATTGTACAACAACAAATCTTGTGTTAAAGTAGCTTGCTCATTGAAAAAGGGGGTATATTATAATCGTTTAAATGGAAAAAGAAAACTCAGAATCAAAAAGAATGATCATATGCGATCGTTGCGATCTGCCTATTGTTGTAGCCAGAGTGAACAAAGTAAGGGGGTCCGATGGCCCCTGATGGTGCTGATTCCTAGCTTAGGTAATTTATTGAATTGAAATGTCAAGAATTAGAACCAGGTACAAAAAGTATTGGCACATGCTGTCCGAGCATACCCCGAGAGCAAATCGTTGGCGGTCTGAATCGCTCGCCGATTGTCTGATCTGGGCAATATCGGATCAGATTTCAGATTGATTGCCACACTTTTTCAAATATTTCATTCAATTCAGATAAAGTTAAGGGAAAAGTCTCTGCTTTCATATTATAACGTTCATGATGTGCTAAATATTCTAGATCGGATTGAAACCAGGACCACTTCACTGCCAGTCCAATGTCCTAATTCCCATTACTTATTGATAAATATTATTTTACCTTAGAGAATCCATCCATTACACAATGTAATAACAAACTTTATACAAAATATGCCTGACCAATCTTTCATGGCGGTAAGGAGCAGAATCGTCCTAGAAGAGGAGGGCTTCAGCAAGTGGAAAGTGGTCCTCATTAGGCGGAATGAGGTTTTCCTCTGAAAGTTTTTTGCCCGCCCTTACATATCGGTCAAATATTATATTATATACATGTATGTATATTATATAAAATAAAACATCCCCAGACCATCCTGCTGCCTCCTTGCGTTACCGTTTGTTTTAGGCATTAACTTTTATAATTTTCTCCAACTTTGCGGCGATCATTCGTCCTATTTTCACAACAAGCCGCGTTTATATTAAATCAATTAAAAGCATTACATTTCTTTTGTCATTTCAGTCAAAGTTTTGTTGAGTTTGGACCATTGGCGCCTGTTCTGGAGTTCTTTTTAGTGTCAAAATGGGTATTTTTGCTGGCCGCCGACCATCAAGTCCTGCCTCCCGAAGACGCCACCCTAAAGTGCACCAAAATATCGGTACTTAACGACTAAATAAACTGTCTTCTAATATCTTATGACATTTTGAACCGATTTTAGAGTCTGCCATGTTTCAGAATAGGATCCTACTTTGATAGTCCTTTGCGGCGGTCTTCCTCTTACTTCCTGAGGGGGATTGTCGGTTTACCGAACCGCGTTTTTCGAAAATTTGTGTATAAAATTGTTTAAAGAAGACTTTCTCATCCCAAGTTTTGGGCTAATAGTGCCAAAACTAATTTTTGCTGACCCCAATACCAATATTGCTGCCCTATCGGCTTCAGTCAGTTTTTGCATTTTATGAAAAAGATACGTTAATTAACAGCTAATAAATGTACCTACACAATAAAAATATCACGTGAATAATAATTGTATTTCTACAATGTCCGAGCGATTCCATCCCTACTCTACCGAAAGTAGAAGCCGGCCCCCCACCCCCAATACGTGCTTTCGTGTCGGGTACAACCCCCACCAGCTCGTTCCGTATAGGTGACATACGGCAAAGCACAAGGCGTAAGTCCCGTAAGTACTATGCCAGTGCGGACCACTCGAAAGTGGAAGGAACTCCGAGACCAAGCTCCCAGACCAAGCTCCCAGACCAAGCGCTCGATTTAAGTTTTACGATAACAGCGATGCGGGGAAGAGCAAGAGCGTAGATCGGAAATGTGTAGCTCTTTGGCGACCGCAGCCCGCAAGTCGATTATAGAAAACTTGTAATAAAATTTTCGTTAGCCGAAACCAACAAATGAAACGCAGAGAACCTCCGAGCGCCGAGTGAAAATGGAAAATGGAGATAGAGATGGAGGTGGGAATGGAGATGGAGATGGAGAAGGAGATGAAGAAGGAGATGGAGAAAGGCCTTCGCCTTCGAAAAGCTGAAAGTTTTCAGAGAAAGAATGAAAAAAGAAGCAAAAGCGAAACAACGGCAACGAAAAACATTCAACAAATGCGGGAGCGGGGTAAAAAGGAAAAGGAAAGGAAAAGATGGAGAGAACCGCTGAACTCTTGGCAATTGGAAACTATGAAACAAGCGACCGCAGCAGCCGTGAACGGAGATTGGGAGAGGGCCGGGACAGCTGCGAAAATTGTGTTTATTTAGCGCTGCACGAGAGAGCAAAGGGTAGATGGGCAGAGGCATAAGGGAGGAGCAGTCAAGAAATTCTGCGGGCCAAGGCTCAGTCTCTGGATCCCACTACGACGACTTCTCCGGCTCCATGCAACCTGCGGTTCCTTCAAGATTAAACGCATTTATGCGCAAAATGTAACCAGAGCAGGCAGCAGGCAGCAGACAGCAGACAGCAGGAAGAAGGAAACCGAGAGTGGGGAGCACGGAATGGGGAACGGCCAAGCCAAGGGCGTGAGCGTGAGCGTGAGCGGAGGCTTGTGTGGAGAGAAGTGGGACGTGGTCAGCCACATGAGCCTAACTAAGCCTCCAACGAACCGAGTGGTCTCCCACTCAGAGTGAACCAATTCACTTAACAACTTTATCAGCAGTTCTCGTCCGGAATGAACCTTGTCATAGGCGGCATAATCATCAGCCGCTTTGTCAGATACAGATACAGATACAGATACAAATATTCTATGTATTTGTGTAGAAATTTATAGAGCGATGGCACTCACACATAAGCCCGTATATTTTTCAATTCTTTTTCAATTCGTTGACAGCCTACACACAAACGTCATTATCCTCTCTTTTTAGAGAGGGGTGAGGCAGGAGTGACAAGCTACGGAGAAGGCCCACAATGGGACCACAGGAGACAGCAGGGGGGGATGTGTGTTAAGACGGGGAGACAAGAGAAATCCGGCGTACGTGATTTTCCACCTTAATGCCAGTTTTTAGTTGACAACCTCTGACAATTTGACACCCTCTACGTAACCTTCTTCGAACCGCTGCAGCGCGCTGCCTGAAGCTTTACATCGCCCCCTTCGCATAGCCTACACCATCCGTCAACCCACTCGTCCCCTTTCCTCTCCGCCACTTTCCGCTCATTTCACTTTGTATTCCTCTTTTTTTATGGAGACCAACTCGCGTAGTCCTTGCGGAACAGAAACTCACGGCTACCATCCTCAGTTTAACACCGACAACTGGATTGGATCCTGTTCCCCTTTGACCCGGCATCCCCCAGACCGCTTCCATCTGACCCAGCTCCAGCTCCAGCTCCAGCCCCGCCCCAGCCCCAGCCCTTCCCTAACCACGCACCCTTGCCGAGGATTATCGTGCAAAGTTTTTAAGTTTCAATTCGTGATTGGCATACGTAATAGAGGAATTCATTCTTTTTTGGCATGGGCTCTACTTCCGCCTCATCTAGGGTCGCCGTCGCCGTCGCCTGCAGCCACTCCGACTGTGCCCTGCCTCCCATTGCCGTCTGTTGTAGCTTTTCAATTTGCAGATTTCCGAAATTCTACTTGGCTTCTTTCGATGAGGTTAAAGCCGAAGAGCTCTCCCCATAAATTATTGAATTTGGATGCTTTTGATGGTCCTCCTTTTCTCGTCACTGATGTTGACGTAATGTTGATGTACACTTTCAGAAAAGGCTGAAGTCCCAAATCACTGTTGAGAATGTTGTTATGAGTCAGGGGTTGAGGGGTCAAAGTTGAGGGTTGAAGGTGGTCATAGTACGAGGGCTGTTCAATAAGTCCGTCACTTTATGAATGAAACACAGTTGTTTGGATAAACAATCATTTTATTATTCAGTATTGTCTCCTTTCAGCTCCATAAATTTTGTCCAACATTTGTTCGAATTTTGCCGAAGTCCTCTAAATAGGCATTTTTGTGAGATCACTTCTTCGTTGGAGTTAAGTATCCTTCCGCTTAGCCATTTCTCCGGGTTTGGAAACAAGAAGGGCTTGGAAACTTGGAAGCAAAGTTAAAAAATCTGTAAAAAATGATTTGTTGTATTATTATCTAAGCTGTGTTCAAAAGAAAGAAATTGTTAAAACTACATAGGGATACAGATCAAAAAAATTAAGAAATTGCTATAATGAGAAAATTAATTGGTTTCAAACTCTAGTCGGAATGTTCGTGCAACACTAAGTAGGGTATTTAATTCAATGAATCTTAATGCATCGAGAACTTTAATATTTTATATACTCAAAAACTAATATAAACGAGCGGGAGTGAGCCGCGGCAAGGTCCACAATATATTTATGCAGGACGAATTGATGTTTTACCAAACAAAAAATTGCCAAAATGGGCGGTGAGCTCCTAGATCTCAGAGACTATGAGAGCTAGAGCAACCAAATTTTGTATCCAGACTCCTGTGACATCAAACTAGGTGTTACACAAGTCCTATACTGTTCCCGTACCGGGTATAAAAATGTCGGAAATGTACAATTTTATTTGAGGATCATTCTGATTTACGGTATTGCCTTCTCGCCTGAACCAGATACCAGCTCCCTGCCGAAACTTTCTAGGGAGGGGATGAAGGCGAAAGCCGAGTACAAGGCTACCTTCAAATTACTGAGCCGGCTCCAAGCCAGGGCGGATATCTCCCAGGAGCAGCAATCCAATCTAGCCAATCTAGGGCTCCAGAGGAGCGCGGCGAATGTCCAAAAGGCAACACTCGAGTGAAGTGCCCGAGAGATATCTGATTGTGGTCGTTCTCAATCGCAGCGACGAGAATGGGAAGCTGGAGGTATTAGACAGGGAGCTGATCCCGCCCATACCAAATGCAAAGGTTCTCCTCCACATTGCAGTCGAGGGAGACAAAGCACTGAAGCTCCTGCAATGACGGAATCGGATTACCAATCGAGGGGCCAGCATATGATCCTCCAGAACAGTAGGAGGCGGAGGACCTGCTGTGCGAGGTGACCCTGGAACACCTCATCTGCGACTGCCCTCTTTGCCTTTGCTAAAAACACTTCGATTCTCGAGGACTTTTAAACCTCATAAGCACTCCCGCGACGGCTTATACCATCCATCCGGTTAACTAAGGGTCATAATGGCCTAAACGTGGCCCCTGTGAGGCCCGTTCAGTTTAACCTTACCTATCCATTATCTTAATAATCATTGGAAGTCAGAATGAATGAATGAATTTAGCAGAATGAGCCGCTCGATTGGTTTTATTGGTGTTGTATGACATGAGATGATAATTTTGAATAAAGGTAAGATAATCCCTAGTACATATTACGGCCACACTATTATAAGATAATCCCTAAGGCCACTTTAAATACATACGTACATATATTGATATCCCTCACTGTCTTTTGAACTTCGGAATGAACTAGAGAAGTGTCCGGAGATAAATTCTATTTTATAGTATAAAGGGAACAAAGCATTTGATACAAATTAGAAGAGATAAATGTTTTCCTTGGATTTGGCTTCAGATGAAAAAATGTTCTCAAATTTTTAAAACTCAAGTTGAGAGAGTGGAATGTGGAGCTGACAGAAACCACTTAAAAATTTAAATCCCTTAAGTAATAGGGCAATATCTTAAACCCTTTCTTTTCTCAATGCCGTCAGCAACCCCTCACTCCGGAATCTTTCAATCCTCCGATTGCGGAGCTCCACGCTGGTTCCACTGTTGATTCTCGATTCCGATTATATTCATCAAAGGAGCTTTGCAGAGTTAGTGATTCGTTAAGCGGCGCGTTTATCGACCGATGCCTGGGAGTGTATTCTGATTACATCACTGAATGTGTAAATATCGGATTGAAGGATGTAAATCGGAAGACAATCCAGTCTCTCTCTCTATCTCTCTATCTCCCCCTTTCTGTGTGACTGTGTCTGTGTCTGTGTCTGTCTCTTTAAGCCGCTTACCAAACAACAACAGCAACAAATCAAGGTAATCAACATGAAATCAATCGATTGTCGCTTTTCGGCGCTTTCAATTCGATTTTCCTGCTTTGCTATTCCCCTTTGTCGTAGCTTTTCCTCTCACCCTGCCCCTTACCTCTCTGGCCGGTGCTGTTCGTTGTTCCTCGGCTCTTCGGCCACCCGTTCACGTTGTTTTTGTTTCGCGTATCCCTGCCTGCCGCCTGCTCAAGGAAACAGAACAAAAAATGTTAGGGGAAAAAGAACGCACAATTTAAAAATGCCTTTGTTTGATAGGTGGTATGGTCTAGGTTGGGGTCGGGTTGGGGTTGTTGCAGAGTGCATGGTGGGTGGGGGGTAGAGCCGGGTAGGATACTGTGCGATTGGTACTACAGCCGAAAAAGGACAATAGCATAGAACAAACATTTTTCGGGATATACCAACAGCATACAAAAACAATATCGAGTACATCAGCCATATGTGAGGGTAAAGAGGGTCCTCTACAGGCTGTGGAAGGAGCGGGCGCAAGTATGCGGGGGTGGTGTAGTGATGGCAAATAGAAATGCTAATAAAAAAATTCCAACATCAATCTGTGGAATTTGTGTCGAACATATGCGCCAATAATGTTGGATCCCCCAAACACACACAAACACGCTGGCAGAGACAGAGAAAGCGAGAGCGAGAGCGTCATGGAGGACGTGAGGAGGAAAGAGGATGGAGAGACCCGACAGCGGAAGCGGAAGCAGGACCTGCTGCCACGTCCTTGCTCCGATGAGGTCGATATGTTTGCTTAGCTGAATGTTGGTGATGATGTGTAAACATTTACATGACGTGCTCCAGTTTATTTTAACCTTTGATCGGCGGGGTCCTTCAACCGACCCCCCCACCCCACTACCATATCCTGAGTTGCTTCCCATCCCGGCGTTGGCACCTGCATCAATGATGGGACTAAGAATGGGTGCTGGTGAATAAAAAAAAAGAAAATTTGCATTAAAAATGACTTGTTTGTGTAGGCATGCGGCGTTTGACAAGAGTCGATGGGAAGAGGGGGGCTGTTGGAAGAGGGTATGTTTTGGGCATGGAGAGAGGTGCCAGCTGTAGAAGGTAGTGCGGGCGGAGTGGCTAGCGACTTTTAGCTCTGAATGCATAAGTCAACACTACACACCTCGGAACAACGCATCCGCTTCTCAACACACATTTAAGCAAACACTAGCAGATACTCAGATGTTTAGACAGCCCATTGAAATGCGCAAATGAAACCTCAGGCTTACAGATAAATCCTGACCTCATGAAGCTGGTCCATGAATGTTTTCCAGGGCTAATATATTGGCAGGGGCAAGTGCGGCAAGGGCAGGGGAGGAAGCACGCTTGTGAATGTTAGTGTGCTTGTATTATTGCCTCAAGCAAAGGGACGTGCTGCAGTCTACGCAGCAATAGACCCATTGACTCACGTTGAATTTTTCTTAAGGCCAACAACATCATAAAGCCCATTAAGGAAAAACTAGCTAATCGGAACGCATAAGTCGAGGTTCACCAGACTGGACACTAAGAAACCCGCTACTCAGGTTCGATATACATATGCATATACACATGTACATACATATATGTATATTATGATGTCAATAGCCAAGCTCAGTCAATATGTGCTGGTAGGAAGGGGAGAACGATTCTCATTAGGGGAGCGCCAGCTGTGGAGAAAGAGAAATTATCCTTTGTTCAGAGTTTTTTTTGTCGTTTTATGCCAGACATGACAGATCAACGAGCCTCCAATTTGGATGGTCTATTAGCGAAGATCTTAATTTACGCACTATTATACCCGGTCCTCGAAGAGTTTATGTATGTGTGTAACACCCAGAAGAAAGCGTTTTCGACCCCATAAGGTATATTTATTCCTGATCAGCATCAATATCAGAGTCGTTATAGCCATGTTTGCTTAATCTCAGAGAAGTATATTTCAAGTGTATTGAAGATACGAGAAACCCGAAAACGATGAATCAAAGAAAATAGTCATATCTACCATATCATTAAAACAGATAAAATATTTTAAAGTTCTAATCAAAAAAGGTTATTAGGTGGAAAGATGATAAAGGAATTGCAAGAATTAACATTACAACCTAAGTAGAAGTCGTGGTTCCTTTCTTTCTCTCTATGTGATTCTTCCCTCTCATGAAACAACCTCTTCCTACATTATATGTAAATACTAGGTATTACATATTTGTTGCAGCTTCGTTATGTTAGATGTTTTTGTGCTGTACTAATTTTGAAGCAGAATCGCTCTGAATCAATGGAGCTATAGGAGGGTAAGCCGAAATTATAAAAATAAAGAGAAAGACTTCCTCTCGCGGGGTTTTCAGCCCGACTACTGACGTCTATGGAATCCACTGTGAAATCTATTAGCTATCGCCGACGCGAACTGGTCGGATGCGCTCTATCCGGATCACATTGACGCCAAACTATGAGCAATTCCGCAAGACGGCTACACGAAAATGTTATAAACGTGAAATATTTATAGCTCAATCCCATACACCAGAAAAGACTGACCTTGAGCACACTCTACAAATATACAGTGAAATTTCTCATTGCCGGGGAGGCGGCACAGGTCTTTGTGGAGCTTTTTACGCTTTCGCCTAAGAAGGTACTTACGTATTTATGAATGAAATAGTGTTCGTGTCGACGGAGTTTTTTCGGCTATGGAGACTGCCCGTAATGGGAAATTTCACTGTACATAAACATAAGCATAGAACTATTGCTTGAAATGTTAAAACAAAGAAAAAGTCCGTAATAAAGAAACAACATCTCGGGGAAATATCAATCTATGTGCCCAGACCTTCGGGCCTTTGTCAAGGGCTGAGACTTTTCCAATGTGGACGGGTGGGGACCAAGAGGGTCATCACCGAAACAAAACCGATTGGCGACAGAGGGTGGCAGTGGCGGTGGCGGTGGCGGTGGGTACTGGTGCCCTGGAGGAGCTCAAAAAGGCGGCCTGGCACTGATGTTGATCACATGGTAATCACTGCGTTCCCCGTCGCGTCGTCACTGCGTTGCTTCGTCGCTCTGAAGAGCTTTTTATGCCTTTTTATTGCTTGTTTATGACATTGTCGTTCGTCCCCGCCTTGCCACAAGTGGCCCACTGCCATCGTCCTTTTTTTTCCCCCTAACCCTCGACTCCCTGCTAACCTTAAGTCATCCCCCCTAGTGAGTGCCGCCAGAATATATGCCTTTTGTTGGGTTTTTCCTGTGTCAGTGTGCGAGTGTGTGGACAAAGAATATTTGTTTTGGGGGGAAAAGGCAATGGGTGGCGGCTTTTGGGTTGGGTTGGGGCTGAAATTGGGGTCGGGGTCGGTTCCCTTGTACACACACAAAAACAAAAGCGAGGCGACAACTTTTACGAGCGCATAATCGAAAAACTTCCCACAGAAGCTGACAGATGAGGATGGGAGGAGAGGCCTAAAGTCATCTTCTTTGTGAAGCTTCCCCTCTTTCCAGCTTCGCTCCCTACCCCTACCCCTCCCCTAGCCCCACCCCGTCGCCTACCCCTACCCCTACCCCTACCCCTGCCCCTACCTCTTCCCCGCCCTCTTCTTATGTTGTCTGTTGTAAGCAGCTGCTTTGAATACAACACCAACAACAGCAGCAACAATGAAGCTGGACAACTTTTTCATTGTTGGCCATTTCGATGTCTGACAACAGACGGCGACCACCTCTGGGACAACCTCTGCTCTGGGGCCCCCCCTCCCCTACATGTCCTCCCCCGCACTCTCCCGGGGTCGTCTGGCTTGGCTAATTGTGTGCGCGACTTTTTGATTTCCCATTTGTCTGGCTTCGTCCGCCTCCGCTAGAGACCCTACAGCTACATAGCTGCCGCCACCATTGCTCCTGCCACAAACCAATTGAGCTGCTCTCACTAATTGTTACACACGTTGCCTCTGTGCCTGTGTGACTGTTCGTGTGTCTTGTGTGCATGTGGGTGTAGCGGCAGGGCGCAGGTGGCCCGACATTGGCCCTGTCTTGTCTGGGGGTATGGAGTTGGCATTCGAATCATTTGGAAGAGGAATGCCCGAAAGATTACCATGGAAGCGCAGCTCCTTGGTAACCTTTGAGTAGCCGTTTTCCAAATACATATCAGTGGCCAATGCACTGGTTAGTGCTGAAGTGCTGCCGATCACATAATCTGGTGCTAATAAATGCTGCATTGATGCCCCTGACTTCAATTTCGTAAATTTTTCTGCTGATTGTGGATCCACCATTTGCTTACAGTTTTTACAATAGAATTCCCGTGCACACATGAACATGGTTACGATTGCTACTAATGGTACGAAAAAGTATACCAAAGTAAATAGTGAGCAACTCCTTTAGGCTACATATTTGGTAGAAGTGTGCGCAAAATCTAAAAATGTGGTTCATTTAAACATGTGGAAATTATTCAAACGTTTTAAAGAGGAAATGATCTAGGTCACTTATGAATTGCATCCGTTCGCCAGTCCATCTACATTCCATTAGGCTTCCTGTTCCATGCTTTATTGTTTCCTTGACCTGATGCTTTTTCAGTTTTCCACTTGAGCGGTGAAAATGGTTTATTTTGGTATATCTGACCAAATTACCTTCTTCCAATCTTCCGTGGTCCAGTTACTGTGCTCCTCGCTAAATATAAGATGCGCAGCCACTTTTTGTCAGACAGGGCAGGTTTTCTCTGGCTAACTGCCGCAGACAAGCCGATCCACTATGGTCCGAACGACCACTTTTGTTGGCCAAAACCTAATTTTTCAAAGTCAAAACTGAAACCTGGTTTTGATCGCTCTGCATTAGAAAAAGATCGACCATTAAATCTGCGTACCAGAAATTTCCATAGATGGCGCCACATTCGCAAAATCAGCTGTGCAACCCAACTGTTTTTATAGTAAAGCACGTGAAGGGAAAAAGTGGCAAATTAATAACCACTTTAGATATCTCAAAAATTGAAAAACGCCAAGACGTGATTAAATTTTTTTGATGAATCTTAATCTGTCGGGTTCTTACTACGTGTTTTGAGTTTTTAACTGTCTCTAGTAGTTCTGATGTCTTCGTAATTGAAGGTTAAAGTGAGGCCTTCAACATGTGCCAACTTGTAATGAAAACTAATTTTTGAAAAGGTGTACAAAGTGAGTCCTACCTAGTCCCACCCTGAAACCTTTTGTGTGTCGTAGATTAAAAAATTCTTTTTAAAATGTATATAGTTAGAAATGCCACTTTTGACCACAATTCTTGGAATTTGCATTAATAGAGCATAACCTCAAATTCGAAAATGCAGATTTGTTTGCCGAATGGAATTCAGAGAAGGGTAAAATAATCAATTATTTGAAAACGGATCTTAAGGCGACATATCATATGAAATTAATAAAGCTTTTGAAGATACCAGCAAGAAAATTTGTTACCGTTTGGCAACATACCGGAACAAATGCCGGTAAAATTCAAAGATGTTTGAACGAAAATATGTGGATTGGCCACAAACCTTTGTTATAATACATTTATCTTTATGTCCAAATATGCTAACTAAGTTCGTAAGGCTGTACAGGACCTAGTCGGAAAGCCGGCACATATCTCACTTAACGAGGCGTTAACCTTGCTTCTAGACAAGGATTTCGGCAATAATTTACGGAAACCTTTAAACGATTTTATTTTTATTTAAATCAAAATTTTTTTTTAGTCGTGCAACGCCGTTTTCTTAAATAAAATATGCTTAATACTTTTTTTCACTATAACTAAAAATTTAAATATGCATTATTAAAAAAAGGGGCGGTGCCACACCCATTTTTTTTCTTAAATCCATTTCTTATTGATTATATGTATCCAATACAAAAAACTAAATGAAAAAATCTTGTTCCGTTCGGGAGTTATTAATTTTGGCCAACAAAAGTGGTCGTTCGGACCATAGTGCGATCGTATGCCGAGCGTCCACTCATGGAACGTTCTCCAATTGGTTAAAATCGATGGAATAATGAAGAAAGAATTCATATTTCGGAACCCATTTTGTCAAATTTTATAGACACATGTGTCTTTCCCATAGCCGAGATCACTTTCTAGCACGACGGTAACCCGACGCACACGGCTAAATTCGTGACAAGTCATCCCAATAATTCGAGTTTTCACTTAATTTAGTGGTCTGCTCAATAGCCCAGATCTAAATCCCATTGAAAATCGATGGGCTCTGTTTAAAAAACATTGGAAAAGTACGAGTCTGCACCAAAGGGATTGGGTGAGTCTTTGGGAGCGCGTGAAATCGGAGTGCCGTACTCGAGAGTATTCCAAAACTTATTCGGAATGTGATAAAAGCTAAGACCCTCTGGAACAAATATTTTTTAAAAATTATTAAAGTAAAAAAATGTTAAACGTGCAAAAATGGATGCATGGACTTTTTTTTGCAAAAGTTAAAATCTCTTAAGGAAAAGGATATTTTTGAATTGAAATTATTGTTTTTCTTCTTTCTCACTAAATTAAAGAATCGATAAAAAATAAATTACAAAAATGTATTCATTTTTAAAGGTTTTACAACCGCTTAATCTGAAAAGTGATAAACATGTACCCACATTTGCTCGCCACTTTATATAAGAACTACAGCACACAAATTTTTGTGTTCGGTCTTTTGTAATATCATACTAACCCAGCGCTGTTTGCCACGCCCCTACCGCCCTAAAAAGGGTGAATATCTGTGCCAAAATCATAGTGAATAATTTTATCTTCCAGATTCTCGAATCTAGATCAGAAGGCTAAATTGTTTTCTACATACTGGCTGCAATAATGATTTATTACAAGTGCCCGCTATCGGATCAAGCGATTACGACTGGATGGTACTTTGTTTGTGGAAAAATAGAGAGAATGAAATGAGAGATATGAAAACAGTTGGAATATTCGTCCTCACATATTTCCTGTACTTAAGCCAACTGGTTCTATGCGTTTTGAGCGTATAAGAGCGCTTTACGGATTCAGGGCATTGAAGATGTTTGTGTAGAACACTCCTGATTGGAAGATAGGTCTGAAAGTGATATGGCACTTATCATATTATGTGGGATGGTCCTTGTCACTGCGAAGTCTGTCAGATCTGGCAGCTTTCTAGGGTCCGCTGTCCAATATGTGGGCCTCTCCGGAAAAACATTGTCCAGTTTGTTGCTTTATTCGATGAATGCGTTGCACGCATAATTGCTTACCTTTGGGCATCACAAGGCGAGAGCCTCAGTGCGTGTGCGTGGGACTGTATTCCCGACTGAATTGACCTTCAGAGATTGTATACCGAGGCGGATAGTAGACAGGGGTAATGGTAAGACTTCCATAACCCGATTGTACATTTACAGATGTAGCTTGCATATGTCTGTTCCATCGAGTGCTTTTCCATTCCGATGATCTGTACTGTAGAACAAATAACCGTTATTTGAAAGGGTACCTTGTGAGTTTCTTGTGAGGTCTCTGCAAGGGCAAGCAGTACGTCGGTGTGTCTGTTGTGCAGGAATTAAGTTTTTCTAAGTGCACATTTATCGTGAAACGTTTTTCACTGATTCGACTATCTATGTATTTTTCCGATAGTTCGGTAGTGGTAAAAGTCGAATTTCACCCATCAGTACTTTTCACTAAATCTTGCTACGCAGTAGAAAAGGCAAACATTATGCAAAATATTTGATTTATTTTATTTAATCCTTAGTGCTGTTTTAAGTGTATTCTTAAGAATTTAGACTGTTGGTGTTGACTGTGACGGGATGAACAAATTCTTCAGGTTTAAGCCAGCGTAAGTAATCTACATGCAAATATTAATACGAGTTAATATGATATTATTTGTCTAATGTTTTGTGTAGAGGCCGAAGGGTCAATCAATTTCGACAACGACAAAACAATGAAGTCAAAGGAAGAAAGACAAAAAAATCAAGAGTATGGGAGTTTTCAAAAAAATTGTAAAAAATTGGTACTAATGCTCAGTGCATTTTATGTAACAGAGTCTACAAAACTAGTGGAAATACCAGCAATTTTTCGGCAAGGCATAAAAAACCAGCGGGTACAACATACACAAAGTTCAAGCAGGCTCCGGCTTTCACTTTCGAAAAAACTTTTCAATTTAATTTTGAAAACGAAAAAACTAATGCAAAACGGTACACGCAAAGTCCAAATTAAAATAAACACCTTTTTATAAAACAAGCCGAATCTTAATTGCCAATGAAAGTAAGAAAAATAGATGACCTATTGATGCATTAACAGATGATTGGCACCAGTACCAGTGCAATTTTTCTGGTGCTTTTTTTGTAAATAATTTCTGTTTAGCCCAACTTCAAAGTTTGCTTTGAGATAATTGGTCAAAGCAGCAACATGTGCGTTTAAAAGACATTCGCAAATTTGACGAAAACAGGAGCATCTAAAGCGAAAACGGAACGTTTTAGCTGAAAGCGCAAAACGTAAAAGTAAGTTAAATCATTATTCATTCTTGGACCCCCAATTCTAACAGCTAACTTGGGTTGGATGCCACTGCTTTTGTCCTAAAATAGTTCTGACGTGTCTAAAACGTACCGCTATCCTTTAACTCTAATCTGTTATTTGTATCTCCGAAATAATAAAATCAGGAGACTTACATATGTTTATTACACAATAAATGGTGTCACGGAGCGGTTAGAAATCAAAAGCACAGACATGCACTGTTCTTGAATGATTACCATCAATGATATTTACATTTCTGATCAATGGTCCATTGGTGCCATACATGAATTAAATTTGCGGCTTGCCGAATATGGCCACATGCTGTTCGTCGCTCTGCTCCGCCCTGTTTTTATACCCGATACCCAAAGAGTTTAGGGGTATACTATTATACCTGGGACTCAAATAATATAGGGGTATATTAGATTTGTGGTGATAGTGGATGTGTGTAACACATCATCTTAATCATCAGCAATAGTCGAGTCGATATAGCCATGTTTGTCTGTCCGTCTGTTCCGAGGAGTGCCTAGATCCTAGAGACTATTAAAGCAAGAGCAACCTGTACCACACTGTTACAAGTGTATTTTAAAATGTATCAGATTTTCAGAAATGAAAAGTTCAATACAAACAGGCGCAAGATACTTAAGCTATGTGAAAAAACGATGCTCTACCTCTAAAACACCGTGCTTTAAACACTTTTTAAAAATGAACTATGCCTTGAAGAGAACAACCGGCGCAACCGTTTTACAAAATTCGTCATGTCCAGGACTAGGCCCTTAAAACCATACAAACCTTCCACCGCAATATTGCGGAAAGGAACAACTGGGTCCTGATGATCTTCATTGAAGAGATGATACCCCAGCACTGTGGACTCGGATTCTGGTTACGAACTATTTCTCCCATGCGAAGCTCGAAGGCCGTCAGATCTTCATAGCTTTGATTTTGCACAATGGATGATGGGAGATGATCCGCTTTGAACCAAATCTGTGTGCCTTCTTTACGCCATATATGTACAATTCAATGGCGAGTGTCGAAAAATTGGGTCTTAAAGCGATGCATTTCTTGTTTCAACAAGACAATGACCCCAAGAATACCTCGTTTTTGGTCCAAGAATGGCTGTTGTATCAGTGCAAGCAGTTAAAAACGCCGCCGTAGTCACCAGATCTGAACGCCATAGAGCATGTTTGGGATTTGCTAGAAAAAAAATTAGGAAACATAAAATTAAAAAATGAAACCAATCATTTGGTAAAAAGTATGCCCCGACGTCTAAAAGCTGTTATTGAAGCTAAGGGCGGCCCCACCAAATATTGAAATCAGAAAAAATTGGGGACAATAAGTTTTTTTCGTACAAAATATAAAGTGTCCGAATAATTGTTGTGCGTAAAAAAGTGGCTTTTTTGATACTTTTAATTTTTTTTGATACGCCAAAGAAGTTTTTTTTTGTTTTTAGTTTTGAAATTAGTAGTAATAATATCCATGTTCATAATGAAATAAAAATTTTTTGTCAAACTTAAATACTTTTCAAGTTATTTATAAAGAAAGTTGACATAGACGAGTGTCCGAATAAATGTTGTGCTGACTGTATGTACATAATAAATAATGTTAATGTTATTGGTTGAATTCCTACGATTTCGACTAAACGGCTAAATGCCAAAGTTCGTTGAGATCGTTTAGAACATTCTAAGCACAATTTTACTTGAAAAGTAAAAATCGTTGTGTCTTCCTCTAAGCATTTGCTGTCTCTGTCCTTCAGTATAGCCAAATGGAAACTCGCATTTAATTTGACAGCAAGTGAAACCCCGCATAGAACAGCTGTGTATAAAAAATGTCGCAATATGTAGATAAATATTTGGCCACTCAAATTTCTACCGGTACTCACATTTTAAGGACATTCTTTAGAGTCACTTCCCAAACATGCATCAGAAACATAATTTTCGTCAGCTTTTGTCAGTATTAAACAAAATGGAATATCGGACACGGATATTATAAGCCGGGCATTGGAATCTTCGATGTGTGGGGGTATTTAAGCCTCCGGCCTTCTTCTGTTGTCGTCACTTCCTGCGTTAGTCATTGTTCTAAATCATTTAAGACAGAACTGTGCCCTAAACGAGGTATTTGATGAATTTTTCGCACGGATTCGAGGCGTAGCAACTTTCATCAGCACTGCTTGCGGACGATTGCCATTCACCTCTGTCATGTTCAATAAATGAAATCAAAATGGCAAAAACCGATTACAAAACTTGTCAAACTTCCATCTGTATTTCTGTTTGTTTGTGAGTGTGTGTGGGTGTGGGTGTGTGTGGGTGTGTGTGTGTCGCTGGGCTGACCAACAATCTACTGATAATTACTATCTGGGGAGCACTAACTTATAGCAGACCCATGACTCGGACACTTTTCCACTTTTCCAATCCACAGGAAAAAAATATGCGAGAGGAGGTGCTGGAGGTGGGGAACTTTTGGACACTTTGCTGCAACTTTTGGCTTCTTTGAAATTTTTTCAGAGCTTCTTCTACTTCCGGTATTTTTTTCGTTTTCTCTTCCGTTGTTGCGAGGGTTCGGGTGGCATGCTGGCAATCAAGGAATCGCAATACGTGTGTCAGCAGAAAGCGATGACAACTTTCCGACTGGCCACGCCCCAAATGAGACCGCCCCTGCTCTTTGGGTCGCCAGACAATTTCAAGTTTTCCCAGTCCTCCCTCTCTCTCCCTCTCTCTCTCTCTGTGTCTCTCTCTCTCTCGCACTCGCTCTCGCTCTGGCTCTCTCTGTCTTTATCTGTTTCTCTGTGCGTGTGTGTGCAATTATTTAACTTTTCATAACTCATAGAAACTAATAATGCAATATAGCAACAAATATTTGTTGACAACAGCACATACACATTGCAGTGTAATCAACGGTTACATGAAAGGGGAGTGGTAGTGTCATGTGTGGACAACATTGTTGACTTGTTTCTTTCCTCTTTCCCCTTTCCCCTTTCCCCTTGCCTCTTGCCTCTGGCCGCCTGCCTCTTGTATGAGCCAATGCCGAAAATTACTTTATAACAGCCCAGAATTTGGCTAACGTTCAAACGAAAGAGAAGGGCAAGGGAGCATAGGAACAGAGAGGAGGTGCACCAGGGAGATGCAGCAGTAGGGGCTGCCCATATTTAGTTGCACTGCACTGCTCGGCTGACTAATTAAATACGAAAAATATGAGACGACGAGGAAAACTTTCTGCGCGGCACTTGTCAACAGAGCCACGGATCTTGGAAACTGCGAATCTGAGAGCCCGGGAAACTGAGAAGCTGCGAAAAACCACTGACACGCACATCCCTCCACCACCCACCCCCCCCTTTCCGATTGCTGCCACAGTTCATATATATACGGATGTACATATGTATGTAGCTGCAGCATTTCAAGTTGCAGGCTGCAAGTGGATTTAGTTGCAAGTTGGACTCTTTGATAGAAACTCGCTAATTGCGTGCGTTTCAGCGAGGCTTTGGACCGCTGCCATCGATATGGATAATATTTGGCACCGAAAATCTGCGGCAGGCATCATTGAAAGCAATTTCAGTATAAATAAAATACAAGTAGGAGGATATGCCCGCAACTGTTCAATAGCTTTTATTTCAGCAATTCCGTACAAAATCACATCATCAGCCCTCAAACTGCTGCATTGTATATTTTTTCGTCGAATCTTTGAATGTCGACTGTCTTGCCAATCAAAAAAAATGTGGATATTTTATTGCTAGCTGACAATCGATCGCAACGTTAATTGAATTAAATGAAATATTGCAAATTAAAGTGGAACTCAATACGCTCCGGCAGGAATTAATATTTACATTTTTCATATGCATAATAAAGCAGAATTGGTAAACAAAAGGCTTTAGAACAGGTCCTACATGCCGAACAGTTCATTGTGTTCATTCTTACTCATCCAAGTTTCCAGGATAGGGATGGCAGTACCAAGACCCACATATAAACAGTAAGATGAGTAACGCCCATATATTTCAATTGTTGAATGCAGCGAGGTTTTTTGAAACCACGAAGTCCGCGCCACGTTGGAACTACATATATTTATACCCGATACTCAGTGATCTCACTTCCCTCCGCTTCCACACTGCAAGAGGAAGAGTGTTAGAAAGAGAGAGAGAGAGCGAGAGATAGAGAGAGGCAATGAGTAAGCGTGCAAGATATTGCGTAACCGCTAAAATTTCATTTGTTTTTTCTGACTGTAATACTAATACAACCTGTTCCACATTCGGCAATCAGGTAGATATGGTCTTTTTCTATGATTCTGTGTTTATGTTTATATTCATCCTTAAGAGTGGGGATTTTCGTTCTTTGTGGTTCAGAAGCGGGTGGTGCGAAATTGGACACGCATCCACTGTCACCACAAACATAATATACCCCTATATTATTTGAGCACCAGGTACAATATTATACTCGTATCGACGATCAGCATGTGGCAATATGCGGCAAGCCGCAAATGGAATTTATGTATAGCAGCTATGGACCATTGGGCACAAATTTATGCACCACTGATGCTAATCATTCAAAACGAATGCATATCAATTTATAATCGCTTCGTTACTAAATTCATCTATAAATAAACATCGTTTACCCAACTATGATAGTGTCAGAGCCCGAGTCGTCAACCACATGCCACCCATTGACACCCTGGCTTGCCCCACAATCGACAATATAAATAAGATTTTCAATTTCTTTATACAAATTAATCAAAGCCACAACATTCAATCACAATGAAATAATAAAAACGAGGGGAAATGTTGCGGGCTGCTGATACGGCCGCAGCTCTACATTTATACCCTATACTTAGTCAGTATGGCTCTCCTCCGGCAGACGGCGCTAAAATAATACAATTATCATAGTACATATGCATATGTATATTATATAAAAATTCAAATAAGAACAACATCTTTAGGTGTCCGTTTTGCCTGCCCATCATATACACATAATATGCACATATAAATAAATAAATTTGTGGAACTACTTGAGTAACGTACTTATTGAGAGCTGTTTGAAAATCGCATTATAATTTCCACCAGATGTGTTATTCTTCTTAAAACATTAGACATTTTCATTGGAGTTGGCTATTTCCCAATTAATAAAATCCGAAACTCAATTGTAACTGCCGCACTCGGAATAATTTTAGATTCCAAGCAGCTTTATTACTCATCCTCAACTTAATTAATCCATGCAAATGTACAAACATTCGTATATGTATATATGTAGTATGTTATAGTACGAGTATGTAAAAATATTTAATTTTGTCTAAATCATTTCAATGAATTGGGATCGTAAAAGACCTCCATTGGCGAAAGGAAGGATGAGAAGCTTCACTCCAAGGAGGATACACCTTCTACACCTAGTCGCAATCCCACCCCCTTGTTTCTGTTTGCGGCTAGGAACCTACCGCAAATAAAGCCCATTCAATTGAAAAAAAAAATGTAATTTTCTAATTCACAGACCAGAGAAAATGGGGCTGCTGCTGGCAGCAATGATGACCGAAATTCGGACATCGAACTGACCAATATCCGCCTCCGACAGCGTACGACGAATGCCTGTATGGCCTGGCCATTGGCAGGACACAGGGGACCCGAACCCGAACCCTTCATTGGCCTGTCCCCTGCCCCGAAGGAAGTACTGAATAGTCGTCGAATTCGGCGTTCTTGTCTGGAGTAGCAGTAGAAGGAGCAATATCATCATCAGCCATGCTCCTCCTTCTTCGGATGTACCACACAAACATGCAGACACACATGGCCATACACAGACCTTGTCCACACACACAAAGTTAAAGGAAATGAAAAATTCTTAGTAAAATTCCCATCATCCCTTATTGTGCTCTGGGGCATTTTGCCTTTTGGTTTTTTTCGCATCCCCCTCTTCTTCTCTTGCCCTCGCATTTCGTTCTTTTTTATTCCATCTCCATCTTCTACTCCCCCCATAGTTGTAGCACTTTCTGGGCTCCATGTTTTATATATATATTTCAAAGAAATTGCAATAGTAGACGCACTATTCGCCCCAATGTCCGTCGGGTTTGTGGGTGTGCCTTGCGATGACACACGATAAACACACACAATATGTAATAAAAACGGACGCGTTATAGAAAACGCCGTGGGTCACATCTCCGATGATGATTCCCATCGAGATGGAGGATTCGGGTCGGAGAAAGGAAGCAGCGGGTGGCAAGGAGGCAAGTCCCCGAGATGCAGCAGCCCCAATCCCAATACTAAATAAAGAATATTACATTTAGGGGAAATATATTGAATTTGCGCGAATGCAATAAATGCGAGCTTAGCAGGCAGAAAGGGTCCCCTACGAATTGCATCACTGCCTGCGGCGAGCAGTCAAACTACAAAATCTTGAAATTGATTAAAGGCCATATGGAAATCGAGTTAAACCAAGTCAAAATATTTCCCATGCGGTGAGCTGCTTAAGTGCAGTCTATTTTTCACACTGTCAAAGTTCTTGAAGACCTGGCCATTCCAAAAACAAAGCCAGCCGACGTGTTTCTGAAAAATACTATTAATCTGCTCGAATATACGCAACTTAATTCGGTGGACAATTTTCAATAATCTTCTATTTCACAATTATATATTGAATTGTATATTTATAGGTTTTATGTATTTGCCAATATTTTCCATTCAATTAGGGATCCAGCTAACCCAAGATATCACTGACAGTAACCCGACAGTAACCCGAGTTTTGCTCGACCATCCAATCGAGCAGACATAATTGAATTCCACCTCCCTTGAACGGTCTCTGATTATTTATTCAAGTTGCCTTTCGGACGAACTAATTAAAATGGCAAGCGATTTAGGATGAACTTTCTGCCTTCCTGCATCTTCTTTTTGAATGTCCGTTCATCCCTCTGGATAAAAATGTTGGTCGAAATGTTGCAAATAGCAAAAGCTTTGGGAAGGAGATGCCACACAGACACACATGCAACACATGACGATGAAGGTCAAATAAACTTTAACGCATCCTGGGCATCCAGCCAGCATTTTGCAAGGATGCCATGCCATGCCAATCGGAGCACCTAGAACACTGCAAACAGGCAAGCAAAATAAAGTGGCAAATAACTAAATATTAAGTATTTGCAATTGTGGTCGAAAGGCCACAAGTAAAAAGTGCAATCGGAGTCAAAGGCCAGCAGGACAGAATTGCAAAGCTCGACCAGATTGATGTATTTTCCAGAATGAATATATGACCTGCAGCACTGAAATCGATTTCTAACCAATCTACAGGAAGCGCCTTTGAACCGGCCTGAAATTGTTTAATGTCGTTGAATTTCTGCTGCTTTACATGCGGATACTTCTATAGTCTAATTAAACGATCGGTAAACCATTTTGCATTCATAGTCCTACCACGATTAAATAACCAAATAAACGAGTTGAGAATTTGTTGTACAGGTGTACTAATATATAAAATGAAGCCTTGAGCGTTAGCCCTTAGGCCTTTAGACAGCTCTGTATCATGTTCAGACAATGACTGTAGTCCATCATGTGTTCACTGTGTAAACCATCACCCACTATATCCACTATATGTCCTGTACGAACTTAATCTAAATCATCATTGAACAAGCTATTGCTTAATGCTTGCAACTGCAACTGGATGCAGGCATGTGCATCTGAAAACATTTTGAAAAGCAATCAGACTAGATAGCTTTCAACTGTTTCTCTTTCAGTTATTACTCTCCGAAGAGTTTGCAGTAGTAGCTGAACAAGCTGTAAAACGTTGTGAGCTCAAGTGAGGCGTAGGACCTACCAATCCCTATCCAAGGCATTGCTCAGCCTTCTCTTGCCACAGCTTCTTGGAGGCCGCTGGTTTGAAGGCAGCTAATTTAATTACCACAACTCTGGATGGCAGATGGTAGATGGTAGGTGGTAGGTGGTAGGTGGGGAGTGGAGAATTGTCGTCGAGAGCTGGAGGCGTGGCCTGCGCTTCTCCTGTTGCTCCTGTTGCTCCTGATGCCTGGGCTTCGGTCTCCCCGCTCGTGTGTTTGTGCCAATAATGAAGTGCAACATGTTTAGAATAGCAATTAAGACGGCGAAGTCAGAGCCAAAGCTAAAGCCCACCCAAGCCGTAGATAAGCTCGTCACACAGTGGACGAAGCGGACGATCTGGCGGCGGAAAATTCAAAATAAAGTATTCGCGAATATCTGCTAGCCGATTAATATTTCCCAAATCCCATATCCCATGGTGAGAACTATTAAACGTGGCTACCAATAAGTGAATAGCGTAAGTACAGTAATCATTTAGCAATGAGGCTAATCGTAAAGTAGAACTCGACGCTTTTTCCACAAAGACAAAAAGATACGCTTCGGAAGGTGTATCTCTGATAGCATGATGTCGAAGAAAGTACTCCACTCTGTTGAGCATCCACTCTGTTGGTATTATGTGATTTCTGAAGAAACTTAATTGAATAAAACAAATGAAAAAAGAACTTAATATCGTATTATTTTTAAAGAAACAGATGTACCTTAATTGAGTTTAATTGATGTTTAAGAAAGACAAAAAATATGGTCCAGTTCAATTTCTGTTTTAATTTTCAGTAATCATGAAAGAGAATATTAAGAGGATATCTTTGATTTCGGGCCGATGTCTCTATTTGGGATCAAGTTTCACTCAGTTTCCGCCGCCAGACCAGCCTTTTCGTCCACTGTGGGCGACCGACCAGAACGTTTAATACGGCGAATGCGCCTGCACGTGCCGCAGACAAGGCCGTTCCATTGGGGCAGAAAATGGGGTGGCTGGGAATGGGACTCGCATTGCCAACAAGTTTCAGGCTTCAGTGTGACTTTGGGCAACGCGTGCACGCATCTGTGCCCTGGAGTCGTGTAGCCACAATTTCGATTTCACTGCACCAACTTTCGTGCCTTGGCCACATCCCCCCATATCCCCCCACATCCACACACCTCGCAACGCTCTTTTTCCTCTCCGATTTCGTCGCACTCCCCTACTCACCTTGGTTTAAACTGCATCGGCTTCAGCTATATCGCTGAAGGCATAGCCCTCTGGGAAATCGAAGTTGATCTGAATTTTAGCAACTTGTTACGCAATTTGTCGAAATATGGGAAAAAATGGAATAGGAGAATGTGGGTACTTGCATCTGCATCTGCGTGCTAGGGTTGAAAACGAGGGCTGATAGTACAATTGCTAGGGCAATCGTGTACATATTACTGTGTCCCATACCCATTCCTTCCTTTACCTGGTCTTTTGAATGAAAGGCTTGACACCGCTATAGATTTACTTTACACTTTACTTTACTTTACTTTATATTCTTACCTCCCATTATGCGATGCTATTCCATATTTCTATTCCAATGGGAAAGCTTTTATCGGTCTGCCCACCAAAAATTCTTAAATGCTAAAATAAACTATAACGAAGCATCAATAAGAATTTCAGGAGAAAACATGAAGCCTGAAGCCTGGAGCCCACACTCGCACACAGGATGATTGTCCATAACCAAAGAGTTTACGGCACCATCTGCCATTTATTCAGGTGTCCTGAAGCCGGCAGGACTCTCGTTCAGATTCCCGTGGAGTCCCTTGCCCACTCGGAACATTCGCAATAATCGATGCTGGCTGGCTGGCTGTTGTTTGCCCGGCGTCCAGCCCAATCTGAGTCCCAGCCATCCATCCATCCCAGTCGGCAAGCGGGGCATCCAGAGAAGAGGCCTTTGCTTCATTACCCTTGGTTCATTCAGCATTTGTATACCAGTCCCATGCCATCTTGCCCCGCCCCACCCTCCACCTGCTGGCTCATTGAATGATGCGTTTGATAATTTACAGGTTTGCTGATTGCACATGCCTCCACATGGTTGCCTCCACTGACAGCCCTGACAGGGTAAGTCATCGAGTTGAAGCTCCATAATTGTCGTCATCATCGTCACTGGAAAAATCGGAATCTGAGTCTCGGATCTAGAATCGCAAATCGAGAATTCACAATCCAGAGTCAGGAATCATTTTGAGCAGCAAGCGTACATATCATGGCTGAGACTGTTTTGGAGCCACAGCATCTGCAGTCGAGTTCATGCCAGTCCTGGTCAGTAGTCCGCAGCGTCTATGAATTAATTCTGCATTAATTTGCTTTAATTGCGAGGGCAGACCGAAAACTTAAACGACCACTTCCGGTTAATTTGACAGCACGTAAACATAACCATGACATTTAGTGTTATTTGGGAGTTTATGCGGCCGCCGACATCTCCGCCCCACATCCTCCCGACATCCTCCTTACTTCCTCACTGACTTCTGGCTAACTTTCTCGATGCGTCTGCCGTAGCTGCAACTGAAACTGGAAATGGAATCGGGAGACTGTTACTGGCGACTGGCGACTGTGTCGTCATTCCGGGGTCGCGCCATTTAAAGCCACACTCGGTTGCGCCAGTTGCCAACGCCATTTTCCATTATCCGTTAGTTTTGCGCATTTCCGGTTCATGCGATTGCCGTCGCTGGCTGCAGTCAACGGCCGAACGCAGTTCGAGTTGGTGCTGGAGCTGGACCAGGACCTGTCTTTGGGCAGCGTGCGAAAATGACACAGAGATGTGACCGAGGGGGGACTAACTGAATTCTACATGGAAAACAGTCAGAGAGTCAAATCACATCAGTTTTTAGTAATTTCACGTGCGGTCATTCCTTTGAGGGAAGGTTCCAAACCAAAACCCAAACCCCGTTTAGCTCCGCCACTGGCCCCACACACGCGCACACACCATCCACCATCTGGGCAGAGTCAGGGACGGAAGGCGGCTATGCGGGTCGGGCGGCTCCTCCACGCTGCAGCAGCCTCGCCTGACCTCCAATTGGACCCAAACACAATTGCTGTTGAATTTTTAATGCGCTTCGAGTGTTGCTGCGGTGCTGCTGCTCCTGATGATGGTGGCGGTGGTGGCTGGCTGTTGTTCTGGCTGTTCTGCAGAACGCTACGATATATACATATATAGATATATATATATATATATATATATATATATATATATATACATGCGTATATATGTATATAGTTCTATTTGTATATAGTTCGGGAAATACATTCATATATATGTATGTATGTACATATATGTGTATGTATTTATATTCATGTAGTAGTGTGGAAGGAGCGTTGTAGAAATCAGGCAATTGCACTTTTAATTAAATTTTTATACAAGTTTCCGTTTCGTTAGCTGCGCTGCTTGCTCCGCTCCATCCTCGACAGTCGATGGCAGTTTAGGTACATTTGTCCCCACATGCACATGAACAGGCTCTTGTGCATAAGTGTGCCAGTTCGGTTAGCTCGGCTTAAAGTAATGTGTTCTTTAGGTGGAAGCCAGAGTCAAGGTTCTTTCAATTGCACAGGCCTTACCCATTACCCTTCCAAGCAATTTTACCAGCACGCTGAACTTCTAACGGCCTTTAAAGGCGTGTCCTGGGCTCTGTGTTCTGTGTCCTGTGTCCTGTGTCCTGTGCCGCTATCATTTAAGTCACCAAACCCACACGTGAGCATGGGCGCCTGTGAGTGTGCGGGGTCACACAGACAGATATATATCACAGGCGAGAACAAAGCCATGGCCCACTCCTTGAAGAGAGCAACAAACCAGCATTAACACCATCAAAGTTGGTAAACAGAGATACAGCACGTATCTAATAAAAGGCCACAACGTGATGCCACGACAAGCGGTCGCCCAGCACCGGAGATGAGGCGACATCGAGTGTCGCCACCACCGCTCACGCTCTCACCCAAGGCATCGCTAGAAACTCCTACTGTTGTGGCAGGAATTTCTATAACTGTAACACTCCACTCCATTAGCGGTGGAGAAACTCGGAGTTTGGGATTGATCTTGTAATGCTTTTCCCTTCTTCATATCTTTAACTTTGCTGACTTGGGGATCGTGGAGCTACATGGGGATTTGTATACGTATTCCGTAGTGCGTGCATTCTGGGTGGAATTATTTTCGCTTCCCATGCTTATATGAAGTGATATTGTTCTAATTGATATTAATTCTCACTTTGATATGCCCACAACATCTATAGGTAAACGGAAACCAGCTGATCTCTGATCACAGATGACCACAAATCGATCAGTTCAGATTCGATCGGATCGGATCGGATCGGATCGGGTCGGGTCGGGTAACTGTCAGAGTATGGGGATGAGTCGTAGTCACTACATTACTGCGCATCTCTATGGAATGCTAGTGAGTGGCAGGGGTCAGGGTGCTGGTGACTGAGATTTCCTGTCAGTGGCTGCAAAACTGGAGACGTTCTCGTTCTCGTTGTGTTCTTACAATATTTTCATGCGTTTAACTGAAACGAGACTTGAAGGAGGAGACAACAGAACAGCAAGAGGGAGATGGCGCGATAGAGTTGGCTGCTGCTTTCAGCGCTTTTGCCAGTTGATATCCTGCTTAAGGATGCGCTCAAGTACTTTCAAGTCACTTGGCAGCTGCTTAAGTTAACTTTTACTTGGCTTTGTCAGCGGAAAGGACCAAGCCAGCATAGAACCAGAGCTGGGCCAGACATTCAAACAGACAGTCAGACAGTCAGACAGACAGACACAGTGGGGGGCCATGGGGACAAGGCGATGGGGAGATGGGACAAAGCCCCATGAATGTGTTTCAATGTTGACGCAACAAGAAACGGAAAAGGGAACACGGCAAGGGAAAAGAAGAATAAGGGGAAGACGGAGGACGGAGGACGAAGGACGAAGGTCGTAGCCTGGCATACCTTTTCACCTTCTTTGCCAACTCTCGACTGTCAGCGCCTCTGTCTCTCCCTGGTCCTTGCCTTGGTCCTCCCCATCCTCCCCATCCTCCTCAAGTTTCCTGTTGCCGTTGCCCTGACTGCACTTGACTCAAGTGGCCTTCTGGTGCTGCTTCAAAGCGACAAAAGTGTCGCCGCAACTGTTGCGGTTGTATCTACAGCAAAACCACTCGCACACACACACACACACACACGGGACGGTTGGCACTGGCCTGCCGCCAGAAACAACAGAAACCTCGGACAGCACCGAAGCCTGGAACACACTCACAGACCGATCTTCCAGCTGATTGCTAAATGTTGCAGCTATTTTTCCAAATCAGTATTCCACCGCAGTACTTAAAGGCTCAAATCGTATGATATGATTATATTCTGCATGAACGAGTTTTTAATAAACTGAACTGCATGAGGGACATTTAATAAGAAATAAGAAGTAAGAATAATAATTGGATTTGAGTACCCTCTGCATAGGCGAACCAACACCTGCCTTGCAATACAGACCGTGCAGATGCATTGGGCATATTAAGACAAGCTCAGCCTTAGGTTACACTGAGAGAATTGTAATACTCAAGGGAATCATACTGCAGCCCATAGATTAGTTCAGAGAAAAATTCCCCATCCACCATACATGTAATTGGGTTTGAAGATATGGCAAACAGAAACTTGCCAAACAATTTCCGAGACCATGGAAGGAATTTCTTATCCTTTCAGGCAATTTCAAATGAAAATAACACGTAATTCGGGCAATGCAAAGCGAAGGCGAAACTTTTTCGGGCTCCCACACACAATTGTTTGTTGCGTCAGGCAGTCCAATTCATTTCTCAGTTTCTTGTCGTGCAATTTCCGTTTCCGCTTTGGTTGCTCCCAGCCAGCCCAGCCAGCCCAGGCAACCCAGGCAGCCCGTCCGTCCGCTCCTCCCCGCCAATTCATTCGCAAAACACTTGACATTGTTTTCCAAGTTATTTTCGCATTGTTTGATTTCACTTTTAAATTTTGTCTGCTTGCTCAGACACGGGGGTAAATAATGCTCCAGCGTCAGCATTACCTGGTCCTCGGATTACCGACTCCGAGTCCCGTCTCTTGCCTCCCATCTCCAGCCAGGCACAACGCCATCAACGGCATTTTTATTTGAATTTTGTTATAAACATTTTAGTGGAATTACTTTCAGTTTAAGTTGCCAGGCAAAGTGCCCCATTGTCTGGCCTGTTCTCCTTTGCTCTGGAAATCTCTGGCAATCCCTGGCAAGCCCTTGTAGTGATTTCACTCTACCCAACGTTAGTTAATGTAATGAAGGGCCCAGAAATGCGGGGACTGATTGATTGAGTGCGGGACTGATTCGACCAGGAGGATATGAAAGCTTGGAAGTGGCTAAAGTCATCAAATAAATACTACATATATATATGTACATATGTTTTTTTCGATTTTTTTAAACGATAAAAAAAGCGAATTCAGCCATCGAATTGATCTATGGAAAATTGTGTTTAAGTACAAACGACTATTTATGATAATTTTTTCGTGAGGTTACATATTTCCGAAGCGACTACAGATTAGTAATTCGAAAGCTTGCGAAGGTCTTTAATTTTTTGTTCAACTAAATACTGAGCCCAAAGCTGACAGCCATTGGGAATGGTTTTCCGAACAGGGCATCATTTCGAGGGTATCGAATTACCTGACCTGTGACCTGGTCACCAATCACCACCACCTGTTCCAATCAATCAATCAGAGATCCTCCGTCCTGTCTCCATTATATCTTTTAGCAGCCATAGAATCTACATATATCTGAAATATCGCTATAGTCTTATGATGATTTGCCGTACATTTTTCAACCAGATTTTTAGCCAATCGACAAGATTGAAATCTTTTGACTAATTTCCTTATCGAAATTTGCAGCAATCGAAAAAATGTTCCGAGAAGGCCGGGTACAGGCCTGGCCATCAGCCCATTGTCGAGCCATGTGCGTTGGTGCCGAGGCCAAAGGTTACATTATGCTTCATTTGTGTTTCATCCTTTCATCTCAATGCAACTCTTTTAATTTCACTTCATCTCGTTTCATTTCGGCTGTGGTTCTTCTCCGAGCTCTGGCCCTGCTCCAAGGCTTCGAATTTTTGGTTTTCATTCTTTTCTAGTCCTTTTCTTTCATTTACTTTCCGACGCTCGCCTTTTGCAAGCCGATGTGAGAAATGCGTGGAATGCAAAAAGGCAACAGACATGTTCTGTACCTGATCCGACTTCGACTCTGGCTCTCTGATAGCATCGGAAATACTTGAAATACTTGGAGCCTCCTGATAGAGTCTGGGGCTCTCTGGCCCGGAACAATGGAAATCGAATCGAGCTGGCTGAGTTTCCACCTCGACATCGGATCATCTGATGGCTGACTGGCTCCAGTAGCCTGGTGCCTGGTGCCTGGCGCCTGGTGCCTGGTGCCTAGTGTCTTGTCCCGTAATTTCCTTCACCTGCCACACTGCCTGTGGTCGCCTCTGGGCCACCGATGCGCCTCGTTGCTTCACGAACACTGTGTCTGCGGCAGTGGCAGCCCCAAACAAAAGGAGACCTTCCCGAAGCTCCCGTTGCCTTGGGTTTGTTTGAGTGGGTGGTTTTACGTTCTTTGCCGTTTCCTTTGCCAGAGCCGAACCGAAAACATGTCGGGGGCAGGACAACGAGCCAATTGGGCGACGCTGCCCAAGCAACAATGTTGCTAGCAACGCTGCAACACTCGAGTGCTGCTGGCACAGTGGGTGGCGACATCAGCCCCTGGCAACATGCCAATGATTGCCCATTACTAATTATTAACGCAATTATTGTTGCATGGATCAGGCAGAGCGAGCGAAAGTGAGGAGGCCTTGTCACGTCCCTCTATTAAAATATAACGATGCAAATTAGCTAAAGGAATTATGAGTGCAGCTTGAGCAAAGTTCGTCCTTATCCTGCACGTTTTGAATCTTTTCCTACACTTTCCATCATCATCATCACCAGCATCCCTTTCCCAATGAAGGGCGGTAGTGGGTAAAAAGAGCTCAAGACGGGATGAAACTATCGTCAGTCACTGTGTCTGCTTCCATGGTTCATTCTCGGGGTCGGGCTTCGGGTCGGGGTCGGGGTCGGGGTCGGACTAGGGTCGGGCTGGGTTCGGGGTTAATTTCAGTTTCTTATTGCAGTTAATTAAGTGAAACTTGAGTTGACTTCTTCCCACTTTCTCCCCATCTCGAAGGGAGGACGGCGACGACTGCACACAGTCTGGAAGGCAGTTTTAATTTATGCAGAGTCCCTCCATTCCAGTCGCTGTGCTGTCAAAGCGCTGACAATTGGGCGGCAATCCCAAGCCCAACAATGATAATCACGTTGATTGCCTCGCTGCTCAGCCCCGAGGGGCTGTCCCTGTCCCTACAACCTTTAAGGGTTCAACGATCCGAGGACATTGGGGAGAAGAGTATGTATTTTACAACTGATGATGGGCATGGGATGAGCAGCAATCAAAAGAAAATATATTGACACCAGTGCAATCGATCGAAGTATCGCAGTAGACAAAATATCGAAAGCTCCCGATTCTCTTACGAAAACTGTGCAATATGGATTCCGTGAATACATTGATATCGTTCAGTTTCGATTTGAGTATCGAAATGTGACAATTGCTGCATAATCAACGCCCCGTACTGAATTCTATGATAATTTTGAGAATAATTATATTATATTTTTCGAACTATACACTACAAAGGACTTGCAAGTTTTTTTTTACAAATCCTATTCTAAATTGCATTCCCTTAAAAAGAAGTGTAAAGAAAAGGGAAAAATCCAGTCCAGCCACGTGACCAGATTTTTCGACACCTTTATATATGCTTTTGGGCACTAGAATTGTCTGGCCACCAGCATCATCATCATCATCTGTCCAGCAATGTAGATTCAATTGGATTGTTACCCGTCTGGCCCTGTCCTGCCCTTCCATAGATCCCTAGGTCCCTAGGTGCATAGCTGTGATTGCGCCAAGGACATAAAGTATGCAACACTCGATGCGAGGACGAGGACAGAACAGCAATGCTCATTGAATCCGGAATGGTGGGTGGTGCGACGGCTTGGGTGTGCTCCCCACGTATAATCATCATAATGGCAAATTATATATAATAATAAAATATTTCGTGTTCAAACTAACAAACTTTTACCTCATTCAATGCGACTGTCCGCTGGTACCATTGCCCATTGGCCATTGGCCATTGGCCGTGCGTGTGTCCGTCCGTGTGTGTTTTTCAATACAGAATGCGTACGTGCTGGCCCGCGTAGCATTCTCCATCTCTTCATTGTGCCATCAGCTTCAGTCGGAGTCCGAGTCCGAGTCCGAGTCCCAGTCCCAGTCACATCTCCCAGTCAGACGTTGACTTTAAGCAAATCCTTTTTGCCATTTTTCGGGACAATCCCCAAACACTAATCCTCTTCCTCTTCCCATCCTGCCTCTCACGGTGCGATGCTTCGTCTGGCTATTTTATAGACGGCGTGACAATGGCCCGTTACCAAATCAATCGTCTGCGTGACCGTGCCACTCCTGCCCTCCTGCACTCCTCCACTCCCACTTGCACCCCCAGTCCCAGTCCCATCCCCATGCCTATGCCCATCCCCAGGCCCAGACCCACTCCCGACCCGCACTTGCTCGACTCTGTTGTGCGCTGCATTCAAAATTAGCCCGGTTTGAGGAGCGAAGGCTAGATGAAGAGGCGGGGCTTCTCCAAATCAAATGTTTGGAGACCTTGAGTCGATTGCTGGCTCTTCTCCGCCTTCACCTCCTTCTCTTTTCGCCCCCTGGCCATTATCCATATCCGTTTCCGGCACTCGCCGAGAATCGTTTTCGATTCAATGCGTGCTCTCCCCATATCGATAACCATGGGCGATACTCTACTTCGATTCCTCCACGCACTCAGAATTGACCCAAGTCATATAGTACATAGATAAAGACAGATAAAGTCAGAGAGAGGGAAAGTGAGAAAAGAAGAAAGAGATTGGGATTGGGATTGAGATTGAGATTGAGATTGAGAGAAGTGAAAAAAGTGAGTAAGACAAGTGGAAAGAAATAGATCTTGGACAGGATCTATCGCCTGATTTCCTCGGAAACTTAAAAGGTTTTCCACTTCCTCAAGACACACGCAGGAGGCAAGTCAATTTGCAACTTTTTCTACCACCCATCCTCCAGCACCCACCGCCACCCACAGACCAACCCTTCTCCCTCTACCCACTCCTTGACGCTGGTATTCCTCTTCTTTTTTGATAGGGCGACCACAGCCGCTTCCGCAGCTTCCTTAAACTTCTTCCCGGCAAAGTGTTCCATTTCCTTTGTGCTCCGGCTAAGAGATTCTACCACTCCCCTGCGCTTTTCCCCCTTTCCATTAGAAAAGGGTGGCGACGGGGTTGGGGAGCTCTTTAAGTGTGGCTGCCGCGGTTTCGACTACCACTTCCACTCTACGGGGGCGACGACTGCCACGACTGCGACGACGATGGCAAAGTTCAAAGCGAACATTTTCGATTTTGCTATTAATTAACGTTAGTAAATTAGCGGCTCACGACCAGCTGAATTGGTATCTGAAAGATAGACCAGAATTGGGAGGGGGGTCTCGATGTGGCAGTCAGGCCAGGAAGTGTCGAGTTCATTGATTCGCAATCAACAGCGGCCGCATTTTATTGATTCGACAGGTGGCTCGGCATTTGGTATGGTGAAGAGGTATAAGAGTGAGAAAAGGAAGAAGCGTCGCCTTTCTGCAAGCAACTTTCCAAAATATTCAATTTGAATTCAGAAAAAAACACGTATGCATCCTTTCCGTGTGTTAAGCGATGAGATTGTAATAATGTCTTGTTCCATGGTAAAAAGGCTTGGATTTAAGAAACTAACATCAGTATAAATTTGAAATCTATAGGTGTTAATAAATCTCTTTAAAATATGTTATAAAAGCAAGTTGATACCCTTGGCTGATAGAAGAACACAATTTACACTTAAGTCCTTTTATCAATTGTGTTTAGTGTACCTCTATTCTGTATACTTCAAAAGTATTGGTACTGAAATGATAGAAGGCGTGGTGTTCTGCGCCGAGTGCCGAGTGATTGAATGCGATTTATAATGTGTCAATGGATAGGATGCCAGTGGATAGAAAAAGGCTGACCTGACTAGGAAATCCATCCGAAAAATGTGTCCTTGCAACTTATAGGATACAAAACACAGCTGCTTTTCCCCTAAAACGAATGATAATCAGTGGGGAAGGGGGCTGAGGCAGCGTCAATGTGGCAGTGCCAGTGGCAATGGCAGTGGCGGCAATGTGGAGTACACAACAGAAGTGACATTAAAGATACATCAGAATTCATCAAACATCGAACTAATAGAAAAAGTTCTGACAGCAGCCGTTGCTAGTTTCCTGTTCCTTCCCCTGTACCCCTATTTTTGTTTTTTGTTGACTACAATCTGTGGGATGGCTGGCTGGCTGGACAAGTTAAAGTTAAATAGTGGCAACAGTTCAGTTTCAGTTTCGGTTTCCATTTCAGTTCCATGGCTGTTGGGCTGTTGGGCTGTTCGGCTGTTCGGCTGTTGGTCTGTGGCTGGGCCACATAAAAATGATTTAAATGCAGTCGGCGTGTTGCATTATGGGCTTACTGACTCGACTCTCTCGCTGAGTGACAAGCTCTTCGCTGGGGGCCATGTATCAAGTTGATGGCTTCGCTTCCCGGTGGCAGGAGCGGCAACTTCGTTATGACCGTTAGCAGCTCTATTTGCCAAACTCCGTACTCCGGGCTCTGGACTCCAGACTCCAGACTCTGGACTCTGGACTGTGGACTCCGACCAGAGGACTCTATTCGAACACGACAGCCAGCTAAAGTTCAGTGTACGTATGTATATAGCTCTGCGCACTCCATCTGCATACTTAATGCATTTTCATTTTATTTCATTGCTTTAGTTTTGACCAAAGCCAGAGCCAGACCCAGAGCCAGAGCCAGAGACAAGGAAGAGAGTCTGCCTTCGACTTGGACTTTTACTCCATCTCGATTTGCATCTGCATCTTCATCTGCGTCTGCGTCCGCGTCTCGCTTTAGCTATTTGCTCTATGGCTTGTCTTGTGTTTGCTTACTTTCATTTGTTTACTTGTATTTCATTCGGTTAAGTGCTTCCTTGATTGTTTTTCCCGCGCCTTCGCCTCCACTTTGGAGAACAATTTCGGAACTTCGTCCGGCGGGGGAAATGTCTGATTATTTCAGAGTTCTTATCCTATCTTTGCTCAGCTTGAATCCTCCTTTACAGTCACTTGTTATTGGCTAACCGGTGGGAGTTCCTCGCCAGCTTTCCGATCCACTTCCACTTGTTAACAACTTTTTCGGGGCTTACGTCAGGCTTTTGACACCAATTGGCCATCAATGAGTGAATAAATACTCGTATATGCCGACACAGTCAGCCTTCTTCTATACACACACGCACACATACTCGTACTATCTGTTTTATATGAGTATATAGTCACACGATTCGAACGGATTATCCTGTATCCTGTATGTGTGGGACTCAGAGCTCTCTCCTGCTCCGGCTCCTGGTCCTGCTCCTGGTCCTGCTCCTTCTCCTGCTGCTTTTCCCGGTGCTTCGGGTGTTGTTGTTATAGTCGAAGCTCCAGCGCCATTGACCATAAATATGCATCCTTTATGCATACATTATTTTAATGAATTATTGATTTCGTTCAATTGCATGGCTTGGCCGTGCCAGGCTCGGGCCATGGGCTCAACGAATGGCAAACACCCTTTTCGAGAGACTCGGAAACTACGGAAAGGCACGTGTTTATTAATATAATACTTATTGAACAGGCTTTCGGATTGCTGGTTGCTCTATCCATGCTCATGTCGGAAGCCCTCCCTGGTTGAGTCATTTGTAATATTTTTACACAGCCTTCTGCATCTGTTTAACCTAATGTCATTCTCTTAAATTTTAGTCAGCTTTCATATTTGGTTCTACATTCAATTTCCATCACTTTTCAGTAGCACTCCAGCCTTTTTTATAGCTCTCGTTAATGATTATTTGTTCGAATTCTATTTCATAATATCTCTTTTGGATGTCTTAATTATTATATTTAAAACATTTTAATTGAATCAAATTCTCATCTGCATTCTCATGTGTTGGTATTCTTAGCGTTCCTGTCTATGTTAGCGCATAGAAAGGTTCAAGCCAAACAGGTTTTCTTGTATCTTGTATCTGCCGGCTTCGTCTGCATCCACGTGTGCGTGTGTGTATTTCCATATAATTTATAATGCTTAATTCCCATTCAATCCATTTTGGCATTGTGCGAGTATCTTACGCATTGATAACTAACCGCTCTCCCCCTCTGCTGCCCCCGCTCCAGCTCCTGCTCCTCTTTGAAGTCTTTTACCACCCCTGGCTGCTCTCTTTTGTGTGTTGGGCCGATGGGGTGAGATGAGGTGGGGTGAGGTGAGGTGAGGTGAGGTGAGGTGAGGAGAACTTTTGTGTGGTTTTTGTGGCCTAAAATAGCACTTTGTTGGGACTCCTCTAGCTGTGGGGGAACCAAAGGGGGAGTCAAAGGTTACCGAAGAGAGGCCGCATTAATGGAAATAATGGTATATCTATTCAATTATATCGAGGCCGTTGCTGAAACTGCTCTCTCCTTTCAGGGGCAGGCACTGTCTGAGGTAATTGAGGATCCCAATCCCGTGCCGAGCTGGGTACGTGAGCATATCAGTGCCCTAATGGATGACACAGGCATTTCCATGGACATTTTATGTTAGTGCATGTTATTTATTATATTAAAAATCCATTAGTGATTTTTTGAAACTTGTGGTCGCCACACTGCTGCCACTACAGCCACCGCTGCCACATCTTTCATTTCCATTTTGGCATATTCCCGTGTTCTGTTTCGGTTTCAGTTTCATTTTCCATTTACATTCTGGCTAGCCGAGGGAGTCGAAAGCCAAAATGACGTCAATAAAATCTGTCAAGTCTGCCGCAATATTGTGGCCACTAATTGCATTTTGGTGAAGCCATCGATGTGCCAACGCCCTGGCATGGCTTGCCGAGGGACCAGGAACTGGAACTGGACCTGTACCTGGACCTGGACCTGGACCTGGTTGGGTACTCGAGTCAGATCTGATGAAGATCTGGCCAGCGTATGATATATGTAATGAAGGACATGATTTAGTTCAGCCGGTTCTCTGCACTTGATTTAAGCACTTCCGCTGGACACACCCATTCCCACAGATCTAAGGAGGCGGAGGTGACGTTGAGCGCCACGACAAAGTCGCGCCATTAATACATAAATTGGCAGATATGGGTGCGAAAGAGAGAGGATTTCCGCAGAATGTCGGGTAAAGCGAAGGCAAGCGCTAAGTTCCTATCCTAGTTTTCTTATTTGAATGTTTTATGAGACTTCCATCTCCATCCAACTGTCGTACAGTGGGCGCGTTGGTTCCGCTAGTGGTGGAAGTCCGAATAACAGATACATTGATTAGATTAAGAACAGCTGTGACCATGCCTTTTTGCTCCTTGATTTAATTTGTTTGCAAAAAATTCACGTTTTATACCCGACACTTAAAAGTTATAGAGGTACATATTAGAATTGTGGTGAAAGTGGAAGGAAGCGTTGTCGACCCCATAAAGTATATATATTCTTGATTAGCATCCATAGCTGATTCGATATAGCCATGTCTAGTTCTCAGAGACTATAAGAGCTAGAGCAACCTAATATTGTATCTACACTCGTGTGGTACCGCACTTAATCCAGTTTGTTTCCCTCTCTGGCGAGGGAGTGGCTGTAGTTGGTTTGATAGTAAAAAAAAACAAGAAACAGATGTACAAAAAATAATCAAAGACAAATGGATACCGATCAAATCTCCCAAACGTTTCGACCGAGTTTTATAAAATTTTTTTTTGTTAAAAAAATAAAACTTTTCCCTTTGCGAATACCAAACGACTAACAAAATATATTGTATAAATTACATAGCTAAATTCACTTATATTAAGACTGAGTACCGGGTATAAAAGTATATATGTACATATATGTATATGATATACATACATATGTTCCAACGTCCCTCCTCGTTTTTTTAATAAAAAATATAACCAAATCAAAAACAAATAATAATATACAAACAAAAAATTACTTCTTTTTATTCACTTGAGGCTCTTTATTTTTTCTAAATTTATTATTTATTTCTCTAAAGTTAAAAAAATACGATTTTAGATATCTAATTAATATCTAATTTATTAGTTTTGGTTAGTTAATTGCCGCTTGCGGAGCGATATCGACCACTGTGTGTTCCAAGGACTAAAGTTGCTTGCATAATTCCAAGCTAATAATGAAACAGGCGGCGAAAAGAAAGCTAGATAGAGGAAGATAGAGAAAGTAGGAAAATAAATAATGGCAGAAAGAGAGGAAAAAGAAGCAAGCCAAAGCAGTCGAAAATCATCTATTCCAGCCATGGGTGGATTCCAGCCTCTCACTATACGATACAAAATCGTATAACTACCAGAAAGTACATCGATAATACATACTAAGCACTTAAAACGAATACAAAGATCCATAATGAATGAATAGTATCCTCTGAAAGAAAAATAACAAATGTTGATCTTTTGGACTTTTCAAATACATTTAATCGTGTTAAATAGTTCTACATGTACTACCTCAGTACACACTTAAGGGTTAATACGCTGAGCTTAAAAATATTTTGAAAATCTATTGAACTGATTGAACTCATTGGGTGACGGAAAAAGCAGTGAGTAGGATTTCCGCTCGCATTTGTTGTTGACATGCCCAATGATGGAGCTACTGACCATCAACATTCCTTATCATCCCTATCAGAAGGACGAACAATACAAAGAGGGCGCTGAGAGGCGTGAGAGCTTGTCCTTTGTGCTTGAGCCGAGGAGCATCCATTCAATCTTTTTATCGTGATAAACTGCTTAATGCACTGAGGCCGATAGAGAGACACTGACCGAAATGCGAATACAAATGGCCATTGAACTGACCCATTCTCTAGTCCCTTCTCCCTGCTCCCTGCTCCCTGCTCCTCGCTGGTCGCCCTTTTATCTCGTTTGCGTGGGATGACTAAGTAAATTGGATTGGAATGGCAGGCGCTCGTTTTCATTGTGGCGGCACAAAAGAATTGGTCCCACTTCCTCGGTCGGAGGATTTGCATTAAAAAATTATCGAAATCTGAAAAACATTTTCGACATTCTGGATATTATGATACATCATCTCATCAATGATCAAAGCTCCCATGAATGGAAATTACAGATGAACTATCATTTTGCGCATTACCTGCACTAGATTGTTATGGTACGAGTATGTACATGTGATAGGCAAACGAGCTAGAGCAAAATCCTTAAGTGTACTTTTGGGATTCATTCGGTTTAAGTTTCTCGTGATATCGTAGGACGGGCAGAGCAGAGCGCGTAGTTCTCTCAATTTTTCTTGCATTTGTCACAGAGAGAAGAAGGGGCAGCGCCACCGCAAAATGTTCTTACCTAAATTATTGCACTTGGCATGTACTTTGTGCTTCCATACCGCACCATCTCTCTCTCTCTTTCCTTTTCTCTCGTAGGGACGCTTGAACTAAGTATCGCAATTGAGTTATTACTAACGACCAAATGTTCGTTGAATATCGTAACCGCTGTTAGGGCCCCGTTGCTCATGATCGGCGGGTATTTTTGGGTAACCAGTGGGACTCGTGAGAGAGTAAACACTATGTGTTGAGAAGTGGAGGAACCAGAGAAGAAGAGAGATCATCGCTCATATTTTTGGCACGAATTAGAGCATCAGCAGCATCTTCGGCGCCGGAAAGCTGCTGAAAAAAGATTGCAAGCCAATGAGTCGATAAGCCCGTCAAATTTGTTTGTGTGTTTGATTTTCTTTTATGTATATCCGTTGAGGCAAAACCAAGGTTTCGCTCTCTTTTCTGCAGTGCATTGGCAGTGCATGGCTCGTTGAACCGTAAATCGTAAAAAGGCATAAGGGAAAGAAAACGAAAGAAATAATGCGCGAGAACGAGAGAGGAAAAGGCACTCCGACGACAAATAGAAGCCGGAACCAGCGCGTGCTCCTCCGGTCGCTACACTCAGACACTAACCATACAGTATACTGTATACTGTATACAGTATACTCTATACGCGTCTCGATATACTGTATACTGTATACTGTATACGCGTCTCGATATACTGTATACTGTATACAGTATACTGTATACTGTATACTGTATGGTTAGTGACTCAGATCAGCGCGTTGTGGTAGCGTATCGCTATACGTTGTATGTTACCAAAGACTATACAATACAATATACAATACAATATTGTATAGTCTTTGATGTTACACACTTCTTCTCTATATCTCGCCCCTCTCTCTTTAGCCGCCGCACACTGAGGGCCTCCGGCCATTTCAACTTGATAAATTAATAGCTTCTGATCGAATTACGATATTTTTATGAAATACATTCAGGCAGGCTCCGTTTTTCATTTACTTTCGCGGACTACGTTTTCAGCTAAAACGTTTCGTTTTCTTTTTAAGGTTATCCAGTTTTCACATATTTTTGCTGTTTGCACCAAACCGAAAGTTTTTGTTGCCCTGGCCAATTTTTCCGAGCCAAATTTGAGGTTGGGTTAAAATAAAATTATTTATAAGGAAAGCAAAAGTTAAGTTACCCTGATATACAAGGTGTCAAGTTTTTCTAATGCAGCAATAAGTCATCTATTTTTTGCCTTTGCAATTAAGGTTTGTTTTGTTGTATAAAATGCCGCTTACTTTTCATTTCGTCAACGAAAATGTTTTCGTTTTGAAAACGAATAAATCTTGCGGAATGTGAAGACGGGAGCCCCAATTTATGTGTATTCAAAAGTAAATCGGAATAATTTGGTAATGTGAAAAAAACGGAGCCTGGCTGATTGACTCTAGAATCTAGAGTCTAAACTCCAGAGTCTAAACAGTTTTCTTGCGCAAAGCTCCGCAGATAAGGCGTCACATATTTAATATTTAAAATAAATACTCAAAAAACATTTTTAACAATCTCGCGAAGGGCTCAGGCGGGTTTTTTTAAGTCAAGTCAAGTTTTAATCGATACCCGACAAATAATTTGATAATTAGGCGTTCCAAGTAACCAATTTTGAACAATCCTAAACACATTCTGGATGACCTGCACTTGGTCAAATTTCACACCATGTAGATAACCCTTTTGCCCGTCATAAACTATCACAGACCTGATAGTGTTACTAAGTGTTAACTTTTAAGTAAATATACGTCTCGTATATTATTGATCTGGGTACAACCCTTAGATTCTAAGAAAACAATTGTGCACGACAGACTTCAGCTTTATCATCAGGTTTGGAATACGGTTCTCTTTATTCCACCTTAGAGATGCAATATGTACATAAAACTTGGTGCTTGAGTAACTTGGTGATCACCGAAATATGGTCAACATTGAATACTCATATCTGATAAGTTAAAAGTCTGATTTCTTAAAGTTTCCATTTCTGAAAGCCCTGAAATCTCTATCGGATTCTTATATTCAAATTATCCAAGTCACTCACTTGACTCTTGCCACCTATTTTCGGCTGAGGTTACACTATGCGACATAGCAGGACGCTATATCACGCTCACTCCGCCTGGGGGCGCACACTGGACGAGGATAGGGTCGGTAGGGCGCGGGAGATAGCATAAGGGTGATAGCTCTAGATCTTATGATCCCTAAGATCTAGGCGCTTATCTAGACGGACGGAGAATGCTGATTCGATTTGATTTCGTTTTGTGCACTTATTCACTTGAACTCGTATCACTGAATTTAAATAAACTCGTTTCATAATACTTTGCAGCGCTGAGAAGGGAACCAAGAGAAGAGGTTCTTGGGTAAAAATTAATTATATTTGTATACGAGTATGATGTACTTGCTCCAAACCTTAACAGATCTTTAATAAAGTAATCGAGGGCTCAAAATTTAAAAAAGGAGCGAAAGAATGTCCATAGATTGCAGCCACGAAAAGAAACATTTTGGGGACCAGAGAAACCTTTCGAAAAAAAGGGCATCTGGTTCTAAAACAAGTAACCGTATAGGAAGCGAGAATTTACATTTACACTACCGTTCTTTATTACAGACTACACCCATTATTAAACTCATAGATTGTAAGCTTTTTACGGTAACATTTATTGGTTAGAAAAGATTAAAAAATCTTTAAAAAATTTAGTAATTCTTTTGAATAATTTCAAGCTGCGGGTTGAGTCTGGTTCATAATTTCGTTTCCTTTAATGAAACAAGTGAGGCAATATGTGAATGGAAAGAACAAATTTATATTTAATGATAAACGAGTGAGACAATAAGTGAATGAAAAGCAATTTTCCAAAGTAATAACGAATACTCGGGTCTCGGGAGCCCTGTTCGAGCTCCCTGCCTTCTTCTCAGCCTACTCCCGAGCAGAGGCAGAAGAGATGTCTCTCCCACATGGGGCTCCCGGCTAATTGAGTCATATGTCAGGCCACGCAATGCGGCAGAAGCCGTAATGCAATTCGGATTGAGTACCGACCGGGGAGCAATCTTCTTCAGAGCTTGGAGCATTTGATTTTAAGTTGCCCATGTGCCATAAAAAATAAGACTTTCACTTCCCGTTCTCCTTGTTGGTGGGGCATGGTGAAAGGTCGCTTCGGATTTAGTTTACACGGTAACTTATGCCGAGGAACTGGGCCGAGAGGGCTGCGTGGGATGTTGTCGGGCCATCACGCTGCTTCGAAGGTTTTTAATTGAAAACAAACAAGGCTTAGGCCCACCTCGAACGTCGAACGTCGAACGTCGAACCTCCAACATTGTATCTCCCATCCTTTCCGACCCCAGCCGATCTGAGGTACCCTTCCCGCTCCGTACTCCGCCCAAAGTTTGTTTGCATGCGTGCCGCTGACGTTGACATTGAACGGGAGGGTTACACGAGTAGGAGGTAGGAGTGGCACCCCTACTCCCGTCTTGAGTGTTTGCGGGTAGCCCGAAGTGGCCATTGAAAGTGAAATGCGAACTGCGTACTCGTGCTCGTACTTCTCACCAAGTCCAAGGTGGTTCGCTGCTGGTGGTGCTAGTGGTGTGGGGAATCTGGAAAGTGGAGCGGGAAAGGGAGCATAAAAGTGAAAAACAATTGAACCCTTGGGCAAAATTGGTTTTGACAATGTAAATAAATAAAACACAAGCATAAATATTTACTGCTGACGGCAGTTTCGTTAAGGGCTTAGAGCGACCGAACGGGAGAAGGAGGTGGGGTTTTGAGTTCGGGCGGAAATGAAAGTGCCTGGCCCAGAGAGATGGAGGCCAGAGCGGGCGACTGAGCTGGAGCCCGAGGTGGAAGCAGAGCCAGAGTAAGCGCAGAGATTACAGGGCTCAACAGAGTAAATTTTCGAATGGTTTTTTGCCGACTCCAACCTGACCTTTGACGAAGTACGGGGGAGAAAGGGACATGTTGTCAAAAGGATTTGCAGCTCATTTCATGTCGAACCTTTCCTCTGTTCCCCAAACCCAAGCCGAAGCCCAGGAACAGAGCCAGCAACCCAACCCAAGCCAATCCCAGTCCTGCCCTAACACCCAGAGCTAATATTTGATTGTGTTGTCGGGTCAATGGGTAACACAAATTTCAAGCTCAAATAGGTGGATGAGAAAGAGTGATGTGGATGTGGATGTGGATGGGGATGGGGATGTGGCTTGCAGATGTAGATGAAGAATAGGGATGTGCGTGTGCGATGCCTCTGAAAATTCGGCCCCAGCTATTTTGGATCCTGCAGTTGTAGTCTCAACTTACCCACACTCAATCGCACAACATTGCAGGGGACCCCCTTGGAAGTACACGTTGAAGGATGCATCGGCTTGTCAGCATCTCCTACACAAGCGCTGCAGAGCTGCTTTGTTATGGTCCAGCGGGCGGTGGAGCAGACCGGCCTGCATTTAGCCAACATTTAGCAGCAATTTGTGTGCAATTAACGTTCTGAAGAACGGAGACAAGGGCGCCAGGACAGGAGCCTTGTGAATACTCTTAGAGCCGAAGGAGCCTTGCCCGACAATTGATATCAATGATTTACGCAGTGTTTGTCCATTTTCTCTTCGGCACGAGGGTTTGAACTCAATTGAACGGTATGGAGGGGTGTGAAAGTCTATTATCCTTGTGAGGTCTCCCGCAATGAGCCTGTGCCCTCTGTGAATCCGTCATTAGCCGTCTCCAATTTGAAACAGCGCCGGATCTTGTTCAGATTGATGATGTTTTGGTCGCTCCGACCAAAGTCCCCCGATTATCTATGTATAACTGGTATCCACCAGGACTACATATGTATGTACAGATTTGATTTGATTGCCTCGAGACTCTGCCTACTGAAGATCTTTAAATCCAGTGAGAAATACTTAAAAAAAGGAAAACAAAAACGAAATATTTAAAATTTTAAAAGATCCAGCCTTCGTTGAAGCCACCAATCACTGGGCTTCAACTTATGCGGGTCAAAATACTCGTGTTATTGCCAAAAGGTCTCCAGGCAGAGACCTGGTAAAGACTGTTGGAACGGCAGTATGGCAGTATGTGTACAGGCCGCCTGCAATGGCTGAAACCCAAGGAATGTGCATGAAAATGTGGCAGCTGTTGAAGGTCAAAAAAGTGGCAGTGAGAGAACAGCCAGAGGAGAGAACGAAAGCTGTTAAGATAAACCGACATCACCGCCATCATCGCAGCCATCGCCAGACATCACTGCGGGGCTTGCACTGTCCTCTTTAACTCTTCTCTCTCTCTCTCTCTCTCTCCGACTCTATTTATCTCTCTTTCTCACACTCTAGTGCTCTCTCTCTCTCTCTGTCTACTTCGCTCTGAGCGAAAGAGGAGGTCTCGTTCTCCTGTTCGCTCTGTCTGTGCATGATGAGCAAATGAATTTTTCATAAAAGCGCCACATGTTGCCAATAGAAGTGCAAATACAAATGGAATAGGGCGTGGTGTGTCCCACGTCTCCTGCTGCAGTGAGGAGCCATTAGGTGAATGAATTTTTATGCCTGCCATTCCCCCGGCCCCTCTGCGCCGTCAGGTGGCAGACAGTGGGGAAGGGGTGAGCGAGCAGTGGAAGCCAGGGATAGGGGCCACGTTGCCTTTTAATGTTCCCTCAAAGCGTTCTGTGCTCTATTTATCTTGGCCAGCGACATTTGAAGGCCCGACAGTGGGGCAAAGGCTGGGGGGCACGAGCAACGGGCTCTGATCCGTCGATTCTCCCGAACGAAAGTGACGTGAGAACGAGTGTCTTTTGGGGACCTTAAAGCAACTCTGCACCCTGCCCCGCTGCCAACTGTTTGACGGAGCCATTCACATCCAAATGATTGAATGGCTGAGTCCCCGTCCACATCCACGTCCCCATCCACAGCTTCAACATCAACTTTAACTTCAACTTAAGATCTAGAACTTCTGCTCGTCTATGTTTGCTCTATTGCCGCAAAGTGATTTTTCCGCGTGAGAAAGTTCCGTGTCTGTTGAATTTAGAATTTTCCAAAGCTTTGACCAATTGTCCATTGGACTAAGAAGCCGGGTCAGAGCTGGCCAGTGGCCAGGTTAGTGATTTTATAAGAAGGTAAATCCTCTTTAATTCTAAAGTGTGAGCAAACATCGTCAGGTTTTGGTAGGATTTCTTAATTGAGTCGAAATAATGTCGAAACATCGGTTGAGAATATTTATAGAAATGTCCAGAAGTTGTCCAATTGAATATCCCCGGTCTAAGTCGCTGTCCAATATATAACTTGGGAATGCAGAAGCCCCTCGAAACGGTTCACAGAGATATTTCGGGGTATAGTACTTCTTTACGGCTCTGCCGCCCAATTTGAAATTGCGTACTGACTCCCAGATTCCGCAGCTGTCAGCTTCGATTGTGTTTATTGTATTTAAATTAACTTATTTATGGTTATTGCAAGCGGTGGTCGCATCAAATGCCCAACGGCCCTGTAGCTGGACTCTGGCTGGTCCTGGTGGGAGGTCGACAGGAAGGTGCCCCAAAAGGTGACCTATAAAGCCCTGGCAAAGGAAAGAAAGTTGACAATGAAAGCCATAAAAGCAGAAATTTGTCGCCGCATGTAAATGGAATTGTTTAAAGGTGAAAGCGATAGCGGTGGGCGATGAAGGGGGAAGGCCAGGGAGCCGGAAACAACAGAACACACACAAACAAATTAAGAAGTTGCACAACAGCCAAAGGACAGAAGAAGCACGGGGCAGGAAGAGAGGGGCAATGGCTGACTGGCTGACTGGCTGCCTGGCTGCCTGGCTGGATCGTTGGGCAGCACAAAGACCGCAGCGGATACGTATTATTTTTGCCAGGCCAGAAAGCAGCGGCTAAAGGCAGGCCGAAAGCACCACTAAAGGGCGTGGGTGAGTGAGGAGACGGAGGATGCCAGCAATAAGCCAAACGAGCAGCTGCAGCCGAGACGAGGCCAGAGGAGAGTAAAGAAAGGAACCCTGGGGGAACCCTACAGCCAGCGATATGACTATAAAATACCCGGTTGCTGGAAAGAGATGGCATTATTGCAAACGACATACAAATCTATTCGATCAGAAGGATATTCCTTGTACCTACACAGACGATATTTACATGCCCTTCCAAGCTTACAGGAGTTTCACAATGGTATGAACAGAAAATTTGTTTCTTCTAGCACTAATGTGTATCTACAGTGTCCGAGTTACTGGGGACTGATCCTGATAGCGTTGATCATCCGCCCACTCTCTAGTGGGTCCGAAGCTGTGCAAGGAGATGCTTTCTTCTGCCTGTTACATAGGCTTTCACCAACACAATATGCCCTTCTGCTCAGCGACTACCGAGTAAAACGACAGAGGAAAGGAGGAGTTGGGGAAAACGTCTGGGAATTGCAGACGACGCGACGTCGGCTCATGGCAATGGCGATTTAATCTTTGCAGACATTTTTATTCAAATTTATTTTAATATTTTTCTTTCTTGCCCGAATCCGCGGTCGCCGCGGATGTGGATACGGACGCGTCGCGTACAATGCCCGCGAATTATGGCCCGGGTCCCGGGTCCCGGGTCCCGGCTCGGATTCTCCTTCCCGACACAATGTATGCGTCGACACTTTATCATATAAGCGCGCTCAGCCAATTCACCTTAAATACGAGTCTAGCCCCCTCTTGTGCCAGCCCAGGGAGGCGGTCACCATCGGTCTCATCGCCCCACCTGTGAATACATGCCTTATAATCACCTTATAATCCCCTTACCCCTATCTTTGCAAGCATTTTGATGCAGTGATCTATAGGGAAACTATAGGAATTCTCCTTGGTAGAGGGAATAACGGTGGCGGCTAACATTTCTTGTAACAGAAAAAAGATTATAAGCTGAGAAAAATTCCAGAAATGAACAAGAATCTTAAGCATTTAATGAATATCAAGAAAATAAATAAAAATAAATAACTATATAACATATTTATGTATGTAAGTACAAAACAAATTTTAAATTCTTCAAAATAAAAATGGAACCTTGCCCCATCCTGAAAAGGTTTCAGCCTTCTGCGTTCTTTCGACTTACGAACAGAATTTGGCCAATTACCGCGTGCTGCGTTCTCATTAAAGTTCCACCAAAAGTAGGAAAATTTCGCAATAAGTAGAAAATTATCCTGCAGTTCTGCCTGAGGCCCCCACACCCGTAAGGGGTGACATCCCGCAGAGAGCAGGCCAGGCGGGGCTAACTTTAAGGACACTAAGAGTACAGGGAACGACAATGACGACATGTTGGTAAGACGCATATGATGCTGTTCCGCCGGACAGCTGGACAACTGGACAGCCGGACAGCCGGACAGCCGGACAGACATGTTGTCAACTTTGCAAAAAGCGGAAGTTAGAAATTTCACAGTGTGCTGCTATCCCTTCGCCGAAGCCCCGTGCTGCTGCTGCTGCTGCTGCTGCTGCTGCTGTTACGTTGAATTCATTACGGCGGAAAATGTAAAAGGCATAAACAGCATCGCACAACATCCGCTTGTCCACTGGCCCCACACACACTCATATCCGGGAACAGACCCGAAGTGCACGACAGCGAAACGAGCCCCATCTCGAATCCGAGCCGGAGAGTCGGTGAGTCCGGGAGTAGGGGAGTCGGGGAGTTTGGTCCACTCAGCAACACAACTGGTTACGGTTGCTCTCCTCTCCCCATCTCCCCAGTCTCTGCAAGCCCGGACGGGGGCAGTGGCAGTGGCAGTTCGACTCCAGTGGCCGCTTAATATGCTAAATGCTGAAATTCGTACGAATTTAATGCGAGCTGGCCAAAGGTCTGCAGGCCAGACCTAGCCCCAGACACAGATGAGATTGTGGTGGAGACGCTCACGCTGAAGAGGGTCCTGCATTTGTGCGGCATATATGCATGCTTATATGTACATAAATACATGCACATACGTATATCTAGGTAGTCCTTGGATTGGATTGTGTGTCTGCCTGTCTGTCTGTCTGTCTGCCCATCCGACTGGCTTATTCGACTAACGACTAAACAGCAAAGGTCAATGGCTTGCAGGATAAGAGAATAAAACTACCTTCGTCACGCCAAAAGGCCTGTTCTGTGAGCCTGTTCTAGTTCTACTGGACAACCATTGGTAAATTAAACAAATTAAACTTTTGAATGTTCTTTTCATAGTTCAGGCCGAGTAGATTTTATGAGCATCTTAAAAATGTTCAAAAACTCTTTTTTTTTATTAATTAAAATTCAATTTTGGGAGAGTCAAAATGAGGGGAAATGACAGGAGATGGCCAAAAACTGAAAGTGCATTCGATTTCTGATTAAAACAACAAGTATGACCGCCTCCCTTGGTAATTACTTGAGTGAGATGACGAGTGGGGGATGCTCTCTGAACGGAGAACCCCACGAAATACATACATACATATATACTGGCAGCGGTGAAGCGACGAAGCGGAAATGCGGCGGAAATGCAAGAAAAGAAATCTGAATGGCTTGATGTTGATTTTATTAAATGCCAAACTGTTCATCGATTTCATTTGAGTGCATGTCGCGCACAGGCATTGGTATTCACATTCACATTCACATTCACATCCGCTTCAGCTTCAGCTCCTGCCCCGCCTTCATATGCAAATGCTACGGCAATTTGTGGCCTCGAGGAGCTGGATCTCAGGCTGGATCTGAGGATGAAGCTGTAGCTGTAGCTGTAGCTGGTGCTGGTGCTCGACGAGAACTGAAAGGGGGAGCACGCAAATCGAAATCGAAATGAAAATCTACAACTTGTTTTGGAGAAGGAGGGAGGAAAAAAATTCCAAAAAGAAATGAAGAAGAAAAGTCCTGCGACAATCCCGCTTGACTGTGGGTAGAGCTCCTCCTGCTCCTGCTCTTGCTCCGGCTCCGGCTCCTGCTCCGGCTCCGGCTTCTGCCCCGCTGCTGGCTGTTATCGCCATCGCCCATTGTCAGGCTAATTCATGTGTCGACTGCAGGAGCCGCTGACTTCCTGCGGCTGCTCCTAAATCGATTAAAGAGTGCACGGATTCCGGATTGTAAGCGAGCATTGGATCAGGAGTCGCAGTCACCCCAATCATGAAGAGATGTCAATCCCATCGTCTCCTAATTGGCCTGAAATACAAGCTTCGAATTGTCCTTACCCTTATATCGCTCCGGAGTTAATAAACGCAAAGTGCAATAAGCGGCAATGCATTTTCAATTGTTTAAAATTAATTTCAATTACCGTAAACAAACCGCTACAATTGGATGGAAATATGAAACGCGCAGTCTGAATACTGGTACATATGTACATATTTATGTACATATATACATATGTATATGTAGCTGGCTGACTGACTGACTGACTGTCTGTTCGCGTGACATCTGTAAATTTTCGTAATTAAATTAATAGCCCATTCTCCTTATTTCGCCACTCGTTATTCGTTATTTTGCATTGATGAGACTGTGGAGAGTGGAGCGCGGCATAACCGAAATGTCAACACAATCGTGGTTTCGATTTTGATTTAAATAAAGGTTCATTAGCGCAACACTTTAATGATCCAGCCCGACAATTAGCTTGGTGTTCGGAGCTACACCCAAGTGATTAATGAGACCACAGGGTTGCCGGACTACTACGAGTGTCGCTGAGAAAATAGAGTTTACTACAAATATTCGAAGGAATGTGAGATTATAAAACGGAATAATCTTCCGGAACGTGTCCACAGCTGAGAATGCCAATGAAATCATTCAACGGAATATATTAGCGAAGGCGAGTCACATATAAAAAAGAGATGAAAACCCGAGAATATTAAAATACTAAAATATTAATCATAAAAATATGCCCAAGTGAAATACATATCTATATAAATATGAGGGCTCTGTTACGTCGACTAGTGCCAATACTATTAAAGGAACTTTTCCCGCAAATTTAGTAGCTCAGAAATCAAATCTCCCCAATTTAAAATTCGCAAAGCTGACTTTTTCGGCTACTCCTGCCCCCACTGCCCCTACTGCCCCTACAGCCGCGGAAGCTGCAGTCACCACTGCTCTCCTGCTTTATTCAGAGCTTCCATTCAAAACAAGGACACCACCAGAGTGCAGCACTTGAAAGCAGCCAAACCCACACTCGACAACGCGGTGGCGGGACGGGCTTACATACATTTAAATTTACCAGCTCTTGTGGTGGGCAACATTTTTAACATACTAATTAGTCTTTTGTAAGATTCATTATCATAATTGTAATTAACAAAATGCGAACAAACGCGGCTGGGGAGAGTATGGACAGTCCCAACGAGGGGTTACATCGGGTTGGACTCGGAAAGGCTAGAGGCAGAGCTAAAGGTAAAACATGGTGGGAAAAAACCAGGAGGGAAAATTAAAGGGAAAACGAGGGAACGGCATTGACTGCATCCTGTTGCTGCCTGTTGCTGTGGCTGCCTAAACCTGGCAGCTTTTACTTTTTGTCAGTCCTCCGCCCTCCGCCCTAAGGATGGGACAGGGGAAGAGATTGTCCCAAAAGGAGGGCTGAGAAAATGTTCCTTTGGTAAACAAAATTGTCGGCCTTGGGTATTCATATTTTGATGGAGGATATTATTTTGCCAGGCTTGGATCGACTGACGAAATGAGAGAAGTTTCTTTCCCCCAATTACTCTGTCATAAGGATCAAGGAGTATTATCTAATTTGTTATAGATTTTCCTGAAATATTATCTTGCATTTTAAAATATTCCACAATGCCTCTCGGTCGTTCCATCATGTCTGTCGGCTGTCATGGCCTTCATGGTATTGGTATCTGTATGTTTTATCCCAAACAGGAACACATCTACTCTCATCGCAGGGGGGGCGATGGCGACGTCAGTGAAGGATTTACTTCATGGATTACATGGAGGATGTCTAGCCAAGCCTACCAGTGTATCCAGCTGGTCCCTTGCCCTTTGTGTGGGGCCCTCCCCAACTCCTCTGAGTGTGTGGGCTTAGATTTGCATAAGCACTGAGCTGTTTTAATTTTTGCTGCGGTTATAGGAGCCATGCCTCTCACCCCCATAGTTCGACAGCTTATAAGCTGTCGACAGCCAATTGGCTCGTGCCGCCATCTCGGCCCACACCGTCCCCAGTTGGCTCTCCACCGTAGCGGGATTACTCGGCTAACGGAACCAGAAAAATATGAATGTTATTAGTGGCCTTTCAGGGAGAGGGCTGAGTCGGTGGGTCCTATCCTGATCTAAAACATCTGTGATCGCTCTCGAGTTACTGATGCTTCAACAGCATTTGACAATTTATAAAGCAAACGAATTAGTATTACAGAGATTACATATGACTCTGATTCCATCGACATGAACATAAATTTGAATTAACATTTGTTCAATGCCCTGAATCCTCTCGATAATATAATATAGAATTTCTTTCGAACGCACAACATTCAGCAGTAATCGATATTCAATACATTAATGCACCTACCATTTGCATTACAAAATTGTATTCTTTATAATTTCGATGCATTTGCATCGAATGGGGCAAGGAAACCATTTATCGAACTGTCAGATGTCAATCCCTCTCCCATGGTCAATGGTCAGAGGTCAGAGGTCTGAGGTCTGAGGTCTGACGCCTGAGTCGAGTGTCACGATAATGCATGTACATATCCAACGCCATCTCCATCAATAAGGAATGCATTTTATTCATATGTTACATAATTCGCTGGATCTCCATAATCGAGTTCCCTGTCATCTAGCACATGAATATTTAGCAGATGTTTCTGCTGCCGACCGTTGGCTGTTGGCTGGCTTTTTCTGTGGGTTGCATTATTGGCTGGTTGACTGGTCTGCTGGCCTAAATCATGTGGAAAAACAATCAGACTCCAGTTAATCCCGCCTCATGGGTCAGAGGGCGTGCGAGCGAGGATCCAGTCATGGTCAATAATTTATTATGTAATAATTTTAATGAACTGTAATTGAATTACAGTTCACTGGAAGCTGGCATCTCCGATGTGATTATTGGAGACTGCACACAATATTTGATTTGTGCAGAGCCCGTTTGTGTCTGTTTGCTTTCCCTGCAACATGTGGCAACTGTGTTTGCGTAATTAGAGCACTTGCCTGCAACAGATGCAGCAGCGAAGCAACAGTTAACCGGATATTCAAATTATGCGTTTCCAATGATAAGCTCTCATCCCAAATGGCAGTCACCGGAGGAGTGCTTGCTGCTCTTTGTCAGGTTTTGTGCCTCTTATTTTAAAACGTGTCACCCGCTTCCCGTCCTCTTTGGGCTCGAATTGGGCCCATATGACTTTCTCATACGAGGCATGAGATGTGTCAGTCAGATGGAAAGGAAAGGGACGGAGCTACACACCTAGATCTCGTCAAGTTTCCGACTCATTTACTGCGTGCAGGGAAAAGAAACGAGTCGGTACGTGAGTCGGGGTCGTGCGGTAGGACATGGACTAAGCAGCGTATCTATAGATATATGGGCAACGACATAGCTTTAAGCCTGTAAGCTTTAAGAAGAAACACTGATTGGCACTGCACAAAACGTCCCCAGATTCCGTGGTTCAGTCAAGGAACCAAAGGCTGACTACCCGTTTCCCCGTTTTGCAGGGCTCTTTTCGGATTGGAAATGCGAAAATTTGGGCGGCACTTGCAACTTTCGGGGCTCTTGGAACGAGCATGCACACTGACACAGAGCTTAATGAAATGTTGTCTAAGGAATGCCACACCCACACACACACCCACACATATCACCGCCCACCACTGAAGCGCCCTCGGGCGCCCTCTGCTTACTGAAAGCAGACAGGGAAACATAAAAGCCATAAAATTTCAATTAGGCAAACCATTCTAGAAATTAATTGACAAACCTTCTCCTTGAGTTTGCAGCACCACGCCCCCCACCCGCTCACCAGCACACACACACACACACACGCACCCTCTGCCACTATATCTACGTATCTTTTTCTCTCTTGCTTTCTCGCAATTTGCAGCTTTTCAACATGAAAATTAATTTTCGACAATTTACTGCGCAATCTTAAGCAAAAGTTCAACAAAAGCGGCGGCGCACTTTTACTCCACCACATGACCAACGCCTGCCACCTGCCACCTGCCACCTAGCTGTAAGGGGGGGAGGAACATGCCTTCGCCGCTCTCAGCCCCACACTACAGTTAAGCCAAACAATATGCCAGAGCCGCTAAAAGTCTCTTACACTTGTACTGAGGCCTTCCCGCCTAAACTTGATGAGTGTTTCAGGGACACGGGCAGGGTAGCTTGCCTCTGCACCCCGTAGAGAAATCGTATGAAACTTGAAAAATGACTTGCCTCTCATGCACCGCCAGCCCAGCGAACTCCCAAGTATCAATTCTCTTTCCACTCCAGCTGTAGTCCTGGGCCCCTCCTCTCCTCTGGGTAGCATGTGAGTGGGGCGACAAGAAGTTATCGCTGCCGTGACTTTGAACCCTCCCGCTCTCCCGGCCCCTCTCACTCCATATCCGTTTCCGGTGCCAAAATCATCCGCATCTATCTCCGGTTACAACAAACTTGACTCGCTCTAGCTACCTCCTGGTCCTGCCCACTCTCTTCCTCCGGATCCGCCCCCCTCTATCGCCTTTACCGCTTGCCTTTTTCAACTACATTGTCATTTAATTTTGGCAATAAATGTGAACCATTGCCGCCTCCTGGGCTCTGTCCCAGTCGCAGTCGCAGTCCCAGTCCCAGCCCTAGTCCTGCATCCAGTCCCCTCATCCCTCCCATATCCGCATGCGACGACATTGTGTGCAAACTGTCTGATAATCGTCTTCCGCCTATTTTAACGTGCTCCATTCAGGCGGCTTCCATCCCCTCCCAGATTTAGTGCACATGTGTGCGCTAAATTATGCAACGGAAGTTTCTCCAAAAAACTCCTGCTTCCACCACCATCACCACTTCTACCTCCACCTCCACCTCCACTTCCACTCCTACTCCCACGCCAAACTCCCTTCCATCGCTCTCGTCCACGGGTGAAATATGATATTACAGCGCTCAAATAAATTACGCGGAAAATTATTATGGCCGAGTCTTAAATGGGGCGAAGGCGGCCCCCTCAGCTCTCTCTCCCTCTCTCTGGTTCATGCGATAATAGTAATGTAAAATTAATGCAGCTCCTGGCTGCTCCTATCCAATTTATACACCGTGTTAAAGAGTCAGATATTTTATTTGATTATCCAAATATTGACTGGCTCAAGACTTCATATGAGTATGTACATTTATGATGTGCAGGCAAAATGTGAAGAATAATGTTTGTATCTTCCACTGGCCAAATAATTATTTCGACTCCATATAAACACGGCGCACAAATAAGATTACGGAGTGATTACGGATCGCCAATCGGCGCTGCTTCAGTCGGCATAGATAAGCAACCAATCGATAAGATAGATAACGAGGAGCGAGCAGTGAGGAGCGAGCAGCGAGCGGCGAGCGGCGAGCAGCGAGAGATATGGTCATTCTCTATAGCTTTGCGTTTTTGGCTTTCTCGTATCTTCTCGTATCTGTGGATGCCACAGATATTTGTCCTTTGTGGGGACAAAAGAGGCGAGTTGATGATGTACACTTGCAACAGAGTAGTGTATCACAGTAGTCTGGATACAAAATTTGGTTGCTCGTGTTCTTATAGCCTCTGAAATATAGAAGCTCGTTGGTACGAACAGAGTGACATGCGTATATCGACTTGGCTTTTGATGCTGATCAAGAACTGACCTCCGAGCTCTAGGGGGTTGGAGTCGCATCCTTCTGGGTGTCACGTCCACTTTCACCGCAAATCTAATACACCATTATCCTGCTTGAGTATCGAATCAGTGAATCAGCAAATAAACAACATTTCGAGGAAGTGTACTTACATAAGAGAAGCCCATAATCTCTATTTGTTCAGTTTGAGATTGCAAATATCCTTTTCTATGATGGTTAAAACCAAATGAATTTTCGAATAAACCAAATTTTCTACATTGCTATTGGGTATTATACCATTAGCTAGATGTTGGTAGCCCAGAAATAACTTGCAGCCGCGTAGAACACCTCATCAGAGAAACAGGTTATTCGATTTTCGCAATTCTCTGTCTTTTTCTAAATCAAATAAAATAATAATTTTTTCAGGTACTTGTTTTCTGTCCAGACGAGTACGTTTAAAGGGTATTCGTATCTAGCCTACTCTGCCGTTGTCCTTGTTTACCACGAATAAAAGGCTAAATGAAGTGGAAGCAAGGAATTTCACACAGTTCGCACCATTTCCAGTCCCTCTGATGCCTCCGTTCCCACGCACATGTGAACTGACTGACTAACTTACTGCGTGGTGGGTTGGGGGTTGGGGGTTGGTGGTCAGATGAGTGGCCAAGGGGGATTAGGTAGACAACTGTTTACGGGGTGGAAGAGGACACACAACAAATAAACGAGCAAAACAAAACGGTGCTGAAACCAGAAAACGTAACGAAAATAAACCAAATATCCCGGCATCCCATGAAGGAGCGTTTGCTCGAAGAGCAGGACAGCCCGCTCGAATGGAGTCCAAGTTACGAGTGGGAGCCCTTGGATCCTTGGCTTGGATTGGATTGGATTGGTTGTGGTTTGATACTCGTATGATGTGGGGAGATGGATGGGAAAATTCCTGTAAGAATGCTCAGTTTTAACTCGAAAATCAGAAGAGCATAGAACGGAAAGCCCTATCTTCTCCACCTTTCTCCTTAGTCCATTGTCACAGGCCCCTCCTGTTGCTTGCCCACCATTCCGCTATTGGCGGGGCATCACAAGTACTTCATTATTGCGCTCGATTGTGCACGTGTAGTCCTTGGACCCCCAGTTGCGGGACTCTCCGCTGGCCACACGTAGTCGAAGAGTGCGGTCCGAAGAGGTGAGACGAGCCTTGGCCCAGGCCTGATCTGGGGAGCAACTGGCGACTGGGCTGCAGGGAGCCATCCCACAGGACACATTACAGCATTTCATTTGTTGTCCTTCACATTCTCTTTTCACACTTCCACACACGGACACGGACACGGACACAAACAAAGGGAATCCTAGGGCCCACAGGAACCCACTGGGAAACAGTGGTGGCTGCGCTACCTTCTCCATTGCAGTGTGGCAGCCCCACACCCTCATCCAGAGAGTCACACTGCCAGGCCGCATTCCCCCTCTCTGCTGCAGACCGCAACTCTGGCCGTCTGTCAAATATGCTAGAGAAATATTTCAAATTGTGCTGCTAAAAATTGAACAACCTCCAGCCACGTGACCCCGCCAAAGCTCCTGCTTCTGCTGCTGCTGCTGCTGGCGCTGCTCCTCCTCTTGCTACTCCTTTGTCCACTGGGACTCCTACGCTACGCCAGCCCCAGATCCACTCTGAAATTGGCAAGCCCCCAGGTTTCTTCCACTTTTTTTTGTCGAGTGTATTCATTTCATTTATTTATTTGGTATTCAAAGCGCGGGTCGCTCTACCTGCCCCACTCAGCCGTCCTGCTGAAGCTGCTTGAGAGTATAGAATTTCATTATGTGTACCTCCACTTTCTCTCGGTGTGTGTCATTTTAAAGCAGAACATGAAACACTCCTAAATTATTCATCCTGCTATGGACAAAAAAAAACAAGAAAGAATATCATTTCATTTTTTATTTTTTATTTTTAGTCGTGTCTAATTTTGAGCCACGCAGAGAAGATTGCCAACCTGGAAATGACAGCCATAAATGGGGAAAATCTTGAACATAAAGCTGGGGCACTCACTGGCTCCCTGCAACGGAGTTGCGTGAATATCTGTTGCTGAAATAATCAAATGCAGATGAAAGGGATAGACTTCACGATTGAGACCTGTATAGTTATATAGATAAAGGCAAAGCCTACTCATCGAATGCTTCAAATGTCTTTTAGCGATATTGAAAATATCTGATAGCAAAATTCGGAGTGCATTTAAACCCTATCAAAGGCTCGATAACCGTCCTTAAGCTTTACATATCAGTGTAAAGTACCTAGAAAATTGTCAGTATGGTTTAGATTCATGTTTGAGGACCAGATAAATATAGAAAAAATGACGGGAAACGCATTTATAGATATGTGAAATTTGTATGTGATTTTTGATATATACATCTATACAATTAATTATCCTTATCCTTATCCTTATCCATATCGAATAAAAGCGAATTTAGAAATACATCACTTTTGCATCATCATTATGAACTTTTCATGAATATCAACTTGTGAAATCAGTATACATATTATTTATTCATTTATTTACAGCGAGGTTAGAGTTGAAACTTTTAGCCTAGCTTATTTACAAATAGCTCTGATTACTGGGTCCTTCGGCTATGCTTTTATTATATTATATTATTATTATACTTATTATTAGATGGGTTTTAGATTCGATTAATTGGTATACATTTGTTTCTATTAAATAGCTTATGATTTGGTCAATTTCAGTTTTTGAATGTTAGAGAAGATTTTGAAACGTATGTCTGTGAGTTGTGAGGATGATCAGTCTTTAAGTTAATGTTCTATAATTATTGGGACGTTGTTCTGGCAATTCGTACAAGTATTTGTTTAAGTAGGATCTAGATAATGTTTGTGAGTTATTCTTGTTCATATGTATGTATGTCCTAGTCTTAGTCTCAATATTTTTGTCCTTGATGTGGTGTTTTGGTCTAGTCTTTTGGAGAATTGGTCAGCTGGTTGGTAAGCATGTTACTCTTGAGATGTATATTAATGTCTGATATATTGTTATTGTGTGTATATTTAAGGAGCATTATTGAGGCTGGTTTCGCTTTTTGGTCGGCTAATTCGTTTCCTTTTATATTTTTATGGCCTGGGATCCAGAGAAGTATTATTTTTCGATATAATTGTATTAAAAGAGATCTAATTCGAGATGCATAGTAGTTAAAGTTACCGGGGTTACTACGAGAATGTCTTGAACAGAGGATAAGGAGTCTGGACATATAATATATTTACCGCACATAGACTTAACAATTTGTATTGCCTCGTATATTGCTATGATTTCGGGCGAAAAGATTGAGGAAAAGTTTTGTAATAAGCCCACTTTTAAAGTATTTGTTTCCGTTGTGAAGGCGAATGATGTGGTATTTGCAGTTTTCGATCCATCCGTAATTAGAAAGGTTAAAACCATTTAATTGGTTTTTATACCCGATACTCGAAATGAGTATTAGATTTGTGGTAAAAGTGGATGTGTGTAACGTCCAGAAGGAATCGTTTCCGACCCCATAAGGTGTATATATTCTTGATCAGCATCAATAGCCGAGTCGATTGAGCCCTGTCTGTCTGTCCGTCTGTTCGTCCGTCCGTCCGGCCGTCCGTCCGTCCGTCTGTCCGTCCCTATTAGCGCTTAGTGATCAAAGACTATAAGAGCTAGAGCAACGACATTTCAAATCCGGACGTCTGTGATATGTCACTGCTACAAAAATATTTCAAAACTTCGCCCCGCCCACTTCCGCCCCCACAAAAAACGAAAATCTGTGACATGCACAATTTTAAAGATACGAAAAAACCAACCAACCAACGCAGAATCGTAGAGGATGACAATATGTTCTAGAGCGTAAAATCTAAACCAGATCGTATAATTATTATAGCCAGAATCAAGAAAACAATTTCATTCTTTCTCGCTCTGTCTCTCTCTAACACACAGGTTTCATGGTCGGTTTTGCCAATTGCAAAATATGAGTTCAAGGATCTCAGAACCCATAAAAGCTAGAGCAACCAAATTTGGTATCCACACTCCTGTGATACCGGACCTTGACCGTTTCGTGTCAAAATTTCGCCGCACCCCCTTCCGCCCCCGCAAAGGACGAAAATCTGGGGCAACCACAAATCTCAGAGACTATTAAGGCTAGAGTAACCAAATTTGGTATCCGCACTACTGTTAGATCCCACTATAAAACGTATATCTCACAATTTCACCGCACCCCCTTTCGCCACCACAAAGAGGGAAAATCTGTTCCATCCACAATATTGCAGATTCGAGAAAACTAAAAGTGCACAATCATATAGAATGACCACATCTATCCGGTTGCTGAATCTGGTTCAGATCGGATTATTTTTATAGCCAAAAGGAACAAATCTATTTGCAGTGGCTACGCAGCGCCTGACGTCACGCTCAGACTGATTTTCTGTCTCTCTCGCACGCACTCTTTGTCGTGTCGTCTAATATTAGCGGCGTCTGCCGGAGGAGAGCCATACTGACTTAGTATCGGGTATAAATGTAGAGTTGCGGTGTCCGCAGCAACTCACAACGTTCCCTCTCGTTTTAAATCTGATAATAATATGAAAATCATCTGCAAAGGCTGTGAATCAGAGATTTCGATGGAGTATACATATTAATCGATTGCCAATCGATGCCTGCTCGATCCAGATCTCTGAAATCATGTTGGGTCTTTCAGTTAGGGCAGGTTTCTTGAATTAAATGAATTCTACGACTTCCGTGGCTGTCTTATCCTATTTTCCACACATTTATTGGCGGATCTTGGATCAAATCCATTTTTAAATCTTTAACAAAAGCTCTATTCCCTTAAAAACTTCAGCCCTTCGAGGTGTGCCTGGTCGGGGTCACTAGCTCATTTTTGTCCTGGTGATTGAGTTTTCGGATGATTTTTTAATTAGCAAATTATAGCTGTGCAGGTCACATGACTTACGGATACAGAAAACGGGAGAATGAACAATCGTTCGGTCCGAGCCCTTTCCACACATGACCCGTTCGGACCGCAAAGGCCTTTCATTTGCCTAAGTAACCGCAATGACGATGATGGGGTCGATGTTGATACTCTATATACGCCGCAGAAAATCAAAGCGGAAGATGGAAACCCATTGGAGCGCAGATAAAGGCGATACAAGGGATTGAATTTAATAAATAAAAAGAAAACTGTTTGGTATCTTGTATCTGTATCTGGGCTCACATTTGATGAAATATCTCGTATGTTTCGCAGAAGATTCAATGAAATTTGAATTTACTTTGGAAAAGAAGGGCGGTGGGAAGAAAAATGCTCCAGTGAAAAATCAATTTAACTCAAAATTAGATTTTCAAAATCAACAACAAACACACACTGTGAAGGAGGACATTAGCGGACCCCCTTCCACACACACACACACACACACACGCACACACATATGTACACCCAAAGTTTAAATATGAGTTTGGAAAAAAGTTTCGTTAGGCGTAAATATTTTTTGTGTGGCAGCCGGCTTCGACTTCGACTTCGGCTCCGGCTCCGGCTCCTGCTCTGTGCTCCCATTCGACGGACAGGACCCGGCAGGACTCCGCCAACGCCAACATACGTATAACCCTAAGGTTCCTGTTTATCCTTTTCTCCCAGGCAGAGCACGAAAACTGCCGTCCCAGTGTTTGATTTATGCCGGTTGAATTTTAAAATTTCCCTTTCTTTGCCAGCCCGAGAAGAAGGCACACGCCAAATCCGATTAAGTTTTCACAGAGGAACCCTCCCAGCACTCACACAACATGTGTGCAAAGAGTTTTAAAAAGATCAAAAAAGGAGGCAAAGTGATGTGGGAGTTCGAAAAACTTGCTCAGTTTTCAATCTCGAGGCAGAGTTGCGGGCTTTGTTTCCCCCGACCTCCTTTTCGTGGCACAAAGAAAAGCGAAAGGATTCAATATTCCAAGAAAAAAGCACGCGACCAGCAACATCAACTGCAAAAACGTTAGAAACCGAAACAAATCAAAGTCTTTGAAGTGCCAAGGGCGTGTCGAATCTCTCCCAGGCGTCAGCGCCGCTAGGGGCACGACCTTGCTAAATAGTTGACATGTCGCACACCTCACAAACCCTCAATGACAGACAGTTTGAAGTTTGTCAACTTGCTTGGGCTGCTCTATGTGAAGTGGCCTAAATGGATTTCGTCAAACCTTAGGCAGCTTTAAGGCTATACTGCTATAAAGTCGCTGTATCAGAGCCACAATCCCAGCAATCGAACCTGAACATTTTTCATTGAAGTATTCTTCATGGAAATGTACGAAATTTTTGCAAGGGGAAATTGATTTAAACTTTTAACAGCTATAGTAAGTTTCTCAGGCGCTGAATTGGAAGCCATGAGCCGGATATACCAGTATCAGTAACCGATTTTGAATGGGCTGTGCAATATATAATTCAATTTTGACTTGAACTTGAACAAGTACTCATAGCTAGACAGCTCAAGGCGCAGAAAGAGTATTCCCGCGAAAGCAAAGTTTTACAGTATTTCACGTTTCGGGGCTTGCCGAAACCATTCCATTTTCATTTCGCGCTCTGGTTTCGGCGTTTCGGTTCGTGTTGGCATTTTTATGACTCTGTCACCTTGTTGACGACGCTGTCGCCAGCGAATGACTGGCATGGGGGAAGTACATAATTTGGTAATACAATAATTATTGAGACTGTCGGAAACAGGGGACCCGGGCGGCCCGGGTGGCGGAGGCGCAGGCGTATCCTGGCCTAATCATTAATGACTTTCCGTCAACTTGTCAGCGTACAAATGTCATAATAGATTTCTTCACGTTTTTGTTTTTGTTTATTCGAAATTGATGTGGCACCCTAGCTCCGGGGCGGCAAATACCCCCCACCCACGCCCCCTCTACATAATCTGTCCATTCTCTACCGCAACCCCCTCTAACCGAAATACCAAGTTTAATGATTTTTTTTTTTTTTGTGTTTCCAAAGAAAATGTTCCGTTGATTTGTTGATGTTGTTTGCTGATAGGCCAACGCTTCCACAGAAATTTTACCAACGCTGCAGCATAAGCAGTGGGGGGTCGATTCATGGACAGGGGAAGCAAGGGGAATCACTTTTTAACGCCTAATTACCGCAGGAATTTGTTGAATTCTAGACCCAGGTAAACTTGGAACTTTAACTGGAAATTCTTTCGGTTTTCTCATTAAATCGTAGAATATAACCAATCGAAACGCATTTAAAAGCATGCCGAAAGCCCGTTACCACATAATAAGCCCCATAATTAATAGCCACACAGCCTTACGACTTCCAAGCATAACTATAACCATTTCAGATATGAATACACTTCTTTGAATGATGCATTTTTATTAATAGTATAATTTTATGAGATTTTCCTTTGATATCAATAAAATTCTTTCCACCTTTTTTATGAGATCTGAATAAGAGTCCTTTAATCTCTTTATATAATCTGAAAAACAATTATCTTTTGCACTTCATCAAATTATTATGTCGTATTTTCCATACCTCTTCAAGATTTTCATTGTCATAACCTTCTTTAAGAGTTTCTGTTTAATAAAGTTAATTCAACTTTCCCCAAACTTCTTTCTTATGTGATCTGAACGATTTCTTCACCAACTTGTTCGCTATATTTTCTGATTGGGATTTTCGTTCTGTTCGGGGCTCACCAAAAGATCTACATACCAGATCTCCAGATCTACATATTTTAGCAAAATCAGATCACCTTAAATTTCAAAAAATATATGAAGAAATGCAAGCTCTTTAAAAACAGTACAAAAATTACTAGCTGAAAGGGAAAAAAGAGACAATGTTATAATGAAAAGCCGAGCTTTCAAGAAGTACTGTAAAGCCTCAAAAACGGGAACCGTCTCTCCATCGTCATCTTTCTCTGAGGCTGTCTAGGTCTCCCTTGGTAGATAAAGTTTTAAATGCCGCTCCAGACCAAAAGAAACAGAGTCAGGACATGAAGGGGGAATGTACTCGTACCATATATAAGAACAATTCAGCGGAAGGAGAATTCTCCTTCCCGGTAGTACCAGTACGAGGGAGGATAAGGAGCGGACTTGGAGTAGAGGGGCAAACCAAGGAATGGAACAAGAAACTGAAAACCAACATAAAAAGCCAAAATCTTAGAGCAGTTGAAGACGCCAGACAAGATAAAGTTTACGCTCGATTTTTCCAGCCCCCAACTCTGTTTCAAGAGGCGACTGGCAAGATGGGGGTTCCCATGCAGGGTAAGCATATTCCGAGGACTTGATTCACATTGATTTCTGGGCGTTCGGGGAGTGGGTATGGACGTCGGCGTAGGGGCGGCGGGGGATGGGTGACTGACTCTCAAAACTGTCTCAAGGCGAGAACGCGTCGAAAGTTGTAATTAAAACCTTGAAGCCAAAGTCGCGACAGAACCAACAAGTCAGGCCGAGTCTTTCCTCAGGGCGAACTTACTCTTTACAGAGACAAGAGGGTATAACATCTACAGAAACCTCTTTGATTCCATGCCCATCCGAACACATAACATATAAGCTATAATAGAGGGAGAACTTGGCTCTGTGAATTATTGTGACATAAAAAAGGATATGTTTGAGATCTTTACTGATTTTGGACATGAGATACATATATGTGAGAGATACTTGCACGTATGTGATTACATATGTATGTATGTATGTTAGAATGGAGGTGGAGAAAGAGCAGAAGACAGCGTTTCCGATCGCTGCGGTAATTACGAATCGTTGGTCGATGACCCATCACATATTTGTACCCAAAAGAACAAGCTATGTATACTGGATATAAATATGTATACACCAACGGTGTATACAAGTTCTCTTGCAACCAGTAAAAGCTATTTCACAATTATTTACTTCATGAAATCTAAGGGTATTCGTTTGGCTACGTTTTAAACAAACCGAGGACCAGCACAAGACCAATTGAGGTACGAAAGTTCCAAACTTTGTCTATGGCGAAAATTTGGCGGGCTCTGCCACAGCTCCGAGCAGCAAGAAATGCCCTGCCCACCAGAAGTATTGATTCTCGCCCAGCTCTGCTTCCCTTCTCTGCCATTCGCCGCTTCACACCCAACACTCAGCCCCACAGGCCGAAGTCGAGGCCAAAGTTTGCATTTTTCGCCAGACTTGATTTCTTTGCAGTTTTTCACTGGAGTGTGTGTCATGCTAATTATAAATCGAAACTTCCGTCGACACTTTGTCAACTGCAAGAAGTCTGCCGCTCACCCTTTTCCCTCTCCCCATCCGCCCGCAGTTACCCCACGAAGCCCCACCTTTGGCGCTTGTCCAACCCGTTCACTGGCGTGTCTTCCACTTGGCACTTTTCCGACACTTTCAGTGATTCTGTCTCGAGCCACTTTGTAAGGGAATTAAATTCAATTAAATTAATGCAGCTCTCAACTTTTGGTTAAATCTTCCAATTGCCAAATCGTTTAAGCGTTTAACAATATTCGGTGGGAAAATCAGAGTTCCGTCTATTTAAACCGGAAACCGATTTCCTCTTTAAACTACTTCCTTAACTTCGAAAAAGCTCAGATTCATTGGAGTGCAGAGACTACCCAATCAAGTTAGCAGTCTTGAAATAAAATCTGAAGTAAACGATCTTATATTTGGCTCTAGTTGCCTTGTCTTTGATTGTTCCCGAACTCTCAATGGAATTCGTTGCCATAAAAATATATAAATATCTTCGAAAAAAATAAATGCATCTTCCAGGAGAAAAATTAGCCTCATAAGCCAGAGACGAATCAGAAATTGAACCAAAACCAGAATCAAAGGCTTAATCAGATCTTGGTCTGGTCTGGTCTGGTCAGGTTCGACCCTCGAATACCTTTTCCAGTTTATTTTATGGAACACCTTACCGCAAAAATGGCTGGCGAAAATCCTCTAGCTGAACCCTCCACGAGGGTGCCGGCTGGGCAATGGACACTGCATTACCCCGGACAAGGGTAATGCACTGTCGCTTGCTCTGTCCGGGGTAATGCAGTGTCTAGCTAAGGCTATGGTCCGGCGTCTTCCCGATTCAAAGTCGGGGGAACCGAACCAGGGCCATGGCTAGAGGTGCCTGGCGGTCAGGCCTAAAACGCTAGGGGGTGGTCCCCCCGAAAAATATTAACCAGTATGGACCCTCGGGCCAAATATGGAGGCGAAGAAGGATGAAGCACGGGTTGGGATGTCAACCCAAACGTCGGTGGAAAGCGTGACTGCTACCACCGGCGGGCACGGGGAGGAGCAGTCCTCTCTGCGTGTCGCCAGCGGTCACACCTCAGACTTGGCGGGAGCAGGCCAGGTCAGTTGTAAAGCTACTGCCACAACAACAACAACAAAAACAACTCACTCCGTGCCCTGCAAGTTGAGCCGCACAGATGCCGTAGTCGATACAGACACGGATCTGGAGAGCGTGCTCTCTCTAAGCAGGACGGACGAAGAGAGCCTTCTCCGCTCGCCGGAACCAGGCACCAGCTCCCTGCGTAGGGAAGGGCCGAAGCGTTCCAAGGAGGGGATGAAGGCCAAGGCGCAATACAAAGCGGCCCTCAACATAAAAAGCCGGCTGCAAGGCAAAGCAGACATCTCCCAGGAGGAGAAGGTCAAGCTAGCCTGGGCCGAGCAGAGAGTAGAGGAGGGTCGGCTACACTATGCCCAGATGCCACAGATGAGGGCGTCGAATGGCGAATATGCCAATAAGGTGGAGGAGATGATGGCCACCAAGAGGCAACGCTCGACTGAGAGTGCCATTAAGGACACTCCAGCGAGCAAGCGGCAACGCGGGCCCAGGAGTGCAGCCCCTCCACCGAAAGCGGCCAAGAAGCCGAAAGCGAAGGTCAGCGAGGTGACCAAACGACACCTGATCGTGGCACTCATTGACCGCAGCGAGGAAAACGGCAAGATGTCAGCGGCACAGTGGAAGCTGGTGCACGCGCGTCTTGTCGACGCACTCTTTGCACAGATGGAGGAAGACCCCGCGGCCCCAATGCCCACGTTCGATGGTGCTGGGTGGCTAAATGGGGTTAAGATCCTGAAGTGCAATGATGACCCAACCCTAAGGTGGCTGACGCGTACGGTCTGCCAACTGGAGGCGATGTGGGAGGGGGCCAAGCTGGAGGTTGTGGACCGGGAGCTTATCCCGTCCAAGCCTAAGGCGAAGGTACTCTTCCCCATCACGATCCAGGGGGACCGAGCGCTGAAGCTCCTTCAGCGGCAAAACGCGGACGTGCCAACGGCCGACTGGAGGATCCTACACATTGGTAGCCCACTACCCAACGAGGGGGGCCAGTGTGTGATCCTCCAAATAAACAAGGAAGCAGAGGATCTGCTATACCCCAAGTTCGGGAAGATGGCGTGGGGCATGGGTAGCGTCTACCTGCGCCTCAAAAAGCGCCACCCTGAGGACAAGGACGCGCATACCCTGCAGGCAGGCGAGGTGGAAAAGGACCTAGGTCTCGAGTCCATCGTGGAGGCCGCCCAGGGTCTCGCGCTTGAGGACGAAGACGAGGAAGACGGTGACCTGACGTTAGTAGTCAACCCGTCGGATGCAAGTGAGCCAGCCACCCATGCTAAGTGTGCTGCAGCTAAACTTGCATAAAAGCAAGGTAGCGTCGGCGGAGCTCCTCATCGCCATGGAGCAAGGGCTCGCCGACATAGCTCTAGTCCAGGAGCCCTGGATTGCGACAGGCAATTCAGTGGCCGGACTAAAGTCCTCAAATCATAACCTGTTCTACTCAACATCGGTAAGCAGGAGCAGAACCGTCGTACTCGTACGAAAGGGAATCCATGCTTACCTTATGTCTCATTACAGCACGGATGACCTGACGGTTGTGATGCTGGAAAGTGAGGAAAAGCGCCTTCTGGTGGCTTCCTGCTACATGGCTCACGACAGACCCGCACCACCCGACGAACTCAGGAGCCTGGTGACAGAAGCCGGCACCAAAAACTATCAACTCGTCATCGGAACGGACGCCAACGCCCACCATAATGTGTGGGGAAGCACCGACATCAATGACAGAGGTGAGTCACTCTTAGACTTTATACTAGCAACTAATCTATATATAGCAAACGTTGGGGAGGAGCACACCTTCGTAGGTCCGACCTCATCCAACGTGCTAGACCTAACACTTGCAATGGGAAACAGTACTACGGTATCTAGCTGGAGGGTCCTCGATAGACCATCCTTCTCAGACCATAAGTACATTCAGTTCAAGTGCGAATTCAAACACCTTTCGAAGACAACAGTCTATAGAAACCCCCGGAACACAAACTGGGCAAAGTTTAAAAAGACAGTTACTTCGAAGCTCGCGAATCCGGGCTCAGTGAAATCCGCGGAGGATATAGAGAAGTCCCTAAAGACCCTATCCAACGAGCTACTGAACGCCTACCATGCATCGTGCAAACCCTCGAGAACGAAGAGGAGGTCCAAGCCACTCTGGTGGAACCGAGATCTCTCTCTCCAAAGGAACAACCTCAAGGAATTCTTCAAGATCGCCAAACAAGCGAACGAGGAGATTGTCAATGAGGAATACAAAATCCTACTTAGGAGCTACAAGAAGGAAATACGTAAGGCACAAAGGAACTCGTGGAGAAACTTCTGCTCCAACATCGAGAAAGTGCCCGAAACCGCCAGGCTTCGGAAGCTGCTTTCAAAGCAGCCCACAGTACAGAGCCAACTAAAACTAGACAACGGACAGTGGACAGAGGGCAGCAAAGAAGCCCTAACAGCACTAATGGAGGCGCACTTCCCTGGATGCACCGAGGTCACCGACGCCAAGGAGCATCAGGACCTAGCAACCGAGGAACAACACCCTCCAATAGGTCTGTTAACCACTAAGAGAATACACTGGGCCATAGACTCCTTCGCGGGCATAAAAGCACCAGGACTGGACGGGATATTCCCAGCCATGATGCAGTTGACCAAAGAGGTTATCACCCCATGGCTCCTCGCAATATACTCAGCATGCCTAAGTACGGGCTATATCCCCATCCAATGGAGAACCTCAAGAGTTGTCTTCCTCCCTAAGGCAGGAAAGTGCAGCCACGTGAGTCCCAAGGACTACAGACCGATAAGCCTTACCTCCTTTATACTAAAAACACTAGAAAAGCTGTTGGATTTGCACATCAGGAATGAGGTAGAGGGACTGATGTCAACAAACCAACACGCCTACACTAAAGGGAAATCAGTGGAGACGGCACTACACTCGCTAGTAGCCACCATCGAGAGCGCCCTTCACAACAAAAAGTATGCTTTGGGAGCATTTGTGGACATCTCAGGAGCATTCAACAACGTGGCCACAACCGCAATAACAAGTCGCCTAGAAGCGAATAACATACACCCTGCAATCAACGTCTGGATCAAAAACCTCCTAAGTTGCAGACGGGTGCAATCGGAGTGGGGCACTGCTTCCATGGTAAAGGGGGCACACAGAGGCACACCTCAGGGTGGAGTCCTGTCGCCACTACTGTGGAATCTGGTGGTCGACGACCTCATCAAGAGATTTGAAAGGAAGGCCCCAAAGATAACGGCTTATGCAGATGACATAAGCATACTTATTACGGGTGTATGTCCATCGACCCTCAGCTCCTTAATGGAACGTACACTCAGGGAGATACGTGAGTGGGCGGAAGAGGTAGGACTCAGTATCAACGCGGACAAGACGGACCTCATCCTCTTTACCAAGAGGTACAAGGTACCGATATGGACCCCCCCGAAAATTGACCAAACTAGGCTGACCCCAAAATCACAGGTGAAATACCTAGGCACAGTACTGGACAGCAAGCTGGCATGGAGGCCCAATGTAGTGGAAAGGGTGAAGAAGGCTACCATTGCGCTTTATGCATCCAAGAAGATGCTCAGCAGCACATGGGGCCTGTCACCTGCTCTAATGCACTGGATCTACATCTCGGTGGTGCGACCAACTCTGCTGTATGGAGCCTTAGTGTGGTGGCAGGCTACTGAAAAGAAGACATACCATAAGCTTATGGAGAAGACTCAGCGACAGGCTCTGCTCTGTATTACAGGGGCGCTGAGGTCAACCCCAACAAAAGCACTCGAAACCATACTCGGAATCGACCCCCTGGACATTCAAGCTCGCCTGATTGCGGGAAAGGCAGCACAACGCCTCATAGCATCAGGAAATCTATCGCCACAAGGATACGGGCATAGTTCAATCGGCAGGGAAATGACCAGATCAACTGACTACATGACCCCCCAAACTTGCCTTGACGTCAAAACAACCACATCTCTGGGACCTGAAGACTGGAAGATTGGAAGGGACCAAACTGAGCACCTCAATATATACACAGACGGCTCCAAGATGGACGGAGGAGTAGGAGCGGGCCTATACTGCACAGACCCCGTGATAAGGCTGTCGTATAAGCTACCCGACCCATGCAGCATATTCCAGGCAGAAGTTTTTGCCATCGGGAAAGCAGCGGAGGTCGCTCTCCGCACAGAACGAACACACGATGCGGTCAACCTATTCGTCGACAGCCAAGCGGCGATAAGATCCATGCAGTCGTCCGTGGTCAGTTCCAGAAGTGTCTTGGCGAGCAGGGAGGCATTAGACATCCTAAGCACGACAAAGACAGTGCGGATCTATTGGGTTCCCAGCCACCAGGGCATCGAAGGAAACGAAGCGGCGGACGTACTAGCTAAGGAAGGCGTCGGGCTGGAGAATAGGAGAACCGAGAACGTGCCTGTCTCCCTCAGAACGCTGCAAGGCGATCTAGAGAAGCAGGCTAGAGCACAGACTGATAGCAGGTGGAGGAGTACCACCACCTGCAGAACCTCGAAGATAATGTGCAAGGAGCGCAACGAGAAACTTAGCCACTACCTACTGCACCTACCACGAAAGGACTGCAGACTGATGGTGGGAATACTAACAGGTCACTGTCTGGCTGCTGCACATGCAGCAAAGCTAGGCATCACCAACAGAGACAGTTGCAGGAAATGTGAGGAACCTGGGGCTATCGAAACCCTGGAACATCTCATCTGCAACTGTCCGGCTCTCTCAAGGGCAAGGAGGAGATACCTGGGCGCCCCAGTGTTGGCATCACTGGAAGATGCCTCCAAAAGGACGCCTCAGGAACTGCTGGCCTATGCTAAAAACACCTCGATTCTCGGGGACTTTTTAGAACCACGTTAACACTCCCGCGACGGTTCATACACCCCCCCATCCGGATAACTAAGGGCCATATTGGCCTATGCGCGGCCCCGCTGAGGGCCGTCCGGGTTAACCTAACCTAACCTTACCGCAAAAATGTATAATTAATTGAATTAATGAAATATTTTAAAATCATAAAAGCTGACAGTCTCGTCCCCCACCGTCCTCTGTTCCCCTCTCCGCACAGCACCGCACCCCTCGACTTTTCCACCGCAATCGCTCATCGACTAAAAGCAATCAACGTCAGTCTGCGGATAGGAGGCTGGATCAGGGCCACCAGGGGCCGGCAGGGACGGGCAGGGGCCAGCAGGGACGGGCAGGGATCAGCAGGGACCCTTTGGGATGAGAGTGAGAGAGTGAGTACATGACTGAGTGACAGTGGCATGTAATTCGATTTTGGTCGCCACTCATTTAAGGACCCTCGAAGTCAGTCTCTTAGTACCTATTATTGTGTACTGTTTTTGGAGTAATACATTGATGGAAATGTGGGGGGATATGATCAACTAATCCAGTTTGAGATTATTACTATTTTAACCAAATATAGCAAAGTGCGAATGTAATTTTAGGGGACAATTAAACGGACAACGAACTAATTAAAATGTGGAAATGAGAGCATACTTCTGGGTAGAATTTCAAAATTATACCAAGAACTTTCTTAGTGAACTAATCCACAGAAATATTGTACGCTGCAGCCGATTCTGGTTCAAAGACCCTGCTCTGACTGCTGGCATCTTCTCTGACTTAGCGCCTTGCATTTTGTTACATTGTCCGTGCGTTCGCTGGCGTTCCTCCGGAGGCAATTTCATCCGGAATTATCCCCTCCTCTTTCTCTCAGCTGAAATTTCCCAGTCTCTACTTGCAGCAGGGACATTAATGTGGCATCTGGCTCTCGACATCTTCTCCGACTGTTCCCCGGCAGCCTCCCACTCTACTACTACACCATTCTCTTCTGCTCCTTTGTCCTAGCCATCAACAATGTTGTCCGCATCTTCGTCGTTCTCGTCGTCGCTGTGCGGGAATTTGCTTTTAATTTTTTAATGACGCATTTAGAGACTCGCGCCTCATGCAGGCTACTCCTCACTCTTGGTCCGCTCTCAACTTGTGCCCTGATTTGAGTCCCGGCGGAGGAACGAGAACCGGCTGCAGACGAGGGCATTGTCTAATATCTGTAAGTGGCAAACAACTTTGCTCCGCATCCATGGACACAACGATGATGGAGCGGACACTCTCAGGTGTTAATCAATTAGCGGATTAAGGTTTCTATCCACTGTTCTCCTAATAAATGCGCAAATTATCCTGCGGTCTGTCTGCTACTCAGTCATTCCATGATTGAATCGATTTGGTTTGCGAATTGCCCTCCTTCTTATATTTACACATTTACACATTAAAGACCTTCTAAAGAAAACCAACATCCACGGAAAATATAATGATATCCTATGTACTCGATAAACGTGGAAAGGTAAGAAAATGGTGATAGTAAGACATGACAAATCAGTATTTTGACCTTTTATTATTTTTGGTCAAATTAGTCCTATATGACTATAATTTTTATACCCGATACTCAAAATGAGTATTGGGGTATATTAGATTTGTAGTAAAAGTAGATGTGTGTAACGTCCAGAAGGAATCGTTTCCGACCCCATAAAGTATATATATTCTTGATCAGCATCAATAGCCGAGTCGATTGAGCCCTGTCTGTCTGTCCGTCTGTCCGTCCCCTTCAGCGCCTAGTGCTCAAAGACTATAAGAGCTAGAGCAACGATGTTTTGGATCCAGACTTCTGTGATATGTCACTGCTACAAAAATATTTCAAAACTCTCGCACGCACTCTCTGTCGAGTCGTTCAATATTAGCGGCGTCTGCCGGAGGAGAGCCATACTGACTTAGTATCGGATATAACTGTAGAGTTGCGGTCTCCGCAGCAACTCACAACGTTCCCCCTCGTTTTTACTTGTTTTCTTACAAGAATAGGCCGAAAGTCTTATTGTACAAAGATAGAAGCCCGATTGGCTCCTAGTCGAAGAGAGGAAAAATCTCTTCGGTCTCTTTGATCATAATTTTGATCGAAATTCTTTAAAATGAAAACCTAGTCAGGAACCTCTATTGGGATCACAGAAAACAAGCAAACCGCTTGACCACTACATTGTTTGTTTGAGCAGTTTTAGGACCCATTTAGGTCGTCAAACGCTATTGCAGCAGAAATCGTGATGTGTTGTAAGGTAAAAAATGCACATCTATAAAGGTGATATATTGTATGTACGGATGTAGGTTTCACATACATTTTCACACCTCTATGGATATGCATTTCTGCACATTACATAAATTGGCGCCCAGCGTGGGGCCGGAGTACTAGTTACTACTGGTTAAGACCCCAAAAATGTATCTCTTTGTATTTTAAATTCCAAACTTAAATGAATAGTGTTTCCAGTCCAACTACTAGGTTATTGAGAAAATTTTGGTTTAAAATTCTGAGTTTTGGCATAACCAACCAAATACAATCGCCACGTAGCGTAAGGTAGAAAACTTGTATTTAAATTTTTTATTTAAAAGGTTACCAGAGGACTTCATTGAGGTTAAATTCCGGCGACATGAGAAATCGTATACGAGTATCGTACGGAGTCATGCTCGAAAGGGACAAGCTGTTGGTATTAAGAGAATAGTGCCGGTAGAGGTGGGATCCCATCAGACTCGTCAGAAAGACGATATCAAAATTCAAGAGGGGCTAGGCCGGAACAGGGACGCGGAACTACGTCGTGTAGAGGGATGCATACTATATTGCAGGCTCAACAATTACCATTGAGAAAGTTAATAAAACTAAAACCAAGAACCGCGCCACAATACTTATCCATTATTAGAAGCTAGCGCTAACGAAAGGAAAAACTATCTAAAATGGCTTTCGTTGGGAATATTATTTTTGGCCAAAGGTCTTCCTTTGGCTAACATTCATAAGCCTTCTGATTTCTTAGAAGAAAATTGTGATTTTTGGCACGGGTACTGTACGTAAAAATCGTATAAGCAACTGCCAGTTAATTGTTTATTGTTTAGGTCGACATTTGTCAGTTAATCTATATAGGTGTAACGTGTATCCACGGTGTAGGCAAGATGGTCCCCACAGCTTGGAGCGGTACGCTGTGAATTTTCCGGCTACTGGCTCGTCGGCCACGAGTGTGGTGTTCTATTATTTTTGCTCCTAAGCAAGGACTAAGGTCTACCCTATTATTACGGAACCGGCCGGAAAGCACAAAACCTTAAACGAAAGACAATAACTGCACTTGGGAACGTGGAACGAACAGGACTCCTCAGCTGTTCATGAGGAGTCGCATTCGCCCACCCTACCTTGGTCTTGTTGTGCCAGGCAATTAATACTTAAATTCAAGACCCCTTACGCGATGAGGGACCTACAGGGGCTTGCTGCAGGAGATCAAACGCTACAACACATACTCAAACATTATAAACATCTATTAATTCCTTATGACTAATATTTCAGGTTCCCAATTATTGAGGAACGCAGACGATATTCTTGACTTCCCATATTTAGAAATAAGTCCATCGCTAGGCGAAGAATCAATCGCGAAAAGGGAGCAAGAAGAAAATGGAAGAGATGCAAAATCTTTATACACACAAATTCTTTTCGCCGCTGCGACGGCATTTTTAGTACCAAATAGACATCGAACCGGACAAGAACATTATAAACACAGTCCACTAATATAAAATCACTCGAGCATATTATTCATTATGCAAAGTATTCATGAGTTTTTCCCCCCGGGTATTAAATATGACTTAATTCTAAACAAGTAGAGTAAGGTAAAATAATTAAGTAAGAGGTTAAGGTTTAGATATATGTACATACATATATATATATATATGAAGAGATAAACTAAACAAAATTGAAAGCAAATAAAAAATGTAATGCGAGACCCAGCTGGGCATAGCGATCCACAAAAGAAACGGTGTGATAGACGAGACACGTAGGGAAAAGACAATCAAGAGGAGAGACCATTTATGACCTCTGATACCCTTTTTTCTTATCTCACTTATTGGGTGTGACAAACCTTTGGAATACAACAAAATTAAACGAAAAACGAGCGGCTCAGGCAGGTCGAGCTAAGCTTAGCTGTTCCTTCCTAATTCTTTCCTCCCCGTGTCCTCATGCCCCGCCACATTCCTTTGCGCTCAGCCACGGATTCCTCTCCTCTGATCACCGGTACTTAGTGCCGCTCAACTGAATAGGTTCAACAATTTTCCAAAGTCAAACCACTATATCTTTTTAGCCAACTTACCGATTTATATGAAACAATTTTTGTGGCATAGATTGATTCATTGTTAATATAGCAAGAAAGTTTGTGTTTTCCAGGACACGTTTTTAAAGCTATGTATTTATTAATTTTTTCAAAAACATTACAAACGAGGGGGAACGTTGTGAGTTGCTGCGGACACCGCAACTCTACATTTATATCCGATACTTTGTCAGTATGGCTCTCCTCCGGCAGACGCCGCTAATATTAAACGACACGACAAAGAGTGCGTGCGAGAGAGACAGAAAATCAGTCTGAGCGTGACGTCGGGCGCTGCGTAGCCAATGCAAATTGATTTGTTCCTTTTGGCTACAAAAATTATCTGATCTGATCCAAATTCAGCAACCGGATAGATATAGTCATTCTCTATGATTCTGATGATTCGAATCTGCAATGTTGTGGATGCAACAGATTTTCGTCCTTTGTGGGGGCGGATGGGGGTGGGGCGAAATTCTGAGATATACGTTTTATAGTGACATCTTAAAGGAGTGAGTGTACCAAATTTGGTTACTCTAGTCTTAATAAATTACTAAAAATTACTAAATTACTTAATAGTCTCTGAGATTTGTGGATGCCTCAGATTTTCGTCCTTTGCGGGGGCGGAAGGGGGAGTGGCGAAATTTTGACACAAAACGGTCAAGATCCGATATCACAGGAGTGTGGATACGAAATTTGGTTGCTCTGGCTCTTATAGGTTCTGAGATCCTTGAACCCATATTTTTCAATTGGCAAAACCGACCATGAAACCTGTGTGTTAGAGAGAGACAGAGCGAGAAAGAATGAAATTGTTTCCTTGATTCTGGCTATTATTAATATACGATCTGGTTCAGATTTTGTACTCTAGAAGTCATATCATAGAATATAGTCATCCTAAACGATTCTGCGTTTTTTGTTTTCTCGTATCTTTGAAATTGTGGATGCCACAGATTTTCGAACTTTGTGGAGGCGGAAGTGGGCGGAGCAAAGTTTTAAAAAATTCCTGTAACAGTGACATATCACAGAAGTCCGGATATAAAATGTCGTTGCTCTAGCTCTTATAGTCTTTGAGAATTAGGCGCTGATAGGGACGGACGGACAGACAGACAGGGCTCCATCTATTCGGCTATTGATGCTGATAAAAATCCGTCGATAAACCCAGTGCAATTGTCAGCAGACTCGCAACAATTCATTGGCAAAGTCAGTCAAAAAGTCAGTGATGCTGTAGCATCACGTCGGAGATTGAAGGAGATCGAAATACGAACGTATGTATATAGTGCGAAAAATAATATAAATTTTCGAGCCAAATAAAGCAAAACGCCTCTCTTTCGCTTTGGAATACCTTAAACAACCAAAGGAGTTTTGGTACAATGTTTTATAGACAGATGAAGTGGCTTTCCAGTTCCAACGCTCATTCTGTAACAGATTTATGCATCTACGACAAGCGAAAAAACAAAATGCAGTGCAACCCATAAACAGATTTGGTGTGGCTGTTCTTCCCTGGCCTGCGCAGTGCCCTGATCTCAAAATTTAATTAAGACGGTCCAGACGGCATTCATAAGTATTGGAGAGATCCTCGTCATTCACGGGCAACTTTCTATAAGCAGAATCATGGCGGTGGATCGCTTATGATATTGGGAAGTCTCCACTTTGTTTTATATCCGGCCGGATAAATAATCAAGCATATATAGAATTCTTAGACAGTGAAATTGTTCCATTTGCTGAGCATTTCCGTGGGGATCAATGGACTTTTCAACAGGATAATGCACCAATTCATGTTGCCCGTGCTAGAATAGGCAATTTTGAGACCCACACGATACCACTGATGAAGTGGCCGTTAATGAGTCCGGACTTAAATCCAATTGAGGATCTGTGGGGAACCCTTGCAGAAAAAGCCTATGCCTGTACAAGGCAGTACGATGTATTGGAGGAATTAAAACAAGCGATCGGTGCAGAATGGAACAGGATAGAGTTATCAACTCTACAAAACTTGGCAGGCTTAGTGCCCAGTAGGCTTCAGGAGCATAAGTTCAACTGCATTAATTATTAAGGGAGTTCATTTTCACAAAAACTTGTTCCTAGGTAATTTGTTAAAAGATGATGGTATTTATCCTACATCTTCTCTCTTTAAATAGATATTTTGAAGAGTGTGAACGCACAACCCTTCACAAACATGACAGCAACACCATCCCCTGAAGGGACAGCCAAGAGGGCTTATTATTTCATTCAAATTCATTTACTTATTTCGACACATGCATGAATCATTATTTATCCCCCCTGTAGATACATCCCCAATTAGATTAGGAAATAGACTATGGAAAACAAAAACGGTGAGGTCTTTTACTTACTATGATTAATAGGGTACCAGAGCATCACCAGCAATGGACCTATCTTAACACAGCGAAAAGAAACAGCACGACAGAGAGGAAGACGGAGAGAGCCCCGTTGGCTTTTGCGTTACGGTCACATTGTGCATGATCGGTTTGTAGTGTGTCCGTCTGCGGCTGTGGTATGGTCTCACTGCGCGACCCTTTTGCTGGCGCTAGTGTTGGGTCGTTCATGAACGAACGAACAAAAAAGAACTAGTCATGGAACGAACTGAATAAGTTCATCTTATTCGTTCTTTTCCGTTCATCGTTCTTTTTTGTTCATCGTTCGTTTTTATTCCTCATGTTCTCTATGCTTGAGTGTAGCATATCACCTACAACGATTGTTGTGTGTGGCTGTGCCACTCGAGCTGGTCGGGGGTGTTCCGGGCAGGACTGGTGCACGCGCTGGCTCCGGCTATATTGTCGGTAGTATGGGGGGGTTCGTATACTTGTCATTTTCTTCACTTGCTCGCCTCGATGCATAATCTTATTTTTTTCACGTGCATTACCTTGCTTCGGACCGTACGCCTGGTATCAGGGGGTTGGGGAAGAGGATCAGGAGGCTGGTGGAATTAGAAGGGACAAAGGAATTAAAGGGAATTTGGCTTCCTCCATGCATATCTGACCCATCGGCTCCCACCAGCTGTGCTGGTGTTGGATGCAACAGCGCCATGGCATTGATCATCTAAATTTCTGAGGCTCACGGATGATCCCTTTTCTCGGAGGGATCATACCCAATTCTCCCACACTAAACCCTGCATGGCTCCTAAGCAAGGATTTTCTAGCACATAGACATTTTACAAACGGGGTCTATTATATCCTAAATCCATTTACACTTCTCTTTCCCACACTAACAACAAACAAAACCTTAGACCATACTGAAATAAATCGATTATTCTAATGCCATATATGTGTACTAAAGATAATCATAGAAGTAAATACTATAATTAGGAATAAGTTCACATATATGAGTAACCAATATAATATAAAGCACTATATTTTAATTATTTTCTTTACTGAAAATTTATAAATATACCGCAATAAGTTTACGGCCAACGGATTGCTTAGCAGATAGGAACGGCTCCATATACCATACTGCTCGTTTGGGATCTGGTAGGGTCGCTCTTAATTTAGTTTCTTTTCTTTCGGTTTTATTACATTTTCTTTTGCTTTGACAAAAAGAACAGCTGGTTTTCAGACAAAAGCTTGTGGTCAGTGACCGACAGACAACTCTAGCAAAAGTGAAGCTTTCGCCACAATCGTAGACTCGCAGTTACATGAATATAATATAGGTGTTCGGGCCAGCCGCTGAATAATAACCGTAACTTTAACATTATTATTGTATGAGCAGAGAGAGCCGCCTATGTTGTAAAGCGTTGACTTTCTGCAGAGCTGCTGCGCTCTCCCGCTAAAGGGGCTCTCTGCTGCCGCCACTTCGGCAATCACTTTGATCTAACGCCGTCGTCTATAGTTTAGTTCTATGCTAACCCCTCTGCGCATTGGTTGCATATCGATCTCGCATAAATTTTATCTGGCAATAGCAAGCAATCGGCTTGCGCTAAGCCACCAAGATTAAATACGAATTATAAAGTTTAACCCAAAATCTCTTTTCATTTTTGAAACACATAGGTGCCAAAAAATCTTGGCATCTCAAACAATAGGTAAAGCTCACTTACAGTTGGTTTCCCGCGTCGAAAGATCTTTCGTAGCTGGTGACTCTGTGTGGCAGGGAGATTTAGATCGGAGTTTACATGCAAAGTTACATCACCCGCTTCTGCTGGCTGACATTTGCTGACGGGTCGGACACGTTTGATCTCAAACTTGCTTCTTTTAAAACCCGAGTTGCTTTATCAATTGCTTCTGTTTTTACTTTACATTTCTTTCGAGCTTCACACAAACGAGCTATTTTCCGAATATATACGGGCCTCCTCGCTATCCTACTGAGATTCCGCTGGGATGTACATGGTGTTGCATGCGAAGATATCGATAGGCGAGACCCTAGAAGCGCTGAGAGGAAGGTATTTTTTTGAACAGAGTGACAGGGCCAAAATTTAAGGGGAAAGGTTAGCGAAGAGTGGCCACCTGGTCCTGGAGAGTAAGAGTTCCGCGCGCTCTCCGGAGCCGTTGTGAGAGGATTTCCGATCTCATCCCATAACGGAGTCCCGAAGCCAACTCTCCCACACCCAAAAGAAAAGAGAGCCGCCAGCAGCCCGAATCAGGCCATGCCCTTGAACCTAGTTCAAGGGCGATAGAAGAGAGAGCGATGGGGATCGGCAGCCGGGAGCATTAAACAGAACAGCCAAGAGGGGGTTCAGAAAAAAAAATTCCCGCAACGGAGGAGCATGCGCGCCGGACATAGCGACTTAGCGATTTTTTTTTGTTCTGAAAGAAAAAGTGAGTGGGATGAGGATGGAGTAGTGGCCATCACCCTGCAAAAAAATGAATAAAAGATAAAAAAATCTGTGATTCCAGGGGATCCAGATCAGGGAAAGACCAGGAACCAGGACCAGGTAGCATAAGAGTGAGTCCGCTCCAAAGGGGGAGTAAAGAAACCCCAAATTTATTTTTTTTGTTGGCCGTAGGGAATAGGTCACAGCTCCGCCACCCTGGCTTGTTTTTCCTGCTGGTCTCGAAGGAACAGACCTGGCCACGTAGTGCGGGACCCTCGCCCACTTAGGGAGAAGAAAAAAATCACATCAACTTATTTACTCCCATTAATTATTTTTGTTAGACGTCTCCAGTTATAAGTATATGTAATTTAAGTCCGGCCATATTTATTATATATATGTAACCTATTTATTTATATTTATTATATTATTTATTCCTATTAATCTAATTATTTATTAACCGCCAGTAGTACTAAGATGAGGGGGGGATGAATAGGCAGGCCTAGTTTAGAAATGATATCGTGTGAAAATAGGAAATGAAGTGAAAATTATAACGAAGAAATGAATTGTTAAGCGTTTCGTATGGGGGGAAGAGGAGCCACAGCAACGAGAGGGTAAGGCTTTTGCCAATGGCAGGGAGATCCGGAACGTGTGATTCAGATCTCAGGTAGGGTGGGTGTGTCGGGGGTAAAACATCGACACCTCGACCTGGTCCAAGTCTGTGTCGAGGGAAGACTGTAATGTTGTTTGTCGAGTAGAGTCCGTTTTTTTCAGTTTTTTTTTGTCGGTTATTTTTGTTGTTTCATTTTGCTCGAGATGTCCAATCAGTTGGTTGTTGTGCGACCTGAGGGCTTGGGAAGTATCCAGCCCTGGGATGACTGGCTAGCCGGCCTTGCCCCAAAGAAAAACAAAGGTTCGTAACAATGGCCTAGATCTTCGGATCGGATTATATTTCGGTGGAGGCTGGCAGCACCGTGACACAAAGTCACAAGTGACACGGACACATACATATATCGAACGGCTAGGCAGAGGCCGTTACCAAAACATTCCACGGAAGGCTCTAATATAACAAGATATACGGGTCTATATGAACGAGTATTTATTGGGACACTGCCACTAATTCCATTTGAGGTTAGGTTCGCACGCGGTTCCCGAATTCCGCACTGGCAGCGTCGATTTGGTTTCGCTGACCCAGCCTGACCGGGGGAACATGGGATTTCGGGACTACGATGATTCCTAGGCCATAACACCGCCAGTCACACGGCAAAACCTTTCTCTTGATCCGATCAGCCGCCCGGCCCGCGCAGCAAAAGTTCGATGATCTGACGAGCTGGTCAGCTGGCGGCTATTACATGACTTAAAAGCTCCGGTTGGAGCTTTTTGACTTTGCTACTATTAAGTCGTTGTAAAATAGCCACAATTCTGTGAAATGTGCACACTAAGTGCCAATTCCCTTTTTGGAATAGGACCACACCGATAGAGGGGGGGGGATGGTTTTAGTTTTTTTCTTTTTCGCAGGTCGTCTCTCTTTCTCCCGGGAGCGGCGCCACGGTACATACAGGTATACGTAGCCGTATTGAACAAGTTGGCTACTAGAGCACCAAAGGAAAAAGCAAAAACCACAAGAGTATACATGAAACCGACATTTAGCGGCCGATAGTGCGTACTCACTTTTATAGGTACATATATTTATTCTTGTCTTGGTTATACGAGACACTCTGAAATTTTCCGAAACCATAACTTGCCGCTTGGAGACAGAAAGACTGAGTCTAGGCCATCGACTAGAAAATTTGAATTCTCCGGATCTTTCTTTGCCCAGTCCTTCGCCATTCACCTCGAACGATTAGCTAAATTGAGGGGAAAAGCTCCTCTTTTAACAAGAAAATCAAATAGTGCCTATGTTCAGGCGAAAAAAAACATGTTTGCCTATTCAAGCGCCCACTACAAATCCCCCCCACTTAGATCACGCTTGGGGTGGAACACACCGAAGTGGGATCCGCGCTTGTAACAATTTATGTCAGGCTTTTATATCCTTGGTATGAAATTTACCTGCAAGGCGGCCCTGGAGATCTTCAAGTTCGTAATAGCAGTTTCCTAGTTTCCTTCGCACTCGGGAATTTATAAACGTTGGTGCTAACTTTGCGCTAAAGCCCTTAGCGAAATTGCTTTACTGAAAGTTACGTCTATATACTTCTTGTCCATCCCTATAGAAAAATTTGTCTCGATCGTAACTTATAGGCGCGGGCATTTCGGAAGTGCTGAACCTGTATAGAGTCTTTACTTTACTTTACTTTACTATATCGAAGAAATCTTCTCGCGAAAATTGGACGCCGCGATCTTCTAACATATTTAGGTTACGCATCAGTTTATAGCTACTGCCATCGGTTACCATATGCTGTCCAAAAGCAAGCCGATACGGAGCAGTGCTTATGGCTCAATGATGACTAGACCGAAGTGCACAGCAAATGCTGCTTTATTTCTCATCCCAATTACGTTGATCCGGGTCAAAATAACTTTTGATGGCCGCCAAAACGGATCTATTTACTCTCTCCGAAGCATTGGCTTGAGGAGAATAAAAGGCAGTATAGACATGAGAGATATTATATTTGTCAAGCAGGGAGTTAAAAGTGTGAGATTTAAATTGGACCCCCAGTGAGGTCTTCTTCCAGGAAGCGTTTTATGGAATCTGCTGTAAACTTTCGCACCGGCTTCAAAAATGGAAATTTTGACAGATGGTCTAAGGCGACAAAGATGCCGATATTTCCTGACTTGCTTCTCGGATAAGGTCCTAAAAAGTCTACAAATAATTTTTGGAAGAATCGAGAAGGTAATCCCGTATTTCCCAATGGTGGCTTTAAGGGTTGATTTGGATGCTTCGTGGTGTTACAGATATGGCAATTATTTATGAGTTCTTTGACATCCCCCACTAAGTTTGGCCAATAATAAGATCGCCTGAGTCTTTCAAGGGTTTTATTTATCCCACTGTGGGCACACAAGGGATCCTCATGGGCAGCTTTGAGGACGGGTTTTACAAGGGATGCGGGTATCCAATGTGACGGCCCATATTTGGATGGACTTATTTGTGTGCACAGAGCTGTAGCTTATCTGCATGCAAGGGAATAAACGGGAATAAAGCGAAAGCTTTCGACGGGAGAGCGAGCTTTGGGTTATCTTGGTGGGTTATCTAGCCCTTGTGCTTTAGAATGCGATGAAGAAACAAAATCAAAGCTCAAGCGCTGGATCATTCGATCCATGAAACTAAATTGTGGAAGTTCAGTTTGGTGGTACGGCGAGATAAAAGAAAAGAAAAGAATAAAAGGTCATACACGTGTCTGAAAAAAAAAGAAAAATTGAAATCAATAAATCGTCGAAAGTAGGGTGCACATGCCAAGCTGCCCCAAAACTTAAGATCAGTGTGCCGAAAAGCCGAAAAATCAGTGATTCTCCAAAGATAAACCCGGTTTCAAGCCCCAAAAGGTAATTACATAACCCCCCGCTTTGACATGTGGCTGATAAAATTTTTCTTCGCCAAAAGGGGTCTGAGCTTTGCCAGTCGATCTCGGCTTTTCTCCAGTGTAATTTAATATTGAAGAAAGTTATCCAACGGAGGTCAAACTTCTGCCGCACAACGGAAATTTGCGATCAACCTTATTTTTGACCTTGGCAGATGACATACAGTTGCCTCTGAAATTCTATGTCGTGGCCTGGATAGGCGCAGACATATCCATATCGGATGTCTTCAAGGAAAATGATTGACACACACACACACACACACACACTGAATTCAACCGTAGCTACTATTGCTATTATTATTATTTTTTTTGCATTTAAATTTTGTACATTATAATCTAATCTAGGACACATCAATGCATGCAGGCCTGTTGCAGCGATGGAAAACCAAACGTAAACTACCACTAAAAGTAAGAAAAACACCGCTTTGCTTATAATTTGATTTGTTCTTCTAAACTTTTCTCCTCTTTATATATAAAAAAAACCCCTAGAATTAAGTTGCTGTAACTGTAGATAAATAAGATGTCATGAAGATTTGAGGCGATGCTGAGGATGGTTGTTAGTTGGAGTGGAGTTAAAATATGAAAATACACTGAAGATTGATCACATTAAATTGGAGTAGAATAACTATACAGGGGTATTGGGAAGGGGGAACATATAGACGTTTAAGGGCTAACACAAGAAATAGGCGAGCAGAGTTAACATGGTAGGGTGGGTAAACGCGAAGATTACAAGACCTAACTCTGTGCGGCGATGCATATGGCAGTATTGATTTGATTTGTATAACACCTAACGGCCAGGTTAGCACCCCAATCTCTTGTATGTGTTAGCTGGAACAACGGAAAGATCCCCCCCATCCGACGAGCCCTAGCCGAAAGATCCCACACAGTGCTAACCATAAAATCTATGCAAGTTGTCTAGTTTGTGGAATGCGTCTCGAAAGCTACCACACCAGAACACCGGGACACATTACACCAAAGCTTCCAGCAGGAATCGTCGGTGATCTTGGTATGTTCCGCACAACGAAAGAAGCGTTCATCTTTGATTTTTAGATCAGGCAATCGGCAACTGTTCAACCTAATCTTCTCTTTAATTGACTGATATTCTGGTGATTTGAACTCAGGAGAATCAGGGTCGACCAACATGCTATCAATCGCCAAGAAGGACAAGTCTTCTGAGTGGGTACGGGACAAGGCATCGGGGACTATGTTATCACTCTCTTTTCGGTGTAAGATTTTGAACTCAAATCCCTGCAACTTCAAGGCCCAGCGAGCCAATCGGGAGCTAAGATCAGCCTGCGATATTAGCCACTTTAAGTAGACATGATCTGTAATGATAGAGAATTCTTGGCCCTCAACGTATGCCCTGAACTTTTTTAGGGCTAAAACCGCAGCGTAACACTCTTTTTCAGTTACAGTGTATTGCTTCTGGCATTTGTTAAGCTCCACCTCCAGATGGTGCTCAAAATTATCGGATATAACTAAGAGGTCGTTAAGATATATGAATATTTCATTCCGTAGATGGGCTCACGAGATTTTTGATCGAGAGGAATTTGCCAAAACGCGTCCTGTAGATCGATGCTTGTGATGAACTCTGCTTTCGGTAGTCTACTCAGGATTCCGTCTATAAGGGGCATGGGATATGCATCCTTTACCGTGACCGAGTTTTCTTTCCTACAATCGATACACAATCTAACCTTGCCAGGCTTTTTAACCAGCACTACGGGCGAAGACCACGAACTAACGGATTCTTGTATAACCCCAAGCTTAATCATTCGGTCTAATTCCTCGTACATTAGCTTCTCCGTTGCCGGTGACACCGCATAGTGGCGTTGTTTAATGGGCTTTGCGTCAACTACCTCTATCGCGTGAGTGATTACAGAGGTCTTTCCTAGACCTTGCTTTGAGTAAGATGGGAAGAGAGTTATTACCTCCTGTAGTAATACTTGCTGTGAAGGCAGAAGCGCCGTCATTGTGGGGTCTTCTAAGGTTTCAATACGTAAATTTTGTGTCATCAAGTGCAACGGTAAAAGGTCAACAGCCGTCCAAAAATTCATTCCTAAATAGTGATAACCCGTCAAGGAAGGTACAATACAAAAACAAAGTTCCGCTACGGACTGCATGAATATTTCTCGCGTTCGGACGAGGTGACGTAAGGATTTCACAGTCGCAGCCGACTCATGCAATATTTCATGCTATATCAGCCAAAAGGTTTTGCACTGCTCGCAGTGTGTCAACCAAGGCTGCCTCAGACATGGGGTCAGACAGTTTATCTGCCAATGCGGCAATTACGCCATAAAAATTATATTCCTATCTGTTCTATCGTCTTTAAATTGGCCACGCAAGGCTAGGCATAGATCTTCCAAACGGACTTCAGGGACACTGTCATGATACCGCCAAAACCACTCGCTGGCGCTTCCATCAAAGAGGTTACTAGCGTATCGAGCTGTCATTTCAAAGTTACCGTCCAAAGTTTGCTTTGTAAGTGCTTCAATACGGTAAATGAAGTCCTCAATCGACATACCAGCCTTACCCGTAAACCGCAGTTTCCAATTAGACATTATCTGGCTAACACGATCTGCCCGAAGGGATGAAGCGGAGGAACCTGTGGAAACTCCTGAGCCAACTTTACGGGTTTGCCCCAAATTCGACGGTGACGTACTATTTCCCGATTGATTAATCCCCGGCACTGGTACCTGTTCACTAGGGACAGCCGAAAAAGTTTCTCGATCGTTTGTTGTTCCAGTTCTGCTACAGGTTGCATCCGAGCTGCATTTATGTTCGGGGAGGGTACAGAAGCTGTACTTTGAAGTCCATCGGAAATGGCTCGAACTAGCCGGTTAGTTTGATCAGCCATGCTGGTCGCCAGAATTCGGGTTTGCTCTACCATAGCTACTCTAATCGCGTCAACTACTGACTGCTGTATAGTTTCCGCCATAGTGGCCTGACTCTGTTGAGGGTCGACGGAGATTGGAGACCTGTTGGCATTCTCTGAGTTAGCCATCTCAAGAGGGCTTAACGCTTCAACTCTTTTGCTTTGACTTCTAGTCTGAAGAGACTAAGTAACAGATGGCATTCGTGCTTTAGACGTAGACGGACCAATGGGACTAAGATTCTCAGCTGAGGCCGATGTGATGTTCAGGTCTTGCTGACAAGTGGGACACGTCCTTTTGTTACCACTTTTAGCGGTGAAGCACACTCTGTGAAAGGTGTGCCCACAACTGGCCGACAATAGTTGTACCTGGTAAACGATTACTTCGGAGCAAATTTGGCAATGTTTCCCCGTGTCTTCTAAGAGGGCTAAATTCTCCGTACTACGAGACACCACCATTTCGGTTTGGGCACCACAAAGTATTAATATATTAGATATATATATATAGAAAAATGCAACAAAAATGAAAAAAAAATAATACAAAAAAAGTCAATAGGTATAGATATCAGGGACCGTAAATACTCATTATTTTTTTTTTTATAAAAAAATCTCTTATTTTTAATGGACCTAGAAAAACACTATTTACACCAAAATCTTTATTTTTGTACAATCTCTACATTGCCGCCATGACTTGTAAACTTCTGTTTTTTACGATTTTCTTCACAGATAATCAATATTTTGGAGTAACTTGATAAATCTTAGAAATAATCATTATTCTTGATAAAAAAAAAATAAAACTCAAAAATAACGATTATCCATGATTTTTATTTTTTTCGCTTAAAATAAAACTCAACAGGAATTTACGGCTTCTGTGTTAGACTGTTCGCCAATATTATTGCATATCCTTGTCAAAGGACCACAAGGCTACACCCTGCGCTAAAATTTTCTTTTTGAAAATACATTTAAAAAATAGTAAATTAAATTTAAATTTTATATATTATATTTCGCTCAAAATAAATCTCAGCATTTATTTGTGTTATTTATGTAAATATATATATTTGTATTTATTGAAACTACGTTACTACTGCTTTTATCTATCAATAACAAATAAAAGATAAGGAAAGCTAGTTGCTCATAGTCATACCTGAGGGGGGAAGAAGACTTACTTGCGCTTGACTACGCTCATGCAATTTATTTATCTATTTTTAGAATTGCTTATCTTAAGCCGCGAGTGTTAATGCATTGATACTTAGTTTTTGGTGATTATTCTTCGTCGCGTTTTAAGATGAATCGCAAACGTAATTGTATTCCGCGTGATTTTTTTACATTCCACGCGGAAAGTAATGTTTCTGAGTGTAAAATTTGCAAATTGACTTTGAGTGGAAATTTTGTGTGCAATCTAAAGCGGCACTTAGAAAAGAAGCAGGCGAATATGAAACCTTGGCCGAAAACAAAAAAACCGAAGTGCCCGAAAAGAAAAAGAAGTTTTCGGGGGTAATGGGGCAAGATGATGTCAAGAATGCCTGAATTGACCTGGTGTATTGACAATACACAAAAAAGGGTATCAGAGGTCATAGATGGTCTCTCCTCTTGATTGACTTTTCCCTGCGTGTCTCGTCTATCACACCGTTTCTTTTGTGGATCGCTATGCCCAGCTGGGTCTCGCATTACATTTTTAATTTGCTTTCAATTTTTTTAGTTTATCTCTTCATATATATATATATGTATGTACATATATCTAAGCCTTAGCCTCTTACTTAATTATTTTACCTTACTCTACTTGTTTAGAATTAAGTCTTATTTAATACCCGGGGGGAAAAACTCATGAATACTTTGCATAATGAATAATATGCTCGAGTGATTTTATATTAGTGGACTGTGTTTATAATGTTCTTGTCCGGTTCGATGTCTATTTGGTACTAAAAATGCCGTCGCAGCGGCGAAAAGAATTTGTGTGTATACAGATTTGGCGTCTCTTCCATTTTCTTCTCGCGATTGGCGTCTCTTCCATGTTCTTCTCGCTCCCTTTTCGTGATTGATTCTTCGCCTAGCGATGGACCTTTTTCTAAATATGGGAAGTCAAGAATATCGTCTGCGTTCCTCAATAATTGGGAACCTGAAATATTAGTCATAAGGAATTAATCAATGTTTATAATGTTTGAGTATATGTTTTTTTGTCAATTCTTGAACGGACATCGTGTTATGAAACTGACAAACGATGGGGGCTGAACTGGGGCTGTATTTCTTCCAAAGGTGTTGGAGAGCTGCGCATTTTTACGGATATTATGACCAAAGAGTTTTATTTGCTTACTTTAAAGAATAAACTGACAAAAATTGCGCAGAATTTTGGCTTTGTTGATCCACAAAACACCAGCAAACTAAAATACAAGTTCTACCAGGACAATGATCCAATGCACAAATCTTTCCTGTGCCGCACTGCTGCTTTATAATTGCAGGAAAGTGATCGACACGATACAGACATACTGTATGTACATCAAGCCCAAAAACGTTTTAACTTCCCTAATAGTTGTCGCAAAGGAACCACTTTGGTTTTATTCCATCACCGATTCGGGGTCGTTTTAGTTCACGGCCACGACCACTAATTGTTGGTGCTTTCGCTATATCATCTTCATTGTCTACTCCTGCCAAGGGCATGCATTTCTTTGTTCCCTTCATTGTACACGAACTCGATCTCGTATTGCCTTTCAATTTATAGCGTTTGTTGTTTTAATGATGACGTCAGAAGCGCACGAAGTCGAGAGAGAGCGCCAGCAAGAGCACCGTCTTCTGATCCAGCAGCAGCCGAGCGAATATCGAACAAAGCGCAGATCGAAAAATATTGTTTTGTTGTTGTGACGAAGAGGATTGCTAAAAATACAACAACGGGCTGTTGCTCATAGCAAAAAGGCGAAAAAGTGCGGGCAGAATATGCTGTGGAGAAGCGGCGATTATAAAACCAGATGCGCCGCTCACTGGGTGTTTTTTGAAGTGGATGGAACTGGAGCTTTCTGAGTAGCATTAAATGTCATCACTGTGGCACATTACAAAAACATACAAAAAATTCGAAACAGAATAAACAAGCTCAGCTTGCAACATCGAGCCACGGGTTCGCGTTCATGATGAGCTCGGTTTTATACTCGATCGGACACGGACGCTACAGACGTTACTGGCTGCGCGTTCTCCGAGGCGATAAGTTCGGTTACCGAATCTGCATCACTAGCAGCTGTCGTTGCCCTTGGAGCGACCAACGAGATCAACTGCTGCACACTTGGAGTGGTCGGAGTCAATTTTCCGGCAACCAGCGACTGAGTGAGGTTGGCACTTGCAGATCCCGCGGAGTACCATTTTTCGAATCGGGAACTCATTAAGCAGTTTCAAACGGCTAAACTGAGACTCCATGGCTACGAGCCGATCGTACTGCTTTTTAATGCTTTTAATGTCAGATCCTTAAAGCCCTACCACGCAGAGCCAGCACGGGATACTCGGCTGATCATGGGTGATATTTTTCCTACAAGTTTTTTTGGCACAAAACACAGTAAACTCCATAAAATCAAACAAAATCAAAACAAATAGATATCAGACCAGTGTGCCAAACAATCGCTAATATCGGAATCGGTATGAATTGAGAGAGGAGAGAAGCGCAGTTGCAACCGCAGCTAATGAGAGAGAGCGCTACTGAGCAGAAAGTTTCGAGAGCGAGAGAGGGAGAACAGTTATTTAAGTTTCGGTGATAGGGAGAGAGTGATAAAGCAAAAAAAAAGCTGCATGATGAGAGGGGGCTGTACAAGCAACAACCCAAACACGGCTAACCGACGCACAAAAATAAATATGTAGCTAAATTATGTACATAAGTTTTTACCAGGCACCGTAAATAATGATTTTTATTGTTTTTTACATAAAAAAAGTCTTACTTTTAATGGACCTAGAAAAAACATTATTTACACCAAAATCTATATTTATGTACAATCTCTGCATTGCCGCTATGATTTGTATGTTTTGATTTTGATTTTTTACGTTTTTCTACACTGATAATCATTATGTTTGAGTAATTTGATAAAACTTAGATTTCATAATCTTACTTGATAAGAAAATAAAACTGAAAAATAATGATTATTGATGATTTATATTTTGTTCGCTTAAAATAAAACTCAACCGGAATTCACGGCTTACCACAAAACTACCCACTGCACTAAAAAGTTCTTTTTGAGTATACATACCTATGTACATTACATATTTTTTTATTTTTGTTTTTGTTTTCGGAAATACGTTTAATTAATAAATATTCTTTAATTTTACAAAAAGTTATTTCGACAATGATTCGTCCGCGAGGTTTTGAGTGCCGAAAATTGTCACTCAACACTAACTTGAGTCGCAGGAACTGAGTGCTCTACTTTGGCCAGCTGGTATAAGTTATGGAAAAGGTATCATTGCTCCTCCCAATACTCCATAATATTGGAGGTCAAGCAAATTGGCTTTGGGGCATAGTCGTCAATTTCGGCATATCCTTTCTTGATGAGGTCTGCTCGCTCTCCATCCTCAGTTTCGTCTTCTGAAGTTACCTCAATACTATGCAAAACCTCGTTCAATAGCGAGTGCTATTGCAATAGTCTGAAATATTAATTTTTAATGTGTTATGTTATATGTATATAAATGATATAAATACTTACGGGCTCTTTCAAATTAAAAATTTGCAAGAAAAGCTGCTTTAACTGAGCTCTGGCGAGCATCAGGCTTATTGGTTTCTGCAGCAATACTCGTCTTATCCGTGGATCCAAGTAAATACTGCAAACGATTGCATCGCACCCCAAAAGGCTCTCCTCCCTGTCACGGATGCACTGGCTCAAAGCTTGGCTTTCACTAGTACTTGCTGCTGCCACAGTGAGCTTGAGCTCCAGCCATAGCTTGTAGAAGTCACCCATGAATAATTGAGTGCTTTGTAATTTTACTGTTGCAAGGTATGCCGGTTCCAGGGTATTAACAGGCCTTTTCAAGTCACTCCACTCAGCTGCAGTTAATTTTAATGAGCTTTTTAGGCGCCTTTCGCAAAAATCTTCGAATTATTGCAGCTTGCTCAGCATATTGTATTGTGAACTCCAACGAGTCGCAACATCTAGCACTGGTTGTGGCAATGACTCCTCAGTTATTAAATACCTACATACATCGCAGTAAAAAATTACATAGTATAAATACATTTTTTGGTTTTTCTCTGAGCTTATATGTTAATAATAGGTCAAGAAAGTTATCTGCATACCGGCGTTCTTAAAAGCTTAGCAATTCGTCGTGCCTTGTCAATAAACTCAACCGATTCCAGGCGAGGTAAAGAATCCTTTGAAGGATTGAAGGGTGTGTGCTGCACATTTCATGGACTTAATGGAATGGATTTCAAAATTCTTGAGCAGCTCTTCTTCATCCAAATCCTCAGCACCTTCTTGTTCGTCATCATCTTCATTCTCGCAAACATTTAGTAGCTCCACTGCCATGATCATGTTTCGACCATTATCTGTGGTGATGCTATAAATTTGTTGTTTCGCTATGCTAAAATCATGCAATATGGACTGTATTTCAGTACAGAGGTTTTGGGTTGTGTGCGATGTTTTGAGCTCTATCAGGCCTAAAGTTTGTACAAATATTGCACAGTGATCGATGAACTGGACATTAACACCAAGAATTCCGCGATTGCATCTTGTGGCCGTGTCCATTTTGAATGTTTTGACCATGTCGCATTTAATTTGGCTGTACTTTTCCTCGACTAAGCTCATAATATTTCTGGAAGTTACAGTGGGCATATCCAAGCCGCTAAATATGTGAGCTGTTAACGCCTTAAAGCCCTTTGAGTCTAGTACAGCAAACGGAACTTTTGCGGCAGTCACCAGGTCAATTCAGGCATTCTTGACATCATCTTGCCCCATTAGCCCCGAAAACTTCTTTTTATTTTCGGTCACTTCGGTTTTTTTGTTTTCGGCCAAGGTTTCATATTCGCCTTTGTGCTTCTCTTCTAAGTGCCGCTTTAGATTGCACACAAAATTTCCACTCAAAGTCAATTTGCAAATTTTACACTCAGAAACATTACTTTCCGCGTGGAATGTAAAAAAATCACGCGGAATACAAATACGCTTGCGATTCATCTTAAAACGCGACCTAGAATGATCACCAAAAACTAAGTATCAATGCATCAACACTCGCGGCTTAAGATAAGCAATTCTAAAAATAGATAAAACAATGGCATAAGCGTAGTCAAGCGCAAGAAAGTCTTCGTAGGTCTTCTTCCCCCCTCAGGTACGACTTTGAGTAACTAGCTTTCCATATCTTTTATTTGGTATTATTATACCAATTAAAATATTATATTATTTATTTGGTGGCATCGAACATCTTTCGGAATTTGTTTTTGTACTGTAATTGTGCTTCGGAACGTGTGGAAATGCCGAGAAAACGTTGCACAGTGGATCCAAAGTGTTTTTGTTACGTTTGTGGCTTTTATATGCTCCGAAAACGTGGGAAAATCGAACGACGAGCAAGGAGAGCGGCCACATCAAGATATAGCGAAAATCGAAAGGCGATACCAAAGATTTTGGACGAATGCTCGAAGAGCGACTACTGTTGGACCCTTACGGGTGAAAAAGATCCCAAGAAATTTAAAAGACTCTGTTAATTTCTGATTTATACTTTTTAATTCAATAAATGGCCCTTAATGGCCAAGAATACTAAAATAATCAATTTATTGAATATTTCGAAACCTGGAACCAATTTTAAAAAACGGGCTGCTGATTTGGATTCAGCCTCCGAATCTACATTATAAACAGCTTTTGATTGCTCAGGTCAAAAACCGTGTAAACTTGATAAACTGATAATTATCAGTGAAGAAAAATGTTAAAAATTGAAATATAGAATGTAGTCATTAGTCATAACTAAGTAATTTTTATTATATAGCTTATAATGATTACGGTCCCTGTTGTAAATAATAAATTTTGATTTTTAAATGATTTATTTGTTTATTTTTACAGAAAATAACTTTTTGCATCGACTTCGATGAGAGGTTGCCTCTCAAAAATGTACTAATTTCAGTGAATCGTGAATGCACACTTGTGAAAAAAGTATATTTTGAGTTTTAAATATACATACGAACAACTGGACTATATGCAAAAATATCGGGCTTTTGACCTCAATGCACTGGGTGGAAATGGGTGTCTTTCACTCCCACAAAATCAATCTCCTCGATATTGAAAACGAGAAGGATTCTTGGGAATGGCCCACCATGTTGGCCCCACAGCTGACACTGCTTGGCCTGACTCCTGTGCTTCTCTGTTTGTGCTCTCTTTCTCGCTCTGATGGCGGCACCATCTTTCCCGGCCCTTTCCAATGCGAAAGTGAAAACAATCGAAAGGCCAAGTGTGTGTCCCCGCACACACACACACACACACACACACACACACGCACACACACAAACTTTGACAATGCCAATTGGTTTCCTAGCCACCGTTGTTCTTTTTTATAATTTTATTGCTTGTTTACGAGCTTCTTTTCGGCTTTGGCCAGCTCTTTCCTCCCTCTTTGCCACATCTGTATCACTCCAATACAAACACCGCCGACAAACACCCAAAATGAGAGGTTTAGCTTCCCATTCGAAGCTGTTGTTGTCGATGTGCGGCTAAATTGCGGTTCGGTCTTGCCCCACCACGACGGCAGGCGGCTGACGGCTGCTGCAAGGGAGTGGTTGCTCAAACACCGAAAAATGTTCGCAAATCGAAAAAGTTTCTCCTTTTTGGGGTACAAAATCTTAGGTGGCCCATGTTTGTTGTTGTTAGTTGTTGTCAGTTGTAGTGTTTGTCGAAAACCGAGTGTTGACATCGACAGTCGCACCGCACGGATCCATGCAGGTAGAGCTGCAAGTCAATGCAAATGGTTCTGTCTTCTAGTTGATTCTATCCGATAGTTGTAAAATCGTGAATCGTGGTAGATGCAAATATTATCAATACAATTATAAATGTCCCACGTGGCCTCGAAGCTAATATTGCGGATGGTATCCACTGCCTTGTTCGTTTTCAGGGCAAACTTTGCAGACATCAGACAGATGTTCCGTTGTTAATATATTTACTTAGAACCTGTCCTTCAATGTAATATTACGAGCTCCGTACAGGTAGCTGCAGCCAAACATCGCGATGACATAGGTGCTCCCAGATATTTCGGCCCCAAGGGTGATTGTTTCAGACTGAGTTGAGTAAAATTGTCTCAGATAAAGACAGTTTAAAATGTTGCGTTGTTATGCCACTTGGATCATAGTAACCAATTAAGTCGTTAATGACTAGGATTTATGAAAATTATCTGCAACCAATGAATAAATTAATTTCCTAAGAGCGGCTGAAGTTTTGCTTTTGAAGCTGCTTTAGCGTGAGGAAATCCGGCTCTAGTGTTCGTTTTGGCTGGAGTGCTGGCACAGCATCAGAATGTTGCCAATTAAGTGACCGCAGGCTGAAGAGGTGGCAATGATGATGATGCTAATGGCATCCAATTTACAGCTAATTAAATCAAGGGGCTTAGAGTCGAGAGTCAAGTCGAGTCGAGTGGATGAAACCCAGCGGATGACCTGCAACGAAACCATTTGGGAGTAGAAGTACGTTGCCGCAGAGCTTAATGCATTTTCTCACTCCAAATAGACCAAATACTCTCAGCCCGCACTGGCTCTGTTCTACTCCTGCAGAAGAAGTAAGGAAAAACTTGGCACATCCTTTGACTTAATATTTATTGCAGTTGACTGCATGTTGCTCTACACAAGCAAACTAGACTAAAACAGCATCAACAAATGCAACTGCAGCAGACGGGCCATTTCAAAGATGAGAATACCATACATACCCTAAAAATTTCAGTGAGAGGGTTGAGCAGGTGTAAACAAGTGTTTTTTCAAAAAAGAATCTAGAATATTCCATACAAATACCAACAAATAGACCAGTCAAGAGATACTGTAATAAAAAATGATCACTGAAGACAGGTAAGGCAGAACCCACAAAGAAGATAGATGCCAAAATACTGAATCAGTAAGAATAGGATTTCCAAAAAAAGCCTGGCTCTAATTAAGGAATTCGATGCTCTTATCTTGACTTAGGATCCCATCTTTGACCACATATGTATGTATGTATGTACGTGCAAATGCAGGATGTCATCTTTCCACGCCATACACTCGTATTCGAGAATGTCCAACTTCATCCGTTAGCTATAGGACCCGGCCTACGTGGAACTAAACGAGCTATAAATGCAGGCAAATACACATATTAATGTGTGTGTGTGTGCGTGCTTTTGTGTGTGTGTGTGTGTGTGTTGCCAACTGAAATGACAAATTACTTTTGCTTTTGTTTTGGCTTCTTGTCGGTTGTTGGTGTTGTTGTAGTTGCCCCAAGTTAAGTTAAGCCAACAAGAAAGTTAAACACTGACAATGAGATTTATGATGGAGCTCGCCCACACACAGGGAGGGGCAGAGGGGCGGACTCGGGGGGAGGGGGGACTGTCCTGCCTGGCTGCACGTATGTTGATATGCATTAAAGCATGACTAACCTAATTCAATTGTGCCCCAGGATATGCACACTGATGTGATGTGCTTGCACATACCCACAACTGCCCGTGGTTGCATTGGCATCGTTTAAATAATGTCTTACCGCAATCATGGGTGGCTGCTGGGCTCCAGGGGGGCTCCAACCTGCCAGGGGCTACCTGCCAACTATCAGCTCTTTGCCGACACTGGAACTAACCTCAAATTCCCAAATCAAGATGGAGTGTCTTTAGTCTTGAGTATCTTTACGAGTATGTTCATCAAATTTGGATATTTGTTATATCGAACTGCTCATGTTTCATCCCTCTCCAGGTGGGTCTCTGACCCTTTCAATCATTCAAACAGAGCTAACAGCTCCAGTATGCCAGTATTAAAGTTTCAAGTCTTCACCAAAGATTCAAGTCCAACTTACAGTAAATTATGAAATCCGATCAAAGTGTTTTCCTTGATCGAAAAATTACTTAACTTAAGCCCATAAATAGTTGGCAACTTGGCGCATTTGTTCAATATTTTTCTAAATTTTTCTCTGTTTCTTTCTCCCACCCCATATCTATATGTAAGCGCTCTACATTTTCTGGCATTCAATCATTTGTTCAATCATATTTCCAGCCATCCCAGAGGCGCTCAAATAATCGACTTCATTTAACTGAAAAACACTGCTCTGGGCTACAGCTGAACGTAAACCATTACAAAGGGGACTGAGGCGGATTGGAGGAGATTGCCGGAGTGGATGTGGAGGCATGCTTGGTGAATGGTGAATGGTATTACGATGTAATATTGCATTAGATGATAGATTTATTCCCAGCACAATTTTAACTGCCACTTTTGCTGTTTTCCGTTATTTCCGATTCCCCTGACCCCTGTCCCTGTCCGCTGTCCCTGTCCCTGTCCGTGTCCGCTGTCCGCCCGCCCTGTACCGACCGAACCCCAACCTCTTGTTCTTCCATCTAGTTCCTTCGGTTTCCTCCTTTGGCCGGTTTACAACGTCCGCACAGTTTTTGGCCCAATGGCCGATTATGTCCTTTGGGTGCATTTTGCCATTATTCCCCTATCCCCTATCCCACCGATTCCGGATCCCACCACATCACTATTTGCGAGAATCCTCGTTTGGCTAACGCTTTCCTCTTCCCTTCGCCAGTTGGTTATTTCTTTCGGTTTATTTTTTTATTATTTCTCTTTTTAACACTCGTTTCATGGGCAGCAGAAGGGCATGCTGTGCTATTCCAAATGTATAGCGAGTGATATTACTTATTAAATATTTATATGTGTTGTGGGCAGTATTACAAAATCACGAGGAACAGTGCACCTTTAATCGGTGATTTCATTGACTACTGGTGCCATTTCATACGGTTCTCTTAGGGATATGCTGTAATCCAACTACTGGGTATATTCTAGCTGAAATTCATTTTGTTCCGCTTCCACTCTCGTTCCATTTCGCTACTTCATTTCTGTTGCTGCTTCTGATTCTACCACTTTATCTACTTGCGAAATCTGTATGCAGAAAATATTTTGTCCATCACCCTCGACGACATCCACTCTTCGAGCCAGCTGTCCCCCGCTGGAAAAACTTTCCGAGTGAAAATGATAAACATCTTTGTGAAAATTCTGTGATTTTTCGTTTCATTTCGTTCGTTCTGCTTCTGCTTCAGAGGGTATTATTATTTTTTCCAGATGCTTGCAACGTATAGAAGAAATAATTTCCAGTTCTATAAATACTCGTAGAGAAAAATTAACAGTCGATTTATTATTTCTGACATCTAGTGAAATCCTTGAATAGAATATAAGTTTTGCATCCACTAGCACTAGCATAACTAATATGTGAAATATTTTCATTTTCCTTATTTAAATATTCTAATCGATCCCAGAAAATGTCTGTTAAAAATGCATTTACCCAATATCTATGAAATATATCCTGTAGATGCCATAGGAAAAACCAATCGAAAATCAAATTAAGATTTCTTTATATCAAAAAATGCAATAACAAAATATACTTACACCTATACATACATGTGCATGTACGAGTATGTGTGGATTACATGGATACCAGCGAAATTTTTGATTTGCAAGGGTAGCTGTGGGTTCGGCCTCAGAACCTATCCATCCTTCCTTTCCCATTTTTCTGAGACTTTTCCACCAGCTGACGTAGTTTTTCCACACACACAGACATACACACTCGCTAACACATACAAAACTTATAACCATCTCGCTCTAACCATCAAGTGCCTGTCCATTCTGTGGCTTGTTTCTCCCCCAGTTCTTGGGCCCCTCCTTCAGGGTCGCTTCATCAATGGTCTGGTGTGAAATGTAACAGCCACTTATTGTGATTGTGTGGGTGGGAGGGAGATAGCGCATCAGGCGTATCTGATGGGAGCAGTCTTCCTCCAGCCTCCTACCTCCCCCCCCCCCCTTCGTCCACTCCCATGGTGATGCTTCAGTTCGACTGGCTTGTAATTTTTGGTGTCCCTTTCTTCGATTGCAACATCATTTACACGCTCTGCCGTATTTATCAATCAAATTGAAATCTGTTTGTTGTTACAGCACCGCCTCATACTCCAGCTCCCAATGTGTGTGCCATAAAATAATTGAAAAAGAAGGAAAAATAAGAGGAAAGGCAAAAGGCAAAAGGCAGAAAGAAGGGAAAGGAACACGATTGAAAGGATATGTGGGGCATCAGAATGAAACACGGAAATGGAGTTACCACTGTGATGCCTATTTTTAAGGCTCGTGCGAATACATGTTGTGGAACTTTTCTAGTTTTTATTAACCTTCGATGTCCTCTCAACTTCAGAGATAAAAATTTCATGCTTGATTTTCAAGTGATCGAAACTGAATATGATATTTAATGCACATATGTAGGTACATATAGTATATATGAAAAAGTGAACATAGCTAGAAAGTTGAAGCTTGGAAAATTTCAGTTCATTAATTAGTCAATTTTGCATTGATTATCTGACAGGTTATATATTTTTTGGAAGACTCTTCTTGGGGATTCACCGGAAAGTACGTTCCCCCTTCCTTGCATTTTTGATTTTTCTACCCTAGCACTAAAATCATATTACTTACTTCAAATTGGGGCGCTAGTCACAGCATTTGAGCTTGCACGAGAACATGGTGCTACAATGTCCAGAAGCTTCGCAATACATGGTAAAAGTTGGTCTTAAAAATTAAAGTTGCTAAATTGTATTTAATTTGATTTTGTGTCGATATATGTACGTATGAGCTCTAAGGTGGGGTACAGCCGAGGTATAAATGCGATATAACAGATACATTTTTAGACTCGGGATAGGGGTCTTACTTACTTACTAATCCCATTTAATATACTATTTAATATCTTGAAGCTGAGGTATGCTGGGTGTGTACTCATGTATGTGAGATCACAGGATTTATCTGGAGGCACAAATTTCACAATCGATAAGTTATCGATAAATACTTTAAAGCTTGAAAAAAGCATTCCGTCACCTCAACACTGATTCGGCTCGTCTTTCAGATCCCAAATTTAATAGTATATTTAGAATTTATAATAAAAGCTTTTAAAATCAACAATCAACAAAACTCATCGTATCTCTTTTTATTCTATCGAAGTACAGAAGCCGTGGGTTCCAGCTCCCAGTGTATAAGAAATTATTTTAAAATAAAATTAGAGAATTCACCTTGAGTAAATAAAAACATTGCTGGTTCGCTTTTTGTCTCGAAAGGATTTTGTGATCCCCACAAAACTTCTTGCATTCGGCGCCGTTATGCAGTATTTTAATATGCAGTTTCATTCAGCTACTGTTCTTTTTCAGGCATTAAAATATTTTTTTTCCTACCGGCTCTCAATGCAAATCTCTATTTAGTACCTGTCCCATTTCGAGTACCGACTGACTACAAAATAATTTCCTCTTTTCATAATAAATACCTTTAAAAACGTGTCCTGGAAACCAAAAACTTTCTTGCTATATTAACAATGAATAAATCTATGCAAAAACAATTGTTTCATATAAATCGGTAAGTTGGTTAAAAAGATTTTGACTTTGGAAAATTGTTGAACCTATTTAGTTGAGCAGCACTGTATGTACATATGTACATATTTTAACCGAACGTGTCGGTATGGGTTGTTTCTCCCCGTATCTTTGTAGGCCAGCACCTCTGCCCAAAACTTAATATTATTGTCGGTATTTTCCCAATTTGAAAAAATGCATTTTATCGTACGACTTTATACTATCAATCAATACTATCATCCATAATATCGCTGGTATTTTGTGCCGCAGCACGTTGCCAACGGAAAATATATTGAGTTTCTTAAGAACTTCAAAATTATAGGGTAGTTGGAAATTGAGCACAACCAAAATCTTGCTCTTATGACCAAGCTAGTCCTCCTTTTAAAAATGCTAGATCTAGCCTGAAACGGGATGAACTGGCAACACTGGACCGTACCAGAAAAATGTCTAAGCATGCTTTGCCTCTATCGAAAAGGGTTTAATTCTTTAATGACATTTTCTTTGGAAGCCATTAATTTCTCTCAGCTGATATATCTGTAAATATAATAACATGGTTTTCCCACATAATTTATCTATTTGATTATTAGGTTTTTTCTATTTATTTATGCCTTGGACCATTTGAATTCCGTTACTGACTTTTCTGTGTGTGCTACCGTTACCGTTACCGTTACCATTACCTTTACCGTACTCCACATCCGAGGGGAGTGGGGAGTGGGTAGCTGTTGGGGTGTGTGTGCTTTCATTTGATTTTCCAAGCTGGCGCTTTCAGTTTTCATTTCTTTGTCAAACACGTTACGCAAATATTGTTCCAGTTCCACGGCGACGGCCGTGCAAACATTTGGCGCTTGTGCGGTTGCCACTACGGGAAATGAATGAAATCGGCGAGTTCCAGGGACCGGGACTACGATTGGGACTTTGCCTACGCCATTTGTTTGCACGCTGTCCATCCTCTGCTTTGTACCTCAGGTACCCATACCATACCCACATCGTCCCACAAAGATTGCACAGTCAATTGCCGGCGTGGGCGGGGCAGCGCGTTTATCGGATAGGTGACAGTTTTTTGAGCTCGTTTCCAGCTACATTGTTCCCCCTCAGGGTGCGAGTAGTCTAATTCCCCTGCGTTTAATTTCCATAATTCTTTCACAACTGGTCCATTGTCATCTGGGGCTAAATAGTGCAAAATGTTTCTTATGTTTCTTTTATAATGAGCACATATGTACATATGTATGTATTATCGTCAATGCTCTTCTCCATATTCCCAATTGAGTAATGCATGCATCTAAGTACTGTTCCACTCCATTAAAGAAGCTTTTCCTATTAATTTCTTGTTTACGCCACTGAAAACTGAAAACAAGTTAATTTGATGGCATCGTCCTTCGGCAAAAGCCTTTTTTAGATGGTTTCTTCCTGTTTTCCATTCCATTTCCCACTCTATGCCACACCGTTTTGTGGCCTCACCCAACCGAGCTGTTTTGGTTGACCCTGTTCATCCCAATTTAATCATTTCCCGGGTACATTTGCAGCATTCGATGTAGGCAAATTACACAGATGCCTTCTCATTGGATTGGCTTAGCCTCTCATCCTCCCATCGATGCACTCCTCATTCAGGGCAGCCAGCCATTGTCCGGGCACTCCACATCCGCCACACCCTCCCCATCTCTGATCATTTGCAATGCATGCCACAGCGCGGTTTTTCAGCACGTTCCGCTTCCACTCGTTCCAGGCGTTGCGTAGAAATGCCCCATGGCATTTGTTCTGTTCTGTTCTCTCGCCACTCGTTGCTCTCCGCCACAGTTCCTCTCGTCTCTGATCCCTCCATAAATTATTCCAGTGCTGCAAATTAAGCGTACGTCATCGCCTTTTGATGGCCGAGGGTTCTCGGCGCGTCGTCCCCCTCACAGTCGATTTCTGTTCAACTTCGCTTTTTTCGTTTCTTTCTATTTTTTTTGTTTTGTGTGTGTGTGTGTGTTTTTTTTATCTTGCTTGCGGTATACGTGTGTGTGTGTTTTTGGCTCCATGGACATTCAACAATTTGGTTTTTCTCCTCCCTCCGACCAAGCCCTGGACCTAGCCCTGTTTCTGTTTCTGTTCCTGTTCCTGGATCAGATGCGGATGCTGGTCCTGTGGCTCGGCCCACTTCATGTTGTCCATTGATTTTACATGTTGTGAATAAATAATGAATGGCCATGATGTGGTAAATTGAATATGGCGTGAAATTAGCTTAAGTAAATGGAATTAAGTGGATTTCACAGCCGACTGACTGTGACACTCCCAACCCCCATCCACCAGCCACCCATCGTTCTCTCTAGATTCCGGTAAAAAGAAAAATCTGTAGAGTGGACAGGGGAACCACTGATTTAGTGGCCTATAAACTGGGGAAACTTCGCTGCGCAAGAGCCCAAAACCCAACTTTAGAATTTTCGATAGACAATCCTCTTGCAACCATAAAACTTGCTCGAAAAAGTCGCAAAAGGAAGCCAAAAGGAGATGGGTGTATAGTCTGAGTTGTCGTGTCATGTCATGACCTCCTGAAACATTTTATGGCCCAAAGGGAGTGGGTTCCAGGCTCCAGGTTCTGGGCTCTGGGCTCGGGCTCGGGCTCGGGCTCTGGGCTTTGAAGAGTCTTAAAATCCACTCAGCAAATCGCATCGTATTAACCTTCAACATTTTCATTTTCAGCATTTTCAGAGACAGGAATTCATTTCCGCCCAGGCAATTCCCTTTTCATCCGTCCCCCTCCAACATCTATCCACTTGATCCGCATTTGATTTGTCAAATGTTCGGCTTGGCCCAGTCGTCAGAGGTTTTGGTATGCAAAGAGCAAAAAATGTTGAGAGAAAAAAGGGGTCTCCACATCGGGCTCACGAGCAATGTAGCCGACAGAATCCGAGTCGTGTGTCTTTGGTTTAAACACTCTAACATATGCAAATTTATTTGACTTCAAGATACCCCATCAAATTAGCATAGAATAACTCTCTATAGTTCTTCGGACCAAAGCAAATATTTCGAGGTTTAGAGAAGTAAAAGGAACCTATTTAATTCTGGCAAGACACACGGGCTTCAATCACAGCCCGGAAATCTGAATCTGCGAAAACTGTCTAGAAATGGACTCACATCGAAAGGTCAGCTTATGGCAACACCAGATAGATACTCGGTCAAGTATCACACCCCTCGTAGAGCATCGGGTCTTCGTTGTGCCCAGAGCTCATCCGATTGTTTCAGTTTGAAAATTTCCAGGCATGTGGGCTCGTCAGGGATGTGGAGATAGAGCCGAAGGATGCGGGACCTTGGGAATCAAGTGTCTGGATTTTGACTTTGCCTGCGACTCCGACTCCGACTCCGACTCTGACTCTGGCTCTAGAGCTAAAATGACATTCACTGACACTGAGCACTCGTCGCCAGGGAGTATTTGCAATAAAAATAAAACGTTTTTCAAATAAGCGCTCCGGGAGTTTTGCCACTGGAGCGGAGCTGTCCTTTCACTGCCACAGCTCGCATATCTTGTCAGCTTTTCGCCAAGCGATAGCTTTATATACTCGTACCTGGATACATAAGACATACGACATACGACATACGATATACGACCTACGAATATGCAGATCGAGAGGGTGTGTTTGGGACGAAGTGTGCCACAAGGAGATGATTGCGTCGAGAGCCTTTTAAAGTTCCTCAAGTGCTGGAGCGTATATGCAGAGTCTGCTCCGATCCAGCTTTAACCTAATATCGCCTAATCCCAGGCTCTTTGTCTCAATCCTCTATCCAACCCATGTGAGGACGGGCATTCACTTGGCTCGCTTAAAATGCTAATTATGAAAACAATTTTCAGCTGATGGCAGGCTATGACGCCGGATCTCGTTGCTATGCATGCGCTTTTCCACTCTTAACAAGTTTCTTTTGCTAATTTGTCAAACACTTTGCATAATTTGGCATGAACCCCCATCCTCTCTCTCATGGCTAGTGCGTGTTGATGGGGATAATGATGTGGCAGAAGGATCCGGAACAGGAACGGGAACGGGAACGGGATCCGGAGCGAGGACGGAGGTCGGAGGTCGGACGTCGGAGGTCGGAGGACGTAGGACGGAGGAGAAGCCGACGTAGCAGCTGGGCTGCTGCGTGTTTGTTAATTATTAATTTTTTCAACCCAGTTTGAAGTTGGCTTCAACCCGTCGCATACTTCCATCTACCGTCGCTTCTCCTTCTCCATCTCAAAAGGAAAATTTCAATTTCCAAAACTGTTTGGCCCTTTAGCTTTAGGAGCTCTCCACCAGATAAAAGCCAGCGCTAAAGCCATCGATCCATTGTAAAATCGAAAAAATGCAAATAGAACTCGGATACATTTGTAGTGAATATATTAGTTATTTTGGTTAACATTTTTAAAGGGGTTTCGGTTAGTATTACATGTTTTGCTGCTGTTCACTGTCCTTCCCTCCTCCTCGCCCTGTTTCTGTACAAAGTTCCCATTTCATGTTACCATCAGTAACAGATCATATTTCAAACTTTGTCTCAGTGTTGCCCCGAAATTCGGTTGAATTTTTAATGAGTTTTCTGTCAATGCCGACAGGGTCCAGCTCCCTTAAATCAATTAGCAATGCCTATACGAGTATACTATCCATTTCTATCCACGCAAATCCTTCAAGAAAGTGTTGCATTTTTCAAAACCTCCCACTTCTTCAAAAATGAGTTATGCCTCAAACATGCGGTAAACGAAAGTTTTTCCTTTCGGAGTTCGTGGTGGTGTGGGGTGTGGGGTGTGGGGTGTGGGGTGTGGGGTGTGTGGGGTCTGGGGGATACGTGTTAATGTGTGCACTGCGAGAGCATTTTCCACTCATAAATTAACGTGCGCGCGAACATTTATTTTGTTATTAAATTTAACAATTGCCGCCCCAGAACCCCTTCCCGCACCCATCTAGCTCCCCTCTTTTATCTTCTCCTTCCCCTAGCACACACACACACACACGCATATAGAGAGAGAGAGAGAGAGAGAGAGAGAGTCTGTTATTAATTTGCCGTTGCTCAGTTGGGGGTCGCCTTTTGTACCCTTCCAGCAGGTACCCCGGAGAAGCAAGCAGTTTCAACCATAACCATAGAGTACAATATTGATAACTATAGATGTATGTAGCTATGTTCGGGATCGGTTCAATATATACGAATATGTATGATAGAATATAAATACCTATAAATTTATCCATCATTATTTGCTGTTGTTAATAGTTAATTCAATTCATTCGTTCGAATGGATTGGCTAAATAAATGATTGAGTACGTCGGAAACTAGGCGGATACTTTCTTTTCGTTTGATTACCGACCGTGGAGCTGCGTTTCAATGGATCCGGAAGGGTATCTAAAGCCTCGGCCTCGAAGGGGGCCTTCCTGTTGTGTTGGCATCTTGGCCAAAGCCAAAGCTCCAAACTTTTTGTCTTAAATTGCTCAATTTCGTTTCGTTACATTTCGCACTTGAATACAAAGTTGCCAGACGCCTCAACACCTTCCCCCTTACAAAAAGGGTAATTGCCAGTGAATGTGTGTGTGTGTGTGTGTGTGTGTGGGTGTGTGTGTGGGTGTGGGTGTGGGTGTATGTCTACGCGTGTATTGGGTGGAAGGCACTGTCGGAGGAAGATGGCATCAGAGGTAGTCCCTTTGGCGTTATTAAGCAATTTACAAGATACTTAAACAAGAATTATGTGAAACATTTCCAACAAAATGATTCGAGGAGCTGAATTTTAAAATAAACAAAACTGACTTCTGAAAATGAGATCCCACCCCCACATTCCGCGTGTGTGGCCTTCGTTGGGTGAAAGAAAATTAAAAATAAATGCCTTCTTCCTTCCGCCTCTCGGCCGACCTTCTTGAGGTTTCTGGTCACGTGGGTGCCCAGACAAGGACAGCTCCAAATAAATCTCCAAATTTTTCATTCTTTAATCCTTTTTAATGCTTCTTTTTAAGCATGCATTTAATATTTCTGCTTATAGACAATCAAGGTATTCAAAACATTTAAATTATTGCATATGCAAAGTCAAAGGCCAAATCGTTATGTACATTGCACATACGCACTTATGTATGTGCATATGCATATGCATATGTACATATATGTACATATGTCTTACTACAAGTCAGTAGTAATCCGCTCCAAACTCCACATGTCGTTGTATTGCGTTATCAGGTATAATATTTTTTCTTGGTTTCGAATAGGTTACTCATTAGTTCCTTTTTCCGAAGTCGAACTCTTACTATCTTACTACCACTATCGATATATCGACTATCCATAACGACAGATCGGTACTCATCAGGTGGTTAAAGGGCTGCCAACCCTACATATATTTGTATGTGTAGTGGGTACACAGAGAACATCTAGCTCCTAAGTTATTGAATATAACTTAAATCTGGTCTTACAGAAAGATGTAGAAGTTTTTTGAAAAACAAGAAGAATTTAAAAACAAAATGTTTTTTGATAAGTTTTTCAATAAATCCACAGCTAAGTAATACCAAAAAATATGTAAAGATTAATTATTGTCACTGTGCAGACCAGGATACCGCATTGGGGTATCACTTGTTCGAATTGCCTGCTTTTCCTGGTCCTTAAATTTACTTAAATGACGACGCTTACCAAAATATATGTCTTTAACGGGGAACAATTATGTAGTCTATGTTCTCTCTATACGGAAAATTAAATTCAATTTAATCCAATTCAAGGTTAGCAGCCATAGGGAAAAGGTTTTGTGTATCAATAGTCACAAAAAGCGAAACTAATAGGATATACATTCGAATATGTGTCTCGCGTCTAAAGCTTTCTAAAGGTGCAGATCACAATCGACAAATAATTACTATTCGATATTACATACCTCGGATAATACAGAAAACTTTTTCCTGCCACCTGCGAAAAACCAAAATCTCTTGGAGGAATTCTGAATTCATTCCGCCAAAAAAGATTTCGAAACTTGGCACTTCACAAAATATGTTTTCCTCTACTAGATTGGTCATTTCTCTGTACAATACAATTTAATAAATTCCATAGTAATGACACATTAATTCCTAATCCATTTTACAGCATTCTTAAAGACCCTGAATATAAATAAATAAATATATATATACTCTATAAATAGAGTTAATTGTATTGAATAAAGTCAGTATCGGAATAAGTACCGCCACTGCCTGTCACTCATCTTCCATCGCAATGACCAGAGGCTGGCGCCGAGTCCTTGCGCACTGTGCACTCATGCACTCATGAGTCCTCATGCAGGAATAAACGGCGTACCACAACACCGCTTCTGTTGCTGTAATACGGCCAGGCTGGATTGGAAACTTCCTTGAAGGATCCGGATAAGCACAAGGCTGACGCCTCATTTATTAAAAGGGGAAACGATAAGGTAACTGACATTTACATATGTATCATACATTATACTATATATAATTATAATTATTCCACTTAAGACATGTCCAAGGTGTCAAATCTACCAATTGTAGATTTTTTTCCAGGGAATCTTCAAAGCTTACCAATTCTTCAGCAACTACTTCACTCATCTCGATGTCCTTATGGGTACTGCCAGGTCAAAGCTCTGCCTTTGGAGAGCTTTCGAGTGCGTTCCACTATTTTCATCGCTGCACAATGAATCAATTAAATGACTTCAGTCCAGGCAGACCAACTGCTATGGGGTGTACACTGCACAGGGTATACCTATAAATATTACATATCATATATGTACACACGTGTGTATGTATGTTCTGAGTTGGACCACAAAAACTGCGTGACAAAGGCATAAAAGTCGGCCCTTGGCTCCACTATCAAACTTCAGACCAATTGAAAATTCAACAGCCCGTATTTTTCATATTAAATGAAAGAAAGACGATCCCCTGCCAGTACTCCTGCCCTGCCCTGCCCTGCCCCGTGAACTACTTCAGCCCCTACATGCTCTGTGCCTCTGCCTCTGCCTGTGTCTGTGTCTGTGCCTCTGCCGGTGCCGGTGCCGGTGTCGGACTTTACAGCGGCAATAAACAAACAATTGCGACGCGAGTGCCATACGAGTGCCGGGCAGGTGGATGATAAGAAATGGGACAATCAGTGGGTGGCATCAGGACCAACCAAGCAAAGTGTTGAAAAACTTCGAATATTACCCTGCCTCATATGACAGCGGTACCCTGTAACTGGGGACCTGGACTAGAGAGTCCAGATAGAAACAGAGCTAGATGTCTGTACATAGATGGAAGTATGGAGGGGCTTTATAGTGAAGCCGCTAAGGATCTGTCGCAGAGCAGCTCTTTTAAGAGATCGAAAGTATCGAAATCTGTAATATGCATTATATGAAAGCCGATTACCTTTGTTAGAATTTAGCTGTAAGAATACATTAGCAATAAATGGACAGACACAACGCAACACGCAGCATCATGAGAAACTAACACGCAACATTTATTTGCATGGCTGTACGAATGTTCTGCATACATATCTCCAATTGGATTTCCCTCTGCAGGGACAGCCCCAACAAACTTTCAAAGTCTGCCAATATTCGTGGCTTATTTCCGATACATTCATTCAGCTGATTTTAAATTTGCAGTGGATATAGACAGTTTTATAAAATAAACATATTTTGGCCTTTAATAGTATATATCGGGTGCTTCAATATCATAGTGCTTTAATATATAATTGACGTTCAGTACTGTGCTGTACCGTTTCCCTTTCTCAAGATATCTTTTGGTAGAAAAATCCGCGAAACTTGCAACAACAAAAGAATACAGAAAGTCACAGAAAAATGGGACAATCCCTCCCATATCATACGGAATATCAAATGTACATATGTACATTCGCGTGTTCATATACTGTTGTCTGACAACTTAAAGTTTCCCCGTCTTTGGCCATGGCCCGGGCAGCTACCCACGATCCCATCGCTTCCCTTGTAACCCCCACTGTCTTACCACGCACTTTGACAAAGTGCAGTAAAATGTGCAAATTCAATTTTCTGTCAATTTCGTTGCCACGTCCGCCACGAGTGGGGAGAGGCTTGAGGCTTGGAGCTTGAGGGTGGGCAGTGGTGGGGCTTGCGAGGAGAGGTCTTTAAGGTGCAGACTTTGATGCCATAACAAAGTCAAACAAAGCTGGCAGCAACAGCGCGAGATCCGGCTCCAACTCCAGCCATCGCTCCAGCCATCGCCTCGTCTCCGACTCCAGCCGGGCCATAACTCACATGAAATCTGTAAGGGCACACGCATCCTGCAGCGCTCGGGCAGCATTAACATTAACCCGAAATGAACTCCTGCTCGCCCCGACTCCTCCACTCCTGGCTGCTTCGATTCCCTCTCCGAGCAACTCAAAATCACGCGAAACATCTTTTGGCTGACTTAGCCGGCTGGATAAACATTATGCTCCAGGACCAGGACATCACCCGAGACAGAGATAGGAGCGGGAGGAGCAGCCTGGCAGGGGAGGTCTGGCATCGACTTGACATGTTTGCTTATGCATAAAACGATGCCAGGCAGCGGCAGCGGCAGCGGCAGCAGGCGAAACGCGATGCTGCCACTTTCCACTTGAGGCAGCGCCGCAGCCCGAGAGCGACCGACCAAGTTATCATTTGGCGCCCAGGCATCGGCATCCCAGGGCATTTTCGGGAGCTTGGAGCACATCTGGGAGGAGCCGTGAGTAGCCAGTTTATTGCATGTCGCCCCGTTGTTTGGCTTTCAATTTTTATTTTAGTTTTATTTATACATTATTTTTTTACTGACACAACGCAACCGAAACGCGGCAGTGTCGCCGAGATAAGGGAAGCGCCAGGCATGCGGCACCGCCACAAGGCATAGGGAGGGAGAGGGCTTCGAGGCGAGCAATGGGTTGCGCAGGCTCTATCTCTATGTGGCTAGTTCAACACTCTTAAAATTCCACCGATTTGCTTCCTAGGTATAGGTTATTGGAAAAGATCGAATACACATAAGTACATAAATATGTGCCACGTACATACATATATATTAAGACATATGTACATATGTATATGGCGATAGCTTACTCTAATAAATTAAATGCATCCAATTTTAAAGAAATTCCTTCGATTGAAGACTTAACTCATATGGAGTTGAAATCGACCGATCGGGCCAAGTGAAAAGTACTTCCACACGGGGCAGTGTATCAATTTCAATATTTTCAACCAAATAGACTTCAGCAGAACAGCCCGGTCCCAAAGAAATGCAATCCAATTCCCGATAAGGCCACGCTCTTCTCCGCTCCGCGCGGATTGCAATTAATTAGATGGCCGCATCGGAAGCGGTGCCAGGCACACAGATACGGGCATGGCATCAATAAATATTATTGCAGCGTTCGACTTTGGCTTTGGCCGTCAAAGTGCAAGCTAAACAAAAGCCAAAAGCTGGATAAACACGGCGGATCTAAGGCCAAAGGAGTGCGCTGGAATGAGCCCATTTCCCAGCCACGTCCCACAACCGCCATTCCCACGACCAGTCCGCAGCCATCCCCCGTTCCCCGTCCTCTCTCTTTAGTCCCCGCACTGCATGCAGTTGCGGACAAACGCGACCGCAGTAGTTCGGAGAGAGACAACTAGAGAACTTACTTGTATGTATGTCGTAGCGATGTTTACGACTCTTGTCTCGCTTTCCGTCTCGCTTCGGTCTACCTTTGGCCTGCCCACCGATCGGCTTGATTCCTCATGTGCTCTCTTTCGCTGGCAGGGCAGCGTCGAAGTCGCGCAAGGCGAAGTCGACAACAGAAATGCTGAAGTAGAAGACAAAGAAAGAGAGAGAAAGTTCCAGCCGGGCCAGGAAATCGGGAGATCGAGAGGAATTGGAATGGGGACTTTTTGAACATAATACATAACAACGTGGCGCCCTTCGATGCATTCGCCAATGCGAAACCAAAGGATGACCTCGGCGGTGTTGGGTGGGCTTAACCAGTGCTTCACGAACGGTAGGGTTCCAGTTTTAGCACCCTTCTTATCAGTATAGCCAATGCTCTGACGAATTGAGAGAGCTGGTGCTGGTGGCGTGTCTCAAGAAAACATCGACAAGGCTGAGGCCTTGCCTGAACAAGAAGCCTGCTTACAAGTCCCGATCCCTTTGGAGCTGTACTCGCCATATTTTCGTGTAATCAAGTCAATGCGCGCTGAAGCCTCACTTCAGTACACTTAATATAGCAGAGCTCTCTTCACAAAGCAAACCACAGGAGGTGAACTTGAGCAAATATCATTCAAGTTAGTGCTCATCACGCAACAGCAGTGGGGCCTGTAGATGGGGAGGAGAGGGGATTCAGACGAGAGAGAGAGAGAGAGAGAGAGAGAGATACCTTCAATTAAAATAAATGCAACAAAATGTGTTAGCCGAGGAAAATAGCACAAAAGAAAATAGGAAGGGGGGAAAGAAGGAAAGAAGGAGAGGAAAAATGAAACAATAAACTTTGACTTGCTGACGCTGGCATTTGTGTGATGCCCTCTTGTGTCCCATGTCGCCCGCCGCCCGTCCACCATCCACCGTCCACCGCCCGCCGTCCGCCGCTCTTCGTTCTCTCTCCCATCTGGTGTGCTATCCTAGTCTGCCGCTGTGTCTATTTGCACCTGCATCACAGATCAAAGTGACGCAGCATGACCCACTCTCTCGCACACCCCTCTCGTCCTGGTCAAGTGCTGCACTCGTATGCGTGGACCCGTGATGAAAAAGCGGGACGCGTATGCTTGAGAGCGGGCATCGTGGTAGAAGGGGGAAAGAGACAGAGTGATAGTGAGAGGGTGGGAGAGGGTACTATGTGACTTTTCTTTTCCTTTATTTTTCCTGCTCCTGTTGCCACAATTTCATTTTCAATTTCAATTGCTAATCCACCCTCCACCCCCCGCTCTCCAGCCACTACTGCTATCCCTGAAGCAAGTCCTAGTCCTGGTCCAGGTCATCATGTATAATATTTGTATTGTATGGTCAAGCGCTGACCAAGCGGACCATTCGCCTCCGCATCCGCGAGCTGAATCCTCTTTGACAAATTGGAATGCAATTTGTTGGGTTTGTTCTAATGCAAATAAAGAAAAAGTCGCTTACACTTATTTACCCAGCCATTCCAATCCAATTTACGATGGGAAAAGTCTGTCGCCACGACACTTATCGGATAGATTGGGTTTATATTTAACCGGTCGCTTCACGCAGAGGGGATTTCGAAGGCCTCACTGATCCAATACGATTAATGTAGAGGTGTGTACTGCATGACGGCACCATCGGAATGACTTCGCATGCAAGACAGTGAGAGGTATTAATAAGAGAGAAAGAGAGACGGGGACAGATTTTTCAGAAGATAACCTGACAGAACCTGTACAGAAGACTTCCGCCTTCCACCACGTTGGCGGCCCCTTTCAAAATGTTAGCACATCAGCAGGGGAAGCATCGACGGATGACCCTTAGATTATCAATACGGATATACCGCATAAGAAAAAACCACCGCAGGAACCACTTATGTCGAAAGCGAGCGAAACTTTGTTAACTAGTACTCCCTCAGCTCTTAATTTATGTCACCTATAGAAAATATTGTAGACGATATTATAGGTAAGCGCTTTAATAGGTATCGCAACTGATTATTGCCGCATGCGCTCTCTTTATCCCTCTTTTTCTTTTGGTATCGCCCTTCGACAAAGTCTGGCACAAGGGACTTTTATATAAATTAAAGATGCTACTACCCGCCCCCCAGTATTCAGTCATAAAGTCATTTTTGGGAGAAAGAACGTTTATTGTCACAATCAAGGACGCTATTTCAGACATAAAAATTATCAGAGCTGGAGTTCCACAAGGCAGCGTCCTTGGGCCAATCCTGTACACATTGTTTACACGCGACATGCCGCTACCGCACGTCAACCCAAGCAACTTCCTGGTCGCCACTTACGCTGACGATACTGCTATTCTTTCGTCATCCACCTGCTACAGAGCCGTTGCTGAACAACTTCAAATCTACCTCGAATCCGTGGAAAAATGGGCAAAAAAATGGAACATCACAATTAACGAAACAAAGTCAGTTAACGTAAATTTTACTCTAAGAAGCAAGCACCCACCAGACCTAACCCTCAACGGAAATATAATTCCGCGCAAGAGCAGTCACTGCTACCTCGGTGTCCACTTCGATAAAAGCCTAACTTGGGGACCGCATATCAGAGCTACAGTCATCAAATGTCAAAACAAACTCAAAAAGTTGCACTGGCTCATGAACTCAAAAAGTAAGCTTCCCCTACGCAATAAAGTCATATTGTACAAGGCAACTATAATCCCTATATGGACATATGCCATTCAAGTCTGGGGATGTGCAGCGAAGACGCATCTGAATAAAATCAGAGTCATGCAAGCGAAGGCTCTAAGGGCGATGACAGGTGCCCCGTGGTTTGTTCGGACCACAATGCTGGAAAGAGATCTCCTCATCCCAAAAATTGGAGATCAAATAAACCATCATAGCAGTCGATACAACGATAGGCTCATTAACCATCCAAATGAAACAGCTAGAGGATTACTGCACCCCCAAATCCCACGCAGACTCAAACGTCTCCACCCACTGAACATAAAAAATAGAAAAATTTCCTGAATAACACATCATTAAAATGTATATATAAACCTAATCATTAAACTCTTATAATATGTAGTAAGCCAATGTAAATATCACTAAAATTAGATCATAGTTTAAGTAAAGCTGATTTCTAATAAAATAAAAAAAAAAAAAAAAAAAAAAAAAGGTATCGCCCTGCCACCGCCCCCTCGAATAACCAAAGAAACTTAAACATTTTGCGGCTGCTTTCACTCTCCATTGGGCGGAATTCTTCCATACATTTCTTATCCACGCAGCTGGAGAGGGAAAAGGGAGTTAAACAATTTCCAACAATTTGCTCGAATCTTTGCTCAACACCGCGCGGCTTATCCTTTTCTTTCTTTCCTTCTTTCTTTTTCTTTCTCTGGTCATGCGGGGCGTATGAGTAATTTGCAATGACCGTTTTGATCTCTACTGCTGCTCCGATATCTACCAATCTCCAACATCCAATCTGCATAATTAGCTAAACAATTGTCTGCGCTGGCGCATTTACCATGAGATTAATGAACATCCATCAGAATAGGATGAAAACTGGGCGTTCCATCTCTCACTCTCGGAAAATACGTCCATATAAACCTGTATACATACGTATATCCATAGTTATAGCTGTGGACAGCGTCCTCTGGTTTTCGAAAAATTAAAACCAATTACCTGCAGCCCCGTCAACGACAGCGGCTATCATCACCCATCACAGCCCCATCGACGAATCGGGGTCCCAGACCAGACCAGACGACAGCCACAGAAGAAAGAAAGATGAAAAAACGCTCTACCAAGTTGTACCTTATATTTAATGCACTAGGCACAAGAAAGATTAATTTATATTGATTAATATATTAAATATTTCCTATATTCCTATAATTTTGGTTCTAATATTTAGGTTCTTTTTTGGTTTTCATTTTGCACAAAAAGTGAATCCATTTTGTTAATCTTATCTCTAAAATTCTGTTTTCGCTTACAACTTCTATTGCAGTTTGCAAATAACTCAACTCCATGGAAAAGTGTTGGTACTCGTATTAAGATTGTTTTAGAAAAAAAATTGTATCATGTTTAATGTTCTTGGCAAACCATAGTTTCTACATACGACTTGGATGACAATCGTTCCAATTAAGCAAGTGGAAGAGCTGTTGAAGAGTAGACCCAGCACTTTTGCTTTTGTTGTGGATGTAATGGTGCTGTGATTCATTTTTTTTCTGGTATGTTAGTAATTACTACCTTCTTTTTTAATACAACTGGGAATTTGGGTTGGCTTGGGTTTGTCCCTAGTCCGTTGGTAATTGTTTGTGCAATTGTTTATGTTTGTTAATTCTCTATTTTTTAATATTGCACACTCATTTATTTTACTTATGGGACGGCACATTTGGACGTCATCAGCATGCAAATGGACTTCACAGTCAGAAACTCAGAATAATGGTCCAAGGATAGATCCTTGTGGAACTCCTCGCGTGGGAGAAAAAATAACGCAGACCCAAATTTCGTTATTACGGATTGTATTCGATCTGTCAAATAGGAATGAATCAGTCCGATTGCAGTACAAGCCGGTTGCACAAGCCATACAATCTTTAAAGTTTTGAACACAGAACTTCAAGACTGACGGTATCAAATGCTTTGCAATTAGACTATAGTCTAATAATGACAAGAATCCAACCTGGCCTTCGTCATTGTTTTTACGAATGTCTTCAGTGACTTTATGAACCACTAAGAACTCCACTTTAAGAACTCCTGGTTTTTTTTTTAGCAGTTTATTACTATTCATATCGTTGTAAATTTGCGTGGATAACAATCGTTCAATAACTTTTGAAAGGAAATGCAAAATAGAAATTGGTCTGAAATCACTATTTGATTTCGATATTAGGAAATATTGAGATCATTATTGCACTATTGATGGCATGTGGTATGTATAGTATAATCTTTGGTAATAGTAGCTTGAGAAGCTTAGGATTTATATCATCTGCTCCTGTTGCATTTGATTTAATTTTAAGAATCGATTCAACAACATCACATTGGGATACTCATGCGAAACTAAATCCATTATCACAGTAAAAATCACAGTCAAGGTTATTTATCACTCTAGGTGCAGTAGATTGCATACTTTTTTTTCAGATCGGCCTTAAGTGCCATTTTTGGTTTGTTCACCAAAACTTCCCCCGACCGAGCCGAAGGATAAAAACAAAGACGCCTTCTATTTTTTAATCATCTCCCTATTTCCCAAATTATAAAAGTATAAAGAAATTGTTTTTCCTGAAAGATTAAATTAAATCGTATAACGCTTTCCAAGTAAATCATGCCACCAAAATCAAGAAAGACCAAGGCTTCACAACAACTTCGAAAAGGAGCTAGTGGTGCTGCCAACCAGAATGACTTACTTATTATCCAGGCTCTTATACTTAGATCTCAATAAACCTTCGAACCTGATTGAGATTACTATCTAGAACAACAGAAAAGGCGGTAACATGTGGATTTATTCAGATCATAAACAAAGGCTTTTACCTCTTTCCCACAACCGCAACTGAATCTATAAAAACTGAAATATTTAATGATAGCTTGCGTCAAGATATTGCCAGGTACTTACGTTCTTTTTTTATTAAACCCAGGCACACATAATAATATGAGGTAAATAGTGTTCGCATTCATGTGTTTTTATTTGGGAGCAACACAACTCGTGACAACTATGGGATAAGGATGTAGCCTGTAGTTAGACATGCCGAGTATATGGCGGAAAGCCATGTGGTAATCACCTCTTTGGTCACCTGCATCATGTCTGGGAATATTCCGTCCAGTCCAGGTGTTTTTATGCCCGCGAAGGAATCTATAGCCCAATGGATTCCCTTCGAGGTTATCAGATCTGTTGGGGGTTATTGTTCCTCGGTTGCTTGGTCCTGATGCTCTTTGGCAACAGTGCTTTCGGTACATCCAGGGAAAGGCGTCTTCATTAGTGCTGTTAGGGCTTCTTTACTGTCCTCTGCCGTCTGTCCACTGTCCGTCATCTAGCTTTAATTGACTTTGTAAGATGGGCTGCTTTGAAAACAGCTTTCGGAGTCTTGATGTTTCATGTTTTTTCTCGATGTTGGAGCAGAAGTTTCTCAACGAGTTTCGTTGTTACGTGTTTCCTTCTTGTAGCTCCTAAGTGGGAGTTTGTGTTCCTCATAAACGATCTCTTCGTTCGCTTGTTTGGCGATCTTAAAGGATTCCTTGAGGTTTTTCCTTTGGAGAGAACTATCCCGGTTCCACCAGAGTGGCTTCTACCTCTTCTTTATTCGTGAGGGGATTCCTTGGATTGGGTCTCTAGGGACTTCTCTATATCCTCCGCAGATTTCACTGAGCCCGGTTTCGCGAGCTTCGAAGTAACTTTCTTTTGAAACTTTTCCCAGTTTTTATTCCGGGGGTTTCTGTAGACTTTTATCTTCGACGATTGCTTTAGAAGCAATGTCCACCACTCTACCAACGGCGTCGATCGTAGATGTAGCCTTGCGGTAAGAGGTCGCCAGCCTCCGCGATGGATCAATCCTTTCTTGAGGATACCACTTTCTCAAACAGTTTGCCCGCCTTGTCGAGCATGCAGATTGGCCTATACGACGACGCTGTCCCCGGCGGCGACGTTGCTGACGAATGTGATGTCAACGATCGATTCGACTCCTGCTCTGGAGAAAGTATGTTGCACACCCTTATTGAGAAGCAAGATGTCCAGAGGTATATGCCCACGCGTCAAAATCGCCTCCTCTGGGCTACCACTCTCAGAGCTGTATCCTGGACAAGACGATGGTCCACGTCGTTATCCTTTTGACCAGCTAATTTTCCCGAGTACCCAAGTTTTTTGGCAGCTCTAGTGGTTCAGAGTGCGGTCGCTCCTTCTCCTTGCCATCAGGTCCGAGCTGGAACATGCTTTCGCTGGTACAGACGGTGGTGGGGATCTAGTAGGGGTAAGGATCTATCTATCTATTAAGGATCTCGAGTCGAGCTCGTTGTTCCTGACCGCAGTGCGTAGTCACTGTCGCGATCCCATGGGTGGCTTTCCGTCGAGTGAGGTCCATGCGAGGGTTGACCTTGGGCCTTATGAGACCCAGGGTTCAAAGCCAGATCGGTGCTAGTTGGGATATGGATTAACCAAGCCAACGCATCCACCTGGGACGACCAGGTAGACTATGAGATAGTCTACCTACCATGGCGCTCGTTTCCATCTGGGCTTATGGCACCAATGGTCCACTATTTTAGCTTATCTTGGGCGTCCAGCGATGGCCGGGAATTTATTCCGGACCGTAGTCGCGGGGAGTTATAGGAGGCAGGAGGTCAGATCCGGGTCCGTAGTGTGCCCGATTACTCCAGAAAACGCCGTTGTGGATTTTTTGGCTCTAATGTTCTGCATCAATTCTGTTTCATTCTATAGGACCGTGATGTAGATATAGGAGATCGAGAGGTCGTGGCCTACTTCTGGGATGTTTGAATTCGCGACTTGTAGCCCTAGTTGGCAGCTGATGCCCTGGCTAGGAAAATAAACAGGCAACAAGAACGCGCGGTGCTGGCAACTCAGTTGCGAGGCCCGGCATACTCGTCGCCAACCATCTTGAGTCGAAGAGAGGAGGAAAAACTATCCCCGGGAGCTTCGTGAGTGCGGCGAGTTTTGAACGTTTGAGTGACAAACCACAAATGAATTTATCCATACCAGATTGCTTTTCAATCCTGTTTGTCGAATTCCTTGGCTTTTGGAGGCACTGGAGATCGCGCCCACAGGGTAAGAATGGGTGGACGTACACTCGCTTTCCCGTGCTCCACGACAGACCGGCCCCTGTTTCACCCGCGGCAGCTTTCGCTGACCCACGGAACGCAGCGCAATAACAGGAGCCACGGAGCGCTCCACCGACCCGTATCTGCACTCAACTCAACTCAGTCATACGTACATATGTATGTATGTGAGTGTACACATGTGTACAGATAGCTGACAGAAACGATCGATATCCCACGGTATCGAAAATTTAGGCTCCAACTTTAACTTTTTCTCATTGCCCTGCATTTTACTGGTTGTTTGCTTTTAATTACAATTTATTTAGAGGTTATTTTACGTAATTTTTTCAACCCTAATGCAGTGTTTAAAACTGTCAGTGGCTTTCAATATCACACATTCTTCTCTCCCTAAGCTCATGTGTGAGTGCGACATTGAATGCAATGTCAGCAATAGGACAAACGTCAGCAGCAATGTCCCGTCCCCCCTATTTCCCAGTCAGCGTTCCCGTTTCTAATACCCTTTCCGCCCTGTTCCCCGTTGATAGTCCATTCGTTGACGCCACACGCATCCCATTCTGGCGAGGCACAGTGGGGCCGTTTCGTTTACCGCGGAATACCGTTCAGTACCTTGGAAATACAACATTTCTATATTTCATAGACGGTAGGTAAACTTAAGCTTTAACGTTTTCAGGGCCGATTGATAGTTTTTCCTGTCATACTCAAGTTAAGTTGCAATAATCAAGCTTACCTCTGATAAAAAACTTTGCAAAAAACACCGTTTAAAAAAAACCTTAAGATAAAATAAACATGATTATGTAACAATTTTAGAGTCTCAAGCCTATCAGAAAATGTCGGGTTTGATGACAGGGGTATTTTTTTTTTTGTCTATTGCAAAATGGTAAATATAGATAAGAATATATTTAAGTCCATGATTGAAGCAAAACAAAAGTGATTTTTGCCTTACTCTGGTCGCGTACCCATTGTACAATGTACAATCGTGTTCATGGTTTTGTCACCAGCAATATCTATTGCTATAGTTGATTATTTCTTTAAAATATATAGTAGTATTTCAATAGATTTCAACAAACTTTGGTAGCTGACAACTCTGAATGCACCATTTTACCATAGAGGGAAACATTTGAAGAAAAATGTTGTCAAAATTTTCCAAATTGTCCTTGAGATTGTGCTACTTAACGAGCTTATACTGTGGCTTCGTTACTTCCTTTAAAACAACCCAACAAGAATTGGCCCTTAGCAGCACATAAGATTCTTACCCTTGCTGATTAAGTGGAAAATCTGCCCCTCTTATATCGGCTATCTTCTTTGCCAGTCACTTGTAAACGTAAACGATTGTGCCAAGTGGGACCAGTGTCATTCGCGAATGCGGATGACGTGTCAAAGGAATCAGGAGGCTTTGCACCGCTGCATTAGCTTTTTTCATTTCCCATGTCCATAGGAACAGGGTACATAGTTTTGGTAGTCACTGTGCGCCAAAACCAACTGGGAGCAGAGTGACGGAAGTGAGACAGGGATAAAGGGAGCAGCGAAGTCACTGACTGGCTGACTGAATGACGACAGCATTTGGCTTACTTGCTGACTGTCAAGTTAAGTGCGGAACATGCACACACGTACCAGAAGGTTTTCAAACAAAACGTCCGCCAACGCCCCCTGTCGCTTGCATTGGTAGAGTGGGGTTTTCGGGGGTGCACCACCCGGGTGGTGGCGCAGCGTTAGTTTCGGGAGGATACGGCATGGGTTAGGCGGCCGCAAAACACAGTAGAACGCGCAAATATTTATAACGCAATGCTCAATTTAAATTCCCATCAATCTTGGTCAAATGCCACACGCACTCACACACATCAAGAAAGAGAGATAGACACTTTCACGCACACAGACACCTACAATCGGGCTCAACATAATAGCACTGATTGCCATACTTTTGTGTCTTCCGAAGCCTAAAATACTGAATACAATCTCTTCCGAAACGTTGAAAAGCTTCTTAGCAAAAAAATATGGAATATGGAAAATTTCATCATCAAACTTAATAACACATACCAGTGCAATCGTAAAATATATACTCATTCGTTTATAAAATATGTTTAAAATAAGTATGTAATATACTTTTATGAAAAAAAAAATCCAAAAAATCCAAGATATCACCGGAAATGCCGCTAGATTCATGTGTGATCCCTATGAAAACGAGCAGGAACATTTTGTATGTAGGCTTATGATTTATGTAACTTATACTTTCCGTCCCCATAGTGTACATATACATATTCCTGATCAGCATCAACAGCCGAGTCGATAAGCCATGTCTGTTTATCCAGCCGACTTGTTTGGGACTCATTTTTACAGAAATATGTATGTACGGATGGACGAACTGCAAGAATTAAAATTCGCTGTTTATCACTATTTTTACACCAATCATGACAGTTGCAAGAAAAATTGAGAGAGATTACCGCGCATTAGTAGATCGACTAGTTACGTACATAAAGTATACTATAAAATTAGTTAATAGCTTATTATTCAGAAATTAAATATTAATGTGGAGCACAGAATATTATTTAATTTATTTAAGTATCCCAATCGGTTCAATACCTCTTACGTGTTTATTTGTATAATGCTGTTTAATTTTCGTATGAGTATTAAATATTAAACTGCTTTTAGTCTGCTCGCTTTAGTAATCGCATAAATCAATGTGTAGTGTTAACACACTGTACAAATTTCAGTGGATATGGCTCCTATTTATCATGAATATATGTGATGAAACATAATAATACCTGATTTTAATACGAATAAATGTTTTTATATTACATATTTCAGTGTTAGAAATAGGGCGTATTAAACAGGTCCACGGTAGCTGTCCTCACTATCCGTGTTTCGTTTCCAGTCCACTGCTGCGACCGCCGCACGTACCGACTCGTTACTCGCTACACTTAACTACACTCTCGACTATTAACACACGCTGCTTACTCTTATCAAATTTCGTTCTTTCTCCATACTTCAGAGACTACGATCCCGCTAGGTCCAAACGAATCCGGCGCAAGCTCCCGAACACCGGCACCACTATTGCGGGCCTTACGATCCGTGATGGCGTCATCATTGCCACCCACATCAGGGAGACAAGCGGCTCCATGATTCGCACAGGTCGTTCAAAGAAAATATTTCGCCTGCACGATAACATCTAGTGAGTATTTCTTGGGTCTGTTATTTAATTGAATTGCCCCAGAATTCCTTTGTGACTTTATAGTGCAGCTGGAGCTGGCACCGCCGATGATATATGTAGATGCCGTTGCACGTCTTCTTCGGGCACAGCTTAACCATATTCGGATGACAATGTGCACAGAGGTGCCAGTTGTGCGCGCTAAACATATAATTAAAAGGCTGATTTACCGCTTTAAGCACGTAAACAGGATGAACTGGATAATCGCCGCCGTAGACAGGGGTCGAGCCTCGATTTATAGTATCCGTTTTAGCGGCGCCAGTAATCCTGTCCCCTACGTATTGCTGGGACTCTGCTACGCTAGAGTCGCGCTGGAAAGAAAACCTGGACGAAAAGGAAGCGACGCGCTTGATTATTGATGCGGTTCGCGCTGCCATCCAGACCGATCGTGGCACACAGAGACAAGACCGTCCGGGTCTACCGTCCATTTCTGCGTCATCCGAAATGACTACGTGGTAAGGCAGGGATACAACGTCGTCGTCGAGATTTCCCACCGTATACGGTACAAGAGGGTGTCTGGGAAGTAGTTCACAAACAATGGACAAAAAAAAACAAAATGAACAAAATGCAGTTTCAGCCGAATTCGGTTAACTAATAAAATTTGGGAAACTTCAGTGGTTCATTTGTATGTATTTTATTTGTTTATTTTTATTTTTCCTCAAAACTCAAAACTTATTATTATTATTCAGATCTTACCAAAAACAAATTTATTTTATAATCTGGTTTGAAAAAAACATAACTATCATTTTAGTTTCCAGATAAAGCGGGTTTCCAATCGAAATTTTTTTTAAGTACTACTCGTGGACGGCTTTGTTCAGTTTTTAAATGGGATGGTTTGGATTGTTGTTCCAAAAGTTTTAGTTTTTAATTGTAATGCTTTCTTTTGCTCGATTAGCATACCCTTTCAAAGGTTATTCTGATTTTTATTGGGTGTTAGAAATCCAATAATGTTCTGGCCAGTCGATATAGCACCTTCCTGTCCTCTGATTCTATGCAAAATATTCCCAAAGATAGTCTTACTTTCTTGTTGTAGTCTTACACAGGGCCCACGATATAACCAGGGGCGAAGAAGGAAGATTAACTAAATGCCGGCTAATTTTCTAAATTTCGCAATGTAATGTGGTTGGGTCCTGTTTGGGCACAGGGAGGAATGGAATTGAAAGTGGCAGGAAAAGAGCTCAAGGCTTCCGAGGATGTGTCTGTTCTTTTTATTGCTTTAGGCCGTCTCCCTTTCCCTGATTCCCTCTTACTGTTTCTGGCTCAAATTCTTGCAGAGCGCATTAAAAATAATTATGCTTATGCTGCTGGAAAATGTGCTGACTTACATACAAGTATTCATATGACCAAATGGGTTACCCACCCATAAAGGAGTACGTTGTATGTTACATATACCCACCCATATACATACATATGAGGGCAGTCAAATGACCACACGAGAGGACGAAAGCGGGAGGAACCGAGCTGCAAAAATATTTGTACAACATTCTTAAGCTCAACCGAAACGAAAAGTTATGAAAAATGTTATGAAAATTTATCTTTGGCTGTCCTCTCCCACACTACTCAGCGGACACTGGACTGGTCCTGACTGTACTGGACTGGGAACTGGGAACGAACAGCTTCGCTTTCGCCTTGGAAGCTCCTTGGCCTGGGCTAGGGTATCTAGCTGGCCTGCGGTTTATGTGGCCACATTTTAATTGAAATAACTTTGATAATGTTGCCAGCAGCTGAGAAAACAGCAAAAATAAATGCAATGAAAATAGCCAACAAATTTAAAATGGTTTTCCGTCGAAATTAACTTTTCGTCAATGCACACGCAATCGAATGACGTAACAGAGCTAAAAATTCTGTACTACTGTGTGGGCAGGTAAGTATTTACATATGTACATACATATATTCAATTCAACTTTCAATAATTAACAGAAACTGACAGAATATGAATCTGCAACAGAATCTGATCGAGATATGGGTCGTTCTATGTCCGTATGGTGTCCATACAGGGTTCGATAGGACCTCAATGATTTGTCCCACTACCAAATATTTATTGTGTATGTGAAAAAATATATATTAATATTCTCCAGTTGAAACTGAGCCCAGCCTAGAGCAGTCTCTTGGTTGACGAACTCCAAAAGATCGAAGCAACCCATGTGGTTTTTAGCGTTGGTCCAGCACAGATATTGCATGTGACGCTGCGTCGCTGATACCGACGTTCGTACTTTCGCCCATGATCCTAGCGATCAAATCTTCAGTCAGGTGCCAGTCAGGAATCCATCAGCTGTGTGGTGATGTCGACGTGGCCTTTGGGATTGTTTAGCGATAATCGTAACCAGATGAAAATGTTCCCGGAGTCCACGTTCAACTGCTGCATGTAGCTGAGGCTCACAAAAACGGTGCCGGCCCGGAAGCAAGTTAGCTTTCATCGCCGGACCAGCCTCGTCGGACGTACCAGCTCACAGACCAGGTTGGCGCTTACAATTGCGAATCCCAAGTTGAGTTAAACACATCCATCTCTGTCCCCACAGGGGGTTGCCCATCGCCAGTTCAATCTGATCTTGTTCCACAACCTCCATTTTTTCCACGTCTTCGACGAGCTCTATGGCCTCAGTATCCCCATGCGGAGTGTTCTTAATATTAAAAATATCTTGACCAGACATTTTTCGAATATTGGTCGCGTTCACCAGCACAACTTATCCATTACTGGATTGCATACGATACTGGCGACTATTAGTGATTTTCATATATCCATCATATCGATATATGTCCTCCTTTGGATGTGAATTTATGGAGATAAATCATGTTTCACAAGGTAGTGTAGCATCTGTAGTGCAGTTTTGGCGCCTCCTAGAATGTGGCAAAGCAAACTGACGCAAATCTTAGTGCGTAATATTATTAAAAATTCCAAGACGCATCATTTTTTTTCTCAACCTTTTTTTCACTATGTTTCTGCAGTGTGGGCTTAGAACATGCTATCTGTGTGCTAGTCGTACTAATCGTATGTACTTAAATTTAATTATTTTGGTCTAAAAGTACATCGGAGAACAAAATGTCTTCTTAAAAACCTGTTTTTATTATCGAACATTGGATTTCGAGCTGAGTCGCAGAACAGAACAGTCTAATCGTAATCCGATTAGATATAAAAAAAAGGACCGGAAATCTTCAAATTTATTCTACATGGAATAATACTGCTAGGCAGATGGGACTGACTTGCAGTTTGGGTTACTTAAATCGTTTAACAGAAATATCAGATTTGTGTAGCTTATACAGTTAATACTAGTCTGAAGACAAACTATTCATAGTTCAGGGTGAGGACGAAGTCAATGTCCATTTTAACGGCCGGTTTGCGCACGACCACGGCACCCCCTTGACGCGTCACCTCAAGCGCCTGTTGTACTCCGTTGACGGTGATCTTGGCACCGCTGGGCACACGCTCAAGTCCGGCAATGACGATGCGCTCAATCCAGGCATCGGACTTGTACTTGGGCTTGCCAATGAAGTTGTTGGTTAGCTGATTGTCGGCGAATTCGTAGCTCACATAGATGTATTGGCCCTCACGATAGGCGTAGGATTTCTCATCGTCCAGGTAGAGTGTGCCGACAGCTTTTCTCTCGCGATCCAGGCAAATGATCAAAGTGTAGGGGTCGTGTAGCATCAGAGTAGATGCCCGACGCTGGCGCTCCTTCTTGGCCAGAATGCTGCCACCGCGTTGCCAAACTGGAATCTAAAATGAAGAAAAGTTAAGAGAATGGTGGAGATGTGTATACAGAAAGATGCAATGTGATAAAAAAATATTACCTTGTATTCAGTAACAGGAACAGTCACATAACCGACACGGTCCTGACGCTCATACGTTTCCACATCGTACCACAAGTCTCCGTTTTTCTTATCATCGATGGCCGGAAAGTATACATCTACCTTGCTGACACCCTGCTGCATGACCGGTTTGACCAGTAGGCGATCCTGTACCAGCAGTTGGTTGTCGATGCCAAAGGTCTCCTTATCGAACGGATAGTGTGTGAGCAATGGGCGTATCACCGGCGCCCCAGTCTGCTCTAGCTCGAAGAATGCGGTGTACCAGAGCGACAGGTATGAGTAGCGCTTCCTGATCGCGTTTTGAATGACAAGACGAGTGCGCTCGGGGTAGAGCCATGGCTCCCGGCGCTTGGTGTCGATATGAGCATGGGCACGGAAGAAGGGTAGAAAGGCACCGGTCTGATACCAGCGCTCCAGCAGCTCGCTATCGGGATTGCCGAAAAATCCCCCGACATCGGCACCGCAGAAAGAAAATCCGGCCACGGCCTCTGTCAGGCACATCTTGATCGAATGCTGCAGATGCGTCCAGTCGGCCAGGTTGTCACCCGTCCAGATGGCCGCATAACGCTGGGAGCCAGCAAAGTGGGCCCGAGTGAGAATAAAGGGACGCTGGTTCGGATCGCGCTGCTGGAGGCCGGCAAAGGTGCCCATCAAATGCATGTGGCCGTAGAGATTGTGGACATCGCGGTGCTCCCAGTTCCCATAATGAATTAGATCCTTAGGTGCCGTTATCTCAGGACCATTGAAGACGGACGGCTCGTTCATGTCGTTCCACAACATCACATCTGCGGTGACCGTCTGGAACCGGGATGTATCAAACTGGCTGGCATAGTACTGCCGCACGTCCGGGTTGAAGAAGTCCGGATAGCTGGCAGATCCCGGCCAGCACCAGCCCTCGTAATCGTTGCCCTCCCGCGTCTTTACATAGTAGCCCTTCTCTGTGCAGTCTTGGTGGAAGAAGTAGCCATTGTCTCGTTTGATATGGGGATCGATAATAACCACCAGATGACGGCCCAGCTCGGTGAGATTCTTGATCATGGTCAGCGGCTGGGGGAACTTGAATTTGTCCCACGTGAAGTAGCGCTTGCCATCGGTATACTCGATGTCCAGCCACATGGTGTCCATGGGTATATTAAACTCATCGAACTTGGCCGATACCGCGGTCACATCTCGCTCGTCATTGTAGTTCCAGCGACTCTGGTGGTAGGCCAGTGAGAAAAGCTGCGGCAGCTCATGGGTGCCGGTGAGGGCCGCGTACTGCTTGAAGACATCCAATGGCTTGGGACCCAACAGGATGAATGCATCGACTATGCCCGATTCGGATATGAAATGAGCCCCCGGCGGAGGTGTTTTCCTGGAGCCGGAAACAAAGTTAACTAGCGAAGAGACAACATTTGTCTCTGACGTCTGGATGTCCACCCAGGTCTCTGCTGCATTCTGCCAATAAACGCCAGCAGTGCGTTGTGCTCTGTAGATAAAATGATTATCATAATGGTTATTTGATATTATAACTAGCACATACCCATGGCCGTAGATCACCGGAACTGAGCCATACAAGGCCATCTTGCTATCCACAACGTACTCGAAAACATCTAGATTGTACAGACGATAGGGATCCGTGCCAGACGTCGATTTCAACACAAAACTGTCTGCATGCTCGGGTATGCCAAAGAGAACCTCAGCAGCGGGGAAGGAGAAGTCTAGGGCCACTGCCTCTGGGCCGTAGGGCTTGGAGTCGTGATGCGATTTAAAGTTCTCCTCCCAGGCGCCGGGGTCGTCGATTGAGTCGGATAATTTTGGTGTCTCGACAGCCCCGTCCTGGTCCTCCTGATCGCCATCGCGGTGCTCGGTCGGCTCTTTGGGCTTCTGGCGCAGATGCTCGAAGTAAAGCCAGTTCTTGGAATTGACGGACACAACCAAAACATCGTTCTCGTAGAAATCAATATGGAAGGGATCTCCGTGTATGACAGCCTTGGTGTGTTTTGAAGTGATGATGATCTCACCATCGGTCTCTTTGTGGACGTGAATGTGCCCGGCCTCAGGCTGTCCCTTCAGGGCATGCTCAACCTTATAGCGGGGTCGCAGCGGCTGCTTTTCGTCGATCTGCAGGCGGAACGTGCTGCCCGCCAGCGCCTCCAGCTTGAAGGAAAACAGATGGTGGTTTTCCTTGTTAATCAGATCGCCCGTCAGCGAGTCCATGTAGGAGTTCAAGGTGCCTGGTATGAGAGCATACTTGCTGCCCGTGCTCTGCACCTTCCGCGAGCGGCTGCAATCAAAAGATGAGTCAAAAATGAAGATGAAGGCCAACAATTGATGGTCTTGATACTGACCGACAGAAGCTGCTTTGTTCGCATGTCTTGAAATTGCTTGGATCGACGCCAGATGCATAGGCGGCCAAGGCGCAGGCAACGGCCAAAATACAGAGAGCGTAGCCCATTCTGATGTTATTTTTATTGCCCTTCGGGCTCTTCTCTGATTCTTGACCGCTGAGAGATAGATTCAAATCGCTGTGCAAGTTGTTTTCGTATTCGAACATGAAAATATAGGATACATTTAATTATGACATATGTATATATATATATCTATATATATAAATCTAATGCTTTCAGGTTAAATCAACTGGTTCGTTGACCTACTAAGTTTGTAAAGTTATCTAAATGTACACGTCAGACAACAGCCCCAAACAATTGACCTCCAATTGAGAGGCAAATGTACCTGCAATACCACCCAATCACTGGGTGACTCCTATGTAACCACCAAGCCAGCCACTTAGCCAGAAAATGTTTAGTGTCTGGCGCGACAGTGGTCTCTAATGACACTTGAGTGGAAAAATGCGTGGAAATGGCAATTAAAATATGGTCGCCGGTTAGTATTTCATGTTACTCTGTTATTACTGCAATAATGATGATTTTATGCTACCTCCTATTGAATTCAGTTTTATATATTAATTTTAGATATGAACCCAGCACCTTTTTGGCGGAAACAAAAGCGTTTACCGTACGAATTATTATTTAGTAAAGTGCACTAAAAACGGCAAGACTGGTGCTACACGTACGTAGAGATGGCCAAGTAGCGATGACACTTGTATCGAATAGATATCGGCTACGAGAGTTTTCTCTGCTAATATTAGGCACTGATTTTATTGCAAGCTAAATTATAGTTTGGCTAAAAATAAAATACGTCACACCTAATGGTTCATATAATTTCCTGCTTTTATTTGTTTTCCTGCTGCACTTGCACCAGTCAAGTCGATAGTTGCAGCAGAGTTGCCAGATGTCTATGACACTAGAGGTTAATTTGAATGTAAAGTAGCACGGCACCAAAATATAGCAAAAACAAATCGCAAAGTATATCTGATGTAAATAAATGTATTACTACTGCTTCTGAAAATTTATGTAATACATTTGAGTGCAGAATAAATGATTATTGCAACCTAGAGTACACTTTTCATAGATTTTAATAGCGAATCAAGTTGCTGACTGGGAAGGAGCGACGCAGACTCATGCACTTCTCCCGATCGATGAACAAGGCATTGACCTTGTTGCGCAGGTCCACTTCCAGAGTGCAGCGGGTCTTCAGCAGGCCCTGGTGTGTGGCCTCCGACTCCTGCAGCTTGTGGTGGAGAGAATCCACAGCGCCTTGAATGTCGTACACCTCTTGAACCAACCGATCCTGGGCATGATCCCTAAAAGGAATTGAATCACATGAATAAATCAGAGGTGCCAAATCCTAAACTGCACTTACTTGCAGAGCTCGACGCCCTCGCGATGGCACCGCGCCTCGAGGCGCGTCTGGGCCACCTTGAGCGGCATAGACTTGTCCTGTATGGCCTTCTGGAGCAGAAACAGGTGCTTCTCCATGTCGAACAGCTCCTGCTGCACCTTCTGCAAGTGCAGCTGTACGCGGTTCTTGGCCTCGGCCATCTCCTGGGCCCGTCTGTCGAACGCATTGTTTGTGTTGCTCCAAAAGTCCCACACGGTGGTAGCCACCGCATTAACCACGTTCTGGGAATCACTGCGCAACTGGGACAACTTGGCGCGCTCAGCCTGCGAACTGGAGTGACAGGAAAAAACCTTTATTAATGTCCAACCCGACCCAGACCTTAGCAAACTCACCGTCTAACATGCTCGCTGCTGGCCTGAGCCCACGACTCCTGGGTGCTGATCGAGGGATCGTACTTTTCGATGCCGCCGTAATAGGCGATGCCACGACTGTAGTTGTTCAGCTGGTGACACATCGAGTCGATGCCTAGAGACGACTCCTTGTGTGACACATCGTCCTCAAGCAGGTGCTGGGCGCCACGGCAATCGAGTGCCTGCTTGGAGATCTTCTCATGTAACCCACTGAGCCGATCACGCGACAGCCTCAGATTGTTAATCTCCACCAAAAGGGCCTTTTCCACGATATCGTGTACCTTCTCGGTGCCCTGGCGCGACTCCCGGTGGAATAGACACTCCTGGGCGATGTGAAGTGGTATTTCCAGATCTAGCAATGCCTTGCCGCACTGCCGCTGCAGCTCGTTAATGTCGGCCATCTCGGCGATCAGCTTCTCCAGCTCGGCATTTAACTCGTTGCGCCAGAAGGTCAAATCAGTGATGCGTTCGCCTAGGCGGCGGCCTGCATCTCGCTGCCCTGAAGTGGCCTTCTCGTCAGCTTCGCGCATCAGGCGCACTGCATCATTCCGCATCCGCTCCGACAGATTGCTAATGGAGTACAAAAGGAAACCATATTTAAACCATATTCATATGACATATGTAGCTTTCTTCAATTACTCACCGATTCATGTTGGACTCGGAGTACTTGGTCATGTTATTGTTATACCACTCGTTGTTGGTATATCGCGTGTAGAGGGCAGCCCGGGCGGCATGTTGGGGATTCCGATCGAAGCCGGTGACCAGATTTGGAAAGATCATCCCGTCGGTCTTCATGCCCTTTGGCACGAAGCATTGCTTCGTCAGTTGATTGGTCACCGGCTGCTCTGGCAGATGCTTCACCTGGATCAGCTCGAAAGCCATGGCCGGGCGCCACGGATGGCGCTGTGAAGTCTCGTAGGCGGCGCCGACACGGGGTGGTATTGTCGGTCCGCTGACTGGTTCCATGCAGGGCGGAGCACCCGCATGGCTCCAGGGCTGTAATTGGGAATACATAATTGTGGTTGGCGGTACACCGGAGCTGTTGCCCGTATTGCCATTGTGCTGTTGGCTCATCTCGATTGAATCGGGAGCTTAGATCGAGTGCGCGTGAAGAACTGGGAATTTGTGCCACTTGTAATTTTGTTGTAAAAATGTAGGAAATGTAAGAAACTACAAATTTGTGATTTTTCTACGAAAACGGAAAGCGTAACAATCGATCTCGATGTGTGCTCGTGCTGTGCTGTTTGAGGAATGACTGAATCTACTGACAGAGCCTGAAACCAAAGCTGCAACTTTTCCTGTGCCTGCTTGATGGATCAGACTTTGTACAGCAAAGTCACCCAGCTGGGTGTGCTGGGTGCTCGGTGCTGGATGCCAAGGTGCAAAATTATATGATATGATATGATTTGATTGAGTTAGATGGTACATAGGACTCCATGAGATTGCGATGATCCTTGCGCTCGTGGTACTCGTTCATGTCAGCGGTGGGCCATTTGTCCAGCAGATTGTCCTTGACCAGGCGATGATCGAAGATGCGATTTTCGAGAAAAGAGTGCTTGTGGAACTTGGTGACCTCTTGCCCCTTCAACGGTGCCATATCGGTGCTGTCTACCCTGTCACTCACAATGGGCACGCTGGAACGCAGGAGCAAATTCTTGAGCGTCTCAGGTGCCTTTTGCTGCGGATTTGGATAGCGTTGGCTCAAAAAGTGATCCTCGTTGGCCCAGCAGAGCATCGGTTAAGCTTGAGGGTATGTATTATGTATGTTCGGTCCCGGTTGGCGTTCTGGCTGGAGCAAGTACGGTCAGTGGTCTGCTCCGGACTGCAGTTGCGCGGAGATTAGGACTCGCTAGTCGCTAGTCGCGCTTTGCTTTTGGCTTGTCAATTAATTATTGATTAAACTTGGTTGCTGTAGCAGCGGCTTTGGTTGGCATTGGTTTGCTCTCTGTTCTTGTAGAATCAATGGCAATAAAATGGGTTTATTGACCCACTTGTGAGGTGGTGGCGGGGGGTTGGCTTAAATTGGGACAAGACGGGTTGGGAGTATGCAAATTATTGACCTTGCGCAGTCCCCAATCGATAGTGCACCGCTTTATTGCGATGGCAAGGAACCTGCACTCTGCTTGGGTGTTGGGTCTCTAGACGAGCAACAGAGAACGAACTTTCCTCAAAGAATTAAAGCTAATGGACTTACATATGTGTATAACTAGGATTTTACTACAGAATTAGCAACGCAAACATTATAACAACAGATCGATGACTAATTGGGGCCACCGCCTATGCCCACCGGCGCCCCAGCGGGCTCCTTTTGTTTAAGGTTCTTTTCGAAGCGCTCGAACTCCTTATCGGCCATCCTGTCGACGTCGTCGAAGACCTGCTCCACGGACTCCACCTCAGGTATGTAAAACTGCAGCATATTCTGCACGCCGTTTTTTAGGGTGACAATCGAGCTGGGACAGGATGAGCAGGAGCCCTGCATCTTCAACTTGACGACACCGTTCTCGTAGCTTATGAAGACGATGTCTCCACCATCTTCCTGCACTGTTGGTCGGATGCGTGTGTCAAGCAACTCTTTGATCATCATTACTGTCTCGTCGTCGTCGTCGAGTATCTCGGTATCGGCATTGGGTCGAGCCTCATGCAATATGGGCAATCCGCTGGCAAAGAAGTCCATAATGACGGCAAATACCTCTGGCTTTATCAGACTCCACTCGGCACTTTCTTCCTTGGAGATAGTGATGAAGTCAGAGCCAAAGAACACTGCCCGCACGCCCTCAACGCGGAATAGCAATTTGGCTACGAAAAAAAGAGTGTTGAGATGGTTACTTGCTTTGACCGTCCTTCAGTTAGCAGTGGCACTCACCCAATGGACTGCAGTGGGCAGCCGTTCCACTGGGGAAATCATAGGTATTGCCCTTGCCCAGCACCTCGACACCGGGCAGAAACTTCAGACTGTCTGGATTCGGTGTGTCCTGCGTCTGAATGAACATGCTACGCTTCCCAATGGACGATACCATCTTCTGGCGCAAGAGTCCTGGTACTGGCCGACCATAAGCCGGCTGCGGCGCATTACGTTGCCCTGACACGAAACCCGCAAAACCTCGGACACCTTCCTGGCCGCTGCGTAGGGGAATCGAATAAAGATCATCCATGGTTGATGGAAACGCCAAGGAACACTTACAGCTGCCTGACGGTGGTGCGTGAGTTACGCAAAATAATTCTTGCTGTGTACGAGAGTAATTTCGACATTTCGGTAGTTTTCGTCGTAATTATGAATTGAAACGTAGAATCAGCTGTCACTGGCCATCTGGCTATGTGACAACTCTGTTAGTTTCCTATCGAATGTGATTGCCACCACTAATGTTATGTATCGAGAATGTAGAGACAGGCGCTGCCAGACTTCCGTTACTCTTCGGTTTGGCGCAAAGCTCAAACGAAAATAATACAAATTGAACTTTTCTGTGCCATTCAGTCATTATCTTTGCGTTAGAATCCTATAGCTGCACATTCCATATTTGGGCGAAACATTCCCGTCGCACAGTCGGCCCTTCGCTGTTGTTCGTTAAAAGTTGGTCTGATCATTTTTATTCTGTGTTCTTTTTATACCTGCGGCAGCGCTATTTTGGTTGTTTTTATGCGAAATTGCGACTCTTAAATCTATCTGGAAGCCACATTGCACTATATAGCCAGTTGGGCTTCTAAGCTTAGGTAAAAAATGTACAAAGAACTTTGAAAAGAAAGAAATTCAGGGATATTTTTTCTGAAAGTTAAGTCAAAGTGGGAAAACTAGCCAAAAATAAAAGATGCTTTGGAAAACAGTTGTTTTTTAAAAACGGTAGATGCAACATACCATTTTTATATTGATAATAATGAATACACACAAGAAAAGATAATCATCATGATATATAGTCTACTTTTTAATCTACCATAAAGATGCAGTGTGTGCAGAAATTGAGTATAGCGCCAACCACTTTGAAGTCTCATATGTCCCAAACTAAAACGAGGGGGAACGTTGTGAGTTGCTGCGGAGACCGCAACTCTACATTTATACCCGATACTTAGTCAGTATGGCTCTCCTCCAGCAGACGCCGCAAATATTGGACGACACGACGACGAGTGCGTGCGAGAGAGACAGAAAATCAGTCTGAGCGTGACGTCGGGCGCTGCGTAGCCAGTGCAAATTGATTTGTTCCTTTTGGCTATAAAAATGATCTGATCTGATCCAGATTCAGCAATCTGATAGATATGGTCATTATCTATGATTCTGCGTTTTTAGTTTTCTTGAATCTGCAATTTTGTGCATGCAATAGATTTTCGCTCTTTGTGGAGGCGGAAGCGGGCGGGGCAAAGTTTTGAAATATTTTTGTAGGAGTGACATATCACAGAAGTCTGGATCCAAAACATCGTTGCTCTAGCTCTTATAGTCTTTGAGCATTAGGCGCTGAAAGGGACGGACAGACGGACGGACGGACAGACGGACAGACAGACAGGGCTCAATCGACTCGGCTATTGATGTAAACAATAAACATTCTCCATTCATGAATCTGCCTTTGGGCTCCTCCCAAAGTCTTGCGAAAAGCACCCGTAAATAGTCGTTTGGGGCGTATAGGAGGTGCAGCTGGAGCTTGACGAGTGGTATTCACACCAAAGGATTACCTTTGTGTTCATTAGAACACATGAACAAAGACATGTTACAACAAATATTTCGAGTGACAATTTTTGTCCAAGTGCCATTCAAATTGGGCATAATCTGAAGACATTCTGGTTCCAGTAAAAACAAAATACGCCCCAAAAAATGCGTCTTAATTGGATACAAAATTGGTCATTTACCATTGCATGCAGCTGAAAACTGCAAAGGTCCCATGTACAGTATTTGTGGAACTTTGGAAAAAAGGATACGGAAACTCAAAAGTGAATAGAATAGAAGGAATCGTTGGCACTGGTTTTTCAGTGGACCCATAGGAGGAGAGTAACAACAGCACAAGTTCAACAGATATTATAAATGTTTATCTTGAATATGACATACATTTGTTTTGTTTAACTTATTCGTACAGGAGATTACAGATCAGATGGTACAACTTAAATGGATACATTTTAGACTTTCGATAATGTTCAATATACGGTCCAATGCTGATGGATGATGTATCGCGATTCATCCAGAGTTTAGGTTTTGACGAAAATTAGATTTAAATTTAATTGAATTGAACAACAGAAGCATATTGATGCACATATGTACATCGAACAATTAACTGACTAACTATACATAGTAGTTAGTCTGCGTTAGTCTGATGTAGCTTAATACTCTTCATATGTGAAATTGGTGCCGAACAATGTGTTGCAAACATTCACGGCAACATTTCGACGTGCTATTTTCTTTGAGCGTCCATTGGCCGTAAACTCCTGGTTGTCAACAATCACACCGAGACACTGGGGCACGTTGGGCTTGTCGCCAGCGGTGCCATAGTCCTCATACGCGATTCCAGGGCGCATCTAAAAAGGTAACAAAAAGAACATTGGTCACGTAAGTTCGAGTTTTACTACGTTCTCTGATCTGAGTGAACCTACAATGCAGAGCAATGTGGCCGGGTGCATGGTCTGCCAGTTTGGGGGCAATTCGGCACGCACTGGTGGCTTCTTCGGCTCCTTGGGGACGACGGGAACTGCTGCATTGGCGTCTCCCTGCTGCGGCTGTGCATTTGCCGATGGATGCATTTCGGGCACAACGTAACCGTCGCGCTCCCACTCGCTGAATAATTTATATATTGCAAACGATGCCAAATTGAGCATTGGCAATTCGTCTTCGGGTGATTCAGTGTCGCTTCCATTGGTGTCCATGGGCTCTGGGCCAGTCGATGCTTGGTTTTCCACAGCATTATTCTTCGGTTTGCGAGGCTTTGGCTTCATTTTGGCAATTATATAATCACGCAGTGCATGCTCACAGGCCAAATTTTTCGCCGCCATCTTGGAGACCCCCTTTCCATGGTACTGGTTCGAGTTGACCGTGAGTATGGCAGTGAATCCGCCATCAGGATTGCTATTGATGGTAAAATCACTTATGTTAACGCCCTTGAGTTCGTTGAGAGCCATTAGGGCATTTTTCGGCAACATCGACTTGCGTAGCTGGCGATTCTGGCGTTGCTTCTTATCGCGAGTGCGTTCTGAAAATTCAAAGCGTATCAAACTATCATTAGATTGCAAGTGAGGTTGAAGACGTGTCGGATCTGGGATGCCGGTGCTTACCCGATGACTTCTTGCGCTTCTGGAAGATCTTCTTGAACGGGATTTTCCCTCCGTTGCCATTATCGGCGCTTATGTCGATGTAAAACCCTTCGCTTGCGCTTTCGATGGGCGACGACTCGTCCTCGGCCATGGCAACGGGTTCATCCTTGACAAATATTGGAATGGGCAAGGCACTAACTGATGGCGGTGCATCTTTTTTCTTTGCCTGCACCTCTTTGACTGCAACTGGAGCCGGCACTGGAGTCGGGGTAGGCGCCGAGACTGGAGATGCCTGCGACAGAGCATTTGCCGGCGGTTGAATCAAGGGCTTGGCCGGGACATTCGGATTCTATATTATTGAAAAATTTCATTATTCCTCAAGAAAAAGCAAAAATGGGAAGCAGTTTTGTTTATTTTCTTTTGTATGTGGTTTGTTCTTCTAAGAAAAAGAGAGTATCCAGTGCCTGAGCTAGATTCCCGGGAAGCTTCAACAGTGATGCTGTGAGGCTGCCTAGGATCAACCAAAAAAACATATCTTTACCAATCAAAATCGTCTTACATGCCAGTCAATCGATCTACTACATCAGAAGTGGGTGGCTCGCGGGAGACTCACGGGAGCTCGGTCCTACTAAAAACCATAGTTCAGGAATTAGCCATGACCATTCCTGCAACCAAAGTGACCCAAAACGAAACTCGGCCTCAGCGAAACCATGTGCCGATCAAAGGATGGTTTCTCTCGTATCTGGCCAAGGGCCTTCCGGACCCCAACGCTGGCGTTCAATGCGACGTTTGTGCGTATTGAACGCCATGTTGGCTCATTCGGCCCTTGGCTACTGGTGTTTCGTCTTGGGTACTATCAGTGAAGTAAATGAGCATTGCTATCTAGCGCAAAACTAATAATTTTAAGTTACAATTTCGTGTGAATGAATTTTCAGTAGCCATAAAAGCCTGCGAAAACCGCAAGTCCAGCTGAATTCTATCGTAATTGCTGGCTCCAGTCGATTCGAGTCTCTTAAATGGAACTCTGTGGGTTTACTTCGGATACTGATATGTGTGTGGAATTGGATGGGATGGGATGGGACGGGATGGGACGGGACGAGACGGGATCCGATACGGATTTTGATTCTGGTGCTGATACAGCTCGGTGACCTGTCTGCACTTTCGATTAACCCGCTTTTATGGCTATTGCAAATAAATTCACAATTGGGGGCTGAACACACACATTTTCATATTGTGCGCTGCAAATTATATAAATAAAAAAACAGAAATACAGTTATTACAATAAAGGTTTTCTTAAGTTTTTAAAGGAGTTCAACAAAATTATTTAAACACGTATGTATGTATGTATGTATGTATGTATGTGTGTATGTATTTGCGTGTGCATGTGTAGTATGGGAGTAGTGGTGGGTTTTTGTGTAAGGATGTATGTACATACATATGTATAGTCACATAATGTATAGATGCGTTGGCGCTTGTACCAAGACTTTACCTTGAAAAATGATGTACATATTTTTAATGCACACATTTTTCTCCTCAGAAGCTACGTTATTGCCTAGAACGCAGTTCATTTTTCGACACCGCTCAAACGAAATGAAACAGCATGATCTATTATTTAACGACGTCGAAGAAAAACAACTTTTCTAACTTGAAAAACGTTAGCTATGTATGCATATACATATGTATTTAAAAATGCACATTTGCATGTGTGTATCTATTCCTTATGTTTACATGCATACATATGGATGAGAGGTCTGCATAAATGGCAAAACCCCGGCATTCGGATTACCAATGCGCAAAACGAATTGAATTAATTCGAGTGCTACGCCGATAGAGTTTGAATGAGTGAGTACGGTGAAATTCAAGTGCATTCTATATTTTTGCCTGTAAATTTGGGGGGTAATCAGTGTCCTCAACTTTTGAGGAACAGAGCTTAACAAATATATTGAGTATTCAGCTTTCCGGTTAACATCAATTTTCAAATTTGTATACAAGTCGAACTTTTAAAATAGCCAGAACTAGCTAAAAAATAGCTGATTTGGCAACGATATCAGCAATAGCCTTTCAATTGTTGTTGCTTTGCTGTGCGTAAGGGAAAAAAGAGCGAGAAGAACGAAAAGCCCAAGCAACGAATGAATGCATAGAGTGCGCATGCAAAAATTCGGGTAATCCGAATGTTTGAGGCTATTCCGTCGCATTCACTACTTTTTTTTTATTGGACTTACATATGTTTTGAATGGAGCCATGCAATTGTCTAATAAGTGCATATGTATGTACAATGTATCTACTTAACACTATACTCATATAAAAATACCCTTTGTCTAACAAATTCGGACCCTTTTTAAACGGCTGCAAAGCTGAATTTCTGGCAATTGATGTGGTGAGTGCGTAAGTTGGTGTTTCATGAGGCCATCACAATAATACACCAGTGCAGCAGTGGGCACGCTTTTGAGCTTAGGAAGCAGAAAAAACAGAAAATAGCACTCATGAGCGTGACACTCATGAGGTATTGCTTTTGCAATCTTGGTCCCGAGCAACGTACACGCACACTGTTTATTTAGTTTTTTCTTGTTTCTTGTGCATCCACCTGGCCTCTTAGGCCTGCCCACCCCTGAACCAGAGCATAAGATTCTCTAAGTAATTTTTAGGCAAACTTACATAAACTCCTCCGGAAACAAATGCTTTGCTATTAGCTGAGGTGGCTCGGCGAGAACGCTTCATCTTATTTTTGTGTGTTTATCCGATCAAATCGTAGTTTTCAAATGAAATGAGTCAATTCTGTATCTGCTCATCAGTTCGGGCTTATCGATAAAATATACCGCCCGACCCTCAGAAATATACCGAAATATACCGTCTCAATTTAAAAATATACCGTAAATATACTGACAAATTCAAGTTCTATTTTACATATTCCTCGTTTTTGATATTGCGTGGAATATTACCAGCTATATAGAACATTTAGCCATGCCCACATAATTTTATTCGATTAGTGAAACTATTTCTTCTGACCCTCAGAAATATACCAAAATCTACCGTCTCATTTGGAAATAATTATAAAGCTGCGACACGCATCTAAATTTTTTTCTTTGCACATTCCCATCGGAAAGCGCGCGATTGACCATTGATTTGAAATGTATGTACATATGCATAATGTATGCATATTTATTTTAGTATATATATATTTTTTTTAAATCGCATATTTAAAAAATGGCATTATTTTAGTTCAAATTCCTTTTTTATACATATGTGATAAACACAGAAGTCGAAAGCCGGCGTTTACATAATATTTGTATAATTTAATCAACCTGTCTAAAATAAGGATATTAATGTGTATTTTGTATTGTAATATTTTATATTGTGTAGTATAAACCAAAAAATAACAGCTTTTATTTTTTTCACGCTCAAGTGTCCCTCAAGCTCACCCATCCTGCCCATTCTTCATTTATTTTTTGACGGTCAGGTCTGTTCATCAATAAGCTGAAGACTCAAAAAAAAGCCCAACTCAAATTAAAACGACCTGGAAGCACAACAGACATCAAAGCAGTAATCAAAGCTCTGAAACGGAAAAGCATACAATCAGATATTTTTGTGAAAACATTTTTTGCGTGTTATAATAACACATTCAAAGCACTTCTCTGCTGGCTGGCTCATGATAACGCGGCGGTAGCCGAACGTCAGAGCCGTAGACCCTGGGATTTAGTTTTCTGTGTTCGCTTTTTAGCATGTTCGCAGTATGAACTGGAACATCTATATACCGTTTAGTTAGTGGCTACACACACACAAGCCACACTTGATAGCTAACATGAGTTATGTTACCCATCGATAGTTGAGCTAGACAAATCAGAATTCGTGCTTACACTTGCACAAAGTCGATTTATTGAGTTTGAGTTGATACGTGTTTTTCCAACAAAATTTTATAGCTCAACCAAATTGTTAAAATGGTTGATCTATTAATAAAATGAGTTTAAAGTATTTTTTTTAACGATTATATGTATATTTACACCACTTCCCCCAACCATAATATTTACGCGCCAAATCTTAATTTTTGATCTAGTAGTATTTTTTGGTACTAGTGGGGATAGTTGCGACGATATTTTGTAAGGATTTTCGTATATACAAATGTTATCCCAAGTCAAAAAACAATATATTCGAATTATTACTTATATCTACATGCTAATTAAATAATCGATTCACATTTTATATTCCATTTTTCACCAGACTTCAAGACCAATCTACAGTTCAAGATAGCGATAGCACGCAACGAACCGATAAATTATTGGGGCATCTGGTTACACTGACGGGTACACGTAGAAAACAAACAGACGACGTTTTATGTTTAAAACCAAGTATCGCAATGCAATAACGTGCCGAAATCAGCAACAAATCCCCACCCGCCGGCTTCCAAGTGTCCGGGAACAGGCGACACATTCGTGTAACTGCGACAAAAGCAGGCAAGGGCCAGCGACAGCTACGACGATCCGATCCGGACACCAACATGTTGGGCGGCAAGCGGACAAGCTCTCGTCATGTTGCCGTTGTATTGATGATGTGCCTGTTCTGGTACGTCATCTCGTCAAGCAACAATGTGATTGGAAAAATGGTGCTCAACGAATTCCCCTTCCCCATGACCGTCACCCTGGTTCAGCTCTGCAGTATCACGCTGTACAGTGGTCCCTTCTTTAACCTGTGGCGTATACGAAAGTACCAGGAAATTCCGCGCGCCTATTACATGCGCCTGATCGTCCCGCTAGCTATTGGCAAGCTCCTCGCCTCAGTCACCTCTCACATATCGCTGTGGAAGGTCCCTGTCTCCTATGCACACACTGGTGAGTAGCCACATCCATGCATATCAAAAAAAAAAAAACCCTCGTTCAACACGTCAGCAACACTGGTGCCAACATTAACTTAACCCTCTCACACGCACGCACCCGCACGCACCTCTCGACGACCCAGTCAAGGCGACGATGCCTCTCTTCACCGTTGTGCTGACGCGCGTCTTCTTCAACGAGAAGCAACCAACCCTTGTGTACCTGAGTCTGCTACCCATCATCACTGGTGTTGGCATTGCCACAGTCACGGAGATCTCATTCGATATGCTGGGCCTAGTCAGTGCCCTCATCTCCACCATGGGCTTCTCCATGCAGAACATCTTCTCCAAGAAGGTAGGTCCATTGCCACTTCTCAAAGTCCCATGCTAATGAATTCTTATCACACTTTCAGGTGCTCAAGGACACCAACATTCATCATCTGCGGCTGCTCCATCTGCTGGGAAAGCTGTCGCTGTTCATTTTCCTACCCATCTGGCTGTACATGGACAGCTTAGCTGTCTTTCGCCACTCGGCTATTGTAAGTACTTCTTGGCTCGCTTCAGTGTGGAGGATGGCAGACATAGAGAGCGATCTCCAATAAAGCAATCAATTATCTTATCTTAATTGAAGTGGTCTCTTCCGTTTCGTTGAATATTTGAAAATAGAACTCCCGCAGAAATATGTACGAAGACGGAAAAAGTTCATTTTAATCAAGTGAAGTAGAACATCCAGCTGCTGATGTTTCCAACTCGACTTTCCATTCCATTCCCGTTCATTTTGACCACTATTTTAAATTTCATATTAAAAAAATTACAAATTTTCAATTGCAGAAGAACATGGACTACCGCGTGATTGCCCTGCTGTTTGCTGACGGCGTCCTGAACTGGCTGCAGAACATCATTGCGTTCAGCGTACTGTCGTTGGTCACACCGTTGACGTATGCAGTGGCTAGCGCCTCGAAACGGATATTCGTTATTGCTGTCTCGCTGGTCATACTGGGCAATCCCGTAACGTGGGTCAACTGTCTAGGCATGACGCTGGCCATTGTCGGTGTTTTGTGCTACAATCGCGCCAAGCAAATCACAAGGTCCAAAGAGCCGCCGACGCTGCCGCTATCGCAAAGCAATCACATTAAGTATACGCCGCTACAGCAGCAAACCGATCCGTACTACCGCGGTGCCTTGAACGGCAAGATGTCGAATGGACTGCACAAGCCGGGCTCGGCTTTGAGCGGCAACAGCCTGTTGGCCAACGGGAGTGGAATGCCCAGCGGGACGGCCACACGCTTGCTCTTCGTTTAGTTATTAGTTAGAGAATCTATTCCCCACTCCCCCTAGGCTAAAAGCTAAATAGTCTAGTAGGATTACCATAACCAGATTTACGATACCGATCCCTGGTCACTCCGATCCCCACTCAGCTCTCTGTTCCCCCAGCTATCGACTATGCGTGGATATCCACAGCCGTAATCCCTAATTAATGTTGTAAATTGTATTTTTGATAACTTTTTGATGCGTTTTTTAGTGTTTTGTAAATAAGTAGCATGAGACCCCTCCTCCTTCCTTCTCCGTCTTTTTGTTTTTGAATTTGATGCAGCCTTAAAGTGTATTCAGAGAGCGTGTGCGCATGTTAAATGCCACAATAAAATGTTGACCATGTACATACATAGACATAGAAATTGCAAATCACCTTGTGTCCTCATTGAAAAACTCCGATCCCAAGCAGAACCGAACCTCGGTGCACCGCACCAAGCGACCCTTGGCTTACGATTAGCATGATGTCTACATAGGAACTAGTCACTAAGCCAAACAAACACCGAAAGCCCCGAACAACCCAACAGCAAGCCTCGGCCTCTCCTCCTAAGGAACTGGCTCCAGCTTGATCCACTCGTTGATGACGTCCTGGTGGTAGCCAATACGCTTTAGTAAAGCCTCGGAGCGCCAATTTGTAGCCACAATCCAGGCGGTCAGCGTTACCTGCTCGACTCTGGCTATCCTTCTGGTTATGGCAGCGGCCAGGAGTCCACCCAGGCCTCGTCGCTCAGCCTTCGGCAGAACCTGCAGCATTCTTGAATGAAGAGAAGCAGGCCATCGTCAGTCGAGATGAACCACGCTGTTTGGGGCTGGACTTACCCCAATCCAGAGAAATCGTTCTGAAAGATCCAGGCTATCAGCTCGCCCGTGTCGCTGCGACAAGCGCCAATCGTCTTGTTGAATTTGATGAGGGCCCTCAGGTAGGCCAGGGAGCCCTCCCCCTTATTGGGCCATATGGCGTGTACCATGGGGGCGTCTTCATCCCTCAGCGGACGCAGCTCGAACTCAGACAAAAGCTCGGGCACCTCGGCGGTACAAGCCCTGGGGTGGGACAGCACCATTCCGAAGCATTGACGGGCATTGATCGTGGTGACGCCTCTCTGTGCGGCCAGAGCCTTGACACGTTCGCAGAAGGCAAGGTCTACGTTGGTGAGGAGAGCGCCCCGCGTCCACTCAATCCGTTTCGTCCGCTCCAGGCACTCGAACAGCTCCCGAGCACCCTCCGGCTGCCAGCTGAAGAAGGACACGCTCTGCACTATGTCCCGATGGAGGCTCACGTAGGTTCCAAACCGTCGAAAGTCCCCCTGGCGATGCGTGTAGAACTGTTTCCTCAGCGAAATGTAAGCGGGATCGTTCCTGGCTATACCCGCCGCCGCCAGTTGGCAGTCCCATTTGCGCTGATTGTAGAGCAGAAGATAGTGGAAATTCTGGGGCCCGTATTTCCGCTCGTAGAGACCGAGCAGCTCGTCGACCTCGTTATCGCTGAGTGGCCGCAAAATATCGATATCCTTATCTGCATTGATGCCCATGCTGGTTCTGTCACCTCTGTGTGGTCTGGCTGGGACTGTTGTGGTCTGATCGGACTGCCCGCTCGACTTTCAATGTCTCGATGACGGCTTGCCCCGCAGCTAAAACGTCGCAGTTTTCTAATTTGTAAGTCAAACTACTAAATTCCAATTCAGCTGATTAGATTTCTCTCGCTCGGCCAGGTGCGGACTTGAACGGCTCATGGGGCTCAGCAAAAGCAGCACAATCGTTTCAAAGACATCGATGTGTTCGAGTGGTCTGCTCAACATAATGGATGCAGAAATACACTGTAGTATTACATAGGGGCTCATAAGAAATGTAAGAATTTCGTTGAAGAATAAGCTTATTTTCTGTTTAAATGAAGGATTCTCGTAAAGCCAGCCCTTGTTCGTTTTAGGACGATAGACATACATACTCACATATGTACATATGTACACATAAATCACATAAATGTAATTGTTAATGTGTTCCGATTTTGGATTTGAACATTTGATAGAACCTTTCTATTGGCATACATTTTCCGCTCCACTTTCGAAAAGAGCTCAAATACTTGTGATCGTGTGTTGGAGCCGCAGACGCTCGTGGTTGTGGGCTATTTATGATACAGTCAACGCTAAGTTCAATAGCATGCAAATCATTGCCCCCCGTATAGTGTTGTGTTGTGTCGCATATCGAGAACGGCGCGCAGTTATAGTTATTCGTGTGTTATTCGGTATATGTAAATATAAAAACCTTATGGGAAAGCATAGAGGTATACGGCTATTGGTAAATCTCATCATGATCTCCAACTGCTTGTTGTCTCAGGTAAGATGATGCGCATGATACACAATGAGCGACACAAAGAGATATCGCTGCACCATATGAGGACGTCCTCCATTGCAACCGGAGAACCGGAACAAGCGACCGTACACCATCAACGCTGCCATACCATACGTGAACCTTATCAGGCCAAACCTGAGCCGCTCATTCAGATTTCTTACATTCAGGAGCAGCAGTGAGCGTTTACAGATCACCGACACACCGACACACCGACAACGACAGGACCATAGTTCACCAGACTCTACTCAAAGAGGAGAAGGTCAACAAAAAGGTGGCCATAGCGTAGTCCGAGCAAGGGGAAAGCCACGGCATCCATTTCGATGTCTGATCCAGGTGGTCTTACCGAATCTCGCTGTTTGTTCCCCCGTCTAGGTCCAGGAACCAGAGTCGAATCCAAAGTCCCTCAGCCGATCACCGGATTTGATTAAGACGCAAATTCGTTATTTAAAAATGGTTTATTTAAATATTTGTCTGTTTGGTTTGTTTCTTTTATTTTGTTTCGCCCACCTCTGATGTGCGACATCATACATCATACCTTTTCTTTTCCCGTCTCGTCACGAGTCGTCACGTCTTGTCTCGCCTCATGAATCAATCAATCGGCGTCCTACCATTCCTACTTCTCCTAGTGCGCTTGGTTTAACTACCAGCCTGGTACAGATGTCTATATACGATGCTATGTGTGGGTGTTTGTGTATGTATGTATGTATGTATCTATATAAATGTGTATCATGTCCATAAATCAGTTGGATAATATAATAATGAAATAAGTATAACAAAAGCAGAGAAAGAAATATATGTACATATATGTATGTATGTACGTACTTATGTATATCGTATGTATGAGTAAGAAAGTAATACATATGTATCTGTCTGATCTGGATTTTCTACATGCATGAATGTGAATTTTTTGTTCTTGGAAACCATTTTGCAAAATCAATGAAGATGTTTCGTACAAAGTATCAAAAACGGTTCAATCCGATTACAGCATCTCTTTATGATGATTTTTGTGTCTTTTTCTTGTTTTGTTTTGTTCTGTTTTGTTTTATTGTGAAGAGCGGGAGGAGTAGTATTGTTGTATTTGGTTGATTCAGGGTGTAGGCAGGTATCTTACATGTCTATAAAAAATCATGCGCTAAGTCTTGTTCAAAATTGTGTTCTTATTTTTTTACTGGCTCTGATTGTTGGTTGGAGTTTTTGTTAAAAAGAGTGGTTCCATATTGTATTTACAATACATGATCATCGGATTACACGGCATCGGTATATCTAACACGCCTTCCGCAATATATATGTATAATTATATATATATATATATATCTATATATATATATGTATATATCTATGTATATATAAGTTGTGAAATTGCTATAAATTACAAGTTGCATAAAAAAGTCATTCGATTCTTGTTTGGAGAAGTACACAGAGACGTGGAGGATTATCTGTGGGAGTCGGTTGGGGTTCGAGTGCAAAATGGAGGCCCCAAAAGCTACGCAACGGCATTCAGTCTCTCTCTCTCTCACTGCTGTTCGCTTTCATGCAGACCGCCTGCAGACTGCCTGCAGACTCGCTGAGGCAGCGAGAGATTCTTACAGTTGCCCAGCAGTATTAGGAGGCGACGCTCTAAAATGTGTCGTCCTGTCCTGTCACGGAGGATTCTTGCCTCCTTTCCCTGCTTATTCACGCTGCGAGAGCTTATTACATTTACTTTTGCAGCTCTCGTTGCGGGGCAGTAGTGTGTGGTGTGTGGTGTGCGATGTGAGTGTGTTTGTGTGTTGGTGTGATAGGACGATGGCGAGGGCTGTTTGAAAAGTCTGTCTTAACGCTTTACTCTTGAAATTATCATATTTCGCTTGTAGTTTGGTTTCTCTTTATCTTTGTGTTTCGTTTGTGTTTTTTTCTTCTTTTTCTTTCGCTTGGTAAATGGATATAGCAACAATCTTGTATTCTCTCTCGCTCATATATTTCGGTTTTTTTTTCTCGTTTTAATTGTTTTGTATTTGCGTTTGCTTTAGTTTGTATTTTAGATAGTATTGTGTTCTAGCTGTGTGTCGTGTGCATTTGGTTTTCTGATTTCAGTTTTATTCGGTAATATATGTAAGTATCTTTTCGCCTATTTAACTTATTTGTTTTCTCTTCTCTTCCTTTTATTTTGTTTTGCATTTGCTTAAGTCCATGGTTTTTCTTTTACTGCTGTTTTTCTTTCTCTTTGTTTTTCGGGTGTTTGGTTCTCGTAGAATTCGTACAAAAAAAAACGAACAAAGTAAACATATTTCGAAAAAGCTTTTTTTCTCTCTTTTTTGTTTAATGTGTTTTTATGTGTGTGTCTGTGTGTGGGTCTGTGGGTGTGTTGCTGTGGCCAGACACATTAACGGTAACCACATTCTGTGTGGGAAAACGAGGTAGGACATTGTTTCATTTTTCTTTCATTTAAATAACTGTAGGTTCGTTTCTTTCACTCTCTTCTTTATACTTTTCTTTCCAAATTATGAAATTATTGAAGGCGCCTTTGATTTGTTCTGGGTTGCGGGCATATGGCCTTTACCAATATGACATTTAACTTTGCTAACTAGCTGCGGGCGAAATATATGCGTCAGCTGGGAGCAGCGCTGCGGGCAGAGATTATTGACATTATTTTGTCCCAGTGCCTCGACTGATAGTCGGGAGAGATGTCGTGTAAGGAGACGGCTACGAATACTAGTTTTGCGATTTGTCTCTGATGCTATCTCTCTCTCTCTCCCTTCGCCGCTAAGTTAGCAAAGTCGAATGTCATATGGCTAAAAGGGGGGTCTCGTCAACGGTTAAATAAACTACAGTTAGAAATACATCTTTTGGTTATACCTTATAGATTCCCGACTTATATACTCGTATAATCAACTAAGCTAAGATATCTAAAAATACATACATCCTCCAATCAGAGCGCGACGCTCTCTATCTATCCTTCTTTAGAATCCTCTTGATCTGTCTCTCTCTCTTTGCCTCATTCTATCCCTCTTGTTCATATCTCTCTCTCTCTCTCTCTCTCGCTCGTTCTGGAACAAGGCAAACTACAGACAAAAGCTTTCAATTAAACAAGTGACAGATGCGGAGGAACCGATTTAACATAAATCCACTCTTACATAGCCTTCACTTCAGGTTCATCCGAAATACCAACAGCAAATGTGTGTGTGTGTGTGTGTGTGTGTGTGTGTGTGTGTGTGTGTGTGTGTGTGTGTGTACATGTGAGGGTGTGTTCTGCGGATGTGTGGTTCTTGTGGTTGACTGTGCGTTGTTTAGCAATTACATCCAAGTGCTTTAGAGCCACAGCCACAGCCAAAGGCAGGAGGCAGGCAGGGATAAAATTGACTCTTAGACTCGGAGGATCTCGCACGCTTTGTTGTAGCAAATGGCTATCCAATCGGGCTGTGTGGCGCCCCATTGAATCTGATTGACTTCGCCCTCGGCAGCTGTATAGGCTAAAATTGGATCCTCGATTGCGCGTGGCATTTGTTGTATATCCCAGATCAGTGCTTGGTGATCATCACCGGCAGTGCAGATGTGACAGGAACTGCAAGCAAACAAGATCAAATTAGTGGGGGGAAGCCCAGTCGAAGATCCAGGAGCAGCCCATCAATATCGTCTAGAGCCGACAGTACTTACCTATGCGGCGCCCACGCAATACCGTTGACGCACGCTCTGTGATTGCTCAGTCTTGCAACGGGAGTACAAGGAACACGAACATCTAAAATAATAACTTCGCACGAGTCCATGGCAACTGTGGCTAAGTAATTCGGATCTTGTTTGTTCCAAGCCAGACGCAGTAGCGCCGTGTGGGCAGGATCCTGCAAAAGACAAGCAAGGGCATGACGTTAAATGGGATTCTTGCCGGCCGTCCCACTCAGGTCCACGTACCTCATAAATAATGGTTGAATGCTCCAGATGCCTCAGATCGAACATGCGCACCGATCCATCGGCACCCACGGAGGCGAACATGTCCCGTCCACCGCCAGCACGTGAGAATGCGATGTCATAGACCTCCTTGTCGTGGGCTATCAGCTGCGTCTTCACATGTCCCGCCACATAGACGCGGGCGTGCGGTTGGCCCGTTTCGAGGCCCCAGATGGTGCATGTTGTGTCTATGGAGGAGGTGCCCACCAGATTGGGATCCACCTCGTTCCAGTCGAACGACGTGAGCGGAGCACAAAAGTCGCTGTTCTTGTTGTTGTTCAGAACGCACTCAAGTCTTGTATCCGGCTCGCCGGCACGCCACACGCGCAGATAGTCGCCGCTGGTGGCTAGCAAATCGGGATAAACGCCTTTCGAGTCCGGTATCCACATTATTTTTGTCGTCGGATATGGATGATCAAAGGTGCTGAAGGAAACAAGATTATCAATCGTTCAGCGGAGAGCAGCCAAAGCCAAGCCAAGCCAACCTTTTAGCACTAAATTCGCTGGTGTCCTCGTCCAAGCTGATGATTTGCACTTTATTGTTATACTCCTCGATGAAGCTGCCCAGGGCAAGGCGGAACCGCTTGTCCGGTCGCACACTCCAGTTCATGGAATAGAGCGGCCATGGTGCGAGATATTTGTAGATCTCCTTGCGTTTTCCGGCAGTCGATGACATAACTGGAAAAGAGTCGTATGGGTCCATGAATACGTCTGTTCTTGGCCTGGTTTTGGGTTCCCCCAAGGGAACGGAACGCCTCACTCACCTGAACAGTATATTGGAATATGACGACTGAGAGATGCTGAGGAGATGTTGCTTGAGGTGTGGGGCTCAATCAATGCTGCACTGGGAACGGGGTTTTGCCAAAAGGTGTCCCCCACAAGACTGTCGAAGATGGTGGGAGGGTCTGAGCGGGTGGTGGGCGACAATTGACAATGGCAATGACGATGACGATGGCGATGGCGAGATGACGACACGAATCAAAAATTGCGAAAAATTAACAAAAAGCCAACGTGCACTTTGGTTTACTGCCAGAAACATGGAACAAAAATAGCAATCAGTATTATATTATATGAATTCGAAGAGTTTTCTTTTGTAGTTTGTGTTTAAAGCAGACTTTTCTCACTTCATTTTGCCCGAGTATTGTGTCGGCGGCGGCTCTGGCGACTGCAGTGTTGCCAGTTCAGCCTTTTTCCGGCTAGAATTGGGTGCTTGAATGTCCAACAAGCTGATTCGGTCAATTTGCAGCTGGCCAAGACGGGTAGCTATAAAAGATCATTTCCAATTAGTGTTTTGCCTATTTAATACACCCCAAGTCGCCACTTCAGTGTAGCCAACTTTTCGCATTTCGCGGAAAATCTTCAGCCAGCTATTCCCCGAGTTGGCAACACTGAATGTAATGCGACGCGACAATTTGCGGCCTGCGATTTCGATTTGTTTATAAAATGAATGGTGCTGTGGCACGCCGGCAGGCACTACCTGACACGAGGGGCATCAGAGATGCGGTAACATTGCTTTTCACTAACAAATCGTTTGGGCACAACTGCAAATAAATTCCAAGCGAATTTTAGAACGAAATTTTCACACTAGATACCAGAGAATAAATTTTCACTCAGAATGTATATACTAGAGATGAACAGGTCTATCGATTGTTTGATGGCCGATAATAGCGATGATTATAACAGCTAGAGTTGGTATTTTGGTAATAAACATTAATTGGCATGTTTTAGCTATTTAGGACGGTCACACTGGTAAAAAAAATCAGATTGTAACGTAATTTTGGGTAAACATCGTAAATGTAATATATTCGCTAGCCCATTGTTTTAGTTCGTTCAATTTTGTTCCCCCTCTAGGTCACATACCTTTCCATGTCTTAGATAGTATCGATAAACTAACATAATATTGGAAAAAAATACTACAAAACGCGTTTTTGGAGTAGTCAAATTTTGCAAAAGCCTGGGGAAAAAGATATTTATCATCTTATAGACTTTTCAAACTGTCTTGAGAATAGATATAGATTTGTGTGTTTGATGACGAGGAAAGTAACCGAATTTTGGAAATCAAATTGTGTGCTATTTTTGTATGTTATAGTAGTTGGTTACTTTTGTAGGGTCGTGGCCATTTATGCTCCTTGAGTTCCAGAATCTCTTGCACTCGGGCCACGCCATCCATCACGCAGATCTTATGGTTCATCACTACGCTAGTTGTAAAGGTTGTTGTGAAAGGTCCGCGCACGGGCAAACCGCAGGCAGCCAATTCCAATATCTTCAATATCTTAGAATAGGCCATTTCGTGATCGGTGATAATGCAAATGGACACTCCCCGCTCCAGTGCTCGCTGCATGGCCAAGAATAGATCCATAGAAGTGAATGTGTATATGGCTATATCAATAGAGTATTGAGTCATATCGAACAACTTTCTGAAGCTGTGCTTGTTTACACATTCAACAGTTGTGGCGGCTAGCGCTCATGCTTCTTGTACCAAATTACTCTAAGTTCATTGAAAAAGAAAGCCTCGTGGACTCGACGGCGTCCATATTTTAATGCTTGAAGTATTAGCTTTGAGGCTAAGGTGGTTCTAGCAAAACTTGTGATGGTGGCCAGAATCGGGTGCCACTTTACCAAATCAAACATTGCAACAATATCCATTATTAAATATTTTTGTTCTTGCCGCTGTAAACGAGTCCGCAATAGTGGCGTTTCGAAATCTATACTTTCCTTCTGATAAAGTTTCTCAAAGATCTAGTTCGTAAAACTCGAACTAGTTCGTAACACTAGAACTATCGGACGATAGCTTGTATCGATACCTATTCTGATAAGTACGATATTTCATACAAGGTACATAGTAAATAATTTTGTATGTTAACACTAATAATCATAAGTTAGCAGCAAGGTAAATACAAATGTAGGGTTATAATACTAATACAGACCAACAAAATTAATATCCCTACACTACTGTAATGCGGGTTCTGTGGCTGTGCTGGAAACGGATTTTAAGTAAATATATGTAGTTTTTGCCGTGTAAATTGACAAAGCTTATAGTGCAACATACAGACAAATATTTCATATTGTTTTTTTTTTACCCTCGCGACCTTGTTTGCTCGTGATATCTGCTTTGCGTTGTAATTTTATTTGGCTCCCGCTCCAATTTTAGTCGTGTCCGCGCTCTGGTTTTGTGATCAGACGGTAGAAAAATTCACAATAGCAATCGTCACTTTTCCACTTTCCATTTTGAGAAAGATATTTGACTTTGCGTAATTCGTACATTGCCTGTTTGCCTATGTGAGTGAACGTTTGTGTGTTGCGCGAGAGCTCCCGCTCGGTTGTGTGTGTGTCGGTGTCGCCAATAGTGCTATCCTTTTCGCTCGTATACGCTCATCGGCGTTTTTACTACTGCCGTCCCTTATTCCCCGCTCCCCATTACCCGTTCGCTCTACTCATTTCACTGTCAAACCGACAGCCCCAACACACAATAATTTCATGCGTGTGTGTGTGTATGTGCTTTTAAGCGCTTTTATAAATAGATTTATTTCGTTTCGTTTTATATTTTGTTGTTGTTGATTATAAATATTTCGATTTTTGACGTTTGGTAAAGCATTGAAAACGTATATTTAATCGAAAAGAAGCAGAAGCCGCAAATTGGTGAATAAATGAAACGTGGTAAACGATTGGCAAAAAAGTTTACAACGTAATGTGCGTATGGATGTGTGTTTGTGTGTGTGAACTTGAAGAATTTCATTTATTTCTTTTCGAAAAGGCATTGCAGTGCGTGCGCGTGCATTTGTATGTGTATCCAATGGAAACGGTGCGCCTAGGTGTGTGTGTGTGTGTGTGTGTGTGTGTGTGAATGGGTTGTAGTTGTGTAGTATTTTATGAACGAAAGATCGATTTGATAGTGTGGCCATGTGTCGCGGCGGCCCATTTTATAATAGTTAAGCCCTACCACTACCCTATGTTGTAGTTGTAGGGAAGTCAACGGTATCCTCGGCTACAATGACATCGTGCGCTTTGTATGGTACTGTAGACAGCTTGGCGGCGTTACGTTACACACACTCCTACACGTACATATAACTTCATTTTAGTGTTACCGAATAAGGCTACGCTATTTCTCCCCCCCTCGACGTCAGGTTTTCAACGACTAATCCTAACGGTACTGTTTGTTGTTGCGGTAAACAAGAGCCGCAGCTGATGATCGGTGTGTGCTTGTTCGTTTGTGTGTGTTAGTAATTGTGCGTGTGTGGGGATTAGTAACTGATTTTTCCCGTGTGCCGCAGCCAACCAAGCGCAGGTGCTGCAAAAACATTTGCAATTTTTGCGACATTTTCCTTAACAGCTAATTAATATTTAATTAATATAATGAATTTATTTGCGGAAAAATCAATTTTCCCGGAGAGATACTCGTATAATAGGCATGTTCTTCAGTCGGTCAAGCATTCAATGAACAAGTAAAGCTTAATAGCCTTGTCTTTTCACACATATTGTAAATAGATTTACATTTGCACATAAAAGCGAAAGACCAGTCAGCATCCGTGGGCTAGCGTTTTTGCGCCCGGTACCTTTGTTGGTACCAACTTGAAGAGTAAAAAAATACCAAAAATAAGGTTATTAGAATAGCCAGACTAGAGGAAGAAGTTTCTCGTACCTGACTCTCCTGCCTTGCGCTCGATCTCTCTCTCGCATTAGGTGTAATAGACGGCGTTTACGTACAATTAAAAAAATATATATGTATTTATATGTATATATACATATATATGCACAAAAATCATAGGTTTACAAGTGTTGCCGCTACTCCACACGGTTCGACTGGTTTATTTATCTCATTAATGCACCCTCGCACATAGACCTCGCAAATAACGGTTGACACTTTTGGCGTGTCTGATAAAAACCTCTCATTGACGGACACATTGAGAAAAGGGACTGAATGGACCCGATCAAATCTGTTTTTGCTCAACTCGCTCTTCGCTCAAGCAAAGACCGATTTCTTCACTTCTCTTTTGTTCCTGTTTTTCACTGAGCATCTTGTCGCGAGTGAACGAGCAAAGTGTCTTTTGCGTATGTATGCGTGCTTGTATGTGTGATGCTTATGGAAACGATCAATTTTTGTGAATTCTATACGGTTTGACTATTGGAGCTTAAAATTAATCGTGAAAAGCAAAACGAAAATGTTCGTATGCCAATTTTGCAACTAAATATACATATTACAATACAATAGCCCAAAAGATGCGGAAAACATGAATAAATAAACATATACACGAAAAAAAACTAAAAACACTTTACTCATACACTTTTTTGGTTCTGCTCATCTAAAGACACTTTTGCTGTGAGCGCTTGACCAAAGTGTCTCTCTAAGTTGTTATTGTGAGACACGATCGTGTGTCGGGCTCACCCGAAAACCCGAAACACATAACACAAGTGAAGAGACAAAAAGTGTACGAGTCGTACACAGTCGCCTCTTCAGCTTCACTGGTCACAGCTATCCGGATCCTCAGATGTAGCACTTAAGCAGCATTCAAGTCGATTGGACAAATACAAAGGAATCGAATGCGAACGAAATACAAATAGTCTGGAAAACTGAATAGACAAGGTTGGTAAGGGGGGTCTACTTCCTTTGTTCAGGATTGATCAGTTCTTAATTGGTTTTTTTTTCAGCGACAGTAAAACGCGTGGAACAACCAAACATCAAATCAGCCACCGCCACCTTCAAAAAAGCAGCCAAGCAACGACGGCACGCACGGTCTGAGGAGCCCAGCCCAATTGCGGTTAGATCGGATCACTGCTGCTGCTGCTGCTGCTACTAATATGCGTGTCATCGCGCCGCGTGGATCATCAACGTCAGCGGCGGGCAGCGGCAGTCTTTACGGCACATCGTCGTCGACCAGCGGCGGCAACGGCGCCGGCAACAGCAGTTCCGGCTCCGGTGCTACAGGCAGCGCTTCAGGTGGGGCCACCACCAACGGTTATTCGCGCTGCAACACATACTACGATCGCGGCAGCAGTCTCTCAAAGTTTCTGCCTCCGTCCGGCGGCTCAGTCTCGTCCACAGGCTACAGCAGCGCCAGCAGCTGCTATCCCAGCTCGTACTTGGCCGCGTCCTATGCGCCACGTTCTACCTTGCACCGGAACAGCGTTGGATCCACATCAGCGTCTTACCTAAGTGGAGGGTCGGTCTCGAGCCCGTCCTATCGCATTAGTTCAGCGTATTTGAGCGGATCCACCTATGATTCACCTACTTACGGCAGATATGGAGTGAGTTGATACGTAGGCTAAGCTAAATATATGGATTTGATCCCTACACACTCCCTCCAACTATCCCCGAACGGATCCTTGAATTGGGATCGGTTACTTTTGGGGTTTAATGTTCCATCCGTAGCTGATCTATCGGTTCCCCTCTAGATATAGGCACACATTTGTATCTACTCGCACCACAATTGTCCCTGTCGCACACCATTCATTTGTATCTATCCCCTTCACTATATCTCATGATGTCCATAAGATTTAACCTAACCAAATTCGTGTGCCCGTGAGCATGCGGAGAGCTTACACGCAAGTCACTGATTTTTATTTAAGTCGTAGTCTTAAAGTACAGGCTCAATGATTAGAACCCTCTCAAGATTAAGCTCCACAGTAAACAGTAGTGCTTGAAATAGAAACCCCCCTTTAAAGCGTCCGCACACAATGGTGAAAAGAAACATTTCTAAAAGCTCCAAGAAAAACAAACACCTCACCGATGCTAGTGCGGACACGGAGCTTTGAAATATTACCTCAGACAAGATAAGCTCTGCTTTATTTGATCGATGCATCATTTGATCAGCTGAAAGTGTGTCGGATATCTACCATCAATATTGCGCAACGAGCCGCTATATGGTTATCCGATTGGCACCAAATCTTTGTAAGTATTCAAAAACTTGTAATTACACAAACTTTTGGTTAGACCCCCTTAAAAAAAACAAAAAATTATTTTATTTTTATTAAAAAAACTTGAGTTTGGTTTAGATTGCTGATCCGTGAATCCGTGAATCCGTGATTCCGTCAAATGAGTCGATGGTGACTAAAAATAGGCTCAGATTTACGGCTACGGCCTAACCGTAGTCCTACCTGACTTCCAGTGGATGCTGAGGCTTAACCGTGAAGGCTTCAGTGACTGAAAAATTTAAGATTTCGTTTCAAGCTCTACATTATAAGCCTAAAAATGGTGGTCCTTTGGTGTTGGACAATATATTATCATATATTGGGGTGACATATGTACAATGGTTGTGGAAATAATCAAACAGTCGGGGAGTCAAGCTACACAGTTCAATGGTAGACAATCTGGTAGTCTGCGACAGAGGTGCAAATGTATACCAATATGTAACTGAGATCGCCCGAAATGTTGAAAGAAGGCTCCATAATAGACGCTCCATATAACATATAAGAGTAATCTCGTATTGAGGTATGGATCTGCCACAGAAGCTAACAAAATATACCAGCGGCTCTAGGTTTCCTACAGTAAAAGCTCCAATATTAAAACCTATTATTTCAAACGCTTTAAAGGCAAGAAGCGCGCCCCATTGTCTCATCTCATTTCTGTTGCTTTTTCATAATTTACGTGTGTGTTTTTCATGACTATATGAATACAAGTATGTACGTACATCAATGCATATGTACATCGATAGATATGTATATTTATAGCTTCAAATATAGTCTATATATCTGAATGTATCTATGTGTGTACCTATGCATATAGCCCGCTTTCGGTTATTGGCATTGCCTACCTCAAAGAGTCATCCAAACCATGGTGTATTGATACAAGGTGAGGCATTACCGGATAGCGCTCTCAAGATTGCAGTGCCCGCGAACATATGTAGATCGCGGGGCTGAGCGGTAGATCGGGAATGCCTCATTTTGGTCCTTGATCCAGGACTATGATCTCATTCGAACAGACACACTCAGCTACACCCCCATGTCGCATATATGATGTGTATATATGAACAACCACACCCTAGTTTTGTGGTGATGCTCTTCCCCCTTAGCACCCTTTAGTGTAGCCCTTTGGCAGTTTTCGGTGGCATTTCGAAGTTTCATTTTGGACGTTTTTCTTTTGCTGATTGTCGTTTTTATGTTGTTTGTGATGTGTATTTTGTCATTGCAACAACGAACCACCAACCCACCACAGTCCACGAATCAAACGCCCACCTATACCAACCACCCACCCAGCAGCCCAGCCAAGCCATCCCATTTCACAACACGCCGACACACACGACAATGCAGCACTCTAACATATGTACATGCGATAATACACAGATGCCGATACAGATGCAGAGGCACTGCTCAAGGTATACTAATCTAAGGTAAGGCCGCTTGAGAGGTAGTATCATGTAGTATGCCAAAAAAGTATGCTACGTGGAGAGCCGGATGGGACTTACCTGATAATTAGTATACCTTGAGACAGAGTAAAGGCAATGGAATGCGTTGTGTGCTCTTGTGGGTGTGTGTGAGTGTGTGCTCGAGAGCGAGTGGAGCCGAACCGACCCGCGCGAACCACTTGTTGGCACCGATCCAACACCAACGAGAGCAAGGGAAACAGCAGCAACTGTGTCATCCCCTTAAACTTGCTGTAAATTAAATTCGCAATGAGGTTAATGGAATAGCATTGTCGGCATATACATATGTACATATGTACATATCTATGTCGGTTGTGCAGTTTTGTCCGTCTGTCAATGCGTGTATTCACGCTGCTTGTCATCATTTTCTCGAATGTTTAGCTGATGTATGTATGTATGCACGCATGTATCAAAGAAAGATCACGATTTTCATATAAAAATCGATCAGGCCTATCATCATTTTAACTTTTCGCCAATTCTTCTGAAATGGTACTAGTCACAAGACCATCCCGTTTAGAAAGTACTGATCTTTAGAGCTGTCATAGGAGCAAAAATATACACACATATGCATATGTACATCTATGTGTGTATGTATGCACATATGTACCTAACATTAAAATTTGAAATTGGGGAAAAAGATAAGGGTGAGGGTGCGGCATCCCCTTATAGCGTGGGCACCTTGTTGCCTCACGTTCAGTCGCGAATCATCGTCATTGGGCTTTGGTCAAGCTCTTGAACCCCCTCTCCCTCACTGGCAGATAGTGTATGGGTGTACCGGGTGTATTCGCATAGTCGTATCGTAGCGACTATATAGCATAATTTTGTGCCTTTAATTTCATTTATTTTTTCAAAATTTTCTTACGTTTTCGAATGTTATTTCCGTCTTCATTCTGTACAAATCAGTCATAAAACTCATCATTGATGTTTCTTTTATTTTGTTTTCTGTTACTTTTGAAATTGGTTTATGTTGCGACACCATGAAACATGAACAAACTTGTTCACCGTTACCGTTAACGTTATCGTTACCGTTACTGCTACCTGCTACGTTCCCAAAACCAAAAACCACCACCGATTGTTGCCATCTCGCTCATTTAAAATCGACACACTTGTAAATGTTTCGCCAACCACCAACGCCAACCACCAAATCAAAACAACAACAAAACAAAATTCGAATTCAAATTCGAATAAAAGTTGCCGCGCAAGACAACAAAAGGATCCGTATCCGGATCTGGATCCGCCACCAATGGCGAGAGCGGATTGAAGAAGAACGACTATGGACTGCGGCGTGAGGCTAAGAAGCCGCCAACAAGTGGCGGTGGCAATGGCAATGGCAGTGCCAGTAGCAGCAGCTACAGCGAGAGCGCCATTAGCAACGGCCATTCGAAACGCCTGTCCAGCTCATCCTCATCACCATCCCTAGCACGTTTAGTGGCCACCTCGGGGCTGGACATGTACGAAAAGTACAGTCCGGCCAACTATAAACCCAACAGTGAACCATCGTCACGTTCTAGATCGGGGCTCAGTGAGACGCCGTCGGGCGATGTGGACGGCAACGGTAATGGCAATGACACGACCACCTGCACGGTCACCCTGGACCGCTCGCGGACCAGTCGCTACAGCCGGCTCTACAGCAATAACAGCGACGCCGGCGACTCCACGCCATCCACCAGCACCGGGACAAGCACGAGCACAACATCCTCATCGCGGCTGGGACAGCGCAACGGGTCGGGCCGGTTCACGTTGAGTAGCAGCAACAGCAGCGGGGACGTGCCCACGGCCACCTTCACACTCAGAAGCAACAGAACGCGGCGCAGCATTGCGGATGCATCGTCGGCAAGGGATACAGAAGCAGCAGCAGCAGCCGCAGCCACAGTAGCCGCAGTAGGATCAGTAGCATCTCATACAGCGCCTCCACCACCGCCGCCGCCACCTCCACCGTTAGCCTTAAAATCAATCAATGGTCATGGGGCGGACAGCAATGGACTGGACACAAAGCTCAACGGCCTGTCCTTGCTGTCGACATCGCCGAAGAGGAACGCAATCTACGAAAGTCGTAGTGGGAGTAGCGTGAGAGCCACTCTTGATACGACAGATGATGCGGGACCGGACGTGGAGGATGCGGACAATGGCGATGTGAGCGCGACAGCTACATTCAAGTTAACGGAAGCCGGCAGCAAGGTAAAATATCGATATGTGCGACGCAGCGACAGACAGCGCTGCCAAGACTGCCCAGAGTGCCCGACTAATCGCATGACCTGCCAACCCGATATACCCTGATTAAGCGACTATCGATAGCAGCCTAACCATCCCACCCTCTAACCCTGAAATTTGATTGCCGAAATTCGTATGTGTGTGTGAATGCCGCAGGCTCCGCTTTGCCAAAAACACTCGCCACAATCCAATCCAATCCAATCAAATCAGTCCCCACATTGCGCCACTCACCCTCCAGCAATCAATCGCCCAACCATTGCTTGCACCGATACATGATTCTGTTACTGATACTGATATACATATGTACATGCGTTATTTCTTTTGGTATCATTTCATTTCATTTGATTGAGTTTGAATTGAAAATTGATCTCTCTGTGCTCTCTGTATTTGTGCCTAGGCCGCCGCCATTTAATCCAATTTACATTTCTATGTATTTTTAGCTTAACTCTTGCAGATTGCGCCCCTTCTAACTCACTTAACCAAAGCAAAGCAAAGAAAAAACCAAAGCAAACTCCCAACTCAACTAAACTAAACTCTAAACTCAACTAATCGAACTACCGAGTACCGAAACACAACAATAACTATAATCTCTGAATCGCTGACTAACCCCGACCCACGACCAGTTCAGTCCCAGCCCCACCCCCTATCCCCAACAGCCCCAGCAATCGCTAGAGACACTACATGACTAGGACTAGGCGAACCCCCATTGGCTAGGAGAATTCTCCTTCCGCCTCCCCTTTTTATTCTCGCCCAAAAAAAACTACAGCAAAAATAAGCAAACAAAAAAAAAAACAAACAAAAAACAAAAAGAAAACACTGCCCCCAGTATATAGGGATCAGTATGTAAAAAAAAAAAAAACGAAGCAGTTCGTGACTTTCAAAATCATCAAAATTTGAATCCCTTTCGGCCAGACCTCAGTTAAAACTCAACTATCAAACGAACAAAAATATACTACAAGCAAACATTAAGTGAAAATCGGAACTAGCAAAAAAAAACACCAGTCCAGGCAGATTGGACAAGGATCTGGAAGTGAAGGGAGAATCCAGATTGTGCAGACGACTGTCAGCTGATGTTGAATGATGTTAGACGTTAAGAAGAACAGAGGTTTCCACAAGACTCCATCATCCAGACTGCAACGCGGAGGTGAGCCAGCAGTAATAGCAGTAGCAGCCCCTTCCGCAGCAGCAGCGGCAGGTGCATCCACAGTAGCTGCATCCCATCCGGGAGCAGGAAAGGCAGCAACCGCCACTGGTACCACATCAGTGGCATCCGGCAAAGGAGCAGGCGGCTCCAAGCGAGGCATCCATAATAGCACGGCACGGGGCCGGGAGGGTAAATCGAAATACTCCACGGGACCAGGAATCCCAACCGGAGGCGGTGCTTCACTGGGAGTGGGCAAGGGGCAAGGTAAACACGGCTCATCATCAGCAGCAGGAGCGGCAGGAGGAGGAGGTGGCCGCTCAGTGACGACGGGAACAGCGGGCGGAAATCCCGTGCGGACGGCCAATCAGCGCTACTTCCTCGTGCCCAGCTTTAAGGACCCCACATTCCTTAAGGAAGAGTGCGAGCTGGCCCATGCCCAGGTGACGGGTGCTGGTGCGGGCAAGTCCAAAGCCACCCACGGCAAGCAGCGCTGTAGGGTGGGTGAGGATAACAAAAACAATAATAACCAGCACAGCAGTCATAACAGCCACCAGAACCACAACAACCACAGCAGCCACAAGGCACAGGGCCATGTGGCAGGTGGTGGACTAGGACCACAAGGAGCATTGAATGACATGCCGCGTCCGCCGATGTTCAATGGCAATCAACAGGCGGCAGGAGCAGCAGCGACGACGACGACGACGTCGAGCTACAACAGAAGCACCATTAACGGTCCCGTCCACAAGCACGGCAGCATCAGGGCCTCTAGCACCCAGGAGCAACAGCTAACGGCGGGACAGAAGGCGCTGCAGGCAGCCACAGCCTCACACACGGGAAGGACCCTTGGCAAGCTGAAGCCACTGACCTTTGGCAGCAGCTCCAATAACAATAACAACAGCAACAATAACAACAGTAGCAACACTAACAGTACCAACAACCACAGCAACCACAACCAATATCAGAACCACGGCTACACCAGCCACACGATCATGAACGGACACAATAATAACAACAGCAACCACAGCAGCAGTGTCAACGGCAGCAACAACAACATGCAGCGTGGACAGAAACTGAAGCAGCAGCCACAACAGAAGCAGGAGGCGCAACATCAGCTGCACCAACAGCTGCAAGACGATGACATCAGCTACATAGACAGCGACGATACGCCTCTGCCCTCCACATCGGGAGCAGCAGCAGCTAAAGTAGCAGCTGGTTCTGGTGGAGCAAGAGCAGGAGCCGGAGCAGGAGCGGCTACAGCTGCAGCTGCAGCTGCAGCTGAAGCTACATCTACAGCTGCAGCCAATCAAAGCGATCCCATGTTCAGGAACGTTGGCTACCACAAGCGTCCTAGGTCCACGATAATCACATCCCACTCCAACTTTGCCGCCAGCTTGGAGAAGTTCAACAACCCGAAGCTAGTCAATGGAACACCTTCGGGAACAGGGAGGACAACTGAGGCAGGCGGTGGCCAACCACAATCCGTGCTATCCAGCAATGCACGTTGGTATGGCATCGATTCAGTTAGCATTAAAGCCTCGATTGAAAAATTCAACAATCTCAGCTGCCAGAAGCAGCGTCAGGGGCAACATTCGGGCAAGGAGACGACAACTGGCTACTCCACGTCTCCCGCCGGAGGAGCCAGAGGAGCCATGCCACGAAGTACTCACATAGCGCAGACCTCGTCCATCGGGAGCAGTGGAAATCTGCAGCAGCATCGCTACAGCGGCGACCTGGATAATGTTCGTTTATCGGCGGGCCATAGCAGCTCCCTAACGCGGGCCGCCTACCGAACCACGGCCCCCATGAACTGTGTCGTCGCCCCGTTGCCGCGGGCAGCGCAGCCCGTACTAGTGGCGTTCAATCCACAGGTAAACGACTCCAAGATACAATCAACCACTGCAGCGGCCACAACAACACTAGCTACAACCACGTCCGCCACATCCGCCACATCAGCCACATCGGGCACTGTTTCCGCTTCCGCCTCCGGTTCGTCGTCTTCCGTCTCCACAGCCACGGGCACGGTCACGGTCACAGTCACGGGCTCGGCGGCAGCCAGCGATAGTGTAAGTCGTCCTCTGGCAAGGCTCCTCCAAGGTGCACTCCCAGTGCACTACACAGGGCAATGCAGTCGAGTACAGTACAGTTCTGTTCAGTTTATATTTCTCTCTCTCTCTCTCTCTCTCTCTCGCTCTCTCAATATTTCTTAATATCTCGCCATTCCGTTTACTTTGTATACTTTGTTCTCGTTTTCCTTAAGCGGGCTAGATTAGTTAATCCAAAATTGTTGTCGCTAGAAATATGAACATTCAAAAAGATGCATTTTATTCATCATCCTTCGCCGATCGCGCTCGGTTGCACGCCACTCTATTACGCCCTAGTACTCCCCATCCTCGCCTCGCTCCCTGTTTGTTTTAATTACATATTGTGTTGTCTCTTTATTTTACGTTACCTTCGTTAGTTGTTATTTGTTTTTGTTCGCTCGCTGTCTCTCGTTGTCCCTGTCGCACTTGCAACGTTTTGTGTTCAATTTGTTATTGTATTTCGTTTTTAAGCTCCCGCATGATACAGAACTCACCACAAAAACACATGCATACTCACCACATATCAGATATCACATAACACAGCTCCGCACCTCCTCTCCTATCCTCTCATCCTCCCATGAGCATTATATTATTGTTATCGTTTACTCTTCTAACTGCTCGATTGCTAACTGTGCTTTGATTATAATTATCGATTACTAATCGAGTCGCATCGATTGCCAACTGTCGGAGAACGCAGCTGCTCTCCTGCTCTGAACAGCTGGCCCCCTCCGGACAGTTGCCAATCGACGGGATTTCGGACACACACTGATATCAGTCGAACTTATATCGCCATCGAATCTCTTTGTTGTAAAAAACGTAGGCCAGGAACGTCGTCAGCACACGTAACGTCCTGCCGCCCGTGTCGCCAACACCCAGCCGCTACTGGGAACGGGACAGCAGCAACACCACCAGTCGCCAGTACTCCTCTTCCAACTCCTCAGCTCTGAGCGGCAGCAGCAAGTACAACACCGACGAGGGCTACCGGAGCGCGGCGACGCAGCGCGAAGAGAAATCGGAAGGTGAGTAAGTCGACAGGCGTGCCCTCAACTGGCCTGGCCTGCCCTGCCCTGCCCTGCCCTGAATGGAGTGAAGTTAGGTTTGTCGGATCGGAACAGAGAGGAGGCTGCGAGTTTTGGGGAACGTGGGAACAAATCAATCGTAGGAAAACAGCAGCCGAGCCCCGATATTCATTTAAATTTCGAGTTAAAAATTTTTGCTACCAAAAACGAGAAACGAGGCAGGAAACTTTGCGGGAAGAGCGGGAATCGTCGCTAAGCCAAGAGCTAAGACTTAAATCAGAAGAGGAACGGGTTGGTGGATTCGTTGGCACTCGCGAATGACATTGCTGAAGCGCCTCTGGAGCCAACAACATTCCGATGTATCCGAATTGGGGAGTGCCACACGCCGTTGCCGGCCGGGCGCAATATCACTACCAAGTATCATTAATCTATCCCGTTTCCGAATGCTATTCCACAGGTCTGTGCGGCCTGAGAAACATCGGCAACACCTGTTTCATGAACTCGGTCATCCAGTGCCTGAGCCACACGACTGAGCTAACCCGCTTTCTGCGCACACACCATGGCTCGCGCTCGTCCGCCACCAAAGATCAGCTAATACTCTTCGGTAGGTCGCGTCTAATCATACAATACGATACGATCATAAGCTTATGCCACTGCTGCCCTTGCTGCCATTTCTGCAGAATTTGCCAAACTCATCCAGGAGATGTGGACATCAAGCGTGCACACCGTAACCCCCATGGACCTCAAGCGGGCCTTCTCTGCCAAGCATCGCATGTACAGCGACTACAATCAGCAGGATGCGCAGGAGTTCCTGCGCTTCTTCCTCGATTCGCTGCACTCGGCCCTCAACTCGGGCATCAAGGGCGAGACCCTCAATATTGACGATAATCTCAGGTGGGTTTTTCTCACGGCCTCCCGATCCCCCACCGCCAATGGCTAGGCTAATCACTATCCCCCATCTGCAGTGACAATAAGAAGGCCGATCTAACCTGGGAGTGGTATACTCGGCATGAGAACTCCTTGGTACGCGATCTCTTTGTGGGACAGCTGAAGAGCACTCTGAAGTGCACAACATGCGGCAACACGAGCGTGACCTTCGATCCATTCTGGGACTTGAGCGTGCCGCTGCCCTCCTCATCGCGCTGCAAGCTGGAGGCCTGTCTGGATCTTTTCATTCGCGAGGAGATTCTAGATGGCGACGAGATGCCCACATGCTCTAAATGCAAGACGCGCCGAAAATGTACCAAGAGCTTCACCATTCAGCGTTTCCCCAAATATCTTGTCATACGTCAGTCAAAAAAACATCAAAAGGATTGTAGATGAGAAAAGTCTAATATGTGTGTCCCGATTTCAGATCTGAAACGCTTCTCGGAAACGCGCTGGAGCAAGCTGTCGAACATTGTCGAGTTCCCCACTGCTGACCGCGACCTCAATATGGCCTCCTATGGCGCAAACTCAAACTCAAATGTGCATTACTCTCTCTACGCGATATCGAATCATATGGGTGAGTGGCAGAGAGTCGGAGCGTATCAGTGCATAGCTCATATTCATATATCTTCATATATCTGCAGGATCAACTGCTGGAGGTCATTATACGGCCCTTTGCAAGCATCCAGTTTCTCGCAAGTGGCACGAGTTCAATGACAACATGTAAGTGCAGCCGATCTCCAGCTTTACTCCAGCCCGCCGTGTAACTTCTGCCCTTTTCTCTCTTCTTTACAGTGTGAGCGATTCCGTTTCCGAAAACTTTCTCGTTTCATCCAGTGCTTATATACTTTTCTACGAGCGTACGTAAGGCTCAGTTCTCAGTCCAAAAGGAGTCCTTGATCTGTGTGGGGTGGCTTCTGGGCAGGGACAGGCAGGGGACAACTACAACGACAACAGCAAACAGATCAGATCAAGGAGGGAACAGGGACAGCTTCAACCCCACTCCCAGGGCAACAAACATCAGTAGAAACGCTTCGTAGAATTGCAAATAAAAGATTTATTTTATATCAAAAACAAAATATTGCAATATCAAAGCCCAGCTGAAAAAAACAGACCCCAAGAACACAAGCAAAAAATTTCGGAAAAAGTTGAATTGAAAAAGAAGAAATCAAAAGAAAAAGCAGCGAGCCTGTACCCGGTCCCCGGTCCCCGACATTTAGTGTATATAAAAATCCTGAACTTCGTGGCCTGAAAAGCGGTAGAAAACTAAAAATTTGATTCAACAACATACAAAGAATTTTTGCAAATACATAAATAACTTTCGGCAAACTTATCCCCTGTGCAGAGAACCCTTAAGCAAATGCTGCTCCTTTAAAACAAAATTAAAAAATTAAATTAAGTCCACACATCCATTACTCAGTGTTTCGATAATTCTTTATTATATATATGCATGTGTGAGTGTTTCTAAATTCGATAATTTGGACTTAATTATTGGTTTGCCGGGAGAGGTCGATGTGTCCATGTGGTTGTGTGTAAAAAAAAAGAACAAAAACTAAAAAATAATTTAAAAAGAAAGAGAAACAAGAAACACCAAAACTTACAGCGAAAGCGAAGTGAAAACTAGTTCTATATTTAAAATTCGTCTTTCGTGTGCAATATATTTCATCTAGACAAAGAGCAACAACACCAATACTACTTAACGATAATCGCGATTAACGATAACGATAACTGATAGCTGGAAAGGAGGTAATCGCCATCGCACCATAAAAAATCACTTAAAAACAAACTAAACACTAACTTAAATTAAATTAAAGCTACGAGCTACAAACGGCTTTTTAGAGACTAAGATGAAACCCCACAAATAAAAGAACTAACATAATTGAACCATAAAAAGGAGATGACGAACACAGAAGGGAAACAACGCAAAGTGAAGCTGAATGCTGCATTGTGAAAACGTACTTATGATAAATGCTAAATATTAGTCAAATTAAACAAAAACCAAACGAAAGAACAGAAACAATTACACGTGTAAAGAAGGCAAGAGAGAGAAAATGTGAAAGCGATATACGAGAAGAACACCAAACACCAAACAAGTTCCACATCTACATATGTTGTTCCGTTACCCAGCGAAAGGGGGAATACCCTAGGGAATTATTTGTCCTTTGTTTCCTTCTTCAGGTCTTTTGTTTGGTCTGAGAAAATCAGAACTAGTCTCAAAAAGTTTTACAAAAAGCAAAGGATCTACTTAAGGCCATCCAAGCACCACTCTTCTTCAATCTGGGGGTGGCGGTGCTGGACATTGGCGAATAATAAATATCTCAAGTTTGTTTAATTTTGTGCGTATTTTCTAGTTTAAGTGGAGGATCCCCTGACTCCTGCCCCCGCACATCAACCATCTCCTCTTCCTTGCCCACGATCCCCCTGCCACGCAAAAACAGCGAAAGCCAACCAACCAACCAATCAATCAACCAGCCAAGAAATACTTGCTATCTATATATATATATACATACTTATGATATATATATATACTTTTTGTTGCCTACATTGTTTTTATACCTATATATATGTATATGAGATATATATTATGTAACTTATTTATTTATTGTATTTATGTAAATGATATATTAACCAAACACACCCACACATACCGCGCCCCCACACACATAAACAGACTGCGACAGTACGAGTAAATATGTGTACATAACTCAATTTGTTTCCAGCAGAAAAGCAAAAGAAACAGCAACAAATGTGCAAATAGCCACGCCCACACAAAGAACAACAAATTTTTGGAAATGCAACGTAAATACCAATAAAAGTGTAAAACAAGACAAATTATTTATTTATTTGTAAATGAGAACAAAGAACAACCTACTATATATATTTCTTCTGGCTTAACTATTAGTTAAAATTATAATTGTTGGATATTTTACTAACGTTAAAAAAAGCAAACAAAACAAACGCAAAAAAGGCAAACAAAAAAAACAGGAGAAAAAACGAAAAATAAAATGCAAAAATAAAATTGAGAACAAAAAATTGCAATCCTTTCTTTTGGCAACAAACTGCCAGCATCGGTGGTAATCCTTCCAAATTCATAGCCTGTTCACACTAGGGTTGCGTCATGCGTCTTTGTTTCTAGTCGGAGACGCAGTCACCTGAGGCCATAAAGAAACTGCTGGATATATGGGAAGAGATCGTCGACGGTTTTAATGGTGTGCGGAAGAGCTCCCACACTCTACAAAGAAATGGTTGAAAATAATAGCTCAATTTGAGCATCAGGCCTCTTTTGTCAATTCCCGCCTTTTTCCATAATTTCCATGTTGATTTCATCTTCAGCTGACACGTAAATCAGATCTTCTCATGACACCATAACCTACGGACTCCCGTGGAAACGGTTATTTTGTGCCATTGTGATTTCGATATCGTGGCAGTGTAAACAGGCTATAGATCTGCACTGAAAGACAGAGACAGCATGAGACAATTCGATAAATAAGTGTTGGTAGACTGCACTGATAGCACTTTAAAGTTAAAGCACCATCGACCTTTAGTTAAACAAATTGTTTTACTTGCAAAGCACGATTCTGGCGCTTCGGGAGCGTTGAATTACTTTTATTTATCTCACCCTCGCTGCTTTTCCCATAAGGTTTTCACCAACTATTAGTTAGTTTTACTGAAGTCTAGTGGAATCCGAACGTTTGCAACAATCGGATTCGTGCCAGGGGTCTACGAAACAAAATCTTGGAATATTCAGTTTGGCTTTCATATATTTTGATTTTCATTTAATAAAAGTGAACTTATTATTGTTTTGCGACAACTCACTCTTACATCTAAAAAATATATAACTGCTAAATTTTATTTACTGACGCCTGCCTTTATCTGTCTACACATGTGTGTGGGTCGTGTGTGTGTCTGGGGAGGTGTGTCTGTGGGTGCCTCTGCGGCGACCTCAAACGGTTTCATAACTAACAGAGAACTATGCAAATATATGTAATTACAAAATATTTAATTTTGCACGGCTCTAAGCGTGGTGGCGGGGAGTGTTGGGGGTATTAGTATTAGGCCTCATTTTAGGCGGCCACCTGGCGACGGCTCCCCGGATGAGCAATCACCAGAGGGTGGCTTTTGTGTTATATGTTTGGTTTGGGACGGGCCAGGGCGAGGTAAAGTTAAGTTTGTAGAGCACCGGTACCCCCGTCCGCGTCTGCCAAGCAAAAGGCAACAGTTTAACAAAAAAGGCAACAAGTCAACTGAGCGCCACTTGCATGCACTGAAACGTTTCGAGGTCGTCAAGGACAATGGCAACAGCTGCCAGAAGGCAGCGTTGCCACTGTCCATCGATCATTTGTTCCCGTCCTTCTCGGCCTTGTCCGCCTTGGCACTAGCACGCGTTGCCTTCTTGTCCTCGTACATCTTGATCAGTTCGTTCTTGCTGGGAATCGGCTTGATGTGTCCCCGTTGCACCAGATACTTGATGGACACAGTGGTGCCGCCTGCAGGTAAAAAGGGTAAATAGATTAATGGAGCGGGCCTCCAAATCGGGACTAGCCTTACCCAACGTAAGAGCGTATCGCAATGGGGTAGCCACTTTATAGCACAGATAAGCGATGGCATAGTGTCCCATGTCCGAGGACTGTACCTTCTCAATAATGGTTTCGCTAAGATGCACGTACTGCAGCAGCGAGGGCACATCTACTCCGCTAAGACGAGACAAGACAAGACAAGACATTTACCATCACTGAGTCCTGAGTTTGGGGAATTCTCCAAAACGAACCTCTTCGACAAATAGTAGAAGCCGCCGAACCAGCCGATCGAGGTCACGCAATGGACCGGGATCAGCACATACCAATACTGCTTGTACATGTGCCTGAACTTTGCGAACAGCCCCTTGCTTGCTGCATCCCCAAAAAGGTCTGTGGCCGTTGTGGATGAAGCGTTGCTGTCCGTCTTGTTGGTGGCAACTGGAGCTGGCGTCGGCTGTGTGGACTTGTGACCAAGGCTTCTGCTTCTCGTGAATAGCCACGGGCTTTGCAGGTAGCGTGTAGCTGGGGTTGTCGTGCAATGAGGTGGTGCTAGGTCGCGGTTCCTCCCGCTCCAGTTGCTGCCACCGAAAAGGCATCTTGTGTTGGATTTCGTAGTCAAACTATGCGTCAAAAAGCGAGCAAATGTGCGCTGCTGCGCACCATGCCCAATGAGTCGTGTGAGCTGTGACATGGTTGCCATGATTGAGCGCGTGTCTTCTGGTCAGGATTGACCTGAAGCGTGCAATGCTACCAAGTAAAGTACGGTGCCAGCAGAAGCTAGCCGTTGTTCTATTGACTGTTGAGCTGATGAATATTCTCGCTCGTTCCAAAAAGAACGAACTGTTTGATGTTGTCGACTGGACGTTCGCCTGCTTTTCGTCTAAACTTCACACAGCCACTTCCATGAACCGGCACAATACAATATATCTCCTGATGATGAATATATGTTGATTTATCGATATACATGCTATTCAATAGTGTGGTGAAAGGCAAATAAACGTGCGTTTTTGGGCGCAGCACGTAGACCATCAGATGGTGATGGCCGTATGACATTAGCTGGCTGTTCGTGTTGGAAAATATTTAATTTTGTCAGAAATAGTGTCACAGCTAATCGGGTTTTGGAGTAATTTAGCGTTCTGTCCCATGCAATCTCTGTGTCCTACAAAGTCCTACATCCTGCATCCGTCGTCCGTACCTGCCATTTCGGTTATAAACGCGGCAACTAAAATAGACTAAAAATAATGTCATGCGGCCACAATGATTTCGGCTATCGATCTCAGTTAGTTCACAGCTGATGCTGGCTACCGCCAATACACGTTTTTTGAGCTGATCTTTAAGGATAGCGAACAGAAGAGCCATGGAGGCCACCGAACAGTCCCAGACGCCGCTGCAGCCGGCAGTCCTCAGCCTAAACAACTGTCCCGGAACTACGCCCGGCACCCCGCAGAGCAAGAACCAACTGAAGAAGCAGAAAAAACTGGCCGAGTTTGCGGAGCTCAAGAAGTTGCGTCGGGAGCGGGAGCGGCAACGCAAGAAGCAGAAACGTCGGGAGGCTAAGGAACAGGGATTGCCCGTGCGAGTAGGACCCTCGCGCAAGGAGCTGAAACGGCGCCAGGTGGCCAGCGCGGAGAACGGGTTGGCAACCTTCAGCGTGGCCATCGATCTGGACTACGACGACCTAATGCAGGAGCGGGACATAGCCAAGTGCGTGAAGCAGTGCTTGCGAATCTACACCATTAACCGACGGAGTGCGCAGCCGGGACGTCTCCACTTCACGGGGATTAAGCGGAACGGACACATCCACGAGTGCTTCAAGAAAAACGACGGCTGGGAGAACTGGAACGTGGAATACCACTTTGATCGCACCCACGCCGACTTGTTCGAGAAGCAGAAGCTCGTGTACCTCACCTGCGAGTCCGACAAACTGCTAGACAAGGTGCAACCCGACTGCACCTACGTTATTGGCGGCCTGGTCGACCATAATCACTTCAAGGGCCTCTGCCACTCCCGGGCCACGGAGGCGGGCTTGACCACGGCCCGCCTGCCGCTCAGCGAGCATGTAGACATGAAGACGCGCGCCGTACTTAGTACCTACCATGGTGTGTATTTGCATTTCCTATTCCCAATCCGCCAGGTTCCATTCTTAACACTATCTTTGGCTTTCAAGTGTTCGAGCTGCTTAACAAAGTGGCTGCGGGCCAGGACTGGACCTCGGCCATTCTCGAAACGATCCCATTGCGAAAGGGCGCCAAGGCCAAGACGACGACCAACGAGCAGGAGCTGGATGCCAACTCCGAGTCAGAGACCGAAACCCAGGTCGACCTGAAGGCGGACAGTTGACCCCGATCAAAGCGTTTTGAGGTCTTTTTTGATTTTTATTTTAGTTTCTCTTGTTTTTATAAAATCACATTTAGTTTTGTTTCGAAAATTAAATTACAACTTAAAATACATAGTGCAAATAATAGTTATAATAAAATATATTTTTACATTTCGTTCTACAACGTGCGATGATGGCCTCAGCGACAAAGATCGCCAGTGAAACACTGATGTTTTCCTAATTTGCTCCACTCTTCCACTTATGTGTTTGTATACCCTTGCAGAGGGGACGAGTTCAATGTTACATTTAATTGTATAAGCCTCTTTTATCCAGACGGTTATAGTAGGGCAGTCCAGAATCTGCACAAATGGTGAGGATCACCCGTGACCGAGAAGGATGGATCAGGTTCGCTCCATCAGTTTAAAAGGAACAGAAAATTAGCACGACAGATTAATTGATCAGTTGTTTTGAAGAAATCAAATATATGACTCAAAAATAATGATTATCAAGAGTTTCTATTTTTTCGCTCAAACAAAACCAGAAAAGGGGAGAAAAGATGTATACAAATCATAGCTCGCAAACAACGGTCAACACTTTTTCCCTTTGCTGTCTCGTCACTGACAAAACAGAGAAAGACCACGCTGACAAGGCTCTCCCTGAGCAGAACAATTTTTGTCTCTTCGCTTGTAGTAAGTGTTTCTGGTTTTCGGTTGAGCCGTCACACGATCGTGTCTCACAATAACAACTTAGAGTGACACTTTTGATCAAGCGCTCACAGCAAAAGTGTCTTTAGATGAACAGAACCAAAAAAGTGTCCGAGTAGTGTATTTAGATTTTTTTCATGTATATTTTAATTTATTCATGTTTTCCGCATCTATTGAGCTATTGTTTATTCGTTCGCTCGCGATAAGATGCTCAGTGAAAAACAGGAACAAAAATTAAGTGAAAAAGAGCGAATTGAGCAAAAACATATTTGATCTTTTCGGGTCTTTTCTGTCCCTTTTATCAGACACGCCGAAAGTATCAATCGTTATTTGCGAGGTCTGATAAAAATACTTGGATCAACCGTCTTTGCTGAAGGATGGATTACTGAATCCTCTTGTATTGTCTATTGCCACTGCAGCCGACTTTTGCAGATCCCTTTTTTACAGAACGGTTGCTCGTCGGCAGAGGCTTTAAGGCTCTTTAGGGGTTAGGTTTTAGGAATATTCATTGGTGATAATTACTACTTTTGAGTTATATTTATAATAGCTATTCATACTGTTTATGTTTGAGCAGTTTAAAGTAAAGCTCAATAATAACGATTATCGCACAGGCTATATATATATATTTTTTTGCTGCTTTTAATAATTTCAAGTTAAAAATTTGGTGTAGCACAAATGTAGTTTTTTGTAGATTGGTTCTGGGTAAAAAGTTAAAGGGTTGAAAATCCTTTCGCGATTGGCAGGTTGGATAATAAAATAATTAATTATACCCTCTGTATTCATATTTAATATCTTAGTAATATGAATTAATTTAACTTTGAAATATCTGCTTAAATTCGCAAAATTATTTTCGCCCCCACGTCAGTTTTAGTAAATATTTCAGGCTTCTGAGCGCTCTCGTTTGGCTTTTCAACCAAATTTTACGACAGCCTGGAGCCAGCTCCAAAGCCAGCCCAAAAAAATAGTCGTGTACCATTGTAAAGTTTGGGCGTTACCCATCTGACCATTTGTATTGTCTTTGGTTGTGCACATTGAATATGGTTTAATACATCTAAGACGAATTTCATTTAAATCGGACGACCCTTTCGAGAGATTGGCAAACTAACAAGCACCACTTTGAATTTGCGGAAGATGTTTCAATCGAATTGTACAGATTGCAGCTAGTATTATTAGTTATTATAGGCATTACTAAACCGATTAACAAAGTAGAGACCTGCAACGACATGGATTTAAATCCGGATTACAATATTTACTAATCTGTTCTGGTCGTCCGACTGCAAGGGTATATATGTAAGCTTCGGGGTGCCGAAGTATGCTATAAATTGCCGTTATTTTCGTTGGTTTTATTCTCTTTTCTGTGTATTGCATAGGTATATGTTTGTGCACGTACATGTATATGGGCCTATAGAAAGCAGAGGATCTTGAACTCAAAAATACATGTGACACGGGTGTGGAAAGTGGGCTTAGACTGTCCCTAGCCACTGTGTCTAGACCTGCACCATTTTGTTCTTGCTCTTCTTTTGATTAATATTTTGTTGGTGTGTTTTGCATTTTGTTGATGTAAATGTAGATTGGGTTTTTTTTGTGTGTGTGTGTGTTTTTTTTTTGTCATTTCGAATCGGAACACAGATTAAGTAGCTAAGGGCCTTACATTGTCATCTACAGATATACATATAAGAAACATACATATATATTCATACATATACATATACATACATATGTGTGTGTCTGTGTGCATGGGGTGGATATGTACATACATGTGGCATACTGTCTTTCCTGTCCCATCTCTGTTTCTGTTCTAGCGTTTAGCGTCGTTAGCGGGCGGGGAAGGGGGTGGAGGCAGGGGGAGGCAGGAAAGTGAAACACAAATAGATGTACAAACTAAACATAATGTATGAAAGAAGTAAGTAAGAAGAAGTAAAAGCACATCTTATTTAGTGGACAAACAAACAAATTTGTAAATGGCCGTCGAAAAAGGCAAACACAAAATATTAAACGTTGCAACGATTACGCTTAGGGGTCGCATTTGGAGGACCTATCGAAAGTCAGCTTTAATCGAAAATTCGAAACAAGATTCTTTCTGTTCCGATCACTGGAAACTGGAAACACTAAAATTTAATTGTACATACATATACAAATATACTCGTACGTACATATGCATGCATGCATGTGGCTGTATAGTATATAGCAGTAGCAAAATATATATGACCATCAGGTCTGCAGATCTGCAGTAAGAAATATGGCATGCCAATCTCCACCAGGGATATATCTTTTCCATCAGAGTGTGTCTGTTTCTGAGGCTGTGTCTGTGTGCATTTCTGTCCGTTCCGTCTTGCGTTGTTGTCTGTCTCCTGGTTGTTTGTGTGTGTGTGTGTTCGTGTAGGTTATAGTATATGCATTTAGTTACTGTAATAGCTTTATAATACGGCAAATCGGTGCTGGAGCTGGAGCTGGAGCTGGAGCTAGGACCGGAACCGATAATTACTTAAAGTCATCCGTTTCGAGTATCTCAAAATCACTCTCGTCGGACGAGTCCAAGGCGGTGACTATGCGCCGCTGCTGCGGCTGCTGCTGCTGAGACCCAGCATCCACGGCCTCCACAGCATTGTTGCCACCCGCTCCCCACTGCACCAGGCCGGAGACAAGGCTAGGCAGCAGCTTGCCACTGCTGGCCAGTAGCGCCTGGGCCTGGCTTTTAACGGCCAAAGCCACCAGCTCGCTGGCCGGGTCAGAGATCTGGTGTGCGGGCCCGGAGGTGAGTTGCCGCAGCTGGGGTCCATCGCCGGCATCGACGGTGGTGTGATCAGGGAACTGCAGGCCCTTGGAGAGACTCTCCTCCGACGAGGACGAGGTGGTGGACAGCGAAGAGTCGCGCTTGAAGTGGCCCTTGCGGAAGTCCATGTCTGAGGAGGAGCTGGCATCCGACTGGCCCCGTTTGGGGTTGGCTGCCAGAGAGGAGACAGAAGCCCCCTCCCGCCTCTGCTGGGCGAGCGGGGCCAGCTCGTCGTCCTCGTCCGTGGAGTTCTCATCAATCTCGGGTATCACATCTGGTATGAGCAGCTCCGAAGGTATGTCGTCACTGCCCTCGTCCTCCTCCTCGACATCGGTGGGTGAGCTGATGGTGGCCACATCGCTGGCCCGTTCCAGAACAAACAGATTCGACTCATTCACATCGGGCAGGAACTCGTCCTCCACCTCCGACTCCAGGTTATTGTAGTTGAGCTTTTCTGACCACTGGAAATCTGCAAGGATATTTTGTTCAGTCAGTTGCTGCATTGCCCCAGGTCTACCTACAACCACTCACCTTGCACCTTGTGCTCTATCTTCAGCAACTTAAAGTTATACTTGGTGGAGACCAGTGCGGACAGCACTAGAAGCGTCAGCACCACCGTGGACCCAGATATGATGTGGCCCAGCACGGCCAAGGTGGCAAGGCAGCCAGTGCTCACCGCGCAGAACATGCTCGGGCTGTTCCTGCGCCAGTCGTCTGCCCTCCGTCCCCAACTCTCGAGCTTGCTGCGCACCTCGGGCGTAAGTACGATGCGGAAGCTGCAGCGCGTCCAGTACAGCCAGTAGCTGAGAAGGCCAAGGAACAGCACTCCAAGGGGTCGAACCCTGCAAGTAATAGGACTATCAGTGCCAGCTGAAGAGCAGTGGAGCAGTAGGAGTGTAGATTTCGACTGTAGATGCCAACGACTCGATCGGAACTGCACAAAGAAGCCCGAACATCTCTCAACTCTATTATTACGTTTAGGGCAATAATTAATAACTAATGTGTCTAAGCTTATACTAGATTCCGTATGTGTGGGGTTGTGTATTGTGTTGCGTTCGTGCAAAACATGTTCTAGCAGGAAGCATACCCAGTCTTGTTCCCCAGATCTGGTCAAACCTGGTTGAGCCAGCGAGCGTATTTTCGGATACATTGGATTGTGTGTTTTTTGGATTGCTGATTCTCATTAGCCGTCCATGTGAACCCGTGTGTGAACTCTGTGGCGGCTGCTGGTGGCGGACCAGACTCGTTCGCAACAGCCGGAAGTACCAGTTGCCTCCATAGTCGATATCGACGCCATTTGCTAGCCAACAGATGGGTTCGATCACTGACGTTGATGCCCCAGTCAGTCTGGTATTCTCTATAAAAAATACTAGAAAGCTATCGATACTTCGATAAAATGGGATATCAATTTTGTAATGGTTTAATCTGATTTAATTGGGCAGAATGAGGGTTTTTTACAATACCCGAGATACCCGAAATCCATCAATTATTTACTTTAGATTTAGATTATCGACATAAGCTTTATTAGACGAATTCTTCCATATTCAAAACATACATAAATGTGTACCTATGCGGATCACACTATTTATACGTACTACTAGCTCACTCGAGCTAAGAGTTGATCTGGCTTTATGGGATTACTACCTAACATTATTGGGAATAAGGTATTCAAAATCCACCTTTATAAAAGCATTCTGCAAACCCCCTAGCTTTGATTAGCTTGTATCGCATTCCGTCTAGTAGGTGACGGAGACAATCGAATCGATCTGTCCTCTGTCCCTGTCTGCTTCTCTGCTCACCTCAGACAATAGGGGCTACCGTAAGGGAACTTCCCTGTTACGAGGCTCCACTGCCTCTAGAGTTTCATCACTGTACACCATCGCGGTACTTTGAACTGTACGCAGCTCCAGCTGTTGGTTATGATACCCGGTACGTGCTGTGTCTGCCATGTCACCCATGTTCGTCTGTGCAATATTTGATATGTGACGATATTATTTGGTAGGTACCTGTATTACTGATATCGTCTAAACAATATTAACATATGTTGCCGTGTCATCCGCTCTCCCATCATTGAGGCGAGTGTTACATCACACACCTGACCTGCTTGAAGCCCAAGCATCGAATGATCTGAGTAGCGGCTATCTCACAGTCGGAATGTATGGATGGGAAGCGGTCCTACTTCTTTTCGGTATTTGTTTTGTTGTATTGGGCGCTGCTGTTTTGTTTGTTTATTTGTCTTGCCCTACCAAATGCTGACGACTTGTTTTGTTCTTGAAAAGCGTCTAATTTATTATCTCTCGCGATTTCTGACTTTTTCCCCATTTGATTATCGCGCTGCAGGCTTTGCGGAAGTGAAGAAGCGGGAAAACGGGGAAGCGGGGAAGCTGCAGATGGAGATAGAGCTGAATAGATGGAGCATTCTAGAACTGCTGATGCGATCGACTGATTTACGGCTGTTGCAGATACATACAGAATAGAATTGCTGAGTTGCAGCAACAACAACAAACGCCGCACAATTGTCCCGTTTAGATACGCCAGCAGAGAGCGCTAAGAACTGGCCAAACGAGGAAGCAGCTGCATAGGAGCACCTCTTACAGGGTCCGACGCACGACACGGCCTTTAGCTTCAGGCGTTCAAAAATTGTTTAATTCGAGAAGGGTCAAGCTTAAGTGGACTAGGACCACGGATTATCAGCACATCGATGACGCTGACAAGGCTGGGAGGGCAACGGAATCTAACGATAAGAAGAAGAGAGTTGGTTGAACACACCAACAATTTTAATGAGATGTGTCATCTCTCTGCGTTCCAAAATCTTTTGTAGCACAAATCTCTAGCAAGCTAGAGATTGAGCAATTGGCGGCATTATATTAGCTCGCCATTGGAAGAGGACGTTTTCTATCATCCACTGCTCACACACCAAGCCCCAACATAATCTTCTTTTTGAATTCAATTGTTGACCAAATAGAATATTTAGTTTGAAAGGTCTATTTAATCCTCGCAAAATATATTCAGGTAAGCTCCGGTTTTCACTTTCCCAAAAACTTTCCGATCTTTTTGAACTCTTTTAACCCAACCCCAAATTCTGCTTTGAAATAATTGGACAATGCAACAACACACCGATTCGCTTATCAATCCATCGGTAAAGACACATATACACCGAATTCTGTTTTTACACGGTAGATTGGTAGATTGGTTCCTGAAGAAACCGCGTAAAAATGACATTGTTTCGTATTCAAAAATAGGTGATTGTTTCCGTATCTCTAAAACCTGCTAAAATTAGGGGGAAAATTAGGAAACGCTGGGAAAAACGAAAGGGAAACAAAAATTTACATTTGTTTCTATGTGTTGTGTTATTTTGAACCGTGCTAAATGGAATAAAAACGTATTATTTCTAAACCGTCTAAAAAAAGGACCGTTTAAAACAGAATTAGGGGTATACTGTTAACATACAGTGTACTGTATGGTTTGTGACATAGCAGAGTATTTCCTGCGTGCAATACACTAAATGGTGCGCCTAACAGCACTAAAGTGTGACGAAAATTGCGAAAGCAGGATCACCTAACAAAAAAAAAAAAAAAAACGAAACCTTTGGCCTGAGCACGCAAAACACAGCTATTAAGCTGACCAAAAATTAAATCTTCGTTTCGGTTAAGTCGACAGAAAACTGACTTAATGAGATGCCCTATTCAAGTGACGCAGATTGTATGTAATGAGTAAATTCTGGCCTGGTTTAGCCAGTACTTAACAAGCCATATATTCACGTATGCAGTATTGTTTTGATCACGTATGTCCGTAACATGCATCCACATATGTGTGGTGCATGGTGCTTTTGTGTGGCGAGAGATCTAGATCTTCTCTGTTTCCGTGCAAATCATTCTCTGTGTTTCATTTCATTTAATTTTTTGGTTAATTGCGCCACACAGAATGCTTTAAATGCTCAACGCGATGCCTTTCAAAAGGGGCTGCTCAGTGGAGGAGGACGATGCATGGAATGACATTTATGTACATACATATATAAAAGGCACTCATACTTACTGCACTCTATGGCAATGTGAGGGCAGTGGACTGAGAGGAGGCACTAGCCAGACCGCCAAAATGAAGGTGCAAGCACGTAAAAAGAGATCAGGCATACATATATGTACATACGTATGTACATAAGTACATTGTAGTATGCATTTACATACATATGTACATTTATTCTTAAAATAACACATTGCAACTTTTCATACATATATTTTTTTCGGAATTGGGCACGCGTCGTTCTTTTGGCTCCATTCCTCCTGCCGCCTGCTGCCGGCCCCCGTTACCGTAAGCGTTTGTGTCACCGGCTATATAACTTATTTTCGTCATTCTGCCGGCCCCTCCTGCCCATGAGTGAAATGCTCGAAGCGTTTAAATGGGCGGAGTGGTCCAACGGGCTGCTGCATGACCCACTTAAAAGTTGAAATGTTTACTTATGTATAAGTGCGTCGCGATTCGAAGGAATTATATTGAGTGACCAGAATGACTTTTATTTTCCGTCTTTGGGATCGAAGTTTTCTGAGACTGTACATTGGGCAGACTTCGTATTTCCGATGGGCATATAATTGAATTATCTTTCATCTGATCTGCCTATTCAAATAGGCAAAAGTTGTTCACTTTTTCGGTATACAGTAGACGCTCGGAGATTAGAACCACTTTGTAAATGACGTGGTCCTAATTCTCGAAAGGTAATTTCCGAGCGTTTACTGTATATAGTCATGTTTTCTTTAGCTAAAAATAATAATAATAAATAACTTTAACTTTTTAAATTTAAAAAACACCAATAGAGATATTTTTTTGGGGTAAATACTCGATAGAAACCTACACTAATCTCCTTTTAAAAAAAATTAATCGTCAATAAACTTCATATGTCAACCTTTTATGAAGGATTCTGCAGTTTCTGGATTATATACCTATTCTATAATCCTATGTCAATCCTATTCTATGCCAGCTACTTTCATAAGTATCTACATATGTATGTACATACATATATTCCAATAGTTTTACCAAAAACCCACTGAAGAACTTTGATTCGATTGATCAAAAGTTTTCTCATGTTTATCTATGAAATACAGGGACGAAATAGGGATCCTCAAGTCTCTCCGCTACATCATATTTTTGTGCCTGCCTGAAAAACAGAACTCCTGTGCACCATTCAGTATGTGCACCTAATAACAGGCTAACGGACCCTCGGACTGGGCTGGGCCAAATGACATGATATGTGGTTGTGCATTTTGGTATGCTTTTGTCGGGAAAACAACTTACCAGGTCATTAGCAGGACTGTAATCAGGGCGGCCAGACCACAGTGCAGCGTCGACCGCGATGGGCGGGGAAGCTGTAACATTTTCCCTTTGCGTAGTGTTTGTGTTCTTTGGGATGCACTCTTCTTACTCTTCCGCTCTCCTTATTTCTGCTTTGGTATTGTTTCGTTGCTTCCTGACTTCTCCCGCTATTAGCGGGGGATGAGGGAGTTCTCTCTTACAGTTTTTTGTGGTGATTACGATTTCCGTTTCGATTTTGATTGGAGTGGAGGAGAGTCAATCCGTTTGCCGTTAGGAAAGGTTCTGAATCAGCTGTGCGCATGGGCGTAGTTTTCACTTGATTCCTGATATCGGTACTGTTACCGCTACCGTTAGTTATAGATGCTGGCTCACAATGGTCTGTAGTGTGGCACCCAGTTCACGTTCACAGTGAGACCCCTGGGATGGCTGCTGCGTAGAAATGAAAATACATAAAAATATGGCATTTTACCAAAACAACAAAAGTCCATAAGCGTCCGAGGGAGAGAGGAAAAGCAAAAAAAAAAAAAAAAAATTGTTGTTTTTATTTAAAGGGGATTTTGTGCAAAAATAATGAAAACACAAATCCATATTTCGAGGGCCCGTCTCTCACACAGTCACACACGCATACACAAATGTACATGCATACATACATATGTTCAGTTGTGGTGGGGTGATTGCAATTTTCTTTTTACGTGAACGTCGACATTTTCTTGGAAAAACAAAGAAACAACTGCGTTGTGGCACCATCGAAGGTATAATGTTATTGCGATTCTTCAAGGACTTGTGAAATGATTAACATTTCCCCTTGTTTTTCATTTGTTTTTTTTCTTATTTTTTGTTGTTGTTGGTCTGCTACGTTTAACGTGGGAAGCGGGGTTGGGGGCCGCGGCCAACGCAACGCGTCGCTGTCACATTACACCGGCTACGAGTGCAAGGTATGTTAGTTAAAGGCAAGGCATTTCTGGGGGGGCACTGTAGCGATATTCACATACATATTTTATTTTCGTGGCAAACGTGTTTGGGAGACGAAGAGAGTGAGAAAAGCAGTACCGTCCATACCTTCCAGTGAATATAACTTGGGTGCCGCCTGTGAGAGAGTGAGCGTGCGCGCGTACCAAGAGTAGAAGTAAAAGCTCTCTCGCAGAGCCCTAACCAAAAAGAAGTTGTGATAATAGCAAAAACAAAGGAAACTAACAAAAAAAAAAACAGCAACAACATATGTACATATAAAAAGCAAAGTTGTTTGGCCTTCGATGTCTTTTCAATTGCGTCGCAGAATATACACACACAACCATGCAAGTGTGAGTGCCTGTATGCATACATATATCCAAGTATATATGTGCGAAACTTGGCGCTTCTTGATTTTCCTTTTTACACTTGTCAGTGGGGAGTGGGGAGGGCAATGGGAAAGCGTTCCATGTCAAGTGACTATGACTTGAGTCACCCGCTCGATCAAAGGGAGGGGGTATTGCGTCCATGGAACGCATCTACTAGACAAAGAGCATTTTTGCGAAACTAAAGTCAGCAAGACCCCCAATACCCGCACACACACATAGAGTCACACGCACACACAATGGAGATACAGTTAGAACGTAGTTTACACCTAAAACTCCCCGACAAACAAGAGCACATGGGACAGTCCATTTTTCCAGCACATGTGGGTGGCAATTTTCTGTCTCTCGTGCTAGTTTCATTTTGTTGATTATTTGCTTGGGTAAATTTGTTTGGGATTCATACATTTGGTTTGGCTATTATATGCTTATATACACTTTATTTGGGGGCAGTTCTGGCGGCAGTTCTGGCAATATACATAATATTCGTAACAGCAATATTCGCGCAAAAAACAACAAAAAAAAATACACTTCGCCACAACCGCGCAGTTCAAAAGTTATTGAAATATTGAGACAATGAAGAAATACTTCTACATTGACGCTCACCAGTGAAGCGCGAAATTGAGCAAAAACAATGTATGTAATCGATGTGTGATGTGTTCGGGCTATCGAAAAGTGAACGAGTACTGAACACGCATTTTTCTACATGCATGAACTTGTGATCTTTTTATCAAATGGTGTATATTTATAGAGAGAGATCTAACAGGGAAAACTCATGTTGTGGGTAATTTTCTGTAGGGTGGGCGGAAAATAAAGCGCGCCCTCTACACTAGAGATGGCGTTTGGAAAAATATGCTCTCGATTGTAATATTAGCATGATATCGATAGCCCATGTAAAGACATTATGATCGCGAATTCAAATTGAAATTTGAAATAAAATATGTTATCCTGTCCTCTGGTTTCGCTAACCCGCAATATGTGTGAAGGCTTACTAAATGGTTAACATGCATGCCAACGTTTATAATAAAGAGCAGACCAAATGCCTTTTGAATACAAATTAAATAATTAATTGATTTTTCAACGTAGTTCGCCGCCCATTCATCTTATCGATATTGTATATGTTTTCCATCGAAAGATTTCCATATCTAGTAGCAACTGAACGAAGTGTTTTGTTAATTTTTATTATTTTTTTTTTGTTCAGTTGGCTTAGGTCCGGAGTCGGTCGATTTAGTAGTATCTCTCAAAATTTAAGTAGCTATAATTTTAAGTTAATTTTCTATCATGGATAGTACTCGGTAAGAAATACAAAAATGAAAAATTAAATAACTTAGTGATATACTTCTCGTCACGGCATTGATTGTCCCCTCGCAGAAAGGCAATGGAGAAGCTGTTGGCAGAGGTCGAAGAGAGCCAGACCCAGTGCCAGGAGGGGACTGAAACCACAGCCACGACCCCAACTGAGACGACTACCATATCCGGTCCCAACACACCCAGCCAACACAGTCCAGATGCCCTCTCTGAAACGAGCTCTAACAACAGCATTGGCTCTAGGTTCCACATCGATGGTCAGCCCATTCTGGCGCCTCTGGTGAGTATTTATATGTGTGTTTGGAGGTGCGGCGCTGCTTAAGCATGACTTTGCCCCCATCAGATGACGGAGACTAAGCGGAGCGATTTGCAACTGTCTAAGCATATGGCCCTTCAGCTGGAGAAGAAGTTGGAAACGGTCAGAGTCCCTGGAGGCCAAGAGGATAGTGAAAATATCGGCAATGCTTACACCCCCATGGAAGCACGGCGAGTTGTGCCGCTTCTGCAGCAGACGAAAACGTACATCTTTGACCAACCTCCTAGCACCATCAAAATGCCGCAGCGTCCCCAGTCCCTCGGAATTGAAGTGACAGATGCTGAAGATGCGAAGGATGCCAAGATACCCACCATCCTGGTGAACCCGCCCACCCCTCAGCAGCAGGAGCTTCAGCCAGAGGATCTCACGTCGCTTGGCTGTTCAGTGCTGACGGTCCATAACCGCAGGTTGAACAATATCACAAATCGTATCCTCCACTTTGAGCGGTCAGGTCTGGGTAAAATGCTGCCGCCCGCATGCGACTCTCTACCATCCGCGTCGACCGAGCCGGCAACTGTGATATGGCACGGCCAGGACATGGAATACGACACAAGTGCTAAACCCTCCCTGACACAGACCCTGTCGAGCCTTACGGTAAAATTGAATAACGAAAGAGCCGGTGCTGGTATATGTACCGTTCAACGATCGCGATCGTTTACACTGGAGGAGCCCTCCCAGGTGCTTGTGGAGCACATGCAGCGCACGGCGGATGCGGAGGCGCGAGCACTGGCCCACTTTCAACGAGAGACGGTGGAGTCGAAGGCAAAGCGGGTGAGCCGCAGTCCCAAGAGCCGCAACAGCATCCCGAGCAGAGGCTGCCTTCGGATGCGTCCCGTCAGTCCCAACCAGCAGGAGCAACCACCACGCCAGGTGATGGAAATGTTGCTTCAGGATCAACCGAACGTGGACCAAGAAATCGACCTCATGATCGAGCGCACCTTGAACGATCACAAGGTGGCCGCCAACAATGTGGATGGGCTGAGAAACTACCTCCGGACCCACAGAGACAGATTCAACCAGCTGGTTCAGTACCAGCATGACGAGCGCCTGCGCATGCAGGAAGAGTTTGAACGCCAGCAGAAGTTCCTCATCAACCAGATTTGCGCGGAAGTAGACTTGTCGGTCTATCGCGACGGGCTCTCCAAACAGGTGACGGTGTACACCAGCACCCAGACACTGCAACAGCATCTGGCCAGCAGCTCGCAAGGCGATGAGCTCATTAGCAGTAGCATGGCCACCACAAGTGGTGCCACTTGCACGTCGCCGAGCAACACAATAACCATCTCACCCACAGTATTGTCGCCGCGCACCCCAGACGATTCGTACGGTTCCGTACCTATGGTAGACATCTGCGTCCCTAATCTCCCTCCGCCCCAACACTCCTCTCGCAAGTGCCTTTTCGGGACAGGCGAGGGGCTTCCCAAGAGTGTGAGTCTGAGTTCCGACTATGAGCCGCAGCCACTGTCCGGAACTAGTGCTCCAAGCACGCCGCGCTCCTTCGAGATGCCCCTGCGCAACAGTAATCTGAGCAATAGCAAGCGTCCAGCAGTCAGCGCTCTTGCGCCCCGAACCCGGACAGCATCCAATGCCCAAAAGAACAACGGCAGAGCCAGCCTAGGACCGGGATCCACCAAAGGTTTAGTCCAGCGCGTCGTGGGTGGCGGTGGAGGAAGTGTCGGCCGCGCTGGTCCTAAGAAGACTCCCCCAGGAAGCGGCAATGGAGCCGCAACAAGGACCCACAGCACTGCCCGCCGTCTACCTAGTCGTGGTCTGCCCCAGGGGCAACAGCAGGGTAGCGCATCTACAGCTAGGAAGACAACGTCAACGCCCACGCGCGGACGCAATGTGAGTTCATACAAGACGACGGAGAAGAGAATCTCAAATTAGTTGGCCCGGGAGCGAACCGAACCGAACCTAACCTCTTTTTCCGCCACCAATGGCCTTCTCTCCTTCTCTCAATTGCTCTTTAATCGATACACTTTCGCATGCAGCGTTGGGCGGGCGAGAAGCCATAAGAAATAGCGGTAAACCGAGAGAACCACGTGCCTTAACAAATACTGCCGGAATCAAAGGGCACAAAAATTCTGATCTAACAAAAATTTTGGTTGCAGAAAAATTACTAACCAATAAATAGTATATATTTTTAAATCGATCAATCAGGTGCCTAAGTAGCTAGCAAACCTTATTTTTTACCCCACCCCCCAAATTTTGTATATGATCCCCGTTAGGAGGAGGAGGAGACTGCTGCGGCCAGCCGTATCACTGCCGGTGTGCGGGGGTACCTCGTGCGCCGTCTCTTTCGCACAGAGCAAGTGCAACGTGTGGTCCAGACCATACGCGACACCCTCATCTTTGTTCTTAATCTGCACCTGGAGACATACGGCACCAGTCTTGACGAGGAGGAGGAGCCCGGCAACATACGCCTGAAGGCGCGTCTCCTGCAGCAGGTAAGAGATTGATTCTCACTATCTTCTCGAATTTTTATTACTCTCTTTCGCTCTCGTCCAGCTCTGTTCGGCAAGCCGCACTCTGCACCTGATATTTTTCCAGACGAGCGTCAAAGAGCGCATGGAGATAATATCAAGGGACCGCAAACGCATCCGAACCAAGCTCCTATCCATGCACCTCAAGCAGCGCTGACCGGGTAAATCCATAGCGAAAGCCTACTTCGAGCGTTTATCATTTCAATCTACATATGAACACATGTACGTACATACATATCTCCTCAGATCACCGCATCAGAAGAACTCGGCAGCTGGCGTTTCGAAGCTTTCGCTTGCCGCCAAACTTGCGCAGAGGCTGAAAGCTTTCGCCTCCCTACAACCGCGGCGCAAAAAGCCATGCGCTGAATTCGCTTCAAAAGCTTACCAACACTTGTGAACACATTTGGCAGCGAGCGGACGTCGTGTGCGTGCAAAATTGTATTCAATTAATAGTTTGTAATCCCCGAACCCGCCTGCAACACACACTTGCATCACCACTACCCCCCGCCGACCCACATGATTGTTCGCGTGGTGGCTATCCAGTAGTAATAATAAAATCGTTAAAAAATGCACAACAAAACGAAATTCTTTCGTAACTAGAGTGAAACGCAACCAAAAAATTCAACAAAAAATAGAGTACAGAGAGGAGCAAAGAGAACCAATTCTATTCTAGAAAATCGAAGGCCAAACAGAGAGGAGAGTGGGCTTTCATTATTTTTGTGTGAAAAGAAACTATTAAAAGAAAACAAATCAAAAGAGAGAAGTGAAGCAAAAGATTATTAATAAAAATACAAAACACATTTTAACACGCGACAAGTGCGTGTGTGTGTGTGTGTGTGAGAGAGAGTGAGTGCATGAGGGCATGAGAGCTGTGCTTGTCCAATTTGATTGTGTTATTGTGTGTCTTGGTGGAAGCTGCTCTGCGAGAGATTCTGAGTGCGTGGGTGTGTTTGGTCTCTGCATTGCAGCAGAAAAGCCGCAAAAGCTGAAGTAGTGCAGAAGCAGAAGCAGCGCAGCGGCAGCATTATTTTCCCTGTCTAACCAAAACGCCAACGCACTAACACTACAACAAAATCCACGGTAAATTCATCATAATGTCCTACACGGAGTTGGAGTCAGGATACCAGGACTTGCGTCAATCGAGCCAGTGCAGCGCTGCTGCAGCAGCGGCCGCCCACTATAAGCAGCACGCTGTCCCGGAGCAACAACAGACGCAAAACCCAACGCAACAGCAGCAGCATACCCAACCAGCTGAGAATGGGCAGCAGCAGACGCAGCAGCATCGCGTCGGCTTCTATTTGGGTCAGGATGGAAATGTATGGGCTTTTCTTAAAATCTTAATAATATACAATTATATACATATATCCATTGTTATTTTTTGAATGCTTTACATCATTATGTGCATATGTATATGTGTATGTAGAAGTTGACCCTGAACTTTTGTGAGTTTGTTGCAGCAGCGGCAGCACCTTCCTCTACTTCTTTCCACGAAACAGCTGACTGGTCAATGTCAATGTCAAAAGCTTTCTCGCTCTCGGAGGGTTACTCTCCCACTATACCACTTTCCCTCTGACTTCCCATTTCTCTCAATCTCTCTCTCTCGCTCTCTTTATCTGGTCGTGCGTGGGTGCGTGGTGTGCTTGAACATAATTCATCCTTCTCCATCCCTCTACAGTTTTAAAAATGGGAAATAGCTTTGAGAAGTTTGCTGGCAGCGGAGGTGGAAGGAATGATTGTAGAGGTGTCAGCAACAGCAGCCGAAGGAGCAGCCTGCGTCGCCGCGGCTGGAGAAGGCAGCGCCGCTGCCCAGCGCCAGCAACGTCAGACGAAGTAACTGCAGCTACGTCAGTGCAAACAGCAGGAGCCCTATCGGATGGACGGGGACAGGGACAGGGACAGAGACGTTGGCTGACGCATGTGAATTCAACGCCGAATTTGGGTGGTGCGTCTGTGTGTGCCCTGTGTGTATGTGTGTTTGTGGGTTAATTTTATCTCTGCTTCTTTCTCCCTTTCAACCTTTCTACCACGTCACTAGAGACAGACGTAGACGTCAGCGACCTGCCGATGGAGCCTCGCTCCTCTTCGTTCTCCCATCCGGTGATTTGAATTATTTTCTTTGCGTTGCACGACTGCCATTCTACCGGCGAGTTTATGCCATCGGTGTACCTTGGCATTCACACGTTTCGCATCGGTTTCCCTCGTAAAACTAGGCGGAATCAGTTGTTACAGAATATGGTAAACATTCTCATTGGCTGAAATGAAGTGCAGACTAAAACAGTATCGTGAAAACATACATATACATACATACATACAATACATATGTATGTACTGTCAACTTCAAAATTGCACTTATACATACATATGTACATAGTCCGAATAGCGGGACAGGCGTCTGAGCAATATGGAAATTATGTATGTATTTATTTATTTTTTTTTTTTAAGTGAAATTTCAAGTAAAATTTAGCAAACTAAAATTTTACCAATGCATTGATCAAGGGCGTACCCAATACTTTTCGAAGGGAGGAAGCCGGATTTTTTTCCATGCGTGAGTTTTACGCGTAAGATGATTGTATGTTGTATGTATTTAGAAGGATGGGTGCGGAAAATCATATCAACTCGATTAAGCAACAACTTTTTATTTTTTAAATATGCAGCGAAAATGAAATGAAAATTTGTTTTCTATCAATAAGCATGCTGAACGGGGTGGGGCAGCTGGCCCCCTTCCTCCCCCTGGGTACGCCCTTGGCATTGATGAGTGACAACGGATTGATTTACGCCCGGGCAGCGATGGGAATAGTGCGAAAAAAAAAGGGACTCGAACTAAAAAAAAAAAAAAAAAAAAAACGTGAAAAACGTAACAGTGTTATTATCTCTTATGTTCTATTCATTTTTTTAGATATACATTTACATTGTCTTTGTGTTGGGCTTGTATTTTATATTAAACCGCTTCCGGCTGTTTTATTTCGTTTATTTGTTTTCGCTTTCCTTTGGTAATCCCATATTGATACCCTGGCAAGTGTAACTACCCATGATACCCATGAGTAGGAATGTCCGTCCGACTAGTTTGTAAAATTAGTGTGGCATTTGCGATTCTTAGAATAATAGGAGCCAACTTTTGAATATTATTGAGAGTGATTTGGGTGTGCTCTTGACTTTCGTAGCATTTTGTGGAACAGCTGTTTCACGTTAAAGGCTCTACAGCACCCCAACTGGTACCCCAATCAAACAATAGTATCGGTTCCATTTTGGATTGTTGGATTGTTTATTACTTAGTTAAGTCTTGATTTACATTAAGCAGTAAAAAGATCATCCGACCAGCTGTCCGATTAAGCTGTTCACCTACACAGCTGTTTAAAACGAAGTGTGATATTTTCCTGCAAAAACCATGATTACCGTATATTTGGTTTTTGCTATTAGAGATATGTAATTGAGTCGAACCTTAAAAACATACTCGTAAAGACGAATAGTTCTGCAAAAATGTATCTGCAAGGGTGTCATAGACTTCGGCGCCCGAAGCTAGATTTTCTTTATAGTTTTTTTATTTGTTACCGTTTCCAGTGCGCTTCGATTGTTTGCTCAATTGGCTGCCGCCCCGAAATCTAATTAACTTGTGTTATTATGCATTAATTAATTATCTCGTTATTTGTTCAATTCGGTTGTTTGCCTTTGCTTGCTAGATTTTGGTTTGGATCTGGGTCTGGCGAGATAATTGCACTGCTCTTGGCCAGTGCAGATCCCAGTTGTGGTCCGACCTCTTCGCATAGTTATTAGGCGCTCGCTGCCACTCTCACGCGTTCTCTTACCGGTTGCCGATTGTCTTTTTTTGGGGTAAGCTTTAATTACATTGTACCCAAGTCCCTGATTACCATCAAAAAAGGATACAAAATTAACAATTTAATTTACCAACAATTCTATAGCCAAACTGACCTGACGACGCATTCGATTCAGTGAACTCGTTCGATCCATCAAAAACCTTCTGTAGTTCTTTTCAAGCGATTCGGATTCGATGCAGATGGGAAATACGTATTCCTATATGAGCGGCAAATGCTCCAAGTTTGTATGTGACTTTCGGCAGAGGCCCCAAAAGCATGCCCCAAACGAACAAATCACAAAATTGGCTCGTGTCATTTACTACATTTACTTGCAAAAGTTGCGGCACCATCTACCGGTAAACGAATGAGTTCGGAAACACCGTTAGGACCGTATGTCTACTCAGCTTATGGTGCCTGCCCCCTGCTAGTGCACACCCTGGGAGCTTCGAAAGCTCACCGCAGATAAGATAAGCTCAGCTCTGTTTGATCGATCAAGCATGATCGATGGCCCATAAACATTTTACTAGGATACAGTGATCAGATTTGTCAGTTATGTGCAGATGCGTATGTACATTCATGTATTAAAACTTTTGTTCGGATCATCTTAAGAAAGAAATAAGTATTTAATAGAAACAGATGGATTCAGATCGGTAAGATTCTTTCGTATAGCTGAAGATAAAGATATGAAGATAAGTAGATAAATATCTACAGAGGTACCAGTTCGTAACTGGGAAATGGTGTGGTTGCATAGATACATACATACATACATACATATATAGAGATAAATTGACTATAGATGCTCAATGCTTAACGATAGAATGATAGAACTTATTATTTTATTTGAATGATCTATGGTTATCCAATTCGGGATTTCCCCTAATCTACGACCCCCCTTTGCTGAGGGCTCTGCCTTGCAAGGGCACGATTTTTTGATGAATTTCTCGTGTAACTTGGAGGCTGACACCTCCATTAACGACTTGTGGTGTGGAGTTTAGTCATGAAATGAAAATTTCTCTGGTTATACCCGGTACTCAAAGAGTATGGGGGTATTTTAGGTTCGTGTAGACGTATGTAACACCCAGAAGGAAGCGTTTCCGACCCCATAAAGTGTATTTATATAGTCTGTCTGTCCGTCCGTCTGTCTGACCCATTGACGCCTATTTCCCAGAGACTATAGAAAATCGCTCGGATCATTATCATAGTCTGAATTAAGCAATTAAGTCCCACGACGCTTCCCGGCGTAGTGATGGAGATATAACTGCCGGATAGTACGTCGTTGGTGGGAAAGGAGAGACAGAGACAGAGAGAGATGGAGATGGAGAATATGCAAGAAGAGCTGGAAAGAGGATAGTCGGATGTATAGTTTACATATGTAAAGCATAGAAACTGAGTACTGGGTATCATTGTGTCTTCCAGCTTCAGGGCAGAGTCGAAACTATACCTTTTACTTTATTCCTGATTATCTCTTCACACACGTACATACAAATGCAGACTTTACTTGAGTAATTTTGTTACGGTGGGATTGCTGGGAGATCTCTCAGCTCCAAGCGTACCACCGCCTATAATTCTTATCACCTGGCACTGAAATTCTTATCGTGTTTGCTTCTCTTTGCACCTTAACGTTTCCACCGTTTTCTTTGTGCTGCTTGTCCGTTGTCGTTGTCGTTGTCCGCTGCTCGCTTTCCGCTTTGGTTACTGTTCGTTGTTCATTTAGTCTCTGTCGGGGCCGGACGTGTACGCTAAGTTGTCGTTAAGTCGTTTTGTCAATAGTGGAAACGACAATAACAATGACAACGACGACGACGACGACGACGATGATAAGACGGACGCACGCTTACGCTTCCAGTATGGCGAAACAATTACACAAAGAGAGCGACAACGACAGCAAGCTGCTGGCGCCTCTCTGTTGGAGTATCTGTGCACTGCTCCTCTGTGCTTCTCTGTGCTCTGCGAATGAGTGGGCGCAGACCAATTGGCACACTCGGGGACCTCACCCGCCCGTCTCTCCACTCTGATCCGTCTGATACCATACGATCAGATCCGATTCGATACGATTCCATCAGATCCGCTGTACGAGTACTCACGTCAGTTGATTGCCGTACACGGAACAGTTCGCGACCCCCGTCCGGCCCACGTCGCTTGCAACGCTTCAAATTGTGTCGGAATTTACGTGCTTGGGCACGTACCGTACCGTACCGTGTCGTATCGTTCCGTGTCGTGGAGTGCCGGTCGAGTGGTGACCCCGACTCGTAGTTTCCTAATGGAATGGACCTGGTTCAAGGACTGGTGGCGCCTCAAAAAGCTACGATCGCGTCACCAGCGCCACAAGAAGAAACTCGAAGCAGCAGCGGCGGCGGGCGCCGCAGTTAGCACAGCCGCCGTCTTGCCCGGATCAGATCCAGGGGCGGGTGGCGAGAGCCTGAGTCAAGAAGATCGCCGGACCAAACGCCGTCATAGCCTGGATGCAATCACAGGGGCGGACTTAGCGCATGCGCAGCGACGCGGTCGTGTCCGGGATCGACTGCGCCGCAATCGCTTGCTGCAGTGTCAGCGGAGAAGCCAAAGCGCAGGCGTCCACGCCAAGCAGCTGGACAATGGCAAGGATACGGCTGAGGATGACGATGACGGGGAATACGGACCCTTTAACGTCAGCGATTACGAGGACTATGGACCGAGTCATGGCAGCGATGGCGAGAGCGACGACTTCTGCTACTGCGACATCTGCCTGAATGTAGGTCTCATAGGCCTCGATAGGTCCCAACATTACCTCTTACTGGTTACTGGTTACTGGTTACCGGTTACCGGCTACCGGCTGCCGCTTGCCACACAAAAAACGACAATGAATGAGTGGCTGAGAGGGCAAAGCGATAGAAATATGTACATATGTGTTGTATTTGCTAATTGAAATGTTTTCCAGGTGACAGAACTGGTTTATTTGGTTAAGATTTTAGTGTATGTATTTAATGGTTTTGAGTATTTCAGTCTCTGTCTATGGAAATTATAAAGAAGAAACTTCAGGAGGAATAACACAAACTCTATCTTAACCGATTCAAAAAAAAAAAAACGCAATTAATGGTTTGAATATCAACCGATTCGATGTACATATGTATCTATGTATGTATGCACTATGTACATACATACACTGTACAAATTTTGAATCGGAATTTGAATTCTGATGAATAACCGCTTAGGTGAAGTACATGTGTCCACTTACAAATACAAAGCTGTGTATGCGCTTAGCTCATTTCGGTGAAACTGGTGGTGGCTCTGCCTCCAAACCGATCAGCTACAACCGATTTATACTTGCACCGAACTGGGATCAGTTCCCACATGACGCGATACATTGATGCTCGACTCAAGGCGCAAAACATAACGTCTGAGAACAATATACATTGCGTGTGCTTGATGAAACTTCATGCATACCATATCTCCTACAAGAAAGATAATTACACACATAGTCTCCCATACTTAATGAACTACCTATGGAAATTTCTAGAATAATGAATGGCCCAATATTGGCTTTCGGTATACATATTTGTTAGACTGTTAGTACATATTTGTCTATACATATGTACGATTTCCCTTTAATGGAAAAACCACAACACAAAATCTGTCAATAATCACGGGTAATTTCCGATAAGTCAAGCTTGCATTTAATTAGCTGGCTGAAATGATTGGATACTCGTTTGTAGGAGGGCAGCTGTATTTCATCTTGGTATGTACAATGTACATTGTCAAATTATAAAGTAAGCTCGGTTTTGAGTTTTAATAATATATATACATATATATACTCTATACCTTGTACTCTTTGACCATACCCTCCTTTCGACCATAGTTTCTTGGTCTTAGTTATGAGGCCTTGATCATAAACGATTTCTGTCCGGTCTATGTACATAGACTGGTCCACTGTGAATAAACCCTCAAAGCCGACACGACAGGTGTTTGATTCTAGTGTCGAAACCAGACTCTAGACAAAAACAGACAACAGACTACAATAAGTACACCCAACAAAAATTTTGAACGGCATAGAGCCAACGTGGAAAGTGGGTTTCTAGAGGCGCGCATATGAGTATCCTTAAGACGTTCGCGACGCCCTCCAGGTCCGTGTCCGTGTCCGTTCGCCCAACGCGCCCAAGCCCAAGCCCAAGCCCAAGCTTTTGCCTGCCGTCCCGCCCCCCCCCCCCCCTCCCCCTCTAACGCCCTCCTTTTAGTTCTGAATTGTTTTGTTATTTCTTTTACCTTTGCGAAATGCTCCGGAAAGTAAAGCTGGCAAACCCAATAATCCATACACGGATCTTTATAAATTCGAAGGGCGACACGGACTTCGGGGAAAGCAATGACGGCATGGACTCCGACACAAGCACCTCCTCCAGCAACAGCAAGCAGGTGATGGTCGGCATCTGTGCAATGGCCAAGAAGACGCAGTCGAAGCCGATGAAGGAGATCCTCACGCGGCTCGGCGAGTTCGAGTTCATCAAGCTGGTCACGTTCGAGGAGAACGTGATACTGCGCGAACCTGTCCAGAACTGGCCCACCTGTGACTGCCTGGTCTCGTTCCACTCGAAGGGATTCCCCCTGGAGAAGGCCATCGAGTACGCCCAGCTGCGTAATCCGTTTGTCCTCAATAACCTTCACATGCAGTACGACATCCAGGACAGGCGGCGGGTCTATGCCATACTCGAGAAGGAGGGCATCGAGATACCACGCTATGCGGTCCTCGATCGCGACTCTCCCGATCCCAAGCGTAAGCATCATGATTATTTCGCATTCGACGATATACACCCTGAAATATCTGCCTTTTCCATTTCCATTTGACAGATCACGAGCTGATAGAATCTGAGGACCACGTGGAGGTCAATGGCATCACCTTCAATAAGCCGTTCGTAGAGAAGCCAGTCTCGGCGGAGGACCACAACATCTACATCTACTACCCGACGTCGGCGGGGGGTGGAAGTCAGCGTTTGTTTCGTAAGATCGGCAGTAGGAGCAGTGTCTATTCGCCGGAGTCGCGGGTACGCAAGACGGGCTCATTTATCTACGAGGACTTCATGCCCACCGATGGTATGCAACTTGCTCTCTATGCTCCCATGCTCTATGCAGCTGTAGGTACTACCCGAGATCCTGACTTCCTGCTCCCAGATCCCAGATACCAGATCACACATCCCTGTCCCCATTCCCCTGTCTCCTCTCCTGACACGTTAACCCCGATATGGATGCCTGTTTTTGTTAAAGGCTTTGTTTGGCTAGCTTAATCCCCCCCACCTCCAGCTTAACAAATCGCCACCGCCAAACATATCTCATTTGACCATTGTCTTGCGTCTTCCCACTTTCCACTTGCCACTCGTCACTCGCCACTCGCCGCCCCACTTCTCGCCGCACGCCGCTGTGTTCAGCTCAGTTCAGCTCATCATACTGGCCGCCAGTCGAACGCACTGAATCCAGCATTACCTTTACAACTTAGTGTACTTTTCAGGCACCGACGTGAAGGTCTACACCGTGGGACCGGATTACGCGCATGCAGAGGCCCGTAAGAGTCCTGCGCTAGACGGCAAGGTGGAGCGTGACAGCGAGGGCAAGGAGATCCGCTACCCTGTGATCCTCAATCACTCCGAGAAGCTAATTTCCCGCAAGGTATGTCTGGCCTTCAAGCAGACGGTCTGCGGCTTCGATCTCCTGCGGGCAAATGGCAAGAGCTACGTATGCGATGTGAACGGCTTCAGTTTCGTGAAGAACTCAAACAAATACTACGATGACTGCGCCAAGATCCTGGGCAATATGATCCTCAGGGAATTGACGCCCACGCTGCACATTCCCTGGTCGGTGCCCTTCCAACTGGATGATCCGCCCATCGTCCCCACCACCTTTGGCAAGATGATGGAGCTGCGTTGCGTGGTGGCCGTGATCCGGCATGGGGATCGCACGCCCAAGCAAAAGATGAAAGTCGAAGTGCGGCATCCAAAGTGAGTACTATACAGCCCTCCTTCTGCATGCAAACACATGTCACTGAATCTAATCTGTCTGCCGGTTCGTTGCCCAGGTTCTTTGAGATTTTCGAGAAGTACGATGGCTACAAGCTGGGCCATGTGAAGCTGAAGCGGCCCAAGCAGCTGCAGGAGATCCTCGACATAGCCCGCTTCTTGCTCAGCGAGATACACACCAAGGCACACGCGGAGATCGAGGAGAAGGAGAGCAAGCTGGAGCAGCTGAAGAACGTCCTGGAGATGTACGGCCACTTCTCGGGCATCAATCGAAAGGTGCAGATGAAGTACCAGCCCAAGGGACGACCCCGCGGATCGAGCTCCGACGACAGTAAGTCTCTTGTAGTCTCCAATCCTAAACGCGGTCTTGTGCTGAAGCCCGGCGAAGCCAATCTTCCAGCGGAATCCCCTGCAGAACCGTCCCTGGTACTCATCCTCAAGTGGGGTGGCGAGCTAACGCCGGCCGGACGCATCCAGGCCGAGGAACTGGGCCGCATTTTCCGCTGCATGTATCCAGGAGGTCAGGGACGATCCGATTACTCGGGCACCCAGGGATTGGGTCTACTACGGTACACATATTCGTCCTGTCGTCCATTTGTTCGCTCATTAAATCGAAAATTCCTTTCCAGCCTGCACTCCACCTTTCGGCATGACCTGAAGATCTATGCCTCGGACGAGGGTCGTGTCCAGATGACAGCGGCTGCCTTTGCCAAGGGTCTGCTGGCCCTCGAGGGAGAGCTGACTCCCATTCTGGTGCAGATGGTTAAGAGCGCCAACACGAATGGGCTGTTGGACAACGATTGCGACTCCAGTAAATATCAAAATCGGTGAGCATTCAATTTTCATCTGTACTATGCTGTTATGATGGCTTGAAACTGGATTTCTGGATTCGCAATGCAACGCGATCATCATCTTTTCGAGCTGATGGATAGGCAGTCGTGATAGTGATCGTTCAGGCCATTTCTATAATTCTGAAGGATCTTTAAAGTCTGTCGCTATTCTGTCTGATGTTATGTTTGTCATTGCTCGATCGCCTAATGATCTCTCCCTCATTTAAACAATCTACGAGCAATGTATCCTAATCCTGTATCCTCTATGCCAACAGGGCCAAGGGTCGTCTACACGAGCTAATGCAAAACGACCGCGAGTTTACAAAGGAGGATCGCGAGCATATCAATCCGTGCAACAGCAAATCGATTACTCAGGCCCTGGACTTTGTGAAGAATCCAGTAGACTGCTGTCACCATGTGCACCTGCTGATCCGCGAGCTGCTGCACATAATCAGCATTAAGAAAGACGATCCCAAGACCAAGGACGCCATACTGTACCATGGCGAAACCTGGGACCTGATGCGGTGCCGCTGGGAGAAGATCGAGAAGGACTTCAGTACGAAATCAAAGCTCTTTGATATCTCCAAGATACCAGACATCTACGACTGCATCAAATATGATCTGCAGCACAACCAGCACACGCTGCAGTACGACCAGGCCGAAGAGCTCTATATCTATGCCAAGAACCTGGCCGACATTGTCATACCGCAGGAGTACGGTCTGACGCCACAGGAGAAGCTGGCCATTGGGCAGGGTATCTGCTCGCCGCTGCTGCGCAAGATCAAAGGTGATCTGCAGCGGAACATCGATGAGGTCGAGGACGAGTTTATGAACCGTCTGAACCCACACTACAGCCACGGCGTGGCCAGTCCCCAGCGTCACGTCCGCACCCGGCTGTACTTCACCAGCGAGTCCCATGTCCACTCCCTGCTCACCGTACTCCGGTACGGTGGCCTTCTTAACGTGGTCACCGACGAGCAGTGGCGGCGCGCCATGGACTACATCTCCATGGTGTCCGAGCTGAATTACATGTCCCAGATCGTCATCATGCTGTACGAGGATCCCACCAAGGATCCCACCTCCGAGGAGCGTTTCCACGTCGAGCTCCACTTTAGTCCGGGCGTCAACTGTTGCGTCCAAAAGAACCTGCCGCCAGGGCCCGGGTTCCGGCCCCACTCCCACGGCGACAATGCCTGCAACGTGAGCATGCAGTCCTCGGACGAGGCGAATCCTGCCCGAATCGAGGAGGAGAACGACAACTCCGGCGAGGAGCAGAACACCAAAAAGGCAGGGGTTAGTCCAGTATCTCTTCCCTAGAATCTTATACACATTCAGTGAATACCTGAAGCAAGCCTCTAAGCATCTGAACAGACTTTGTGTGACCCTACTGTTCATCTCTTTATCTGATCATGAGTCCGCGCGTCCGTTAATCCGTTCATAGTATATGGACAGACATACTTCTGGGTGTTTTGCTTAGCTCCGTTCTCATCATGTTCTCATCAAATCTGTACTGTCTGTAATAGAAATCTGCGGAGTACGCACACAGAACACTCATTTGAAATGATAAGAGTAGCATAGCATATAATGATTAGCATTGCAATCCTTAAGGATACTTTGGCAAAGGATCTTGTGGACATTTAGTTTCAAGATGATATTTTTTGATCTGTAGAAAGGAAGAACCATTTGATCAGACAGAAGCTACGGTACCCCGAGGCTGCTTGCTTTCCTTTTTGATTGGTAATAACTGCTTTCCCCCGCTCTCCCGCAGAGCTGCGAGGAGCACATCTCCGCTTCTGGCTCCAGCAGCAATATTTTCAATGCCGGCTTCAACCGGCTGGAGCTGCGCACCAAACATCTCAAGTCGAAGCCCATTCCTATCGGCTCGCACCACACGGTAAGCGGGCACGAGGCGATGGATCTGGCGAAGCGGCTCAACGAGGAGCTCGCCTCCCAGCAGCACCAGCTCTCCCATCAGCAGCAACAGCAACAGCAACAGCAGCAGCAGCAGCAGCAGCAACAGCAGCAGCAGCAGCAGCAGCAGCAATTGCGCCCCATCAGCCCCGATATGCGGGCAGTTAGTCCGGACTGCGAGCCGCGATCCCGCAGCTTCGAGCAGCGTCCCACCGCCGGAAACTGTTGCAAGGAGACGGGTATGTATACGAGGATCGGGGGTGGACTAGTGCTCTTGCCTGTGTGTGTGTGTGCGCGTGTGAGCGCGTGTGTGTTCAGCGCTTGCAACAGCCTGTGGCTCAGCGCTTTAACTACTTCTCCTTCAAACTTAACAGGGGACGTCGTGCTCGTTTCCGTTTTCGTTTCCGTTTGCGTATCTGTTTCCGTTTCCCGGCTTCCCCTTAACATAGCTTAAGTAACACTTCATCACCGATTGGCCATTTGCAGTTTTCACACTGATACGGTTCCCATCTCGCTGCTTAGCTATAACCTGGAAGGGGACTTTAACTGGTGGAAGATGGCAGGGGTTATTTGGAAGGATATACATATGTACATATGTATTGTATGTACGTGTTGGCAGAAGTCTGGGGAGACTCACTGGGGAACGAAAATAGGAGGGACAACACCTAAATAAATCATCCAGAGTGTTCTTGTCATTCATTTCTTGTCTGCCAGTGAAAAAACATAATAAACTGTGAACATTGAAGACTATTGATCCAATATCGCTTCATCTGTAAATTGGTGAGGCTATCAGTACAAGCACCTCTCAGACAACTCCAATATCAGTCCGGGCATCTATCCTTTCATGAATCACTCCACACTATCTATCAATGATCAACCCATCTACCCATATCAGTCTTTGATCACGGACCATTTACATATTTATAGTTTTTTTTGGGTATAACTTCCAAAATCTTTTATCGTCCGAACAAGCTTTGTTGATAACATATTCAAGGGAAATAGCATAAGTTGTGAATTAGTTTTGATGGGTTTCCAAATGATCTTCCTACCAGGTTATACCATCTTCGGCTGTTCCGAAGCTGCGCTTCCCTTTGCACTTACAGAAGTTAAAATGTGTTGCATTTCTTTCCATATTTTGTGGTGTTTTAATTTCGGCTCAAGCATGCGGCTCCGTTCCTTTTTGTTTTATGCCTGCGTTTCATGGTTTCCTTTCCGCACCGCCAGCTACATGATGCCGAAAGGGAACCGATCCCCCAACCAAGCCTTAACCCAAGAGAGAAATCCCTAAAACTTCCCAGAGATCACGCTCCCAGAACCCAGAACCCTTCAACCCAGAGCCCTACCAAAGTTTTTATAAAATATTTATTTGATTACGTTATTCGTTACCTCTCCGCCCGATTGTATCTGTATCTGTATCTGTATTGAATTGACTCCCATTTTTCCAAGTATCTTTAGATAATATAGCGCTATCTCTCTTTTTGGAATGGTAAACGAAAAATGTTTAGTTTCATAATTTCTCAACATGTATTTTGGAATGTAGAAGTGACGGAAAGTTTCGAAGGAAGTTTCATGCCTTTTTTTAGACTTCTCCCACGAGCTGTGCCCAACATTTTTGGTTTTCAATTTTTCTGTTTCAACGTTGTGTCGATGATATACATACATATAGTGTGGACGATCGATGAGATGACATATGAGACATGCTCACACATCCACATCCACACCCACACACACACATCTCGCCCTCTCTCCCAATCTCAATCGCAATCGCAATCTCACTCTCAATCTCAATCTCAATCTCAATCTCAATCTCACTCTCACTCTATCTCGCTCTCAATCTCAATCTCGCTCTCTTTCGCTCGTTCTCTAATTTCCACATGAGAAAAACGGAAAATCTATAAGCATCTGGCCGCGGAATCCCGTGTACTTGGCAATGCTGGTCACACTGTCTCAGGCACACAGCCACTCTGGTCAATCTGGCGCGGCGTTAATCTCGCCCTCGCCCTCGCCCTCGTCTTCGCCCTCACCACAACCACAACCAAAATCAGCCCCCGCAGGCAGCTGGGCCCCGGGAAATGCCTCCGAAGCATTTCCTCTCGTCCAAATACAAAATTCGAAAGAAGTGGAACTGTGTTGGGAAGCTTTTGCCGGGCTCCAGCTGCAGAAGGGTCACACTTTTTCTTGCCCCTGCTCCTGCTCTATATCTCTGTCTGTATGCTTCTCTAACTTTCTTTGTGTACATAACCCCTGTTTCCCTCTGTTCCTGGTTATTTGTCTGTCTTCCCCTGTACCAACCTTGTCTACCTTGGTCTTCGTGCATGAAAAGCGAAGAATTGAAATGAAGAAAAAAAAAAAAAAACTTGTCAACTCTTGTAAAGTTATTGTCTGTGACTGTGTCTGTTCGTTGCTCGTTGTTGTTGTTTGCAGAACTCGTAACCCATAACCTTTAACCCGTACCGCCAAAGCCAGCCAACAGACCCAGAACAATCCGAATCCTACACACGCAGACACGCCGAATCACCCACACACGCGTACACAAAGACCTAACCGGACTCGCCTCAATACTAAAAAAGAACACAAGCTTTTCCTAATCCGCCGCGAGCCGCCCGAAAGCTGCATGACAGCTGTTGCAGCCAAAGCTTGAAAGCTTTGAGCTTTTTAAATGTTCTTGCAAGAAGGGGTCTATTCCATGATCATTGAAGTACGAATGTATCCATCCGTCGTATGGCAAACTCTAGATACGTCCGTTCATATGGAAGTTTCAAAGAAATGTTTATCAGGAAAACAATCTGCGAGGATCAATCAATCAATCAATCAGAAAATTTCAAAATATCTTTACAATTCGAGAAGCTGTAGGCAGCAACTAATACAAATGTTAATCATTGGGATGCATTTGAGGAGACTTGGACTACTTTAGGATGAGCTTGGTTCATCATTAAAACAGATTTAGGAGAAATTTAGAGGATACTGCCTGCAAGAGCATTTTCCATTCGGCAAGCCGAACTTTCTAGTTGCTCCTTTTTTGTTTTTTTGTTTTTGTTTTCGAATTGTTTCTCTTGCTTTTTATGAACCTTGATTAAGCGTTTTCTCTATTCGTCCTCCAATTTGTTGAGTATACCGGCTAATGACTTTTCTATTTGTACACCCACAACAATACTCCGATACTCCGATACTACGATACTCCAAAACACCGACACACACTCACTCCGACACGTGGCTGACTCTTGACCGACGGAACCCTATCATCCGTACTAACCCTTCATTATCCACCGACTCGCTTTGCGCCCACAACCACCCCGAAATATCGCAGCTCCTTACTCGAGCTTCGGAGAGATAGATCATGCCCGAGTCGGCACCGGAGAAGGGGCTTCCAAGGGGGGCAATCGCACGGCCTTCCAGATCCGCGTCACGGACAGTCTGTCCTTTTTTAAGATCGACTCGTCCACGAACGAGCTTCCCCTGTCCGACATTGATTTCTCTTTGAACCCGGGTACACCCCAGTGCGGCCCGGCTTCGCACAAGCGACTCCACGTACTGACCATGCGCCGCATGGAGAGCTGCGATGAGCCGGATGACCTGAAGGCGGGTCGCGAGGTGCCCCAGCACCTGCAGCACCTGCCCCAGATCTCGCCGCTGGCCACAAACGAACGACCGCTTAGCTGCAATTGCACCAGCTCCTCGCCCCTGGCGCTCCATTCCCAGGCCCACTCACACTCAAAGAGTCTGATGGATCTCGGCCAGGCTGTGGGCAGCACCGAGGTGGCACACAGCCCGGCGACGGGCACCGAGCGAGCAGATGCCATCGAAGTCGGTGGCAGCAGCTTCGACGATGACTTCCAGCTCTCTAGCTCGGCTCCGGCTTGCCTGATGACCGTCCCATACGGGCGGCGACTTCCTGCTCCGGCAGCTCTCTCGCCCATGAGCCATGCCACCACCTCGCCCACCGCCTCTACACTGAGGCTGTGCAAGGACATGGACGAGACCCATTCAAAGGCACCAGCTGCCGCTAGTGCTGCCGCCAGTTCTGGCCACCGCAGGGCCACCAGCCACTCGTGTGGCCAGCTCTCGGTGTTGCCCAGCTCGGCGCCAGTTCTCCAGGAGAATCCCCTTCGCTTTTTGGTCTGCTCGGTGCCAGCTCCGCCTGGCGGGTGTTTTGTGAGCTGCTTCGAATCCATAGCCGAGAATGTCAGTCCCAATCTGAATCCAACAACCACACCCACACCCACACCCGATCCCGAACCACCAAATAAAACCACTATTGTACCCAATGAAAGACCGTCAGAACAACAGCCACAGATACAGCCACAGCCTCTGGTGGTCTACAATCTGCCCACTTTGCTTGTTACTGCCACAGCAAGCCGAACAGAACTTAAACCAATAACTACACCGACAATTACACCAACTCTAGCTATAACAACAACAACAAACAGAACAACAACAACAATAGCAACTTTGTTCAATAATAATACAGCAACAATGTCTTCTAATCAAACATTTACTAACCAATTCAAATCGATCGATCCTTCCTCCTCTGACGCACACCAACACCAACACCAACATGAATACGCAATCTCATCAATACCAACGTCAACAACAATTCTACCAATACCAAAATCAACTTCAACGACAATCACACCAATCATCAATCAACCGATCATTCAACATAATGACACTAACACCAACACCAATAACAACACCACCACCAACACTGATACAAACACAACAACTACCACGACCACCCCGTCTTGTTGTACCAATACCATCGCCACAGATAGCACAGTTTCGGTGTCGGTATCGGCCTCGGCCTCATCGGCCAACTCGTCAACATCATCGCGTCGCCAAAGACACAGTATTGCCGGCCAGATGTCCTATATGAAAATGTTGGGTTTCGGTGGTTTTAGCAAAAAGATGGCCACCAGCGCTAATAGCCTTTTCAGCACGGCAGTGATAAGCGGTAGCTCATCTGCCCCCAATCTGCGGGACATGATACCGGTCTCGTCTTCCGGTGAGTACTACACATAGTCGTAAGCAAAAGAATACCGACGTTGGGTTTGAATTAAGCGGGAGAAAGATCTAACTCCTTTGAAGGAGCACAATCAGTAGTTAAGCGAAACCCTAAAATTATGTAAAGCCCCTCAAGATTTTCATCGACTTTGGACAAAATAGAGATGGTAGAGATCAAAACTATTTAAGGTCCTGCAAGTTTTAGAATCGACTACTAAAGGGGTGATATAGTGATATCAAGTGTAGGGAATTCAAAATAGTTCAAAATATAAATGTACTTATGTAGATGGACATAGCAGAACCTTTTTATGGGCTTTAAAAACCAGAGGATAAACCTTTTATTGAGCAAAAGATTATGTAGGAGAATAATTCGGGATCCCAGAAGGATCCCAAAAATCGATATTACTTCTCCAATGGGTGTGTAAATTGAAAAGCTAACATTCAACACATGAGGGAAATTCTTTGGTAGCTTTGAACCAAGCATATTGATGTGGTTAACCTTCTTTATGTGTACATATGTAGGTAACCAAGAAAGTATTGAATGTAACTTAACTATTAATGCCGTAGAACTTCTTCAGGTGTCCTTTTACTATAAGGAAACCAAGTCTTGGTTCAAATTCTTAACGGAAAATATCTATTGGCGAAAATCTCTAGAAGCTCGTTACGATTCGAGATCCTCTATCTCCCACCCTTTAAAGTCCTCTAATTGGATGTCTTTCGGTTATCTTCTTTTTTCTGTTTGTTCCGCAGAGAATCCTTCACTGCGGCGAACTTACCTTCATTTTAAGTTCTTACGTTATTTTATTGTTTTTATTTTGGGGAGGGGTCATTGGCTGATTTCCTTCCTGCGTTAATGATATTTTAATGCTATTTTTTCTCATCTCAACCCCAACTTGGGATCGTACAGGATTTGGCGATGTACCACCAATACGGCCCCTCGAAACGCTCCACAATGCTCTGTCGCTGCGCAAGCTGGACTGTTTCCTGCAGGACATGATCCTGGCGCAGATATTCAAGACACCAACGGGCTCTCCGCCGCGCGTCCTCGACCACGGCACTATGCCGGCCGTCTCTTCAATGACGCTCGCTGCACATGTGGATGTCGCCGCTTCAGTCGGTCAAGGCATTGTCGGCGCTGGGGACATCCCGAGCACGCCGACGGGGGTGATGGTGAAAGTGGATCACTCGCCCCTCAGTGTGACCTTCCAAGGAGGCTGTAGCGAATCGGGCTCGATTAACGGGCTCTCGGAACGACACCAGGAGAATAAGCTTCTCTCAGAATTGGCGATGGAAGAGCTAAATAAAATCCAGGATGCGGATGATCGGAGGCAGTGCCGAACCTTTTTGGCCGCCAAAAAAGAGCGTAAGTCAAAGAGCACAAGATCCTGAAGGGATCCCATAAAAGATTTATATAAAAATAGCCCAGGAGGTTTTTTGCTTTTTTTGGATAAGCTGACGAAATTTCAAAGTATTTAAAGCGCACATTCATTTGATTCAATTAAATTTTTTTAATTATTTCGTGCGAAAAATAGTTTTTTTTAATTAACAGTATTTGTCTGTGGGGAAGAAAAGGCTCAAAATGACACCAGAGCACTGTGCTCGTTGTTTTCCTCAATGTTTATTTGTTGAAGAGCGCAAAATTGTATAATAAACTCTAGCTTGAAAGTGTGACAAAGTACCAAACCACTAGCTGTAGTATTTAAAGAATCAAAATAGATTTTTGAGGTGTTAAAGGATGTACACGTATCTATGATTTTGCCAATCCAATCTTTTATTTGCCTGGAGCCTGACTAATAATCATTCAAAATCAAGTAACCTTTCTACTGTCTGAGTCACTCGCATTTGCATACATAATCGTGTACATTGAACTATATTCGTCTTGGGGTCCACACTTAAAATTTTGTTTGTTAAAACACCGTCCTGTACCCTGTGTGTAAGTTTACCCTATCGGAGTAGCAAAGAATGGAGCTGGGAACTAGGAACTAGGAGTTTTGCAATTGGAATTTCCCGGGCTGTAAACCCATGCCCAAATGTCTGTTAGTCTTATTTGATTGCACTTTAAATATCATTTGATTTATTTATGCGTTCTTTTTGTTCTTAATACTTTCAGTGGATTGAATTGAGCCAAGCATTTAGAGAATGCAGCTAACATTTTGTTTACCACTATATATTACTATATTTTACTATGTATGTCCATAACCGATTAATACGAGTCAATATACATAGATATATGCACATACATATACACGGATAGATATATTTTTTGTGTCATTTGTGATTTAATTTCAATTAATTTTTAAGTCTTTTGCTCAACATTGGAATAAAAATGACGAGAAGTAAACACTTTTCGATCGATAATATATACATAGATCATACATTCATCATGAATTGAATCGAAGAATCGCTTTTCAATCAAAAATTTCTCACTCGCTTTTTGATCAGTCTTAATTTCCTTACATTTATTCCCTGTTCCCCTTGCCCCTTCTCCATTTTCTTTTCTCCACTCGCTCTTTGATAACTCGCCTATTCGCTTGTTACTTTTATCTCGCTACCATTTCTCACTCGTCACTCATTCTTCACTTGTTTATTCTTTCTTTTCTAGCTGTTTTATTTTTAATTTTAATCTCGTTCACTTTTCAATCGCTCATTCCCCATTCGATTCGCCCATTCATGACTTGTTTTTGTATCATCTTTAACCCCTTTCGATTCCGCTTAATATGTTAACGGTTGAATTTAAAACTTTAACCATTTGGCCAACCCACAAAAGAAATCTGGCAGCAGCAGCAGGAGAGCCTCCAGGCAGCCGTGGCGGATGAGGAACCACAATCCGAACCAGAGCTGAAGCAGCTGTTATTGTGAGAATGAGGTTGCTCTACGTCCCTCCTCCATTAATAAAGATTTTCCATTCCACAGCGATCATTTTTCCGCACCCATCACGCCATTTGCGGAACTTGAGGGACAAACGCCAGATATCTACCTGAATGTAAGTGGACAGACGCACAGCCTCACAGAATGCCACCCTCCCTTGAGTGGCGTGGGGATGAGCATGTCCGGAGAAGGTCTTTTCTTCGGCGCCTGCGGGGAGACGGATAACGCCATCAACTGCCTCACCCCCCTGAGCTTTGGCATGGACCTTGACCTGAGCATGGTGGCAAACAGGGGCTCCATGACGCTCTCCATGGATGTGAGCATGTTATTCTTTTGCACTGTACTCTTCTAATTGGGTTTCAAATCTCCTCAGGGCTTCGAAGATGACGAGGATGCCACCCTTTCGGCAGCCACTACTCCATCACTGCCACCTGATGGGGAGCCCAATCTGGCGATTTGCTACTGCTGTCCCAGTCACGCCGAGGCTCCGCCGGACGTGGCCAGCGATGATCCTCGCTTCGGTTTCTCCCTGCCCGTCCACATCCAGCAGCCGTCGCCGGAACACACTCGTCCTCCAGTGCGCCGTTCTCACGATCCAGTCTCACCGCGCATCCAGAAGCAGATCAGCGTCTTCGAGGGCACAGGGCAGCCGGACAAGGACGGAGCGGCACTGCACGCCTCCATCAATCTACCGGCTGCCGCCCAGCAGCTGCGCCAGGATGCCCGGCTGCGAAAGTTTGAGAACCTCACTCAGTCCACTTCCAATTCGAACTTTCCCTTCGAGAGCAACACCTTGAAGCGCGCACCTATGCAGGCCACGGGCGACTATGCAAACGTGTCCCACACCCAGAGTTGTATCAACCTAAAGAGCACCAGTGGATCACCGCAGCACCAGAAAGGAGCCGCAGCCGGAGCTGGAGCAGGACCAGCAGCAGCAGCAGTACCAGCAGCAGCAGCAGGAACAAACCGGGATCGGCTACGGGGAGGTGGAACAGGGCACTTTGGGCGACTGCCCAGTGCACTATCCGCCTGCCACTCAGCCTCGGCATCACCCTCGCCATCACCATCACCATCTCCTCGACCGGGGGCGTTGATCGTGAAAGAGCGGTTCATAGAACCGCCCAAGCGAGGCATTGTGCGGGGCTATCACCCTAAGACTCAGTCCATGGACGCGGACTTTTTGTTCAACGAGTTCCTGCTTTTGCCGGCTAACGCTCCCGCTAATCTTTCGTTCGATTGCAGCGACACCGAGTTCGAAACCGATACCGAGGTCGCTGTCGGTGCCGATATCGATGCTGGGACCGATGCAGGAGGCGATGCCGATCGCAATGACCGCGACGATAACGAGCAACCCTCGACCTCGTCTAGGAGGAACCCTTAGCTCTCAACTCTTTGCACTCGCATTTGCACTCGCAGTCTCACTTTAAGCTAAATATTTCTCCGGCGCGTAAACGTAAACGTTATTGAATTCTTAATCTTAATTGTACTTGTTGTTGTTGTTGGGCCAAGCAAATAAAACTATCCGGCAAATGTATATTTTTCTGTCCACAAATTAATTTGGTTTGGATGTCAGAAAATATTTATAGTTTCCATGTAGATCCAATTTGTACAGCTTAAGATGAATGAAAGGAAAAGGGAAGGAAAAGAGTAAAAGCCACTAGAAGGCTCCTCAGAGGAGGATAGCTTCTTGCACATTCATTCGTGTAAGTATGCACGATTCATTGTACTCTTTTAGTCAAATTTGTCTGAGTTCTTGTATAACACAAGTGAATGATGTTGTGTGCTGGATCTTGCCAGCTCCGAATCATGTACATATCTACTCAGAATATCTATATATTTTATGTGTACATTGTATGTGCTTTTTAAATCTATATCTTCTTGTATTTATGTTTCTTCTCTGAAAAAATCAACCCAGAGATCTAGCACGATTTAAGGCATAGCATAGCGACATAATTCAGCTTTAATCCTATTTCATACGAAAATATTTTGCTCTCGATCAATGAGAAAATTAGTGGATTTTCTATAGTCTCTATAGTGAAGGAATCAAACGATTACATATAGGAGGAAACCGCCAGTACTTGCTAGACAGGTAGCATATGACGATACGGGGCAGGCGGTAGCAGAATGCGAAGTACATGGATCACAGGCGGCTCGGCTCTTTCGTCTACGACAAAAACGAGCACAGTGTCTGGAATTTAATTTTAATAAAATCCCAGAATGTTAATAAATCTTCAAAATGGTTGAGAAGCAACTCCAGCAGATGGCATAGAGAACAGTCTGTGAACTTTTCTTTATGATACATTTGATCACAAAAACGAACCACATGCACGCGGATGAACGCGCGCACCATCGAAGAAGCTCTACAACCTCCTTGATCGAAAATAAAACAAAATTACCTTAAATCACTGCCAGTAACGCAACCGTAGTATAACAAATGGGCTGATTGATGTCCATTTAAAAGACTATATACCACGAAAGGTGTGTTAGTCGATCAATTTATTTTTATCTAATGGGGAACCACATATTAGGCACTTAAAGAATACTTCCAAGTGCTGACTAAGAATTGATACCTGGAAAACTGTTCCACTGATGAAATGGCCACCAGGCCTCAATCCCATAGATCACCTTTGGGTATCTTAACGAAAAGCTCGGGTGGCCGTAAGACCAAAAATAATATGACTTGGGGCAAAAAGATAATCTGAATGGTACTCCATAGATCTATCCTTTTGTGAAAAACTGGGGGATTCCATGGGTCGTAGATGAGCCGAAGTCAGTTAAAGCTAAAACTTAATCCACTTGCCCTTGAAGCTAAAAATTCTTATCTTAGCTGCCGTTTCTATTTTATTTATAAGAAAAAAATATGGCATTTCTATTATATTCTCCATGACTCTGTATGTATGAACGGACGAAAACTGTATTGTCCGACACACATAAGTATGTATGAAGTATCTACATATAGATATATGGTCTTTTCTCAAAGTGTGAGTATGTTAAAAGACACTTATTTGCTGACAACGAGAAACGGTCAACAGCTATCTGGAAGCTAGGATATATACTAAATATATTTAGTACCAATAAAATTAAAATTAACAATTTCCTGGTCTCGGAAAAAGTCAACACGCTTCGATCGGCTAAGGTTCTTTTATCTTCTTAGGACGTTAGACTTGGCTAACTTTACTGTAAAGAGCGATATGGCATGGAGGCCCTAAAAAAACTAATAGAAGTGGATGAAGTTCTCTTGGGGAAAGAGCCCAAATATATAAGTACATTTTATTTATCTTCTCCGGTTTTTGCTCCATGCTCCGGTTTTTGCTAATTTGCAGTAAAGCTGCTTTTTTTTATTAATTTATATATTTTAGTTAAGGCAGATGTCTTTGTTTTGGCAATCGCATTATACAATGAAACCAGAAGAAAACGAAAAATTCGTGAATTAAGCAATACACGACATCTGTAATCTATGCCAACTATTGATATCTTTATTTGATCTGTCTGTGGGAATTCGAAATTTGTTGTTGATTTTGTTAATTTGGGTAAGGTACAATTTGAGTTCTAATAAAAATAAATTTTTATTAATATTAATATTAAAACATAAAAAATTTCCAGTTGTTTTAACATCAGACAATCTGTTTGTCCTTTTTTCCGCTAATAAAAATTTGTACTTAGGTGCTCTGTGCAATTCATTTTTGATATCGCGAGCTTATTAACAACTGCAAGCACTTTTGCGATTTGCGATAACCGGAGCATGGGGATGTACATATATACAGGTGCGGCGAAAAAAATAGCACCGTGGTGCTAATGTGTCTATATTGTTGGATTTTGCTGAAATATTGGTTCTAATGATTGTTGTTAAGACTAAAATATAAACTTGAAGGTATAATTTACATATCCCAGAGCATTGGTATTTTTTTCAAACTCCAAGTGAAAATATTAAAAAAATGATTTAATTTTGAAATCTGGGCACCTACAAAATTAGCACTGATTTAGAAAAAACTATAAAATACAAAGAAATGGTCCAAAATTTTGATTGAACTACGTTATTTAATTTGGGTTTAAATTTTAATATTTAGTTGTAAACACTTTGCCAGCAAGAACAGCACCAAATTCTCGCACCTTTACTTGGGGATATTGTTACAAGAATACTGCACGGTAGCCCAAAGATCTTTGTTACTCTTCGGTTTGGAAACATTCGAAACATATTTTTTGACATCGGCCCAAAGATTTTCTATATGGTTTAGATCTGGGGACTGAGCAGGCCAATCCATTATATTAATTGAGTTGTCCCGAAACCACTTCCGAGCTTTCTTGCTGGTACGTTTTGGGTCGTTGTCCTGCTGGAAACCAGCGGCATTTTGAACGCCGCATGAGGCAGCATTACTGTTTCCAGTATTTCGATATAGATATGCTTATCCATTATGGACTTTATCCAATATATTGGACTCACTCCATAGTAGGAAAATTATGCCCATACCATGATGATTGTCCCTCCATGTTTCATGGTTTTACACGTGAACCTGGGGTGTTATTCAGTATTTGGTCACCCTATTTCTCCAAACAAAACAATTTTACTTTCATCGGACCACAGTATGTTCCTCCATTATTCCTTTGGCCATTTCAGGTGCTGTATTGCATACATCATTCGTTTTGCCACATGCTTCACCGACAAAAGTTGAACTTTTCGTGGGCTATAAACACTCAATTTATTATCTATCAATTATGGTCTTACTGTACTGACTTGCCGATATTTTGAGATAATTTGTAAGTTCTGTAGCCGGCTTAAAAGGGTCCTTACTGCTCTTACGAACCATTCTTTTTATCAATAATGGACGGCCATTGCGGCCTTTCTTCCGCTTTTTTCGGGCTTCAAAAGATATTTCAAGGCATTTTCTTATCCTTTTTTTTGAGCAGCCAACTAGTTGCCCCACCTAAAATTGTCTTTTCGATCATTTTCCTCTGCTCTTCAATGCCGTGCTTTCCACGATTCCAGTTCCAAAATTTGTTTGTTGAACTTGTAACAACGAACACTTAACACTGATCTTCATTGCAATCGAGAACATAAAATATCGAAGAGCTCAGAAAAGCAAAGCTTTTACGTAAAACAGTTACTAGTGATATTTTTGTTGGTGCTGCACTTCGCTCTTCTTTCGCAAAGCTGAGAGAGTAAGCACGCTTCTCTCATAGAGAAGGCATTTAAAGCTACTTGAAATTACAGTAAAGTGCAGCAAATGTGGGACAGTGGTCATGTTTTTAAAGAAAAAACACTGCTAGGTTGAATTCAAACGGTTTTCTTCGCAACGTGTAAATTTAAGGTCACTTAAGGTCAGGCTTTTCAAAACTCTTCTGGCTGAGGAGCCAATCAAAGGTTTTCCCCGCCTTATTTCGACATCCCTGGTCATGGAAATTGATTATTCCGGAACCAAAACAAGGCCCTTGCCTTCGCATCGTCCATGAACCAAGACTGTTGGGATTGCAGGGCTATCGAAAGCAAACTGGGAATTTTCATATGACAAACTCATCGTGAATTCGCTGCTGTCTTTTCTGGATTCCGGCTGCTACAGGTGAAGTTTCGCTCGATGGAATCTCAATTTAAACACCTTAATGTTTTAGCTGAGTCTTTAAAGAGAAAGAAGATTAATTATTATTAATTTTCCCAATAAAAATACCGATAATTATCTTGCAGTCCCTCAGTCCCTCCTCAGCCAAAAGGGGACCCGCGTCTGACAGCTACATATGTCATAGTACACAAGGACAACGATGATCCCGTTGCTGAGACTTCTTTGCCCACAATTGAAGCCGCCGACGCTGGTATTCGCATGGATGCAAAGACTCCTTCTACCTCGGCGTCCATCGCTGTATCCACTGAAAGTTCTCTGTCAGCAGATTCTGCCCATCGGAAAGTTGGCGCTACGCTGACATTACATGCTGAGGTTTGCGGCCAATAACACTGTTACCCCTCCATCTTATCTTACTGCTGTTGCCCCTCTAAAATCCATTTTCGTCTGTCGTCTGTTGGCACCGGCTACGGTGCTGGGTTATGGTAAGAGACTATATAATTTCTTAACTCAATATTGTCGTTCCTGATAAACATTTCAATAGTATGCTCGACCCCTCTTTCTGGCCGGTAGAGGTTCTTTACCAATCCTCACACTAGTCCTGAACAAAGAGTTGGAATTCTACCCACTGTAGCAGAAGCCGGAATTCTCCGCTTCCTGTAAATATCAACAGTCTATCAGAACGTTTGTGGTTTGTGCAACAAGCTCAAAAAGTTGCATACAGATAGTGCAACTTTTGAGGCCGATATAGCGACTTTTTCGAAACCTGGCAAAACTGCTCACTTTCTGATTCCATCTCGTGGTGGTGGTGTCCTGATTGCTGTCCGTTTGGACACAACTTTCCAACACATTTTGTCGACTGTGCTCGTTAAATCTATCTTATATATGTATCTTTATATCTTGCTCTTACATCCCACCTCCTCCTCTGAATTTTAAACTTACATGCTTCACGCTGCCCAGCTTCAGCTTGTTTCATACGAACTTGTTGATCCGATTGTCTTATTGTCCCAAGGGATTTTAGCCTGCCAAATATTTGTTGGTCTCCTTCTAAAAACTCTAACTCTAACTCTGATGTCGTCGATTCTCTGTCTATATAACATGTCACCTTATTGTCCCATTCGAGAAACTTAAAAGGGCCTATCTTGTTCACTCCGCGTTTAAAAAAGCTACGGAATATTAAATCTCGTTAATGCGAGAAGTTAAAAAGCCCCGGCTCGCAACCTGATTATTCGAACTATTCTGTTTCAAAGTAGTTTAAATTGATTTTAGTAAAGATTTTGACTCAGCAAATCATTATCTTCCATCGATAATAAATCTCTTCGTGGGTTTTCGACTAAACTTATTTTCTGGAGGGTGTCTTCTTTAATTCGTATCTATTTGAACCGCGCTTTGTCTCGTCTGTGCACCCAACCTAGCCATCTTGATCGCTTGTTATTTAACCTGTTTATCAATGATCTTCCTCAAGTCTTAGCTTATTCCCGATTCCTAATCCGAATACAGGATGATGTCAAGCTATTTTTTCCCCAAATTGATCCCGCGACCCCGTTATTGCGTCAATGGTATCTCGCCGCTCTCAATAATTGGTGTTTAATAAACCTTCGTCTTAACATCTCCATCTGTCCTGACTTTCCATCGCTGCAAGCCTTACTTTTCGACTACTCAATCACTCAATAACATTTTCTTGCAACGCTTATATAAAGCTAATGATTCTGGCATTGTCTTTGTACCATCAAGCTTTCATTTCCATACATCCACTATTTCAAGGAAAGCCAAAGGAGGCCTTGGTTTTATCGAAATATGGTCTAATGGATCTTATACCACAAAACTACTTTATGTTTCTCTGGTCCGGCTTATCTTAGAAGATGGGTCATGTTTCTGATGAGGAGTGAGGAGTCACTACCAACAATTTCAAGATATGCTCGAGTCAAAACAATTCAAAAACCATTCTTCATCTTTGCTCTCCGCGGAATATATATAAAATGAGGTTTGATCCGATCTAATATCACTTTTTATATAATCGAGCGTGTAACTTTAGTTTCCAAATTGTACAAAAATTACCGATCCACGGCACTTGACCCATATAAAAAATTAAGTCGAAAGTTAAGAAAGTTTTTCATACATATTTTCTATTATAAAAAAGTTATTTTACTTAGATGATTTCTGGCTGGCGAAAATCCTCTAGCTGAACCCTCCACGAGGGTGCCGGCTGGGCAATCGCTTGCTCTGTCCGGGGTAATGCAGTGTCTAGCTATGGCTATTGTCCGGCGTCTTCCCGATTCAAAGTCGGGGGAACCGAACCAGGGCCATGGCTAGAGGTGCCTGGCGGTCAGGCCTTAAACGCTAGGGGGTGGTCCCCCCGAAAAATATTAGCCAGTATGGACCCTCGGGCCAAATATGGAGGCGAAGATGGGTAAAGTACGAGTTGGGATGTCAACCCAAACGTCGGTGGGAAGCGTGACTGCTACCACCGGCGGGCACGGGGAGGAGCAATCCTCTCTGCGTGTCGCCAGCGGTCACACCTCAGACTTGGCGGGAGCAGGCCAAGTCAGTTGTAAAGCTACTGCCACAACAAAAACAACAAAAACAACTTACTCCGCAGCCTGCAAATTGTGCCGTACAGATGCCGTAGTCGACACAGACACGGATCTGGAGAGCGTGCTCTCTCTGAGCAGGACGGAAGAAGAGAGCCTTCTCCGCTCGCCGGAACCAGGCACCAGCTCCCTGCGTAGGGAAGGGCCGAAACGTTCCAAGGAGGGGATGAAGGCCAAAGCACACTACAAAGCGGCCCTCAATATCAAAAGCCGGCTGCAAGGTAACGCAGACTTCTCCCAGGAGGAGAAGGTCAAGCTAGCCTGGGCCGAGCAGCGAGTAGAGGAGGGCCGACTACATTAAGCTCAGATGCCACAGATGTGGGCGTCGAATGGCGAATATGCCAATAAGGTGGAGGAGATGATGGCCACCAAGAGGCAACGCTCGACTGAGAGTGCCATTAAAGACACTCCGGCGAGCAAGCGGCAACGCGGGCTCAAGAGTACAACCCCTCCACCGAAAATGGCCAAGAAGCCATCGAAACCTAAAGCGAAGGTCGATGTGACCAAACGACATTTGATCGTGGCACTCATCGACCGGAGCGAGGAAAACGGCAAGATGTCAGCGGTACAGTGGAAGCTTGTGCATGCGCGTCTCGTCGACGCACTGTTTGCACACATGGAGGAAGACCCCGCGGCCCCAATGCCCACGCTCGATGGTGCTGGGTGGCTAAATGGGGCTAAGATCCTAAAGTGCAACGACGATCCAACCCTAAGGTGGCTGACGCGCACGGTCTGCCAACTGGAGGCGATGTGGGAGGGGGCCAAGCTGGAGGTTGTGGACCGGAAGCTTATCCCGTCCAAGCCGAAGGCGAAGGGACTCTTCCCCATCACAATCGAGGGGACCGAGTGCTGAAGCTCCTTCAGCGGCAAAACGCGAACGTTCCAACGACCGATTGGAGGATCCTACACATTGGTAGCCCACTACCCAACGAGGGGGGCCAATGTGTGATCCTCCAAATAAACAAGGAGGCAGAGGATCTGCTGTATCCCAAATTCGGGAAGATGGCGTGGGGCATGGGTAGCGTCTACCTGCGCCTCAAAAAGCGCCACCCTGAGCACACGGACGCGCATACCCTGCAGGTAGGCGAGGTGGAAAAGGACTTAGGTCTCGAGTCCATCGTTGAGGCCGCCCAGGGTCTTGCGCTTGAGGAAGAAGACGAGGGAGACGGTGACCTGACTTTAGTAGTCAACCCGTCGGATGCAAGTGAGCCAGCCACCCATGCTGAGTGTGCTGCAGCTCAACTTGCATAAAAGCAAGGTAGCGTCGGCGGAGCTCCTTATCGCCATGGAGCAAGAGCTCGCCGACATAGCTCCAATCCAGGAGCCCTGAATAGCCTGTCCTCAAGTCCTAAAGTCCTCAAACCACAACCTGTTCTACACAACATCGGTAAGCAGGACCAGAAATCCATGCTTACCTTATGTCTCATTACAGCACGGATGACCTGACGGTTGTGATGCTGGAAAGTGAGGAAAAGAGCCTTCTGGTGGCTTCCTGCTACATGGCTCACGACAGACCCGCACCACCCGACGAACTCACGAGCCTGGTGACAGAAGCCGGCACCAAAAACTATCAACTCGTCCTCGGGACGGACGCCAATGCCCACCACAATGTGTGGGGAAGCACCGACATCAATGACAGAGGTTAGTCCCTCTTAGACTTTCTACTAGCAACTAATCTATATATAGCAAACGTTGGGGAGGAGCACACCTCATCCAACGTGCTAGACCTAACACTTGCAACGGGAAACAGTACTACGGTATCTAGCTGGAGGGTCCTTGAAAGACCCTCCTTCTCAGATCACAAGTACATTCAGTTTAAGTGCGACTTCAAATATTCTTCGAAGGTCATAGTCTATAGAAACCCCCGGAATACAAACTGGGAAAAGTTTAAAAAGACAGTTACTTCGAAGCTCGCGAGTCCGGGCACAGTGAAATCCGCGGAGGACATAGAGAAGTCTCTAGAGACCCTATCCAACGCGTTACCGGACGCCTACCACACATCGTGCAAACCCTCGAGAACGAAGAAGAGGTCCAAGCCACTCTGGTGGAGCCGAGATCTCTCCCTTCAAAGGGACAACCTCAAGGAATTCTTTAAGATCGCCAAACAAGCGAACGAAGGGATCGTCTATGAGGAATACAGACTCCTACTCAGGAGCTACAGGAAGGAAATAGAGAACTTGTGGAGGACCTTCTGCTCCAACATCGAGAAAGTACCAGAAACCGCACGGCTACGGAAGCTGCTCTCTAAGCAGCCTACCATACAAAGCCAATTAAAGCTAGATGACGGACAGTGGACAGAGGGCAGTGACGAAGCCCTAACAGCACTAATGGAGGAGCATTTGCACCGAGGTCGCTGATGCCAAAGAGCACCAGGACCTAGCAACCGAGGAACAACACCCCTAACAGATCTGTTAACCACCAAGCGAATCCACTGGGAAATAGACTCCTTTGCGGGCACAAAAGCACCAGGACTTGACGGGGTATTCCCAGCCATGATGCAGATGACCAAAGAGGCGATTACCCCATGGCTCTCCGCAATATTCACAGCTTGTATAAGTACTGGCTATATCCCTATCCAATGGAGAACCTCGAGAGTTGTCTTCCTCTCAAAGCCAGGAAAGTGCAGCCATGCGAGTCCCAAGGACTATAGACCGATAAGCCTTACCTCCTTTATATTAAAAACACTAGAAAAGCTGCTGGACTTACACATCAGGAATGAGGTAGGGGGACTGATGTCAATCAACCAGCATGCCTATACTAAAGGGAAATCGGTGGAGACTGCACTATACTCGGTAGTAGCTACCATTGAGAAAGCCCTTCACAATAAAAAATATGCGCTGGGAGTATTCGTGGACATCTCCGGAGCATTCAACAACGTGGCTACAGAAGCAATAAAAAATTGCCTGGTAGCGACTAATACACACCCAGCAATCAACCTGTGGATAAGGAACCTCCTAGGTTGCAGACGGGTGCAATCAGAGTGGGGCACAGCTTCCATGGTGAAAGAATCACACAGAGGCAGACCCCAGGGTGGAGTCCTTTCGCCCCTCCTGTGGAATCTGGTGGTCGACGACCTCATCAAGAGATACGAAAGGAAAGCCCCAATAATAACAGCTTATGCGGACGACATAAGCATACTTATTACGGGTGTTTTCCCATCGACCCTCAGCTCCATAATGGAACGTACACTCAGGGAGATACGCGAGTGGGCGGAAGAAGTAGGACTCAGTATCAATGCGGACAAGACGGACCTCATCCTCTTTACCAAGAGGTACAAGGTACCGATATGGACCCCCCCGAAGATCAATCAAACTAGGCTAACCCCAAAAACACAAGTCAAATACCTGGGCACAGTACTGGATAGTAAACTGGCATGGAAACCCAATGTATTGGAAAGGGTGAAGATGCATCCAAGAAGATGCTCAGCAGCACATGGGGCCTGTCTCCGGCTCTGATGCATTGGATTTACATCTCGGTGGTGCGACCAACTCTGCTGTATGGAGTCTTAGTGTGGTGTCAAGCTACTGGAAAGAAAACGTATCATAAGCTTATGGAAAGGACTCAGCGACAGGCTCTGCTCTGTATTACAAAAGCACTCGAAACCCTACTTGGACTTGGAATCGAACCCCTAGACATCCACACTCGTCTGACTGCAGGAAAGGCAGCACAACGCCTCATCGCTTCAGGAAATATGTCGCCACAAGAATACGGGCATAGTTCAATTGGAAGGGAAATGACCAGATCAACTGATTACATGACCCCCAAACATGCCTCGACGTAAAAAAAAATGCATCTTAGGGACCTGAAGACTGGAAAATCGGAAGAGACCAAACGGAGCACCTCAATGTATATACGGACGGCTCCAAGATGGACGGAGAAGTAGGAGCGGGCCTATACTGTACAGACCCTGAGATAAGGCTGTCATATAAGCTATCGGACCATTGTAGCATATTCCAGGCAGAGATTTTTGCCATCAGGAAAGCAGCAGAGGTCGCTCTTCTTACTGAAAGAGCACACGATGCGGTCAACCTATTCTTCGACAGCCAAGCGGCGATAAGATCCATGCAGTCGTCCGCAGTCAGTTCCAGAAATGTCTTGGCAAGCAGGGAGGCACTAGATACCCTAAGCACGACAAAGTCAGTACGGATCTACTGGATTCCCAGCCTCCAGGGCATCGAAGGGAACGAGACGGCGGACGTACTAGCTAAGGATGGCGTCGGGCTGGCTCCCTTAGAACGCTGCAAAGCGATCTAGAAAAGCAGGCCGGATCACAAACCGAAAGTAGGTGGAGGAGTACCACCGCCTGCAGAACCTCGAAAATCATGTGCAAGGACCGCAATGACAAACTCAGCCACTACCTGCTGCACCTACCTCGGAAGGACTGCAGATTATTAGTGGGAATATTAACGGGCCATTGCCTGGCTGCGGCGCATGCAACAAAGCTAGGCATCACAAACAGAAACAGTTGTAGGAAATGTGAAAAAATACCTCGATCCTCGAGGACTTCAAAACCCCCTAAACACTGCCGCGACGGTTCATACCCCCCCCTATCCGGACAACTAAGGGCCATACTGGCCTATGTGGGGCCCCCTCTGAGGGCCGTCCGGGTCAACCTTACCTAACCTAACCTAGATGATTTCTTCGTTTCCAGTGGACAAGTTTCAATAAATTAAATTAAACTTGAAGTTAAAGGTAATAAAATTTCCAATCAACCATCCAAAGAATATTTTTAAGTCCGATCAACGCCGTTAACGCTATTGATGAATATGTTATTTATTTTTAAAAATTTAGAACAAAAACTAGATTATGCTATTGATAGCAAAAAAAGCACAATTTCACTAACCCGATGTATTACTCTTAATATAAAAGTCTGATCTATTATTTAAATAACAAATTCTGTCGGAAATATATAGAAGTTTTAAGCATTTCATTAAAAAAAATGTTTACTTATTTTCATTATTAACTCAATTTGAATAAACAAAACTTTAATTAAAAATATTTGGCCCATGATTGATTTGGGTTTCTTTTCCATGTTAAGACTTAGTGAGACTCTAGTGAGAAACCAACTAAAGTCACCCATCATCGCTTCGTCCCAAACTCCTCGATAGCGACGTTCTCTCCATGGTCTCTCATCACCAAGGAAACGAGATTGACATTAATAACATTTTATATTTATGGAAAGATCTACTATGTGCGCAAATTCTCAAGGATGCATGCCAAGAATGTGCTATGTTACGCTTCTATCGGAAACTGAAAGAGAAATTGCAAAGTTGAAATTACACCAACAACCAGTTCTAAGAGAGTTCTAAAAGAACTGTGCGTAGACGTAGACCTAAAGAGCCAGTTGCTGGTATGTTCCATCATTACCTAAAAGGAAGTGAGGACTTCATGCATAGGGAGCACATTATTTGTGGGAAATCATGGGAATGGGAAAGCATGGGTCTGTGCCCTCTTCAATCGTCTTTTGGCTCAAAAAGTAAACAGTACTCGTAGTGCAATTGCCACGGCCTGCAGTCGGTCATGTCGTGCAATGGTCTGAAGAGACTGATTGTAATACGGCCCGACAGGTGCTGCCGTCTAGAAGCTCCTCTATGAAAAAGTGTGAATTAATGAATTAAATATTTAAAAAATGTTTTTTTTTAATAGGTGAGATTTTGTTTTTCCATCTTTCCATAGAGGTCTTTTGCAGCTTATGGGACAGATCGTAGAGCGTTTTTGGACAACTGTCGGGCAATTCAAGCTAATTTGAAGGGTGGTAGGGGAGAGACCTCTCCTGCATGCAGTTGCTTGCCAATATACATATAGATAAGGCCGATGCTCGACAACATTAAATTCGTATAGTGGCGGGTTCCTCGGGCCCTGTGGCCATAAAATAGACGGATTGATTTACGTTTTTTTTGTGACAGCTACAGTCAAAGCTGTCTGTTGAACAAAAACCTGGTTACAGTTCGCGTTGGGTCATCGGTGATCTAGACTTGCGATTACTCAACTCAAAGCCACAATCAGCCAAGCATCAGCCAGTGGACAGCCAGATGCCTGATGATGATAGCACTGCTGATAATGATGATGCCATGCTAATGACGCCGACGGGCGAGTGAAAGTGCCGGCCAAGACACCCGATTAGCTGTCAACGACCAACGAGACGGCCAGAATGCGTCTCTGGCCGACCGCCCCTCTCGTGCCAGGGCAACCGTTTTCACTTGTCAGCCTCGATCCACATTCGATTGCCATTGCAAATTCTAAATTGCGTATGCCCGCCGCGTTCCACGACGCACAGCACCCACTGACGGCCATGGGGTTCCACGAACTGTGGGTGGGTTTAGGAGGGAATGTGAGTGGAGGCGGAGTGGAAAAGACAAACGAGACTGCGACTGCGACTGCGACTGCAGCGCTTGTTTCTCGCTCATTCTCTCTCTCTCTCTCTCTCTGTCCCCTCTGTCCGCCTGAGTAATGGCCCGCGACGCTGTGCATGCTAGATGATTGAGAGATCTCGGAGCTAGATTCTGAAGTCGACACGCTCGTGCGCGGCGGCTCTCTTGAAGCTCTGTCTACATGGGGAAGGAGCCATTTTCATAAGCGATAGAGCTTCAAACTAATCTTATAACAAAGATAAATACACTTCTGATGAAAGCTGAGGGCTGATAAGAGTGACTCGAACGGATTGTGCTACCTCTGGGATGAGGGGCTTTTGGTCGCGGTCCACAAAGCGTGGTGAGGGAAGCTACCCCGATTCAATGATATCCGTATTTGTATTATCTTCAACTATTGCCCTCTTTCTCACTACAACAAGGGCCCAAAACATACCTCACCCATGCATAACTCTATCATGTCCTTCATTTCAAGCTCTGTAGTTGGTTTTCTTCTCAAACTTGGTCCCTTTTGGCCAAATAACGAGCTTCAAATGAAGAACCTGCAAGATAGTTAAATGGTTTTTCCCATTTTTAAAGTACGATTTCTATACAAATTTAAGAACTGATACTAGCCGGAAATCAGAACAATTAAAATACAATTTGTTCTATTTTTTGGTATCTGCAACCAAAAGAGGTATATTTTATCATGATTTCGGAAATAACCCCCTCACCCCCGCTCGTTCAACTCGTGGCTCGGCGTTTAAATGTAGTGCGTATGAGTTTTACGTGAGTGCATTCACTCACTCAAACTGAAACTCTATCGGCGCACAGTGGCTCGTTGAAGTCCAACGCACGGCGAAATACGGCCCTTTTTTTGTAGGTCAAGGTACAAATTTTAAACTGGAAAAAAGGACAAACAAAAAACGACAGATACAGTACAATACATTTTTCTTTTTCTTACGAATTTTTCATAATATGAATATCATATACATATTTATATTGTTCTTTTAAACAAGGGCAAAATATTGTTCTTTTAAACAAGGACAAAATATTGCTCTCCCTGTGCAGCGTACCATTCGAATTCACTCAATTCACTTTGAGTATTTTTCATTCGAATGCCGGTTTTTTGGCATTGACGGAGACCTCTAGTACTCATGCAAATGTGTGTATGTGAAGGGGGTCCCCGTGTGAGCATCTCAGATGTGCTGAATAGTAGAAAGAACAACCAAAAACGCAATCAAACAAAATTTCCACTCAGTTTAGTATTTGCTTAATTTTGCATGCGGGCCACAGCTTGAGAAGTAGGAGAAGTGGAGAGAGAGGGTCTGTTCGAACTGTAACAAGAGCAAAAGTGTGGCCCTCACGCACACTCCCCTGCACTGAACACACTTGTGCTTAAAGCCATAGCTACTCGAACATTCACAATCATTCAAATACAAAAAAATACAACAAATTATAAATTGAATATTGGGTATTTACCCAAATACCACCCAAACATACATAGATGGAACTTTTCGTGAGCTAGTAGTTGGATATAAGGTAAACTACATACATATATGTACGTTTCGCAAAAAGTATGCAGAAATGCGAGGAATGTGATTTAAAAAGAACAGTCTCAAATGTAAATTTCTAAAAAAACCACTGTGTGCCCAGTGAGACCTATTATTTTGAGCTCAGGTGTTTGCATGGGCAGCCAGCCATTAGCTGTGCGCTGTTTGGCATTTAGTTGGGTGCGGGCGCAGCAGGTGGGAGCGGTGGGAGCGGTGGCACAGCCGCGACGTCGGCTGCCGATGCGGGTGCGGGTGCGGGCGCGGGTGCGGCTGGCCATAGCCGCAAAAGTTTCGCCTCCGGGGAAAGTTCTGAAGAGGCGAGAGTGTGACCCTTATTTCGCTTTTTGCTTTTGCCAATTTATTCAAATGCCTTGGCTAATCGAATGCGCAGCCAACGAACATAGAAATACTCGTATTTTTAGAAAATGGTAATTCCAAAAGCTGCTGCCGCCATCGGAACTAGCCAGGAAATTGGTGTGAAATTTCTGGAATGGCTTAAGGTTCTGCTATTCTTCTATTACCCTTTGCCATAGAAGACACTGTTGCTATTCGCTGTAACATACTTTGTTGTAAATTTATCATGAGTCATAATATAGCTATTGAAATTTTGTATCCGGTACTCGAAGGGTATAGTGGTATATGAGATCTGTTGAAATAGCCATGTCCGTGTGTCCGTCTTGTTTGACGCCTAGTTTTTAGAGACTTTAAGAGTTGACCAAAATATGGTAGAAATATGGTAGTATTAAAGGAAGTTCGCAGAACGCAACAACACCATTAGCCAGGCGACTTATCCTTGTAATTCCCAATGTTCTGCAGCAAAATCAGGTAAGAATATGGTGTTAGGGCACGTTTCCAAATTAGGCGTCTGAACTACATACTCGTACATACTCGTACATCTCAATCCGAGCAATTAATAACATCCATATTTGTTGATGGCATAATGTATGTTACAAGTTCAAGCACAGAGCAACGTTCTGACATAAAACGAGCGGGAACGTTGCGAGCGTGTAAGGGCCACGGCTCTACACTTGTACTCGATACTCAGTCAGTATGTGTGTTGCTATCTCGCTCCCCTGCGGCATTAGTGTGGGTGTGAGAGAGAGAGAATGAGAATGAGTAAGCGCGTGGAAGAGGGTTGCGTAGACAGGTTGCCATTTCATTCGTTCCTTTTGGGTGTAATAATGATCCGATCCAAACCAGATTCTAAACCGTGTCCATTTACTCTCAAATATGATGGGTTTACCATCCAAAAAGTGGAGAATGAAGGAGCTTACAAAATTTAATGTAAAGTAGATGACTGCATTATATCAGTATAGAACTACTCGTATAAACAGAATAGTTATATATACATCGAAATCATTTAATAAAAATAAATAAACTATAATAAAAACATTGAAGTGTTAATGATTAATTATATCCGAAAGGGGCTGTTTGTAGTGGGGCGGATCGAAGATCAATTCTCCAAACGTCAAAATCGTTGATCCAGTCTTAGAAGCCGTCGCTGTGTTTCGTGATAAGTGGGGGTGTATTTGGTTCTGGGGCGCGTTCGACCGATTGAATCTAACTAACTCTATGCCTTATGATGCTTTTGCTCTATGCTGGCTTGAGCGCCGTGTGGATCGTGACCTGTGGATCCCGTGGACCTCCCGAGCGCCCCTCCGAGCGCGCGAGCGCATGTTGGGACCGGAGCGCCCGGCGTTGGCACAGTGCGCGACAATCGTCTCCTGCTGGCCTGAACAGGGGCTTTTACACACTTTTTAAACATATAAAGTCCCTCTTTGTAGACATATGATCTTGATCTAAAGTTTGATAAAAGCTGGCTGTACCAGACCCCTCACAGTCTTCTTTCAGAATTGCACAAACAGGTGGTCGAGTGTGTTTATTTTCAGCTGCCATTTCATTTTCATTTTCGCCTTTTGTTGTTTGGATTACCACTTCGTTTTTTGGCAGTGAATATTCATGGAGTCAGCTGCCGAAATATTTGCATAATAGAAAATGCTTAAACATCTCCTTTGTGATTTTTTGTTGTCTGCTAGCACGATCCGATCCGATCCGATCCGATCCAATGCGATCCGCGGTGGTTGGACAACTTCACTTTCTTTTTCACTTCGGCGGCTCGAGTCAGAAATGTTTTTTCTTCTTTCTTTCTTCTGCGGCTGTCGTCTGGTCTGGTCTGGGCCCCGATGCGTCGATGGGTGCTGTGCTGGATGATGATGGCCGCTGTCGTTGATGTCTTCGAAGACCAGAGGGAGCTGGCAACAGCTACACAGCCACAGCTATGGATATATGTGTGAATAGAGGTTTATATGGAGGTAATTTTCGAGAGGGAGAGATGGCACGCCCACTCTCCATCCTGTTCGGATGGATGCTCATTAATCTTATGGGAAATGCGCCAGGGCAGCAGATTATTGTTTAGCTAATTACGGAGATTGGAGATTTGACATCGGAGCGGCAGTAGAGATCAAAACGGACATTGCAAATTACTCATACGCCCCGCATGACCAGGGAAACACAGCTAAAGAGAGTGAAAGAGAACGAAAGAAAAGCTGCGCTGCGCTGCGCTGCGCTGCACAAAGATTCGAAGAGGAAAAAAGTCGTTAACTGGCGACGTTTTCGAAATTGTTTAACTCTCTTTTCCCTCTCCAGCTGCGTGGCCAAGAAATTTATGAAAGAATTCCGTATTCCGTCCAATGGAGAGTGAAAGCAGCCGGCAAAATGCTCAAGTTTCTTTGGCTCTTTTGATGGGGCAGTGGCAGTGGAAGTGGCAGTGCCAGTGCCAGGGGCAGGGGTCCCCCGTCAAACAGCTCCGAAAGATCATTGACTCTATCTGTGTGGGTTGTCTCTCTCCCTCTCGCTCTCTCTCTCTCTCTCTCTCTCTCTCTCTCTCTGTGGTAGCTTGCGTGTGTGCGATACTTGTGTGTTCGAACACAATTTTTGGGCTCGACCTGATCGACGGCACTTGAATCCGCAGATCGAACTCGTTTCTCGGCCCGTCTGTCCGAGGCACTCGGGGGAGAATCGGTTAGGGTAGGCTACCACTAACAGTGGGTAAAGCTCCACAAACTGAGAGATAAACGGTGCAAAATGTTGGTTGTCTGTAACTAGAACGACCTTACGTACTCCATGTAGGACAGGGAATGTTGGCTATGGTTGGCTATTGCAACAGATTACAAAAACTCTAGTTCTGGTCACTCTTGTGCCGTTTACGAGTAGCATTTCCTGTAGCTCCTTGCTTTTCCTAAGCTCTAGTAGTCTGGAATACCAACTGTGGATGGACTTGTATTCTTTATTCAATATCATCTTGCAGCTCTCCATTTTCCGATCTCTCTAATGGTCCCATTCAATTGGAATACTTACATATGTGGCTCTGTCAGTAGTTTCCGCATACATTTCCAATCTAATCTAAAACAATCATAATGTCCGTCTCAAGTCCCATTTACCAAGTACATTTTGTGTATCATCCCAACTAAAAACCAAAGGATTCCTCAGTTTCCTGCCCCCTTGCCTTTCTAAAGCTCAATCGCAGATATTTTCTAACTTATTGCCTATGTATGTATGTATGCTGTCCTCATACCCATGCATCCATACGTATCTCGGATCCATCCTGCTTATCATGCCTTTTCCTTTCGCAATGTGCTCAGCGATTTATGAGCGTGCCGCCAAACGAAAATGAAAACGAACGCGATCGCGAAACGAAACGAAAGACCTGAGGCGCAAAGTTGTCGCAGTTGCAGCGGCAGCAGCCACAACAGCAGGTTGCAACTTACATAAAGCAAGTACCAAAAAAAAAAAAAAGGAAAAAGACAGCCAGACAAGTGGAAAACCAGTCATGAAGTGCCCGACCAGCCAGGAGTATTTTCAGCAATATTTGAAATATTTTTTTTGTTTTGTTTTTCTTTTTGGTTTTTGCTTTTTTTCTGATCTTGCGTAAATTATTTTCTGAGTTGCACTTTCGCGGAGATTTTGTTTGTTTGTTGTTGGGGCACAGAGAGAGAGAGAGAGAGAGAGCGATACTTGTGTGCTCTTCTGCTGTCCCCGCTACCCCATCTCCATCGACTCTTTCTTAATAAATTTTGATGTTGAATAGCATAGGACCACAGCTGAAACACAAAAGATGGTAGCATATTTTTAGCCAACTTCTTTCACGGAACGTTTCACGTAACGCTATCAATGAGAGCATATTAGAAAATAGAAGAAAGTCAAATAAGGTCGGAGCTCCAGGCGCTTCAAGAGCTCCACAGGGCCTCGCACCATTTCATGTACATACATATGTACATCTGTACTCTGCATCAACAGCCAAGTACACGCTTGAATTCTGCTAACATTTGGTAACAGTTCTACTGTCGCTTGAGACAAAGCTCTTCCCATCATCATCCCCATGAATGGTAATGTATAAGGCACGTTAAGTATTTGTTCGATGTCCAAAACCAACGGCCTCGAAGGCCTTCAAGACCTCAACAGTCCGACCCTGAAGGAGATAGGAGACCTGTTGAACATATTGAATAATGATATACAACAGTTCAAGTCCTTGGGTTTCGTTAAGACCCTGCCAGTGACCTGTTGATACTGAATGCGTGGAAGCTAAGGAATGCGAAGATCGTCTGGAGCGTAAGGGCTATGGGACTCCCATCAAACCCTCAAACCATCGGCTGTCAGTATTGTGTGAGAGCAAGCAGTCCAAGCAGTTGTCAGGCTTCTGCAAACATAAGATCGATCCTTTGATTGCTCCGGGCACAAATGTGGCCGGGAGTTTTCTTGCCCATGACTGCTACCGTTGTTGCTGTTGCTTTCCAAAAGCCACCAGCTGAACGCTCTATTTAAGACCTTTTACTGCCAAATGGTCTCTGGCTGGGATGGTGCCCCAGCAGTGCTCGAAAACTTTTAATTGCACACCCAATTGTTTTTGGTGGCGGGCACTGTTTCCGCGCTCGTTTTATTTTATATGGCCTATAGTTTGGTATTATCTCTTTGTGGCCTTTTCGTTGCGGAGCTTTTTGTGGCTTTTTGCTGTGGGCTGGTGCTGCCGTTAAGCATTTGCAATGCAACCGTTAAACGTCTTATCCATTTACATGTACATACGTACATCTTTCGTATATATGTAGATATGTATGTGAGTACATATTTATAATCCCAGAAATACTCGTGTACCTGTACCTACCGCCGCTTACATAAGCATGCCATTAGGGCAAAAAAGAGACAAGAAAAATATAAAAAAAATCATCCGAAAAGCGACAATCGAAAGGCTTGGAAAATAAAAGATTCTCAAGTCACGTCTGGCACTTACTGTAGCCCCCAAGAAACACGCAAGAAAACAACAAAAAACGCATTTTTCCAATCCGAAACGAACGAACAGCCCAAGGCGAAGGCATTGAGTTCTGTTTTATGTGATTTCAATTAACATAAATGAACACTGCAATAGCCGCAGAACTCCGTACGAGTGCGAGTGCGAGTGCGAGTGCGAGTACATCCACAATAGCATCTGACAGCTGGGATGGGGAGAACAAGTTTCAACTTCATTGTGAGTTGTGTGCACAGAACCAACAGCGACAATCAAACATCATTCAGCCATAACGATCTACAATTGGATCTACAACAACTCTGTTTAAATCGTGTTTCAGATCGGCGTCAATTGTAGATCTCTAAGGCTACGACCCACTGTGCTTTTAGGTGCTTACTCGTAAGAAAAATAGATCAAATAAATCTTTCAGGGTAAATATGGGGCATATGGATTTGCAAGGTCCTTGAGATAGGATATGGATATGGAATAACTTTCAGACTTTTGTTCCTCAATCTCTCTCATTCTTGATCTCACTCTCTCCCTCTCTTACTCTTACTCTCTCTCTTTTTATTTCTCCTTGTCTGTCTTCACTCTCTAACTCTCAATTATTCGCGCTTATCATCAAATGTCTCCATGACGTCAGCATGCTGTCGACTGCAGCTGAAGAGCAAATTGAAACTGAAGGCGTTGGATGCCAGACTGAAGATGCTGACTGCAGCAATGGCAGCGGCAGCGGCAGCGGCAGCACAAAAAGTTCAATTCGAAAGCTGCAGTACAGTGCAGCGCGGCGGCTGGTGCAAGCTCATTACCGTTTGTTGTCGCCACTTCTTTAAACGCAGATTTACGCGAACAGGTTGTAAAACAGCCATCAGCCAGCAGCCAGCAGCCAGCAGCAGCTGAAGCAGCAAAAGTCACAGCAACAACACTGTGGCATACCAAAGCCCAACGCTGGCCTGGCATAAGGTAAAGCTCCGTTTTGGCAGCGGCAGAGCTGTCGGCCTCGGCGCACCGAACGGTAGTCCAAGTCCAAGTCGAAGTCGAAGTCGAAGCCGCGCTTGCTCAGTCAGCAACGAAAGCGCCAAGCGGCCGCAACGCAAGCAGAGAGCTCTCCTACAAACGGCTAACGGTACTGTGAGTGGATGTGGATCGTTTCGTTTCGTTTCGTCTTCGTCTCTGGTTTTTCGGCTACCCACCGAAATACAATTTTTGTTGTTTGCTGTATCGCTATTCGGCTTTCATTGATCGTCGCGTCGCAGCATCCAATCCACCAATATCGTGCACCTGTGTGAGGTGTGTGTTTCTGTGGCACGTGTGTGAGTGTGCGACTCTTTTTTTGTGTGTGTGCGTTAGAGTGAAATGGAATTTGTTGAATGTTAATTGCACGCAGCAGGCTGCCGGCAAACACCAGCAACAGCAATAGCAACATCAGCATCAACAGCATCCACAGCAGAAGCAGCAACCGCAGGAGAAAATCGTTGATAAATAGACAATAACATAAAACAAAGGCCAGAGACGCCGCTTCAATTAGCGTAAGTTTTGAAAAGATGCTACAAAAAATAAGAGGAAAGAGAGGCAGTGGTGGAGCAGGAGTGCGAAAGGAGAGGAAAACTATAGTCATAAATTGAAAAAGAAAATAATGACACTGTTAAGCACGTGCAGCGCAGAGTCTTTCCCATCCCCAATCCCCAATCCCAAATCCTCCGGTGCTTAGCCGGTGGATGAGTTTGTTGCTCCCTTTCTGTGCTAATCCTGCATCCTGATCCTCCCTGGGCCGATGTATCTAGATCATTTACTGCCTGTAATCCTCCCGAACTGTTCAAATGGCCGATTTACCAATCTTTAAAGTCACAATTGAATTTTATTTTTCTGTGGCTCTTTTTCGCTGCCTCTTAAAATGATCCAACATTTTTGTATACTTGTATTCTTGATTTGGGACCTTCATCCAGGTGCAAACTAACAATATTCAATCCCATGATCAATCAACTGCAAATCTCCTGCATATGTAATCATCGTTTCAGGTATTCTGTATTGAAAAAGAACATATACATATGTACTTATATCTGTTATCAAACGATTAAGAAAAGCCGAGAGCTGGCACTGCCTTCCTCCATTGATCCTGCCCTCCCTCATCGCCATCCATCCGCAGAAAACCCCAAGGCGTCGGGAGGCCCCAACCCCACAATTCCAGTCGAATTTGCGCCAAGCAAAACCCGCCGTACAGCAACGAAAATCTTAGAGTTTGCTTTGTAAAAATCTTGCCAATTGTTTCTATTTCTATTTGTATTTGAACCGCCAAGAAATACTCGTACAATTACCCACAAAACATGGATACAAAGATACCTAGATACATTGTAGATACATTTCTGTGGCGCTTGGCTTGCAGGAAAATGGACAAAAATGGAAAGTATTTGCAAGTACAAGTTTTGTACTTTTAGTTTTTTAGTTTTGTGGACTTTTTAACGACTTTGCCCTCAGACCTGAAGCACCCAATGAGCTATTTGGTCAGCACTGCCGCGCAGTTCTGCCAGAAACGATGCCCTGCCCCAAGAGCTGGGTTTTCGAAGGGAAATCAAGGGAGTGCCAAAATAGTATACATCGATATGTTGCACCATCCGCATGGATGGGCGTTCACTCGCCAATAGGTATTGCCCCCAGCTGAATGTATCGTTTCTGAACACGTTATCCCTGCTATACCTGAACCACATTCTGTATCCTCCCCTTTGCAAGATTCGAGACCTCACATGCTCGTAAGCCCTAATCGGCTGTTGGGAAATACTTGATTTGCGCTTTGGAGGTTTTCTTCATTTGCAGGCACTGCGGTTTCCTCAGCCCCATTTGACGCCCATTTTCGATTGGAATTTGCAGACACATTTTGCATAATTGAGTTGCATACATTTTTGGATGTTTGATTCCCTCGACGGGTTGCATAAGTCCGAGTCAGCTCCACACGACGGGGGGCACACGCACACGCGTACTACAATACTACGAGTACTCGTATTTATGCGATAATTGCAGGAAGTGCAGCCGCAGCTACAGCCACAGCCGCAGCCGCACCAAATGTGTTGCATGCAGCGAAAGTTTTTCCTTGGAGCGCGCATATTATAAACAATAATAATCAATGCGAAACGAAAACAAGAAAATTGCAAGCAGGCCAAAAAAGATACACAAATACATGTGTACACACACACACACACACACGAAGTGAGAAACTGCTGCCCACTGGCTAATTGAAAGTGAAAGGGGGAACAAAACGCAGACGTAGACGCTTTCCCCGCAGCACTCCGCAACAAGCCCAAGCCCAATCCCAATCCCAGCCAACGCCAGTTCCATCTAATGATATGCCGAACTCCGGCTCCAAACTTCATTTCCTCGGAATTGGGCAAGTGCTTGGGCCAGCATCAATTTCGAATACCCTGACCAAAAGAGGGCTGTACATATGTATTTACATGTGTACTGCTCCTTGCAACCCCATCCTTCCGTCCTTCCGTCCATCCGTCCATAGGCTGATGTGCACTACTGAATGAATGATACGTTTCCGAATGATGTGGGCTCGCCTTGAGCTCGGAATCGGTAGGATCGAATCAATAGGGTATCCCACGGTTCGGCTTCCAGTTTTCCGATTTTGTTTGGATTGGTTTCGTTTTGATTGCGCCCGAGATTTGTGGCCTGCCGTTTCATAAGCCAAGGCATAAACTGGCCGGTTAGCTGTTGGCCGGCCAACTACGAGCAGTTAGTTGCTGCCACCACCACCGCGGTGCAGCGGCAGGCCGCGTGCGTTGCACTCGTTTTCGAAGTGCGTAAGCCACTCTTTCGCTTCCCCCAGGTCCCCACACCGAGCCAAGCCACACCACACCGTACTCCAATCACTCCAATCAACTCCGATCCAATCCATTCCCCTCCGCACTCCATCGATCGCCACAGAGCCTGCTCTCTTTGCGTTCGTTTGTCTTAGGCAGCGTGCAATTATTTTGGTATGAAGTCATTTCAAATGTTAATTTCAACGACAACAGCGACGGCGACGGCGACGGCGACGACCTTGCCGCCTTAATTGTACGTACAAAGATCGAGGAACGCGGATTGCCGAACGGCCAGGGGAGTTAGGGGAGTCAGGGGAGGCAATGCGAATGCGAGTGCGAATGCGTGCAATGATTGTTGTTCGACCAGATTGGGCAGACGGGGAGGGGCGGGCATGGGGCGGGCACGGGGCGGGCACGGGGCTCTGAATGTTAAGCGAGTGGGGTTACTCCTATGCGATGTACTTACGTACATACATATATGTACAATAATTATATGGAGCGGGTCGTATGATTTGACAGGAAACTTAATCTTCAAATCAGATCTTCAGCTGACTAAAAAAGTGCACAAACTTGGAAAACTTGATCGAATCTATGGGGAGATCACTCCTTAGTTTCAGTCGAATATCACTCCACGATAGATGATCTGTTCTTAGAAGAGACCTTCTGTAGGTACTTGAACTCCTTGAAGCTACTGTAAACGATCCGATTTCGATGATAGTCGGGTATCGTGGATCTCCAAAGCTCTGGTCAGCTTACGATCAACTCAATTCGCTCAGCGTTCTCCCTATGATCGTGTTTGCACGATTTAAATTTGAGATCAAAGCTTCAAAGTCTTTAAAGGATCATTGATCCGCAGTGGTCGTGGAGCTCGACTCCCTCCTTAGCCGATATTGCGCCATGATCATGATCTGCCCTGACTTAATGGGCGATGGGAGGCACATGCCCTTGGATCACTTGGGGAGGCCCGCCATGGACGCTGGACCACATGGATCCGGTTTGGACTGTCAATCGAAATGACCAAATGATTGGCCCATGGAATTTTCAATTAATTATCGCTGAAAGCTGAGCCCGTCCACGAGGCTACGCCGAAATTAGAAGAAAAGCTGTGGAAGATCTGATGATCTGTGGAATATTTTTCGCTGCCGTTTTAATCAACAAAAATAATAATAGCAGCCGTCGCCACACGAGCGTCGAGGTCCACAGCACAACACAACACAGCACAGCACAGATTGTCATTGCCAGAGCCATTGCCTGCCGGCCCAAGAAATCCCAAAAATAAACACAAAATGCCATGGGCGACGGGGGTGACGGGGGCGACGGGGGCGGGGCCAAAAATTAACAGCCAGATACTAAATTCCACAGCGAAGCAAAGCAAACAAAAATCGAGGGGAAAAAGCGAACCAAAGCCGAATCTATTGCAGGCGGCTGGTCACATTTTTGGAAGCTGCTCTTAACCCATTGTTGGCCAACACCGAAGCATGAGAAGAAAAGAAAACGATCCCCGCACAAGGCAGACAATGCAAAACTGTCACTGGGCCGGAGGGAGACGTGTCTGCGGTCGTGGGAGATACATACACACATACATACATACATACTTATGTACGTATGCACATTTGTACATTCGAGTCCAAACTACGAAACAGACTTTGACATTTCAACCTTTGACTGCATTCCAAATGCATTCCAAATGCAAGTGCATGTGTGTTGGCCCCCGTCTGGCTTTGACTTCAGCCTGCCACCATCATCATCAGAGCCGACCCCCGCCGCCAGCCCCCAGGCCCATGACCGTACAATAACCATTCTCATTCCAATTCATTTGTCTGTTCAAATGCCTGCATAAAATTAGCTTCAACCCAGGTCGGGGCGCCCCGACAAGACCTCCCCTTTAAAGACCGACTTTAAAGAGCCCGAGAGAGAGCAGGTGGACGAGAACGTGAACCCGACCGAGTGATACCTCATAGATCAAAAAGTGTTACGCAAAACGAGGGAAGGATAGGGAATCTGTAAATCGAATAATGGCTACTATACACCATAGTATATATATATATATACCACAGTCTTTTGGGGCCTAGGCACCGAACTAGCCCAAACAGTTCCTCTGTGGAACTTGTTGATTCCCAAGCCCCATATCCCCATAGACCCATAGACCCCTGGACAGACAGACAGATAGACAGTTCTACGCCGAACAGTTCTTTTCGTTGGTTGCTGGTTGCCGGTGTTCTTGCTCCTATTGGCAAATGGAGCGCAATTTACTCTAACAGTTGTCAAGTGAATTGGTCACACCCCTGGCATTCCTGGCGGGTCGAGGGGGATACCCCCTCCCTGGGGGTATTTCCCTTTGGTTGGTTCTGAAGAGTGTGTGTTGATGGCGCTGCCTGCTGCTTGCTGCTTGCCGGCCCATGATGATGATGATGGTGATGGTGATGATGATGGTGATGAGGATGATGCAACATTAGCCGCTATACAATAGCAACTCAAGTGTTGCAAGTTGTTGCAGTGTCACATTTCACAGTTATTTGTTGCTGTTGCACGTGCTCTTTTGATAATATAATTTGCTTCGTCTGTCACGGCAAGCGGGGCTTTAATTACCTGAGCTTCAGACGACGACGTCAACATGCATCACATCTAATCATATAATATCAGGAACAGCAGAAACAACAGAAACAACAGAAACAACACCGACTATTGCGTGGGCAGCAGGAAACACTGGCAGTCAAGCAACATCATCGTCATTATCTACTGGCACATGATCATCCCAAGAAACTACATCTTCAGCCACTGCCCCTGATCTCATGTCTTTGTCCGGGCTCCTCGTCTATAGCCATCCGAGTCAGGCAGGCAGGCAGTCAGGCAGTCAATCAGTCAATTAGTCAGTTAGTCAGTTAGGCGGTTAGTCAGTTAGGCGGTTAGTCACACAGTCAGTCAATGTTGTGGGAGTTTTCACATGCCACAAACATTTGTTTTTCTCCGTTTGCCCCGAAATACAAGAGCCAAGCCACGAGAGACCACCTGTTGCTGTTGCTGTTTCTGTTTTTGTTGCTGGTGGCAGCTGCATTGCTGCTGGCGCATTATGCAACTCGATTGGGTCTGTCAAGAGTTCTATAAAAGGGGAGTAGGTAGGTGGTAGGTGGGTAATGGCAGATAATTACTTACACTCAATTTCATCTATGTATATTCGCTGTGTGTCCCATTTGGAAAATGAATCTTAAGACCATTAATTGAGTGGGAAAAGAGGAGTGCGCAAAACCGAAGGACATTCGAGCTACTCGAATCATTGTGTGATGCGATAGGACTCGATAGGACGCTCACTCGTTCCTTTTGTGCTCATTCGCTCGTGCGTCCGAATCTTGCGTGAGGAATGCTTTTGTAGGCAATGGACGTTGACCTGCAATGACTGCATCTTTCATGAGGCGATGCAATTACTGCACCGTCAAGTGGCCCGTGTGACACCAGCAGGCAAAACGCAGCCCTCCGCCCGCCCAACCGACCGGGGGGCGCTGCCGACCTCCATATTCCTTGTTGTGGAACTGTTTGCCCCGAGATATCCATCCATGACCTCTACCCTACACATCTCCATTGATCTATTGATCCTACACGTAGTATCTCTTTGCCTTAGGCGCAGATTACCTATTGAGCTCCTTAGAGACTTGATTAACCATCGCAGTATGATCGTCCTTGCTCAACGCACAATTGGATCTTTATGGTATAGATCCGCGGTGGGCAAGTCCCTGCTCTCCCACTCCTCCCGGAACTATTCTTCTACAACCGATAAACACCCTGGGCGTCAGTTTTAGAATAATAAGTGGAACTTTGCTGCCAGTGCATATTGGTCGATTTTATATTTCATTTTTAGTCTAATTGTATCTTAGAAAAGTTTAAATAAATTAAATTTATGTTTGGAAAGACTCAAAGACGTGTTTTATAAGTCAAATCATAGTTGAAAAGTACCCGAAAACAGATAGTTTGAAAAATACGTTTTTCTAAAACAAGAATCATGCGATACCTATTTTAACTTGTATTCGTATTTTATTTGTATTAAATTATTCTTCTTGAATATTTTTTGGTGGCCCTACATACATATACTTCGAGGTTCTGCGAATTTGGAGCTTATTATCTTCTTAACATTTTTCCGCACTAATATTCAATTGAAAATTCCCGAGAATGCAAACGCAAAATGCATGTCTTGTGCGTGATGAGGCACAATTGATGCTGGACTCGAGTCTCGCCGATGTGATTCCAATGCTAGATGGAACGAATCCTGCCACGTCTGTCCTGCTCGAAACCTTTCTCCCTAGATTTCGCAGCCCTAGCTCTGGCCCAGCACTAGCACTGGCCACTGGGAGCCAAGAAAATGGGCCACCATACTATTGCTGTTGTGCAATTTGAATCCGTTTCGAGCCCCAAGAAATTACACTAAGTTGCCAAAGAGCCAATGCGCGCGGCTGTCGTCGCAGCTGGCTCACAAAACTGTCTGCCTGCCTCAATGCATAATTTAAGCCAACACACATTCCACTCCACTCCACTCCACTCCAAACCAATCCATTCCCTATTTGGCTGAATGGCTGTCATAACTTTGATCAAAATAAATAATTTACAAATTTCCCGATAAGTGATGGGGGGCCCACATTGCAAGGGGGCGTGCCCAAACCTAAACCCAAGCGCAAATGCAGTCGGCAAATAATTAGCAAATCAAATTGCTGGGATTGCCCAATGCCCAATGCCACACGTCCACGTCCACATCCCTCGTTGGCGCATGCCACCGGCAACCGACACCAAGTGTAAAACATTTCGAAAAAGTGTAGTTTTAGTTTGGGTCTGGGCTTCGGTTCCGCTGGAAAAGACAGAGCCAGACCCCAACCCAATCGATGATAGTATGAGGAAATCCTATATCTATGTCTATGGTGAGGCGTCAATTAAAAAATTAAAAAATAGTTGGGCAAAAGCTGTTGGCGGGTTCGTCAATCAATTGGGGCCCGAAAACACGAATCAAGGGAGCCAAGTGAAAGTGTTGGAGCACAGTTTTATCCGCACTGGTTGGGCAGCCAGAGAGAGAGAGAGAAAGGTGGCCAGTCCCTGTAAAACCTGTACAAACTTCCCCCCTATTCTCGCACCTGTGCTTCCCTCTCAATGGCCCTCATCTCCGCTCACTCGCGGTTGCTGTTGTCGTTGCTTTTCGATGGATGCATTTTCATATTTGGCTTTTCCCTTGAGAAAGGAAGGAAGGCACTACAGAGCAGCCACACTTTGGAATACCTCATGTAGAAGGTTCACGGCAGGCTTCCTCCCTTGTCACAGGAGATGGGAACAACATAAATAGGAAGAGAGGAACCACCGCTACATCTGTCTCTCTCTTCTCACAATAGCATCCGCCGATAGCACAACAACAGAGCTCGCTCTCCGTCGCCAGAGGGCGCACACTGCACGAGGAAGAGTGGTTGAGAGAGCGAGAGAGAAAGCGCGTGGAAGGGGTAGCGTAGCCACTGCAAATTGATTTGTTCATTCTGATTGTACAGTTCGGCAATCTGGTAGATACGGGCATTGGTTTTCTCATATCTTTTAAATGGTGGGTGCCCCAGACTTGCAAGCTTATAGGCTCTGAGATCTAGGCGCTCAAAGGACGATGCTGATCAAGAAATAACGCTACCTTCTAGGTGTTACACAAAACGAAATTTGTACATCCCTAAACCTTGTCTTGCAGTCGAACTGTACGATGAATGGAAAGTGGCATGGAGCATGGAAAGTAGCGGCAAGGATCCGATTCAGAATTTCCCTTTCTTGAATTCTCTCTCGAAGTACGAGACGAGGCCTGGGGTCTATGGACCAACTCGATGTTTTCGCGCTTGTTGTTGAGGTTTTGTGGGCTAGGCGCTTGGCAGACAGAGGGACTGGAAACTGGAAACTGGAGACTGGAGACTGGAGGCTGATCCCTAAATCGGCGGCAGTCACAGTCTTCGCACCGGCCAACCGATTTTCCTATGCTAATTGAAGAGCGAGTGCTCAAGTGCTCGAGTGTCTGTGGTTGTGGCTGTGGCTGTGTCTGTGTCTGTGTCTGTGGCCACCTGTGTGCCTGCCTCTGTGTGTTTGGCCAATTATGCCTAATTGCCGTCAAGGCGACAACCGACAACAGCAGCACTCAAAATGAAAATGAAAATGTAACTGAAAATGAAAATGAAAAGTGCCACAAATGAGCAGCCGGACATGGGACAGTGGAAAGCTTTGTGCGGGGTATCAGCAGCTAGAAAGAAACAGAAAACTACTAAATACCAACTTTCCAGAGCTGGCCCTCAGTCGGCAATGGCCCAAAAAAAACAGACACCAGCAAAAGCTTTGTGGCTTTCTGGCTAGCTGGCTTTGCGGCTATCTGGCATGATTTCCATTCGGTTTTGGTCTATGCAAAAAACACTCGATTGTCTGTGACCCAGTTCGGTTTTGCAGGCTTCAGAGCCATCAAATACCAAACAAATACCAACCGGAGGCATTTGATGCAGTGCATTCCCAATGGAAGATGCATACATATGTATGTACATATGTACATATATACATATATACAGATAGCATGTACATACTCGTATGTATCTATCATATTTTATGGCATTTGATTATATTTTATTGCGAATACTTTCCTTGCTTGGCGCACATTTTGCGACTGTTTCAGTGGAAGGTCTTTCTAGTGGTTTTAAATGTTTCATACTCCTCGTTGAATTAAACGAATTATGTCCCTGCGAAGGCCCTTTTGAGGGGCTTATCATTCAAGGATACTCTGGTAAACATCTCGAAAGATTACACCAAGAAATGTCGCAAGGAAACGCGAAGGAAAGAGCGAAGGGAAAATGGGTATCATATCATAGAAGTAAAAATAAACTTTTCAAATGTTTCAAATTTACAGAATCAGGTATAGGTATAGGTATAGTCAGAAAGGTATAGGTATAGGTATAGGTATAGGTATAGTCATGAAAGGTCATAGTTTGCGGCGCTGAAGGGTTTTGGGAATCTATTGCTGGTTCTAGCGATGATCATAAGATCTACACAGCCCAGGCCTACAATTCCTACAAAAAGTTCCTTCATTTTGCGGCCCAGTGTAATTAATTTATTAATTGTTTTCGAACTTCATTGCCCAATTGTGCCCAAGTACTTATCTAAGCCTACAATATAGAAAAATGTGAATATTTACTAGATATGCACATGGATATACATACATACATATGTATATATATATGTACATATGCATTGTCGGTACAATATACAATATACTACTGCCACTTGCCACTATCGATTTGCCATTTCAAATGCCACGCCTCCATGACGCCATGACGCCATGACTTGCCTCCAATCGGTATCGGTATCGTGTCCGAGGCAACAGCGAAAGCAGCGAACGCCAGCCACACGACCCCACCTCAAGTGGCTAGAAGAGCGGCAGTGCTTGGAGCCTGTTTGGTTTCGTTTTGTTTTGGCTTTCGATTTCGGGTATCTGTTTCGGGTATCTTTTTCTTAATTGGCAGCCAAGTGCGAACCGGTCCGGTCCGATCCGGTCCCGTCCGCTCTGCTCAGAACAATGACAGCCAGCCAGCGGCGGGCAAATGTCAAGGCAGTGGAGCACTCACAGACAACCCCAAAAACCAGGGGAAAGGAGGGTGCTGCCAGAACCACTTTTGGCAGATTTGTGCCGCAACATGCGACAATTTTGTGGCTCACTGTAGATCAATAAAGGGAGCACTCAGGGGGGCAAGCAATCCATCAGATCCGATTCGATCCGATCAGTGAGCGAGCGCCTATCCAAAGTGTTCGAGCCAAAAACAAAAGACTTTGGCAACGAACCTGCTCTGGCCAGCATTGCCGCTGGGCAAGCTAGTCTTGGGCCATGAATGGACAAAAGCGGAATTAAAAAGTACATCGTATGTACATACAACAGCTACCATATGTCGCATAATAAATACCTTACTGGGTTTTGAAGAGCAATAAAGTCCCAACGGGGGAACGGTATCAACTATTGCAAAAACGAATGTATTATCGGTTGCATGGACACGCCTACGCCAGTCTCTTTTACTCTTATAATAGACAATCCAATCCTGCACTCGGTGGATCCGATCCAATATTCCAGCCATTCCGCACCGTCTGTTATATGAGAAATCAACTTAAATCAACGCATCATTTTGTTCTCCCCCCCTCTTCCCATCCCCGCAGTTTGTCAATGAACCAGTGACATCCTCGTCATCATCATTAGAGAGCACATTACTGCACCAGATATGACGGAGACAAGCAGCCACCAGATGAACGGAGGAGCAGGAGCAGGAACAGCAGTGCTGGGAGGTGATTTCAATGGCCGTCACTCGGCCTCGCCGGCCCGCACCATAGACTCGCACGACTCGACCACTGGCAGCATGGACACCATCGTGGACCGCAGCCTGAACCGGGAGGAGCTGCTGCAGGTGGCCACCTGCACCATCGAACAGAGCACCAACACCACCAATATGGGCCCAGGCGGCAGCCTGACCAACTCACAGATTGGGATCCTGCAGCGAGACCAGCGTCAACAGGAACAGCAGCAGCAGGAGCACGAGGAGGAGGAGATGCAGCTGCAGGAGCAGGCACGCCAGGATGCCCAGAGTCACATCTATTCGAGTCCCGTCTACGACCAGAAGCCACCGCCACTGAAGCTGACGGCGGCCTCCCTGCTCGCCGCTGCTATGGACCTGGACGAGGCCAAGGCCAAGGGCAAGACCAGCAGCCAGACCCTGGACGAGACCACCAAACCAAAGCTCATCTCGCACCAGGAGTTTAAGCAACAGCTGGAGGAGGCCATGGCTACGCGCCATCCGGGTCAGGCGGGGACTCTGAACGCGAAGAGCGCTGCCAACAACACCATCGACTCGCGTATCAGCAAGAAGCAGCGCTGCCCCCCGGAGTTCATCAAGTACAAGGGGGGTTCCGCCGGTAGCGATGGCGGCAGCGCAGATGGAGCCAGCTCCACTCTCTCGGCGAAGGCGCGCCGCAAGCGACGGGCCAGCAACGAGTGCTGCTCGGCGTTCCCGCTCCAGATCGTGCTCGGAACGCTGCAGCTCGTCTTGGCCATCTCTCTGGTGGCGCTCGGCTCGCTGCTGATCGTGCGCGAGTCGGCCTTGTCGATGGCTGGCTGCGGCGTCTGGACGGGCCTGATCGCGGCCGTCACCGGATCCCTGGGCGTGGTCAGCATGCGCAAGACGCAAACGGCCTTCCTGGCCCTTAGCCTGGTCTGCATTGCCAGCAGCACGCTGGCGCTGGCCATTTCAGGCGTGGGCCTTTCGCGTGACCTCAACCGCATGGCCGAGCAGAAGGGGGAGCAGGTGAGTGCGGCAGTCCCAATTCATTGCATGTTGCACAAAAGTGAATGTAACTCCATTATTTACCCCACAGTTTGACCTGATGAGTGCCAACAGTGAAGTTTCCGCTGCCTGTGGCTTGATATTCACCTTGTTTTTGCACTTTGTGGTCAGCATTGTGTCAGTCTATCGCTGTGCGCTGCAGATTTGCACCAAGTAAGTAGAGTTTTTTTCTGCACTAAGATTTGAATTTGAATTTGCGCGGCAAGAAATCGATAGCTTCACTTATCGGCGGCTGCCAGCGCGCGTCCAGCTATAGAGGGCGCTAGTGAGCGATTGCCATAGGGATGGGCAGCTGTGACTGGAACGGTAACAGTAAAGTGAAAGTGAAAGTTAAAATATTTCATGCTTGCAACTATTGTCTTGCGTGAAAATAGTTTATATCTGGGTATATCTAGATATATGCAACAAGTAAGCCATGAATTTATTTCATACGAAGAAAGGCCCCAAACTCGTGACTGGCAACGGAAAAATAATCGTGACAAGTAACAGGTATGTGACTATCGTTCATCGCTCATCGCTAAAGCATAGTTGTATAGGAAAAATATTAGATAAATCGCTTAATGTGTAAATAATAGTGATAAGAACCCGCACTGAAACGAAAAACACCACAACAGCAGCCACATGAAAGAGCAAACAACAAGCGCCAAGAAAAAGCAACAAAACTAAGAATATTTCCAGTTAAATTGCGTGGAGAAAAGCAAAAAAAAAAGCAACAGCACCAGCAGAGCAGTCAGCAGAGACGCGAGCAGTGGGCAGAGCTCGCGCCTACGCTTCCTCCACCTCCACCTCCACCTCCACCTCTCTCTCTCTCTCTCTCTCTCTCTCTCTTCCACCCGTTTTCTCCATCTATCCCTCTTTCCCTCTCTGTGTGTTTGTGTGAGTGTCCGCCTAATGCTGCTCCCACTTGAAAAGTCGTCGCTGTCGTCGCCGCAAACGCAACGGAAGTAATAAAATACAAAAAAAAACTTTAGGCAAAAAAAAAACACTTGAACGATACAAGAAAGAAAATACATTCATATATAGTATTTCTGTCGGCCAAAAGGAAAAAGCGAAAGTCGGAGAAAAAGGCCCCAAGACGCCAGCGAACGTGTCTGCAGAATTGAAAGCCAGTAGGGCAGCGTCAGCGACAGTCATGCCACTGGCTGACTCCAACAAGGATATTCGACAGCAGCAGCAGCAGTTGCAGCAGCAGCAGCAGCCCAATAACAATGTAGCAGTAGCAGCACCCCCACTGGACAATGCACAGGCGTCACAGGCTGCCAGCCCCAGCGGCAATGGCAGCGGTGGCGTCGCAGGGATGGGGCTGCAGCTGCGCCAGCGCATGCAGATTACCTCCTCCGGGTGCAGCAGTCTGGCGGTTACTCCCATGGAGCACACGCCCACCGACGAGGAGAGCGGGCCCGTGATGACGGTGACGTCATCGCAGAGACGCCAACAGCTGCAACAGGTGCAGCAGTCGGCGCTCCAAGCGGCCCTCGAGCAGCACCACATCTCACCCACAACCCCAACGCCAGGAGCAAAAGGAGGCGGAGGCGGAGGAGGAGCTGCAGCAAACGAAGCTAGAGGAGGACTAGGAAGACAGGAAGCCTCTGCCACGAGAGAGACAGAGACGGAGACAGGGAAAGCAGCAGAGGACTCTTCGCATGCGGATCGAACGCTATGCCCCCCGCCGGAGCAAATGGAACTAAGCGACTCGGAGCACTCGTATGGAGGGGCATCGGGTAGCGGCGGGGAGTGCGAGAACGAGTTCGAGCTGCGCGAGGTGGTTAAGGAGGGGCACGACAAGGCGGATCCCTCGCAGTTCGAGCTGCTGCGCGTGCTGGGCGAGGGTAGCTTCGGTAAGGTGTTCCTCGTGCGCAAGATAATTGGCAAGGATGCGGGCACCCTGTACGCGATGAAGGTGCTGAAGAAGGCCACGCTGAAGGTCAAGGATCGCGTGCGCAGCACCAACGAGCGCAAGATCCTAGCCGATGTGGGGCACGCCTTCATCGTGCGTCTGCACTACGCCTTCCAGACGCCCGGAAAGCTCTACCTGATCCTGGACTTTCTGCGCGGCGGCGACCTCTTCACGCGGCTATCCAAGGAGGTTATGTTCACTGAGGAGGACGTCAAGTTCTATCTGGCCGAGCTGGCCCTGGCCATGAACCACCTGCACACGCTGGGCATCATCTACCGCGACCTCAAGCCCGAGAACATCCTGCTGGACGAGCACGGCCACATTGCCCTCACAGACTTCGGGCTCTCCAAGCAGCCCCTGGACGGCTCGAAGACGTACAGCTTCTGCGGCACGGTGGAGTACATGGCCCCGGAGATTGTCAACCGCAAGGGGCACGACTTTGCCGCCGACTGGTGGTCCTTTGGCGTCCTCATGTACGAGATGCTGACGGGAAATCTGCCCTTCCACGGCCAAACGCGCCAGGAGACCATGAACCAGATCCTGCGCTCGAAACTCGGCATGCCCGAGAACCTCTCCCCGGAGGCGCAGTCCCTGCTGCGGGCGCTCTTCAAGCGCAATCCCCAGAACCGGCTGGGCGCCGGCTCACAGGGCATCCTGGACATCAAGGCACATTGCTTCTTTGCGACAATCGATTGGGTGCGGCTGGAGAGGAAGCAGGTGCGCCCGCCGTTCATTCCCGCCGTCAGCCGGGATGACGCCTTCTACTTCGATGTGGAGTACACGTCAAAGTCTCCCCGCGACTCCCCCGGCGGCCCCATATCGGCCTCGGCCCACGAGATCTTCCGGGGATTCAGCTTCGTGGCGCCCGTGCTGCTGGAGGCTCACGGAACTCCTACCTCCCAGAACTGTTCAAGCAGCGCCAGTCCCCTGCACACCGTCACGGCCACCGCCGCGGCGATGGGTTCGGTGGGAACGCTGACGAGTGCCAACTCCTCCTCCTCCCTGACCACCACCATGACCACGGGAGCAGCGCCGCGCAGTCTGCCGGGCGTGCTGCCGGGCAACTTCCATGCGGAGTACAATATGCTGCAGGAGCTGGGGCGTGGCACCTTCTCCGTGTGCCGCCTGTGCGAGCACCGCGCCTCGAAGAAGCACTACGCGGTGAAGGTCATCGAGAAGGCGGCGGTGGCCGCCGCCTCTGCCGCCTCCACCTCTGCCGACTGCTGGGAGGAGGTGGAGATCATGCTGCGGTACGGCAACCACCCGAACATCGTCACGCTCTACTCGGTGTACGAGGACGCGAGCTCCGCGTATCTGGTAATGGAGCTGCTTAAGGGCGGGGAGCTGCTCGACCGCATCCTGGCCGTGGGCCAGATGTGCGAGAGCGAGGCCAGCGCCGTGCTGCGGACCATCGCCTCGGCGGTGGCCTATCTCCACGAGCACGGGGTCGTCCATCGCGACCTCAAGCCCTCGAACATGATCTACGCCAGCATGCGCCAGACCCCGGAGACGCTCAAGCTGTGCGATCTAGGTGAGTGAGCCATCTTCAGGGATGGTCGCCGGACTAAGCATGGACCAAACTGTTGATCTGTTCTTCCTCTTAGGCTTCGCCAAGCAGCTGCGGGCGGACAACGGTCTGCTGATGACGCCGTGCTACACGGCCAACTTTGTGGCCCCCGAGGTGCTGAAGCGGCAGGGCTACGACCTGGCGTGCGACATCTGGTCGCTGGGAGTGCTGCTTTACATCATGCTCTCAGGACGAACGCCCTTCGCCAGCACGCCCAACGACTCGCCCGAGGTGATCCTCAAGAGGATCGGCTCCGGCCACATCGACTTCAGCAGCAGCCGCTGGGCGCTGATCAGTGCTCCGGTAAAGGAGCTTCTCCGCCAGATGCTCCACATAGTGCCCGAAAACCGGCCGACTGTGGCGCAGATCCTTGAGCACAGCTGGGTGCGGGATCAGTTTGCCGGGAGCGTTGAGCTGACGGAGTACACCTCGGCGCTGCCACAACTGTCGCTGGGGGCGCAGCAACAGCAGCAGAACCACATCTCGATGGCCCTGCGCGGTGCGGTGGACGCCACATTCCGGGCGATTGCCATTCCGCAGGCGGCCAACGTGGGACCCGTGGAGCTGTCGATGCTGGCCAAAAGGCGGGCCAAGGACCGGGCCAATCTTCATTCCTAATCCTGGGCCGCACTATGGTGCCCACGACGCCAGGCCAAGAGGCAGCTAATTCGATTAGTCTCCACCATCTATAGTATTTTGATCCATTTCTGTGCATTTCCCCGTCGCCTGGACAAGTGGCGTCGTCGCCACCTCAACAGGAATGGGAACGAGAATGGAAATGGAAATGGGAATGGGAATGGGCATGGGCCTGGGCATGGGCATGGCCATGCCCGAGGACATGCTATAAATCCCCGTCAGCGTTGTCGCAGTGCCAAGCTGCGGCTGGTCTAGATTGGGGTCTGGACAGGCGGGCGGATCAGACAGAAACTCGAAAGTATTTGACTAAAAGTGTTAATTATTTATTTAATATATAAAAACTAAAGCAAAGAAAGGAAAGGAACGGAACGGAACGGAAAAGTCGGAAGAAGGTGTCAACTGCTGTGCCAACGGCTTCTTAAAGTACATCCATATACCACTATATATATATATATTTGTATATATATAAAGCTATTTATATTACGAATCCCTGTAAATCGAAATGTACGCCTGCGGGTGAGTGTGTGCTGTGCGTGGTGTGGTGGGGATCGGATCTATAGGCCTAGCCCCTGCCTGACTGTAGCACTGCTGCCTCCCTTCTTCCTTCCCCAAACACATTTCCACACACCCGCATCCACCCACCAGCCCGCACACACACACACACACACACACAGAAGCCTAAGAAATGCAGAAATATTTTTAACTAAATTAATCGTAGCTAAATTTTCCAACATCACCGTGTTATTGTTGTTTAAATAATTAATTAAAACGAAACAAAAAATTAATCACGAGAAACATTTGTGAAACGCAAAAGAAAAGGCTGGACACCCCCAAACCTTTTTCTACATATTATTCTTAATATTAATAACTAACAAATTGTGCAACAAAGTCTTGCAAATCAACAACAACAAAAGCAAAAACATTACATATGCGGTACAAATCGTTGTAAAGCCAAACAAGCCTTCACAAAAAGAGCAGCACAAGCAAATGTGTTGCCGTTGCCTCAAAATAATTCTACTTGGAATGTCAATTTCGCACAAAGACCTACAAAAAACTACAACATATACGGTACAACATGCTATACAAGCGAGATTATACATACCATATACCGTATATGCACATACAATATACATACCTACCTGTCTACTATATAAAGCCGAACCACATACAGAGTGCGTGCGTTTCAGTGGGTCAGCTCAGAACTATATTCAGACTCGGTGGCTACAATATTTATTTATTATTAACGTACATATGCAGATCAGTTAGCTAGGGGGAGAGCAGGAGGCTCCCCTCAGTTAAGACGGTCTGACAATCTTAGCTGACTCTGTGAGAACGCAACGCGGCGAGGGAGCAGCCAGGGTGGTCCTGGCTGGCTGAATCTATTCAATAAGTACTCGAGTTCGTGTGGAGCCAATATTTATGGGTCCTACTTCCACTTGACACTTGACACTGCTGACTTTGATCAGAATCGATATACATATACAGCTAATCGATATGTTTCAGCTGGAGGACAGAATCTTTTTTGTGTTTGCTGAATGTACATACATACATACATAATGCTAGGCTGAATCTAGGCTAGAATCCATTGCGTAAGTGAATGATAACTATGATTGTGATTGGCATGCATTATTCAAGATCAGAATACGCCATACGCTAGCTGAATTAAACTTGATCACTTGACGGGGTCTGGACCCATTGGTAGCATAGCTGATTCCATTATTCATTACATATATATAAATGATATGTACTCGTGCGAGTACAGCTGTCTGTTTGTCGTTCGATTGCGGTACCTATATACATACATATATAGCCATATAGGCTACGAACGTGCACTCCTCAGATTGAACTCAAATCAAATCCTTTCCGAATGCGTTGCATTTCTGAAACGCACTGCAGTCTCTGTAGTCAATGGTTATTGTCGTCTTCCTGCGATTTTGGTATCCTGCAACGCCTGCAACGCACAACGTACAACGTACAACGTACAAGCGAACGATGCTGAGGAATGATCTTCCTAGATCTGGTTGAGATTAGAGGAAGAACCAAGTCCCAGCAGAGGGAACTGTACATATGTTACATGCATACCATCTGTTTCCACTCAAGTATCGTATCGTATCCAGCAGAATGGATACACAAGAAATATACACGCATATATCTAGTATCTATTGTTATAGTTTATAGTATAGTACATATAGTACTTGTTTTCCAAGACAACAACAAATTGTGTATAAAGACCTAATGCGGTCGAATTCTTATCCGATTCCAGGACTTGGGCTTACTTTAGCTATGTATATGTGTGCATGTTTTAATGAAATTTTATGCGCTGTGCCACCACTGAACTTACTGCTAACAAAAAACAATAATTGCATATACACCACCATAGAAAATATTAGTTAAAGTTGACAAATTTTTAGAGCAAAGGCCATCCATGGGTAGCATCAGTGTCCCTCCATAAGAGGGGAATAGGTAGGATGGTAGGACGGACATTAGCTAGCTGAAGTAGGGGGTATACAGGAACTAGGACGAGACGGAGGAACATCCAGATATATATAGTACACACATATGTATGGAGCTATAGGGAGTACTGGGTAGGTAGACTGGATAAGCGGAAGATAAAAGTCGGACTAGAGATATAGCTATAATGCTGATGGATGCTGAAACAGGAAGATATGATGGGATGCTGGAAATAAAGATTTCGATGATGATGATGATGATGATAATGAGAATCATAAATTACTAACGGTTTGTTATAAAATGCTGTGCACACACAAATTAGACAGGGACAGTAAACAATGAAAGAGACAGAGATAGAGATAGACACAGAGACAGAGAGATCCAGAATGAAAGGTACATAGGTACATATGTGTTGTCCCAGTGGACTCTCGTTGCTCTCAGAGAAGCCACACACATGTTTATACATCCTAGACTCCACCAATAACTCCACTGAACCCTTGAACCCTCTCGACCTGGACATCGACGGAACTTCTACTACTAAAGCCATGCACCCAAAATACTTACAAACATAGTACATATGCATGCACAAGTACATACTATACATGTATATGTTTATATATATGGATGCTACATACATACATATATTTTCTTAGTAGATTTTTACAGCTTCCAGAACTACATACATGTACTGTACTGTACTATTTATATATATATGTATATATATATATATATGAAAACAAAACCCAAAGAAATTATTGACAACTATAAAGTGAGCAAAAACGTTTTATTGTAATCGAAATCGAAATCGAACGATTCTAAATTATTGTAAAGTTGATTCATAAACACAAAAACAAGAAAAAAAATTCACAAAAAAAAGATTTGAAAACAAGCGAAAACCAATAAAAATTCAAAGTTCTGAATTGTTTTGATCTGGCACTAAAGGATCTGTTCCCTGTTTTTGATATTATAAGGAATGAAA